>NC_041399.2:47161756-47806756 GCF_900747795.2 Erpetoichthys calabaricus | reverse complement strand
AGGGTGCAGAAGAGGGCCAAATGTATAGCTGCGGATCTCATCCATCCAGGAAATGGACTGTTTGTACCACTGCATTCGGGAAAGTGGTACAGAAACATAAAAACACGTACCAGCAGACTGAAAGACAGCTTTTTCCCCAGAGCTGTGAAGTCCATCTGCCCTGGTGATACACACACATACTGTACATCTACCCCTAAACTGCCCCCCTGTAGACATGCACACGCACTTTCCCTCGTAATTAAACACACACACTCGTATTCCTCCCCTGCAGACCTACTCACACAGATCACTGGTCTCTACAGGCGTACTACCTCTGGAAAAGTCTGGACTTGATGATGTTTTATTGCTGCTGTCTTTTATACTTATTATGTTTATTTTATTATTTATAGTGTATTATGTATTTAAGTATTCTGCCTTGAAGCTGAGTCCTACCAACAAAAAATTTTGTTATGTGTATGCATAATGACAATAAAGAATTCTATCTATATCTACTCACTTTGTCCATATGAAAAATTTACATTTATGTTTATTTAAATTATACAAAAGACTGTAAAATAAAAATTAAGGTGGCATGATGTTTGTTATTTTATATCACCTTTATCTGTAGGCACTGTTTGGTGTCGAACTCCGGGCCCAGAGGGCCGCAGTGGCTGCAGGTTTTCATTCTGACCCTTTTCCTTATCACTGACCAGTTTTCATTGCTAATTAACTCATTTTCCCTTCATTTTAATAGCCCTGTTTTTAAGGATTCAGTCCTCTGAATTTATTCCTTTCTTCATTAATTGAGAGCCAAACAGAAATGACATGTGAAACAAGCCGACAGATGACCAGCTAAATTGGGATTTCAAACTCCAACCAATTTTCACTCTAACCAGTCTCTTAATGAAAAGCTGATTCTTGCTGTTAATTAAACTCGTTATTTAATTCCGCAGCTTGCTGCTGCTCTCATTCTGCCACGGCAGACATTTCTAAAACTGTTGATTTTCTGTTTTTTGTAAGAACATCGTCAAAATGTTTTGGTGACCTGAGAGATCAATCTTACTGAGACCTTCACCTTTTGTTATTTTCAGATATTATGTGCTGGGCACAGATGAGCTGGTCATGTGGCGGCTTGTTTTGTGTCTCATTATTGTTTGGCTGCTAATTAAAGAAAAAGAGACAACTAAGGGGTCTGAGTCAAGTTAATTAAAACTAAGGCAAAAGAAGTTAATTAGCAGCAAAAACTGGTCACAAATGAAGAAGAAGGATAGAATGAAAACCTGCAGCCACTGCGGCCCTCCAGGACCGGAGTTCGACACCTGTGGTTTAAATGAAGATCAAATCTTGATATGTCCACATGATAAAAAAGAAAATACAATTCATTAATGAAATTACTTTTTGCCATGCCTGAACATTAAACTAATTTTATTGATTAGTTGGTTATCTGGAAATATCTTGAATTTTATTACTAAATGGCTTGATTTTAGGAGTGCTACATGGAGATTTTCCTTTTTTTTCTTCTTCACACTCTTCCAATTTGTACTATTGACTTTCATTATTAAACTCTCAAGGCTCCTATACAAAATAATGGGAAAAAAAGTAATCGGGCCAAAAATTGCATAATCTTCTCAATCATAGACATTTTATAAGTAAGTAAACTACTGTTTAATTTGAGCTAATGTCCAAAGCCACATTCCATACTGAAAAATATGTAAACTCAAAACAGAAGGCACCTCACTCAATAGCCAAATGCTACTCAATGCTTTCTAAAGTTGGTACGTATTTACTGTGTAATGTGTCGTAGAGATCTGCATTGGCATTTAAATTGTTATCTCTCATTATCTGAAGCTGTCTCTAGACAATGCCATTTGGTTGCCTAGTTCCGTACTAATTGCTCTACTGTACCATACCTCTTCCATATGGAAATCCCTGAACTGATGTTTCTTACTAGATCCTGATTCTAATTACTACAGTATACTATATAACCATAAATCAAGTTTACGATGAGAGAAATAAAGTGGATGCATTCAAAGACCATTTGCATTAAGAACTGAAACATATTTAGCTAATTAATTTGCTCTTCTACAATTTTAAAATAGATTTTATGAACTGTTTTAACTAAAAGATGGTAAACCTGTTTATTCTTAGCCACTCACAGTCATTTCACTAGCTAGTTATTTATTAATGTATAAAATTACAATTACAGAAATGGTATTTTTTTTTACATTTTCAATTATTTAAATATTTTTACAATGTAATTGGGGCAAGCAGTATTACTACAGATTACATTGTGCCATGTTGGATTATTGCAGTAATGTTTCTTTTGTAAAACAGGCTTTCACAATCTACATAAAAAGACCACAGAGCTGAACACCATACAGCATGAGGCCTTATTTCTATAAATAATATCATTGCTAGCTGGGATTTCAGTTACAAAGTTAGATTTTTAAACAAACAGTCCTCTGTCTGGATGTTTTTTTGTCTCAGATTTCTTCAAGATTCCTCTCTTTTTTCATTTGCTATGCAGAGTTCTCAGCATTTGCATTTAATCCATCTGAGCTCAGACACACAACTAATTATCATTTGTATTGCTTGTTTAATTCGTTGATTAAGAATGAAAAGTTAAGAAACCATTTTTGATAAACTGACTGGACAGGACCTGAACTGCTGAATGATTATTTAGATCAAACATAACACCTATGGGTGATGCAGGACCAAGAATCTTTAGTGGACGCCATTCACCAGAAAGAAAACAGACCTAAAAGAAAGGAGATTTGCAATAACTTATTGAAGACAGGAGACTCCCACATTTGCCTTGTGTCACAGTAAAGAAGGCATAAGCAGTTGGTTACTTGTAAATGGCTGTAACTTCTTATTTGACAGGTGCTCCAGAAGTCAGGAAAAGTAAACCTTATAGTTAATGGAAGGAGCTCAAGGAGTAATTGTACATTTAGGGAAGCACAGGGCACTAACTATCCCCTGCACAGATCCTTAACTATGGCTCATTGAGTGTAACAATAATTGTAATTATTTGCATTTCACTGTTTTTGAGATGTTTGTCATGTGTTTGGGGAGATTCATGCATAAATGTATTATTCAGCATGGTCCATTGTCTTTGTTACAGTGCATATGATATCAGAATCACTGTTTTTATAAAATCCTTGCTGCAGGTACAGAAGATCACTGGTTAATTTTTAATCCAAACAAAGAAAGAAACTGTCCTTGTTTTCTTTTTTTTTTTGTTCTTTATTTTGCCTCATACAATTTCTTGTATTAGGAATTTGTTAGTTTTCACATACCCCTTGGGATCAGAGTGCAGGGTCAGCCATTGTACAGCGCCTCTGGAGTAATTGAAGGTTAAGGGCCTTGCTCAAGGGCCCAGCTTAGTAGGATCTCCTTTGGCAGTGACTGGGATTCAAACCGGCAACCTTCGGGATACTGGCGCAGATCCTTAGCCTCAGAGCCACCAGAAGGACATTTTTTCTTTGTTTCATCTTGACAGAGCCACATCTTTCTGTGTGGCAGTTGTTTGGTTTCTTGAGGTTGTTCCACCTTCTTTACGAGTAGCTGTCCAGTCTTCTTGTATTGCGACCAGGCAGCAGATACTGTAGACCATCAGGTCACACAATATGACCAGGATATAGAAGTAGAGGCAAGACTTTATCTGAAGAAAGTGAGGGGTAGTCAAGAAATAAGCCAGAATAAATAAATCAGGAATAAGATCCAAAAGTCAACGTCAAAGTCATAAAGCAAAGGTTCTAACACTAAGGTCTGCTTAGTGATTTGTTTTAGTTACCTTTAGCAACTAAACCAAAATGTGAGACAAAAATCACAGTCCACAAAGCACACTAGAAAGAAATTAACAGAGACTTAGGAAGAATTTTTATGTTTTATATGCATCATTTGAAATTAATAATTATTCTTAGTATTGTTTATTTATATTGTTATGATGCTGCTGTTTTGAGAGTCTTTATTTATTATCTCCACTATTTTGAAATGTTTTTCTGATGACCGCAGCCATATTGTTTATTGCTTGCTACCATGTGACCAGTGCTAATGTGACATCATCATGCATTTTTTAAGATGGTGGTGTAGCTATCAGAGTTTCCTAAGTTTTGAATATGTTTCTAAACAGCTTTTCTGCATGTGCTTGTGTTTATTTTGGTTAGGACTCTCTCAGTATTATTTTGGCTTTTGACCTTCGCTCTGTCTTTCAGCTTACAAATTAGTTTAGGTCCTCTAGCTTGTGCTCAAATTCAATTTAATTCAATTCAAATCAGTTATTTGTTTAGTGGTCTTCACTGAATGCATTTGTATAATGCTGTAACAACTTCACATGTGAAATGCAGTTATAAACTTTACAAATAACTAATTACATAATGCATACACGTAAAGTTACAGGGAAACAACAAAGTAGTTCCAAACTGATTAACATACATAGAACATATCGGTATCTGTCCATTAACATTGTTGTTGAGCTATGGCCAGCTGACAGTAAAGGAAAGGAAAATTAAAACTCCATTCAGCAGCATCACTGAAGAAAGTAAACCACTTGAGTGTTCACAGTGAGTTATAATTCAAAGTGAAAAGACAAAGTCAAACATTCACAGTCCAGGAGACCTTAGCCAACTGGTCCCCATCCTGATCCTAGGCATTCTACAGTAGTTTGTCCTGGGCCATCTAATCTGATGACAGAATGTTTGTGCCCTTTTGATTTCAAGGCTCCCAGTATGTCAGGGCAGGATACTGAGAAGAGAAACAGAACAGATGAGGGTTAACAATTGTTCATAATTATTGTAATACTTTTATTTTTTTTTTACAAATGACATACAAAAACTGACATGCAATATGCAAAGTTAAACAACAGGTCTAACCAGGGTATAACAGATTAACTCTTTGAGGGCTGAATTATTTTTCCAAAAAACTCAAGTATTCTGTAAAGCACACAAAGCAATGGTTTCACACATAAATCAACATAAAACGTCGGTGGCTACGTGCTGTGGCTGCTGTTGGCGCTTGTTCAGCAGTAAGTCTTCAGTCTGGATGTAAAAGCTGAGACTGAAAGGACATTTTTAACATAAGCAAGCAGATCGTTCCACAACTTTGGGGCCTTAAAACTAAAATCTCGAAACTCCCACTGTTATTTTATTAATCCTTCAAATCTTCAGTAGGTTGGCATCTTGAGATCGTACTGCATGCTTTGTTTGTGTGTAATGATAAGTTCAGGTAGGTAAATATGGCTTTGACCATTTAAAGTTTTATATATATAATCATCCCTATGCTTAACTGGAAGCCAGAGTAAGAACTAAAGAACTGGAGATATATGGTCTTACTTTTAGTTCTTGTAATGATTTAGGCAGCAACATTTTACATTACCTAAAAGCTGCCTATAAAAAGGTTAAAATAGAATGTTAAGTAATACATTTCAGTAGTCAGACCTACAATCCATAGAGCAAGTAAACAAGAAATGAGTTCATTTTTCAGTATCTTCTACATTTGGAAGCCATCCTAATTTTCCAAAAATGTAATCAGGAAAAACTAGTTTTATTGTTGTAATATATGTTTTAAAATACATACTGGTGTCAAAGATAACAACTAAGTTGGGTGCTGATTCGGTAAAACTAATATTTAGAACAACTGAGTTAAACAATGACAGAATATTGCTGCCGTTTGCATCATTTCCATCAAAAAACAGCATGTAACAGTACGTAAGTCCCAAAAGCAGTTCCTAAAATGCTCACTAGAGGGAAAAATCTAGTTAAACAAATCCCCAAAACAGAAATCTAAAGAGTGGTCAAAAGACAGAGAAAACAGGTTGGAAATCCAATAATTCACAATAAGCACAGAAGAAACTCAAAAACTCCAGCATTCCAAAACTCATTTGAAATGAACAACCAGGAACTGTGGGAGAACCTCTGGATTTATAGGACAGAGGGCTGATTGGCAGGTGGCCCTGCTTCTCTGAGGGACCATACCCCCCAAAATGCATGGGACATAACACAGGTTTAAATACAGATAACATAAAGACTACTGTAACTCATAAACAAAAGAAATAGCAACACATACAAATTAAAAAATATACAACAAAGACACAGAAAAAAAAAATTTGATCCCAGCCTGGGGAAAAACCCTGACTGAGATATGACAACAGTCAGGGCATTTCTGTACATACTGAAATTAGCTTGGTAAATATGAACTAAACCATGAAAGAATAGTGTCTGACAGCCCAACATAGATTTCTAGTCTGTGTAACAGAATAGAGTGGTCAATGGCGTCAAATGCTGCACTTAAATTTAACAACATAATTATTGTAGTATTTTTTTCAATGAGAAGATATAAGAATGTAATTTACAAAACAGGTTTGTGTCATTTCTGTACTGTTAGTGCTGTAAAAGGCTGACTGTAATTTGTCAAATAAATTATGGTTTGTAAGTTGAGACCGAGGCTGTGTGGTGGCTACTATTCTAAGTATCTAAAAAAGAAAATGTATATTTAAAATAGGTGTATAATTATTAAGATTATGTGGTTGTGACAACTGATACTTTTAGTGTGTTAGAAATAAATAACATTGTTTTAATAGTCTGATCAAAGCACTGTGATGTCCCTACATTGCTGGATTAAAGGCCAGAAGTCCACATGGCCATCATCATCAAGTTCTTCCATGGGAACCCTGAATGCAATGATGACTGGTTGAGGTCATTTATGTTAGGTAGAATGCCTAGAGGGGGCTGGGTGGTCTCGTGGCCTCGGAACCCCTGAAGATTTTTTTTTCTCCAGCCATCTGCAGTTTTTTTGTTTTGTTTTTTCTGTCCTCACTGGCCATCAGACCTTACTTTTATTCTGTGTTAGTTAGTGTTCCCTAATTTTATTTTCTTATTTATTTTGATCTTTTTCTCTTTCTTCATCATGTAAAGCACTTTAAGGTACATTCAGCACAAAGTCAAACCATCGGTACCCAGTCCTGGGTATGATGTGAACTGTTTTAACTGATTTTTCTTTGACAGATTTTTATAAAACGTGACATTGTAAGGCAGATGAATGCATATCACTTGTGTGTGCAATTTGTGGAATATAATTATAGTATACAGTGTTAACAGGTATTTCTGCAATGTGCTTGCTATTAATAACATAATTTAATGATATCAAAAATTGACTTTATATTTGCTGTATCCCTCCTTATTACAACTTTTCATGCCTATGCAACCTACTGTTAACTTTACCTTAGTATGTCCTCGAGTTTAATTCATGCAGCAGGATTTTTCAAAATTACTTGACAAAATGTGTGTCCCAAATAAAGCCAATTAAATCCACTGTGGTCTAGTGTTGTATTACAATAAAATGTAAAAACTTCTAAATGAGAGGATACTTTTTATAGGTGTTATTGTAGAAGCTGAAGACATGTAGGTGACATTGTCTAACAAACAGCAATGTGAAATATTAGCATAATGTTGTATTAGTTAACCAAAGAGGTCAAATAGTCTCCACCTGCTTGTAAAGATCATAGTATTCTTATTTTCTCTTCCCATTTTTGAGGTGACAGGATTTTTGTTTACTTTATGCCTACTGGAATTTTATTGTGAGTTGCATTATAAATGTTTCCCACCCAATGAAACATTTAATCTGGTCTTTACCTAGGTGTTTCTTGATGGATGGATAGGTGGATGTTCATATTGCACTTGAATGTGGGTGCCACAAACATTTAATGATTTTTTCTCTTATTTGACTCACACCTGAATTGACAAGTGTTTCCTACATGGAAGTGAAGATAGTAAATCATTTTAGAATCTATATCTGGGGAAGAACTCTTTTTGCATTGAGAAAAGGTTGTCTGTAACAGACAAAATACCAACTCTCATTTTATTTTCTGTTTACATCTACGGCATACGTTTTTGTGATTCAGCCAGTGATTCCAATACTGCTCCTTAAAAGCAGCAGCAGTAGCAAGATCTGAAATCCACTAATAAACTTGTAACGAAAGCAAGGGAGAATGTCCCTGGGTACATTTTTTGAAAGCATAGACAGATGTTGAGACAAAAAGAAAGATCAAAAATGCGAAACTCTACAAAAAGCTTACAGCAAACTAGAGAGGAAAAACACAGTTTGCATCAAAATGGTTTAATTTGACAAAGGCTTAAGGAAGATTTTTCAAACAGACAAAAGAAAAGTGATAAAAGGAATGAGAAGCCAGTGTACAGAGACTTTACTAATTGTTCTGGTGGGAAGGGTGCAGTGACCTAGGCCAAATGCCTAAGCTCCCACAAACAATAGAATTATCAGACTTATTTAACAAAAATGACAAGTGAATACCTCATACTTTATGCAACATATCTAAATTCAGTGTCTAGAGACTGAGATGTGAGAAGACACAATACAATATTTACAGAGAAAACACATGCCTAAAGTGAGAGACTAGATGAGGAGCATACTCAATTAATCTTAATGGTAATGAGAAAAGAAAAAAAAAAACACATGTACGCCCCAAGGCAAAGGAAAAGCACAGAATCCTTATCCTGCCCCAGAGAACAGTCATCTTTGTGTAAGAAAGTTGCCATAATTAATAACAGCTCTGCAGTGTATCACGGGGTGCAGAAACTAGCATTTAGTTTAATTTAAATGACATGATCATCCCCATATGTATTATTTTAAAAAAAAAAAAAAAACTTGGCTTCATTTATAAATGTGATATCTGAAGCAGAGCACTAAAACATTGTTTTTTCTAAATTTATTTTACCTCTTGATTCTATTATTTGCTTCCCTGATTTTTTTTTTTTAATGTTTTATGCTTGCTTGTTTTTTGTTCCTCATTATTAATGCATTTGTACTTAGATCAACGTTATACTGTTTGTTCCTGGATGGAGAATGAGTCAGCAATCTATCCTTTCAGAAGCAATCAGCTTTTCACTCTATTTTTAGAAAAGCTTGCTACAAGCAGCCCTTGGGATCCAGATATTACAGTAGATATTGCTTTAAGTTTTTAATACAGGCTGACAAATCTGATTGAGAACATTTCTTTTAAAAAGGTAAAATAAACATCTCATGGAGATTTATTTTATATTCATTTTAATTTGCTCTTTCTTAAAAGCTGTGATCACATAGTAGTAACCTGCAGAACAGCAAACAGGTTTTCATTTATTATACATTTCAGTTCATTGGAATTGCAAGAGCCTTTCTGTCACAGTCGAAGCCAGTGTCCAAAAAACCAAATAACTAAAAAAAAGTATTATGATTAAGCAGAGGCTGTCCATATTCAACATTTATTACACTCCCAAGTGAGCAAACATATACAGCACTGTGTGATATGGTCAGAAAAGCCACACAGCAATGCCGTAGCAGTGGCACTTTCCTTGCTCTAAGCTATGATTTTAAATGAATGCTTAGGCTCCCACCGTTGTGCCATACTGTAACATACCTTGGAGTGACTCACTGCACATTTTGCTACACCATCCATCCCCCCAGAAAAATCTGTTATATACTATTTGAAAGAAGTGAATTATGGCTCGCTTTGATTGTATGTTAATCTAAAAAAGAAAATTCCCAACTGTGATTGCCTTTATATATCACAAATTGAATTGCAGCATGAAAGTGGCAGATTTATAGAAACTATAAAAATGAGACAATGGAGAACAAAAACAATAACAAGCTACATTTTCAGGAGATGGAAGAAACATAAGACACATTGATATATTGATGTGGTCAGAAAAAAAAATCATGTAACAAAAAGCGAGTGCAATTCTGAGGACAAGCAGTAAATAATTGATGGTTGCTTCCCTTTCCTTCCTGATAACGCTTGTCCAGCGTGTGTCTTATGCAGCACTTTGTGTCTACACTGGGGTAATTAACTGTTGTAAGTCAGGGCACTTGTTTCAGAAAGAATGTTTAACACATGGGGAACCCATGAAAAACTTATGAGAACAGGTGTACAGTACTGTACATTGCAATCCCCAGTGCAGCCTGTACCCGGAGTCTAAACGCTCTGAAGGGCAACACCATAAGGCTAATCTATCATACTTTCCTGGCAAATGGCTGTTTTGAAATCAAACTATTTGGAACACAAGGCCCATTCATTCATTTACTGAAATACTTACATGTGGGACTGCCCAAATCTGCTCTGTCGCGTCTTCAGCTGGTTCAAAACGCAGCAGCTAGATTATTAATTGGGTCAAGAAAAAAGGATCATATCTCCCCCATGTTAGCCTCTCTCCACTGGCTAGCAGTGAGGTGTCTCATTGATTTTAAAATCTTGTTGTTTGTCTTTAAAGGCTTGCATAGTCTCGCTCCAAAATATATATGCGACCTCCTTCACCCCTATGCAACACCAAGAGCATTGAGGTCATCTGGACAGCTACTCCTCGTAGTTCCAAGATCTGAGCTGAAGTCTAGGGGAGACAGCGCTTTCTCAGTTATTGCAGTTATTGCTCCTAGGCAATAAGGAATGACCTGCCTTTCATCATCAGGTCTTTATCCTCTATCAAGATTTTTAAAAGTCAGCTTAAAACCTGCTTGTTTAGTTCCACCTTTCACTGTGTATAATGGGATTATAGAGGATGTTTTACTAATCCGCTTCTGTATGGTTGTTTGTATGATTGTTTTTATTATGTTTGTTTTAATGCTTCTTTGTACAGCAGTTTGGCACAACTTCTGTGGTGTTAAATGTGATTTTATAAATAAATAATGTAATTTGCTTAATGTAATTTTTGGGTTCTGGGTGGCTATCATGTTAGCTTCAGGTACAAGGCTGAAACCATCCTTAGATAGGGCACCAGTCCATCACAAAACACAGTTATACACACATTCATATTTTATAAAATCAACAGTTAGCTCAGCACATATGGCTTAGGAATGAGTGGTACAGACAGAAGGTACAAAAAAAGAGCCATGTATGTATGAGTAGGTAAATTTCATACTTCCACTTTACTATAAAACAGTAATTTAGCTGCTTTTAACTCTTCATAATGAATTGAAAATGTATTTCTTATCCGTTTGTTACATACTGAGTGGTATAGTCTGGGTTTTTAATCTTCAAACAAATATATTAGCTTGTTTTAGAAGTGTTTCAATCAAAAGTTGAGTATATTTTTCATTATGATAATGTCACTTAGCTACCTTGTTGTTATTTACTCATGGTCACAGCCGTGTTGTTGATGGAATGCCACCCTTTTGTAATAACGAGATATGTTTCATATAGCTACCTTGTTTTCTAAATTGTTGATGGCAATGCCTCCTATTTCTAGTAAAGAGCTTCAACATGGTGTAATTGTAACAACAACAACAATAACATTTATAGCACAAGATTAAATATAAAGGAAGTTAATATACAACATAAACAAACAAGATTAGGCAATAATATTATACAGTATGTAACAAAGAAAAAGGTAAGGTTGGATGGCCAGGGGGACAGAAAAAAACAAAAAAAAAACTTCAGTTAGGCTGGAAAAAAAACAAAATCTGCAGGGGTTCCAAGGCCAAAAAGCCACCCACTCCCCACTGGACATTCTGCCTAACGTTGATGGTCTAAATCAGTCCTCATGGTTTACAGGCTTCACATGGAAAAATTTGATGACGATGGTCATATGGACATTCAATCCATAAACACAGCGGGCAGCGTGGTACTTTAATCAGGTGGGGGTATTGGCACAGACCACCACCAAAGAAGAACCAGAAAAGACAGCAGAGATTAGTACAGATAAGTACAGAATTGAAGAACCCAGAGGAAAATGATAATTCAGTGCTCATAAAGACTATTAGGAATACAACTAAAATGTAGCTGAGAAAAATACATTTTAAAATAATGACTTTTGATCAGTTTTTTTAAATTGTTCTACAGTATTAGCCTGTCAAATTTATATTGGTAAAGTATTCCAATATTAGGTGCATAACAGCAAAAGGCTGACTCATCACTTTGTTTCAGGTTGGCTTTTGGAATTATAAGCAGTCCTTCATTTGAAGATCTGAGGTTACAACTTGAAGTGTAATGGGGCAGACATTCCAAAATATTGGACAGGGCAAGATTATTTAAGGCTTTGTAAACCATTAGAAGTATTTTAAAGTCAATTCTAAATGGCATAGGGTAACCAATGTATCAATGCTAAAACTTGTGAGATGTGTGTCCCGCAGTATCTATGAGGTCAGGCACGTAATGCCCCAACATCACGAAACTCTCACAATGTCAGACACAAAGTGCCCATCACATGCCCAGTTTCACTATGGTTAACCCTCAGATAAGCCCATTCTTATTTAACTGGAAGGATGTTTCGTGACTGATGCCTTGGGCATTACCTGACCTAATAGGGTTTGCAGGCTGCAATTAGACCCATCTTAGGAGATTTGACATAAGTGTTGCATCTGTTCTCATTGTATTAATGTTATATAAAAGGTTTGGATGTATCACCTGGTATCCAAATCTTGGATTGCATTTCTTGTTCCTGGTGTAGAAGAACCTAAAAGTTGCTTCCATGATTTTCAGCCCTGACTTATGATTATTATTTTGCATTTCCGGTTTTGGTGATATATCTTCTGTGAGTTTTGACCACCTGCCTCCTGACCTTGAATTTAGACTATACTCCATGCCACAGTCTTTAATTTCCTACCATACCTCCTGACACTTGGTCACTATACTTGAATACGTGCAACACCCTAAAATGGTGCTTTTAAACAGACTAAGCCAGGGAAGGATCTTTTTCAGGAAATGTTTATCTAATGATATTATTAAAAAATGTCAAGACAGGGGCGGCACGGTGTCGCAGTGGGTAGCACTACTGCCTCGCAGTTGGGAGACCTGGGGACCTGGATTCTCTTCCCGGGTCCTCCCTGCGTGGAGTTTGCATGTTCTCCCCATGTCTGCGTGGGTTTCCTCCGGGCGCTCCGGTTTCCTCCCACAGTCCAAAGACATGCAGGTTAGGTGGACTGACGATTCTAAATTGGCCCTAGTATGTGCTTGGTGTGTGGGTGTGTTTGTGTGTGTCCTGCGGTGGGTTGGCACCCTGCCCGGGATTGGTTCCTGCCTTGTGCCCTGTGTTGGCTGGGATTGGCTCCAGCAGAACCCCATGACCCTGTGTTCGGATTCAGCGGGTTGGATAATGGATGGATGGATGTCAAGACAACCACTTGGCACTGCATCTACTCTTCTCATCTATGGGCAGTTAGGCACACCCTTTCACATGTGACTTGCCCTCTGCCTCTCCCTATGCCACTCTCATAATTATTTAGTTATTTAGTTTTGTCTGCTCAAATTTCTTGTTTTTTTTTTTTAATGCTTCCTTGATTTTTGGACTTTATCTTTATTTCCAGAAAATGCATTTTCACTTTTATTTACCTGTTCTGTTGCAGTAATTCTGTTTACCTGCTCTTATTCACTTTGCTTGATGCAGCTTCTGTGCACACTTATACAGTAAACTTTTAATACTTTTAAAGAAGCTAACTTATGTGAGTCACTTTTTAAATTTATTTTAAATATAAATATGTTATGGTGGGGAGACACTTATCAATTTGATTCATATTTGTATAGTGCTCTTCATTGAGTATAAGGCCAGAGCCCTTATCCACATTTACAACTTTGATGTAAGCTATAAAACGATAATGGAATTTACACACGTTTACATTAAACTTATAGTAAAACAAGACAATTTTAAAGATTAACAAGAACTCTACATAAGCCCTTTATAATTATAACTGATATATGGTCAGATGGCATCAGAGGAGAGGAAAGCAAAAGTGTCATCAAAAGCAATCTTGAAGAAAATTAACCACCAGAGAACTGTGCTCCATTAAAATAGACAAAGTAAAACTGGCCAAATGCCTGCGCAAAGCATTCAATTATATAATATAATAAGTGCACTGTGTGGGGAACAACAAAATAAGAAACAGATTCAATGATTTCATTGTTGAATCCAAAGGCTCCCAATAACTCGGGTGTCACTTTTATTGGCAATGAAGCAGTTTGGTACCACAGTTTCGGGTTCACTGCCTGTGTAGTGTTTACACATTCTCCCTTTAGTGTATGGAGTTTTACCCAGGTATTCTGGTTCTTCCTTTTACATCCCACAGATTGCACATATTAGGTTAATTGGCAACCTTGAATTAGTGTGTGTGTGTGCATAACTGCCCTCTGACAAACTGATGTCCTGCACAGTGTTTTTTGTTTTTTTTTCTAGTACCCAAAACATTTCTGTGACCATGAACTGGAAATACAAGTTAGAAAATGGACAAATCAACTAATTTTGTACTTACACCATGAGTGGTTACTTTCAATATGTGTGCTTTCCTTTCTTACATAATTGTCCATTCAGTTAGTTGCAGATAAAGGTGTTCAAAGCAGGCAGAAATGTAGAATGCCTTTGGTTATCTAAAAATTGAAATCTGGTGCACCTACTCATGGCAGCAGGGGACAAATCTGTGAATGCTCCTTGCCACAAGGCTAGGAATCTTCAGAAATGATTCAAAACATTGTAGAGTGAAGACAACTTAATGAAATGGCCTCCCAACCAGTCATCTTTGAGATGAAATCCCTTATTTTGAGTTACGATTTACCACAAGCTGATCTGCAAAAACTGGGGGCTGCATTGAAGTCAATATGGGACCAACATCTCCATGCAGCAATTTGAATAGTAGAGCCTGGGACCTGATGGCAAATGGAAGGTCAGTTCACCATGAGGGAGGTGTACCCAATAAAATGACAACACAGCGTACATCAAATTTGATATTAGTGAAAGTTAATTCAAAACGAATGGTAAAAATATTTCACTTAAAATGTGTTTCTTTAGTTGTTTTAACTACATGATCATTTAATTTAACCTCACTATTATTAGTGGAGCACCGTGATGCAGTGTTTACTGCTGCTGCCTCACAAATAAAAGCATCGTGGATTTAAATCACTCACCTCCTACATTTGTACAGACTCCTCACATCAGCGTAGGTTTTTCTTCGGGTCCTCTGGTATTCTTTTTACATCCCCAAAGACATGAATGCAAGTGTGTGTCCTGTGATGGATGTGCACCTTGTGCAGCCTCATGTCCTGCTTTATTAGGATAGCCTTCTCTTGCCTGTGCCCCTGAGAAAGGGTAGGTCTTTGCCTGTGTGTATTTATGTATCATTGCTTGTTAAAAGTTAACTACTTTAACAAGTAAAAAACATTGCCATTTTCAGAGTGCATTATTCATTTGACTTATTTATAAATGTAGCACTCATGAATATGTTACATAAACATATTAAAGATAATAAATACGTTGACTAAGAGCAATTCTGCCTCATTATATAACCCATCAAAACTGCATCCTAATGACTCACATTATTTTTTTGGAAAATAAGCAGATAGTATTATTCCAAATGAAAGGAATAAGTTTTATAAATACAGTCATTAAAAGATAACTCAATCAGATTTACATATAATAATCTTAATGAAGCTGAGGAAAGAGTTCACTGCGGCAGTGTCACTATTGGCTCTTGTCCAGAGTTAAGAACTCTTTGCCTGTACTGTACATTGTAGGCTTGATTCATTTGTTTTTTAGTTATCTGTTGCGATTTTATCTTGGATACTATTTCTTTAGAAATGGCCTGTGATATTCACTGTTTTTCTTTCATTTAAAAAAGCTGAAACTTTTATAAAAAATTATATAGTATATAGTAGAATTATGTCTATATGTATACAGATGAAGCATGTTAAATGTCTTGGTGGAGACTGATCTATCAAGCTTGTCCTTCAAGATCCACTTCTGTTTTCTTTTTTTTTTTGTTTTGCAAGAATGTTTTATTTTCAGAAAATGAACCTGGTACATTTATCAAAAATGTTAAAAAAAATGCTTTGTGAAGCATTGATAAAAAACTAAAAAGCTTTTTCTTGTTAGTCATAGCTGTTATAAAATAACCTGAAATATGCTCTCAAAAATAGTAAAGGCAAGCAGCTAATATTTCTAATTTATTTAGGCAACTTTTTTTTTTTCTCTAAAATCTTCACATCTTGTATTAATGTGGCATTCAGTTTAGGGCACTTCTAATATAATTGACCACCATTTAAAAACTATTGCAGCCTAATTAAAATAAAAATATACTACCCTGCTAAGACTGGTTGAAATCTTACTAATCAATGTTAGACCTAATGTTTGCAGTGCACCATCTGTTGGAATGTATTTTGTAATGCATGTAGTTATAAAATCATTGCATTTTCCATTCCAACAGATGGCACAGCACAATTATTTGTAGTAATAAATGCATTGCATTTGTCATTCATACAGACGATGCATCACAAACATTAGCACTGCTTTTACAAACCCCAAACCAAATGGCATATGGCAGAGACATAGCAACTGGATAGACACACACAAACACAGAGACACTTGATGCTCCATCTGTTAAACAACAGAGATGGACATACAGATACACAGACATCTGTGCTTTTGTTAAGGTGGATTAATTTTGTAGTATTTTAGTAGTAATTTCAGACACAGACACAAAGTGCTTTTGTAGATTGTGACCACCAATAACATTTTGTGGTATAAAAGGTCACAACATTGATTTATTACAGACAAGCACAGGAGTGAGTTTATAGCACTCAAAACAGACTACGCACAACTAATAAAATTCAGTGTACTGTAACAATTAGGCTGCCAAATGGCTAGCACTGCAAAATTATGGGGTGGGTTTGTGTCTATGCTGCTTTTGGATTACAGTCCTTGTATTGACAGTGGTTATAAAAATATTCACCAACTTGGACGTTTTCACATTTTATTGGTTAACAACATTGAATCACAGTGGATTTAGCTTGACTTGATGCCTTTCAACTGAAGAAGACTTTTTTAATGTCAAAGTGTAAACAGATCTCTGCAAAGTGGTGTAAATTAATTGAAAAAAACACAAACACAAAATAATTGATCACATAAGTGTTCATCCCCTTTAATATGACACACGTAAAACCTCACTGGTTCAGCCAATTGGTTTTAGAAGTCACATGATTAATTCCATGTAGTCAAAGGGCTTCATTTGACTGTTGTCGAAATGCACCTTATCTGGAAGGCCCAACTTCTGTTGAGTCAGTATGATGCCTTGACCTACACCATGAAAATAAAAAGAACACTCCAAGTAACTCTGTGAAAAGTTGATTGAAATGGGAACGGAGGCAGGAAAACATCCAAGTCATTGAATATCCCTTGGAGTCCATTTAAATCATTCATTAAGAAATGGCCCAGCTGGAAATCTGCCTATAGCAGGCCATCTACAAAAACTAAGTAATCATACAAGAAAAGGATGAGTGAGGGAGGCCATCAAGATATTTACTGTATGAGAACTTTGAAGGAATTACAAGGTAGAGTGGCTCAGACTGAAGACTCTGTGAGCACAACAACTGATATCTTGGTGCTTTGTCACTCACAGCTTTATGGGAGAGTGGCAAAATAAAGCCATTGTTAACAATACCCACAAGACATTTTGTGTAGAGTTTGCCAAAGGTACATTGGAGACTCTTAAATCATCTGAAAGAAGGTTCTATGGTTTGATGAGACCAAAATGAGCTTTTTGGCTGGCAGGCTAACCGCCATGTTTGAACACTTCATATTATCAAATATTAGCTGTGAATCCTGGTAGTGGTGGCAGCATCATGTTGTGGGGATACTTTTTGTAGTGGGGCCTGAAAGGCTTCAGAGATTAAAGGGTAAAAATTATGCAGCAAAATACAAGGTAATCCTGGAGGAAACCCTAATGCAGTCAGCAAGAAGATTTGTTTTCCAATAAGACAACAACACCAAGCATAAAGCCAAAACTACACAGGAAGAGTTAAAAATGTTAATGTCCTGAACTGGCCAATCTCAGATCTCAATCCAGTTTTGGCAGAACTTGAAAAAGGATTTTATTCATGATCCTCTTTTGAACCTGACGGAGCTTGAGCAATTTTTGTAAAGAAATATTAAGAAAAATGGCAGAGTCCAGATGTGCAAAGCTAAAAGAGACTTGTGCACACAGACTCAGGGCTGGCATGGCTGCCAAAGGTGCATCTACTAAATACTGACTTGAATAGGTGAATACTTGTACAGTCACTTATTATGTAATTTATATTTTAATTAATTTAGACCACATTGCAGAGGTCTGTTTTCATTTTGACAATAAGGAGTCTTTTCTCTTGATTAGTGTGAAAAATTACAAAAATTAAATCCACTGTGATTGATTGTGATATAATAATAAAATGTAAAAACATCCAAGGGTGGCACGGTGGTGCAGTGGGTAGCGCTGCTGCCTCGCAGTTGGGAGACCTGGGGACCTGGGTTCGCTTCCCGGGTCCTCCCTGCGTGGAGTTTGCATGTTCTCCCTGTGTCTGCGTGAGTTTCCTCCGGGCGCTCCAGTTTCCTCCCACAGTCCAAAGACATGCAGGTTAGGTGGATTGGCAATTCTAAATTGGCCCTAGTGTGTGCTTGGTGTGTGGGTGTGTTTGTGTGTGTCCTGCGGTGGGTTGGCACCCTGACTGGGATTGGTTCCTGCCTTGTGCCCTGCGTTGGCTGGGATTGGCTCCAGCAGACCCCCGTGACCCTGTGTTTGGATTCAGCGGGTTGGAAAATGGATGGATGGAAAAACGTCCAAGTGGGTGAATACCTTTTACAGACATGTGCTTACACCTTTGTTGAAAAGCTATCATATATTTCAATAGGAGAAATAGGCCATAATCCTTATTTTTAACTGTGACACAAATCCTCATATTTTACTTTGTTCAACACTAACGCATAAATCCCATCTTGTGCAATGCACTATTGCATAGCAAGTGGCCTTAATTTTTTCCACCACAGGATTTGAGCATCAGCTTTTTTTTATTGTTCTACATATTACAAAGTATAGCATTAGAACTTGCCAAATCACAACTTAAAGCTAGTACTGAGGTCACTATGTCTACTCCCTGCACACAGGCAAATTTTCACTGTGTAGTCTTATTTTCTTCCTCTTTCTAAACAAATGCATGTTTAGTCAACTAGTATTTGGGAGTAACCGATTTCATGTGTTTGCCCTTCCAAGGACTTGTGTTCGATTAATGGTTGGTTCCTCCTGTCTCCTGATACTGTTGGGTATTTAACTAATCATATTCAGAAAATGAATAAAACATGGAAACATCCTGTATTACATAGTTTGTGTTCGTTTATATCACTTATAAAAGGATTATACTTAACTGTTCTGTGACAAAGAGGTATGCAGGTGGCAAACTACAGTATATGCCGTGAGATGACCTCTTAAAACATTAAGGCTATGATAGGACACTTTAGTCGTCTTTAGACAGTGAAAAAGAAAGATAACCTGTTGACTGTGGGTGAAGTAACATCAACAAACTATTTGTGTTGGCCTGACAATAAACCCCATTACAAAGACTCCTTTTTTATTAGACACAATAAAAGATTTAGCAGCCTTACAATGACATTTTTTTTTCCACAATGCTCGTTCCAGCTAAAACTTTTTGACAGATTGTTGAAGTGATAAAATTATTATTCACAAATACTCTTTGCAAGAAGATGAGAGATGATTGATATAGGTCAATGCACTCTTTTTCCTTGGATTAATTTAATCTTCTGCATTAATACAGCAAAACAAGTGAGTGTGCTTTCTTGTTTAATTGCAAACTCACATAAGTCAAAATTTCAATTAACTATATGCAAACACAAGAAACCTAAAATAGCAGAATTTCTGAGTCAGCAACACATTGTAAAAAAGGTAATTTATTACCAAAACCAATTAAAGTTTCAGCTAAACTGTAGGCTGCTTATGAGAACCAGATCTTAAAAAATAACAGTTCTGTTTATAGTTGACAATATATAAAAATATCCCTTGCTATGCTTGCAATACCACAGTATACACAATATGGCTACTTTATTAGACGCACCTGCTCCTTAATGCAAATCTCTCTCTCTCTCTCTCTCTCTATATATATATATATGTACATATTTATTTATTGTAAGTGGCATTGTAGATGAATTGGTGTTCTGACTGGGATGAAAGGTGAATTCTTGCCTGGATGGGAGGCCATAACGATAGGACATCATGAGAGGAGGTGCATCCTGGTTAGGATGGTAATCGATTCTTATCCCAGTTAGGATAAAAGAATAATGGATTGACTGGGGGATTCTGAACAGTTCATCCACCAGTCTGAAGTGCTCCTTTGGTTTGCACCCAGCCTGGACACCCACAGAGATGCCTGGGACTTGCAGTTTCTAAGGGTGGCCCTGTTGAGGTCCTTGAGTGTCTCCAGGGTGTGCTGTTGGAAATACACCTCCCTGGTTTGAGAGGCTTCTGTATGATCTGGAAGTGCTTCCATTATGCATGGCAGTGGCTCTGGAGGTATTCCTGGGTCCATCATAAAAGGAAGTCATCTCGTTATAAGGGCTGAGTCAGAGTCAGTAGGCAGATGGCAAAACTCAACTGGAAGAGTGGAAGGAGGTATTATGTTCATTGAAGACTGTGGTGTGGACTTTGAAAAAGAAAGTGAATGAAAAAATATTTATTTGCACCTAGGACTGTCTTGGGTTAATTATATATATATTTATAATTAATAAGGGCTATATCGCGCTTCGCCTTTCGCGGCTTCACTCCATCGCGGAATTTATATGTAAGCATATTTAAATATATATCGCGGATTTTTCGCTGCTTCGCGGGTTTCTGCGGACAATGGGTCTTTTAATTTCTGGTACATGCTTCCTCAGTTGGTTTGCCCAGTTGATTTCATACAAGGGACGCTATTGGCAGATGGCTGAGAAGCTACCCAACTTACTTTCTCTCTCTCTCTCTCTTGCGCTGACGTAGGGGGGTGTGAGCAGGGGGGCTGTTCGCACACCTAGACGATAGGGACATTTCTACCTTCTGTGTGCAGCTGCTTCCTGAAGGACATGCTGCACGGTGCTTCGCATACTTAAAAGCTCAAAGGGCACATATTGATTTTTGACATTGTTTTACTCTGGCTCTCTCTCTCTCTCTCTCTCTCTCTCTCTCTCTATTTCTCTGCTCCTGACGGAGGGGGTGTGAGCTGCCGCCTTCAACAGCTTTGTGCCGTGGTGCTTCGCATACTTAAAAGCAAACAGCCCTATTGATTTGTTTGCTTTACTCTCTGTCTTTCTGACAGACTCTGCTCCTGACGGGCAATCCTTTGAAGAGGAAAATATGTTTGCATTCTTTTAATTGTGAGATGGAACTGTCATCTCTGTCTTGTCATGGAGCACAGTTTAAACTTTTGAAAAAGAGACAAATGTTTGTTTGCAGTGTTTGAATAACGTTCCTGTCTCTCTACAACCTCCTGTTTTTCTGCGCAAATCTGTGACCCAAGCATGACAATATAAAAATAACCATATAAACATATGGTTTCTACTTCGCGGATTTTCTTATTTCGCGGGTGGCTCTGGAACGCAACCCCCGCGATGGAGGAGGGATTACTGTATATATATATATATATATATATATATATATATATATATATATATATATATATATATATATATATATACACAGGTGGAATCTCATTATAACGAAATTCATGGAACCATAGAAATATTTTGTTTTAACGGAAATTTTGTTATAACAAATATGTGGAAAATAGATATACTATTGTCACTGGGGAAGCTGGCGATTCTCCATCTCTAACAGCAGAAGTGAAAGGACAGCTCTGTAGCTGCTCTGCTGCGTGTGGTAAAGAGTACACCAAGGACAAAGAAATTGATTGGCCTCTGCATGATCAGGCTTACCATATAACGTGCTTGTCACACAATGTTTGCAACATTTAATACGGGGTTTTGACTTGTTCTTCCTCGCACTCTTCTGGTCTGCCACAGTGGTGATTCTGGGCCACTGTTGTTCTTCTAATCTGAAGGTGGGAGCTAAAGCAGGACAATTTGCAATGCATTATTATCTTTGGTGGCCATTTTTGGTTGAAAAAAAAACATTTGTTATCCCGAAATTTACATTTCAATAAAACAGAATCTGTTAAATGTGATGTTGTACGAACAAAAAGTATTCTTTATTCAGAAAATTTCGTTACTTCAGTATTTGCTATAACGGGATTTGACCTATACATATATATCTCATTATGTACAGTATGCTGACAGAGTCAAGCTGTTTGGTTGTTCTTTGAACCAAATATGAGAAGTATAAAATAAAGGACTTTCCAGCATCTCAGAGATAGCTGCCCTCCTGGGATTTTAATGCACTGCAGTCCCTAGCGTTTAGAGACTGATATGCAAACAAATATCCACTGAACATCATCTCTGTGCACAAAAACATCTTGTTAATGAGAAACATCTGAGGAGAATGATCACAGTCATTCAGATTAACCAAATGGCCACCATTAATTGAAATAAACAGTGTTTTACAATTATGTTATCCAGAAGAAGATTTATTAACCTCATTGGCATTTACTTTGAGCATTTCTTGGGCTTGGAATTCTACATAAAAATGGGTAAGCCCAAGTGTCTCTCATATTAGCCTTTTGTGATCCAATGTACACTGTTAAGCCCAAACAGCACTCTGGACAATATTCTGATGCCATCTAGTGTATAAAATAACATCATGTTGCCAAAAAATCATGAATATTTCAATGCATTTTGCCACTCTGTGGTAACTCATCAATATGCATGAGCTGGGTGAAGCCTTCAACCAAAACACACAATGGCATTTAAGCAAAAAATGTAAAGCCAGTTTTATATTAAAATGTAACTAAACCATTAGTTGAATCAAGCAATAGTGATGAGAATATGAATTGGTCATCAGATGTTGACTCAGATAGTGAAACTGATGTATACTCTATGACTGAACCACTGTGATATGCTTGGTGTAGGCAGTCGGATGAAGTTTCAGCTTGGCCATAAGGTAAAATGACTGGCTTTAGGTGGAAGGACAAGAAAAACGTTAGCCTTCTAAGCACTTTTCACAATGCAGCAGCTGTCAATGTTCGTGTTGGGGAAATGTGGAAGTCACTAAGCCTTGCACTGTGGCAGCTTACAGTAACACAATGGGCAGTATTGATCATGTGAATCAGGCACTGGGATTCTACCCTTTTATGTGCCAGCACATCATGAAAAATATAAGAAAAGTGCATAAAGAAACACACGTCTACTGTCCTGGGCTATGCGTTGGCGACAGTTGCAAAACATATCACACAAAGGATATGTACTAAAGCTGCATTGGTACAGAAGCGGACCCTAGACATATCTTTCCTACTGTATTTATGTTGATGTTTGGTATTAGCATGTTTTTTGTTACACATAATAACATTTTTTTCTTGTTGAAAGAAATGCAGTGTTTCTGGCTCATTTTTCCAGGAGTAGACATACAGCTTAGGAAACAAATGGGCCACAGCAGCACCCATGTCAGCAAAAAACAGGAAGTTGAGTGAACATTTCGCATGTGATCACCAAAAAGTGGGTGAATTAAGATCTTAGAAGAAAGCTTTTGTCATAAACAGAAAGAATCCTTCGATCTACCCTGCCTTGTGTCAATAGTACAGGCTATTGGTGTGGGGAGGGTTTTCTTCATACACTTTAGGCCTCTTAATACCAACTGAGGGTGTCACTTAGTACCTAAGAATTGCTGTTGATCATGTGCATCCCTTTATGGACACAGTCTAACCTTTTGTCAAGTGGATACTTCCCGCAGGATATTGTGCCATGTTGCAAAGTACTACGGGACAATATGATAAAGATGATAGTGACTTCAGTTGTCTCCAGATGTTTATCCAATAGGAGGAGTGGCAGGTTCACACCATGAATTTTTGACCAAAAGATCTTCAAGATCCATGTGTTACTCTTGAGTCAGCACAGGTAAAAATCAATAAGTATAGTTTTTAGCTCATTGCTGAATCTGTGCCTTGAAGAATTCAGTCTGTTCTGTTTGCAAGAGTGTGTCCCACCAGTACTACACAGGTACACCTAATCACGTAGCTACTGAGTGTATACTTTGTTTGTATTTACAAGACTTCTGTTTTTTGTTTGATTCTTAAAGTGGCAAGAGACTGCTTTGGTTAGAATAATATTATTATTATTGAGTTAGATTAATTATTTGCTGTATATGTCGTTTGTATCTCCTTACATTATATAGTATAACAATTTAGCAAAAGTATCATGCACAGTAATCTTGAGAAAGAAACAAGTGAAACACCAATAGAATGTACAATAACCTAACAACATACTATACAACATGTCATATCTTCTTGATTCAATCCAGGGTTGTAGGCAGCCAAAGTAGGAAGTAAAAATGTTAAGTCTGAGTACACAATGGGAGGTTTGAAAATCTAAAGTACACCTTATGAGAACGATTTAGGAGTCATAGTGGACTCAACACTGTCAACTTCCCAAAGAAGGCAAACAGAATGTTAGGTTATATACTGTAGCACGGTCGTTGTAGAATACAAATTCAAGGAGTTGCTGATAATGCACTGGTTAGACCTCACCTGGAGTACTGTGTATACTTTGAGTCTCCAAGCTACAAAAAGGACACAGAAGCACCATAAAAGTCCATAAAAGGCTGATTTCAAGAATGCAAGGGATGAATTATGAGGAAAGAATTAAAAGAGCTGAGCCTTTTCAGTTTAAGCAAAAGAATATGAAGAGGAGACATGATTGTTTAAAATTTGAAGGAATTAGTACAGTGGAACGAGACTGTTACTTTAACATGAGTTTATCAAAAACATTGGGACACAGTTGGAAACCTGTTAAGGGTAATTTTCTCCTACAAACAGTAGGAAGTTTTTTTTCAAGAACCATAGACACATGAAGTAAACTATGAAGCAGGGTGGTAACAGTTGGATTTTAGGGACTTTTCAAAATTAGACTTGATGTTATTGTGGAAGAATTAAGTGGATAGGACTGGCAAGGTTTCTTTGGGCCAAATGGCCTGTTCTTGTCTAGACTGTTGTAATGTTCATTCCACGGCCCTCGCTCATACAACCGGAATGGACCAGTTTAGAATTGTCAGTTTATCTAAAACACATATATTTGGGATGTGATTAGTGAAAACAAAGTTTACACAGACAGTAGTCGGCTATAGGATTCAAAGCTTGAATGCTAGATCTTTAAGTCAGCATCACAAAAACACTACATCACCTAAAGCTAAACTACATACATTTTTTTCTGTTTTATTTTATGTCTGATTCAGAAAGCATCTTTTTCTAAAATGACAATACACCTTACTTATTTATATAATACAGAAGGAAGGTCTATTTAGCAGTTAAACTTACAGAAATAGACTGTGCAAGTATGAGATTAAGAAAACACAAAGACCTGCTTGACTGGCTTTGAAACACTGCATAATCTGCTGCCTTTTCTAAAGTTACATCCATACAGTACAGTGAATTGTTTTTTCCTTCTGTACTTGCACCATAAGAGCTGAGATTTAAAAGGGCACTCATACAAAATTTAACCAAATGTTGAATGCATCTCCGGTATCTTTTTAAAAGCAATAATGATATAACTTAAGAGCCAGCTCAGTAAACATAAGAGCAAAGTAATTAAGTAACTCCAGGACAGGTAGTTTAAAAGCACTGTGAAGTTTGTTCCATGTTAAGGCTGTTTCCATATATAACTTCCCGTGGGCAGCTAACCAAACGGTATCAAATGCTTTTTGAGGAAATGACATCATCTGGTCAGAGCCTTTTTTCCAGTGACTGGTTACTGTAGCCAATGAATTAAGCAGTTGCGTTATTTTTTTATATCTCTAGCTCACAATGAAGCTGAACTTGTGCTTTGTGTGGCAGGCACTGAAGGAAATGGTTCATTCAACCACATTCGTCCTCTTAGCAACATTGTACTATAAAGGCCATTTTGTTTTGTTAATTGTCATATTATGAATTATCAGGGTGTTTTTGACCTGAGTGACAAAGCATTGATAAAGAAAGATGAAAATGGACATTTTTACCATATGTATTTCTGTTCCTTCACAGAGCAAATTGCTTGCTGTATAATTAAGATTTGCTAAACACCTTTGTGTGTGTTTATTAAATAATTTTAGTCATCTGTTAAATGACAAGCAGCTTGTGTTTTCATTCACTATTTATAATTTATATGAGTACATTTTTAGAATGTAGCTCACATTTTCACACTTCACTTACAGTGCATACTGAATGTCTATTTAAATGTGCTGTGAAATGCATTGTGCTACATATGTTTCAGGAGAACACACATCTGTAATGAAAACCTCTTTGGGAAAAAATGTTAAAGGAGAGAAGCAACAATAACAGAGATGCAGTTAACAAACTTTAAAAAATACAAATGTTTAAATTGCTTCTGTATATTAATGTAAACATTTCAATACTGGACCAGGGGTGATATTCAATATACACTATTAGTAATAATGCATTACCTTTTCCCAAAAAGTACACTTTTGAAAAAAAAAATGTAAAATGTAATTGTTACAGAGCTGTAGGTGTTTATTGATGGACTTGTCTGAATGCTTGAATTGCATTTAAAACATAATGGTTCAGTGTACTGTCTTCTAAAAATTACATGGCAAGTCTTTTGCTGGTAAACACAAGTGCTTCAGCTTTGGTGTCAATAATATTCTGCAGAAATCCAGATAGCACAATGTGTTTTTCACACACTTGAACAAACAGTCTTCATCCTTTATGAACCTGCCTGAATCAGCTGCATAGATCTGTTTTCCTTAAATTGAAATGTGCCAAGTGAGAAGAAATAACACACTCTCAGAATTGAAACTCTATCCATAAAAATAACAATAGTGGATGGGAACATAACATTCCTTTTATAAAATTCCCTTTCGAAGTTTTTTTGTTTTTACTTTGAAGTTTCAAGCAGCTAAAGATTTTCCCAGTAGCAATGGATGTGAGGTAGATAAAAATCCTAATCTGGGTGTCAATCCAGTGCAGGGAATGTACAACCTGACATGCACTTCTCTTTAATAACACATAACTGATACAAAACCTGGAAGTCCAGGTGATTGGTCTGTTCATGCAAAAGGTCCCTCTTGACAAGCTCAGAATCGCACACCAATCATCATACATTTTAGACAAATACATCTTTGGCCCTGCTTACTTATGAGCTTTTTATTACTTATAAACAAGAGCGCACACTGAAATCTCTTTTGGTTTAATTTTGTTTGTTTTTTGCTTAATTTTCCTGTCTCGCCTTTTTTGTGCTCTTTTTTGAAATTTCAAATACATTATATAATTATAAAGTACCTTTTGTTTTTTTTGTCCTTTGGACCTGAGGTTTACAGTTTTCTTTTATGTCTATTCTACATGTTCTATGAACTATTCATATTTAAAAGTCTTGACCCCTGCAGACTTGATGCCTGCTGTTCAGATTGATCTTGAACCTTGAGATTTTTATAGAACTCCATTAATACGTTTAGCACATATGGGACTAGTATATGTAGATCAGTTTTCTATTATGTCATTGTGTAAGTAATTCCCTGAATCTTTAACTGTTTATTCAAATGGATGGTGAGGAATCCAATGGCAAATTAAATTGATGATAAGGCACTAACCTGGCCAGTTCCACATTGTAAAGTGAAATTATCTAAATATATGTTTTTCACATGAACTGAAGTTTCTGTGCTAGGGTATAATAGTTACATTTGTGCACACGTATGTGTCCCTAATCCAAACCTGAGCATTAGAATGAATCCAGCACATCATTTAGCTCTATTAAAGTCCCTTTGTATATCCAAAGACAGCAAGACCACTGTTTCATTGGGGTATATACAGTGTTACACTAAACATGAATCACAGATTTGATAGTAACTGTGTGTCTTTAAGAATTCCTCATTTAAACTTCAGTGATCATTGCATTTTCTCTAATCTATTTGCTACAGTTTTAGCCAGAATCTTAACCATGCTGTTCAACAAAGAAATTGGCCTGTGTGATATACATTCTAAAATATTTTTTTGTTTATTTGGAAAACAATGATTGGCATAGGTTGCTTCAGGTACAAAGCAATTTTTCTTTGCTAACATATAAATAGCAAGCATTAACAGACCTATTTTTATTTAATAAAAATCTTTTGAGTAGACCTGCAGGTTTGTTGATTTGTATGGATTTAATAGCATCTTGAAATATATAGATCTTCATAGATACAGATGAGTGAATCTGTTTGTATGAAATTATATTTGCAAAACAAATGGTGTTTCTCAACCTGTGAAATTTCCTTTCTACTTAGTTATTCTCTGGAAGCATTTTCCTGCATTAACTACGTATGTCTACCTCTCCTTTAGTGTTTACATAAAGATCTCCAATGAAGAAAAAAATCATCAGACTCATCCCCTGTTACTTTTAGTTGAGGTGTGTTGCACTTGTTCTGGTAGTATGATGGCCACTTTACCAATTATGATTATAATCTTGACAAATGTAATCCTAAAGATGAACTATAGACTACTTAGTGTCTGCAGTGACTAATATGTAGGAATCTGCTATGTAATAGCAGGTGGTTGAGGGTGTTGGGAGTATGGGCTTTCAATGTAGTTAGTCTTATGCAGAAAACACAGTCATTTTTAGAACACAAAAGCATATCAGAGGATTATTCTGAGGGAATGAATATGACCAGGAGATGGTCAGTCAAAAAATGAAACATAGTCAGACTATGCAAGGGGGCAAAATCATGATATCAGAAAAACTCAGGAACCAAAACAAAATAGGTAAGATGTAAATAAGAAATCAGAAGAAAAACCAGTCAAAACCAGAAGAAACAAACCTAGCACTAGGGCCTACTGAATTAAGAAACTATGATATGGAAGAGTCTGTCAGCTATTATATCCCCTAAGAGTTACTGCACAATGTGCATTCACATACCATTACCTCTGTGAAGTCATCAGGGCAATGATTGTGGTCATGTGACATATCCAGACAGTAATATGGTAGGCCATATTACATATTTCTCAGCGCTTTCAGAGATATCACTGATTAGTTCTGTTTTTCTTATAGTTTGCAGTTTATTTTATGGGAGACATAAAACATTACTGGTCCCTTAAATACAATGTAAAAATTTCAGAAAAGAGTTCTAGCTGACATCTCCAGAGATCCATTAGTTTCCCCTAAAATATCAATTTGTGTGGAAATGAATGTAATAAAATCCTCATCTACTAGGAAAAATGGTCTCAGTCACCAATTGCAAGCTCAATTCACAGAGCTTTACATGCTGTATAGGATAAGTAGGGCATGATGAGATATGGTAATGGAATTGTAACTGTAAAATTAATAGAAGGAAGCAAGTTGTTGTCAATTAAAAATCATGCAATTCGTTAAAATCTTCTGATGAACTACCAAGAACCGGAATATAGAGAAACTTGAACTTAAACATGAACTTTATAGCTAAGCAACATAGTTGCTAGGAATTTCTTTTGGTGTTACATTCATATACTATCAAGGTTCATAGAATTAAACAACACAATATACAGTACATGATACCATCTCTGCATTTTATACAGTAAAAACAGATTGTCCTCTATAAAATAAACATATATTGAATGGAGGAGAAGAGAAATCAGGAAAATACAGAGATGAATTAGAGACTATGTTAAACCTTAGTGACTGCAGCTGAAGAAAACTGTTTCTATAATCTATGGTAACATTTCCCCATTAGTAATATCTCAAAAGCATGGTTGCCCAGGTGGTTATAGTCTTTGCCTATGTTTCCAGTACGTTTCTTTACCCATTATTTATACAGGACCTCAGTGGAGTCCAGTTGCAAGTCTGTCCAAATAACATGGTGCAGTTTATGTTTCAAGTGAGTAGATGTATTGCCATGTCAGACTGTTATGGTGAAAGTGAGGATGCTTTCAATGACAGCGCTGTAAAAATGTACTAGCACTGATTGAGACAGGTTAAACAGTTGTTGGAGAAAAAAGATATGATGTTGAGCTTTTTTGATAAGACCAGTTATATTTTCATCCTAGATCAGATTGTGAGTGATAGTTGTGCCAAGAAATGTAAATGACTCCACAGTGTTTACAGTGACATACATCATTTGTCAGGAGGATAAGGAGGTGAGGGGTGTCTCCTAAAATCTACAATCAGTTCTACTATTAATAAGAAGGTCAGGTTAAGATTGTTGAGGGTGCAACAACTGGCCAGCCAATCCACCTACCTCTGATATGGAACCTCATCCCTATCTGTAGTCAAGCCATTCATAGTGGTGTCAATCAGCAGGCTTCAGCAATTTAACAGATAGGTCACTGGAGGTGCTGTCATTGGTGTAGTGAGAGGAAGGAGAGGAGACAGAACACAGCCCTGATATGACCCCATACTCAGGGCCAGGGGTCTGATATTTGTTCTGCTATAATGAAGCCCTGGTATGGTTGTGTTAAATACAGAAATTAAATCAACAGATAAGATCATGGCATAAGTAGCTGGGAAGTCTAAATGCAGCAAGATTGAGACTGTGGGAGGAAACCGGAGCACTCAAAGAAGTCCCACACTCACATGAGAATAATATCCACATTGTGAGCACCTAGAGCAGGAACACAAAGACGTTGCACCACCCCTTCATGAACCCTGCTTAGAAAGTTCTAAGCATGATTTTCTGTAGGCTACTGAGTGTCTGCCACCCAGAATATAACGCCACTCTATATTGGCCCTCTTCCAGGGCTGCCTATTACCTTGCACCCTATACTCTGGCCCCACACATCCCTGTATTGGATTAAGTGAGTTTTGGAATGTTATGCTATTGTATTTTTTACATTTTATTGCAACAAAACATCAACTAATAACAAATAACCATTTACGATCACTAGATTCTGAGTATCAAAATAATTAACATTTATCAGGCATTTATATTTTAATTATTATTTAATATTATACCAATAATACATTTATTTTACTAGAATGTATAACCTAGGAGAGAAAACATTGAGTATAGGACAGATATGATTTTGAAGATTTTTTTAGAAATTTTTGCAGTTAAAAAACTTTCAAAATCACCACAAAAATAATTTACAGTATTTAGAAAAAAAAAGTTAATAAAACATGTATATCCCCTTGTCTGTATCAGTGGCACAATTCAAACAACAGGCAGTAATTCATAAAAGATATTTTGCAAGAGTCAACCTATATTGCTCTATATGCAGTCAGACTGGTCTACAACTTTCTAACTAAATCCTGCCATATTCCTAAAACATTTAGGCAGGCTTTGATAGAAAATAGATATGGGCACATTAAAATAACAAAATGCCTTTAAAAGAAATGTAAAATTATGCATAAAACATAAGTGAATGTATATATAAAAATAATTATGTACAGCATATCATATGTTCATACTATTTCCAGCTTTTTAATTATGTTGCAATCTCTCATTTGAATTATGTTTTAGCTTGTGATGGTGCTCATTTATATACTATATACAAATATTATATAAATATTGTCATGCGTACGCAAGGGAGTCACCTTAACCTTTGGTGATGGTAATTACTCATTGGACCAGGGGTTGGCACTGTGTACTAATGCATTCTGTTCCCTCCCTCTGCAGAACAGAAGATTTGACAGCCACTTCATCTGTGACATCACTTCTGTGTCTGTCTGCTTGGACCCTCCCCTTCCTGCCACATAAATTCTTAAACTTGAGTTCTTGCTTCAGTTCCTATCCAGAACTCCAGTCTGAAAAGACTGCTCCACATTTATTGTGCATTTTCCTTGTATTTGCAAATCAGATTGCATTGGGGTCACCAACGTCATCCCCTAACTCTTTTGTTTGTGTCCTACTTTACTAATGTGTATATATATATATATATATATATATATATATATATATATTGTTTAGTAATGTGGGTGTATCTCAAAACATGTAACATTAGAATAGCTGAAGCCTATGAAAAAACTTATAATCCTAGGCCTTCACACCTCTCCATTAGTGTCTTTTGTTTTGCAAAGGTGTCGATCAGCACAAGCAGTAAGCAGCCTGCTATCCTATACCCCCACCGCTGCAGAAATGGCAAAAAAGCTCTCCTAGCTCAAGCCTTGCTTATCTGGGAGTGAGGTACCTGGAACTGTATAGTGTAAATAATATATTGTTATTTGGAACACATGCATTTCATGTGTGTTCTGTGTCTACAAAGATCTACAGTATGTAAATGTAGGATGACAGGAAACGCAAGGCAGGAATTTTTTCGTAGGCTTCAGGGTTTCTAGTATTAAAAAGAAGTAAAGGAAATAATTTTCCTGCTCACACGCATGTTTATGTACATATGTTTGACTCAATACTTTTTTTTTACTCTTTTTAGATATAATAAAGTGTATATTACAAAATTCAATGATGACAAAAACACATGGATATCGCATACCTCTGCAGTAGTAATACTATAATGTTATACAGTGTATCGAGACTGTGCATTATTACTGGACTTTGAACCTCAAAGACAGCTATATAATTGTCTTTGACTTCTTTAATCCTCAATAAAATCTCTAAACCTGCCTGTATTCCAACTATTAAATATGTGATATGTGATACCCAAGATTCTCAACCAATATGGATGGAGAGGAGTTCCCAATAAGGCCGCCATGAAACAACTAGAAGCATCAAGCGCCAGTGTGTGGGGGAGTGGGGTTGGTACCCTGTGAAGCATCAAGTGCTGCTAAGACATGAAACACAGTCGACGAGTGTTGTCCTCAGTGAACGTGACTGTGCGGCACCATTAAAATTGCATAATGGAATGTCACTGCTTACGGTTAACAAAAAAAGCATCTTCATTCTGGCTAGGTAGCCTTATTGCAATTTGAGTGCATTAAAATGCTCCGATTACATTAAAAAAAACATACACTGCTGCAAATTGCCTTTTTATGTTGGCAAAAACCTGTTGTTTAATGCATGTACACCAACACCATACAAAACCTGAATGTAGCACCTTGTTGTTCAGTTAATGACTTCCAGCATAGCAGGTATGTTAGAGTAAAGCTTGGCTGAGATATTCCTGACCTGTCAGCGAGTTCCATGAGAAGTGACAACAGGTAGCCATTATAAACTGATGGACAAACCAAAAAAGTTCTTCAGTACAAATACACAGCCTTTACAGCCTTTACAGGGAAGTAAAAGAGAATCTACACATCATATTCATCAGTTATGATGTTTAATATGTATGTCATGTCAATGCACATTATAGTAACAACTTGGTAATATAAATTATTATACACATTGTAGAAGAACCAGCCCGGCTACAGACAGACACTGAGACACACAATGTCCGAACACACACGTTTATTTTGTTTCTTCACTGCACACAGCACAATGTACCATAAACAACTCACAAGGCTCAGTCCTTTTTTATATCTCTTAAGACTTTTGCCGCCTCTACTCATCTCCTCTACTCCGTCAAATCAGCTGTAAATGTATGGCATTTCTAAAAGTTAGCTTTTTTTCAGTGTTATTCTCTCAGTCACGTTCACGCTCTCCCTCGAACCCCCCACCCCCCAGATCTGACTCTAACTAACAGCACCAGTATAAATTCACACCTGATCTGATACTGTTCATTTTCAAATAATATTGCATTAGTGCGACGATGTTTTCTGATTGGTACTATTCAGGTCATAAAATGATTTCTTCAAAATGTCACATATATCTGTCTTTCTTTTTTTCCGGTTCTGCGCTGACATCATGCACCAGAAGGCGTGAGCTTATTCAGTGCAGCACGCAGGTGGCCGGTTGGTTGTGCTATAACAAGCTTGACTTGGCGGCAATCAACGCACATGTATGGGGGCCACTGAGAAAAGAAAAGCGTTCATGGCTCACCTTGCAGAGGAGCTTCATCATCACTTCTTACAAGAAAAGGCGACGGATAAAGCAAAAGAGGATACAACATCGACAAGCTTCTGTTCCAAGACCGCCACTTCCCCAGCCCCTTCAGTGTAATAGTAACCACAGCACAGAGAGAAGTGTGTACATTGCAACAGGTACACGTCGTAAATGTAGGAAGGACAGCCCTTGGTTGTGTGTGAACTGTTAACATTTGAATGTGATGATTGCATATAGCTTGGAACTGACCTCTCTGTACTATTCTTTCCTCTGCATGTCCTGGAGTACAAAAGAAACAGTACCATTCACCAAAACGTGGACACTGGCAAGATCGAAAAAAAAAAAGAACGCAGTCACTGATTACAAATGCAAGATGTTATGCGAATGAATATGAATAATATGAATGATGTTGCATCAGTGTCACAATGTTTTCCAAAATGTACTATACAGGTCATAAAATGAGTTATTCCAAATATCATGTATACCTATGTCTCTGTTTTTTGTCAGTGTGGCTTTGACATCATGGACTATAAGGTGCATACTAATTCAGCATGAGCAGGAACACTCAATAAAACTGAATAAAAAAAATTCAAGTGACAGTGAGATACGAAGAAGGTAGATTCACCAGCGTTTATGTGTCAGCTTTTATCCCTCCAGATCAGAGAATTTCCTGTTCCATTGTCTCAAAACACCACTCACATCTACAGTTATTCCCAGTTTCAGATAAAAAGTAACTGCGTCAGATCTGTGGTGGGGGTGGGTGTTGTATCATGATCGTGACTGAGAGAATAAAAGTGAAAAAAAACACTAACTTTTACAAATACTATAAATTTGTACCGGCTTTTACAGGCACAAATCAAATGTATGTTTTTATTGTATAATATTACCAATGAGAGCAGCTCACTACTCAAAACGGTAAATTTGCTGGGTAGCTGGTTTTGAACTCAAGACCTCTGGATTATAAGTGAGCGGATCTTACCGCGACACCACAGAAGCTGTCGTATTGTATTTGCACCTTTTGTGAAAGTGTTTATTTGATATTTGGCCATCAGCCTTCACACATTACACAGTTCATGTCTACATTTTATTATTTACTAGCAAAATACCCGCGCTTCGCAGCGGAGAAGTAGTGTGTTAAAGAGGTTATGTAAACATATATATATATATACATAAACATATATACATATATATACATATCTACATATACACATATGTATATATACATATATATACACATCCACATATACATATATATATACATATACAAATTTACATATCTACATATATATATATACATATAAATATAGACATACATATATACATACATTCACATATATATATATATATATATATATATATATATACTGTATATGTATATATATATATATATATATATATATATATATATATATATATATATATATATATATATGGCGGCACGGTGGCGCAGTGGGTAGCGCTGCTGCCTTGCAGTTGGGAGACCTGGGGACCTGGGTTCACTTCCTGGGTCCTCCCTGCGTGGAGTTTGCATGTTCTCCCCGTGTCTGCGTGGGTTTCCTCCGGGCGCTCCGGTTTCCTCCCACAGTCCAAAGATATGCTGGTTAGGTGGATTGGCGATTCTAAATTGGCCCTAGTGTGTGCTTGGTGTTTGTGTGTCCTGCGGTGGGTTGGCACCCTGCCCGGGTTTGGTTCCTGCCTTGTGCCCTGTGTTGGCTGGGATTGGCTCCAGCAGACCCCCGTGACCCTGTGTTCGGATTCAGCGGGTTGGAAAATGGATGGATGGATATATATATATATACTGTATATATACATATCTACTTATTGGCTCCTGTATTTAGGATATAGCGGGTTGGATAATGGATGGATGGACATTTGTATGCATAGCCCTATTTGCCCGTTTTCGTTTTTTTTCTTTCTTCAGTAATATTTCAGCAAACCCGGAGCTAATCAGTTCAAATCCTGGTACTGACACTACTGTGTGACCCTGAGGAAGTCACTTCACCTGCCTGTGCTGCAAAAAACAAAAGTAATGTAACAAATTGTACCTCAGATGTTGCAAGTTGCTGGAATAAAGGCATAAGTAAAATAGATAAATATGTATTATACACATAGGAAGTATTAATTTATTTTCAGTTAAGTCATCTGCAGCAAACCTTTATAAATGAGGGTTTCTCCTTTTTAGATAGTGCAAACTATTTCTTCTTCATTGAGGTTTTCTCTTGGAGAGCTTTTTTCATTTCATTGAAAATTAAAGCAGCAGCTGCCAAAATATGTAGCTTTCTTATTAATTTTTCAACATTGTGTAAAATAACTTTATAAAGTAACATAAAAGGTTTAAATACTGGTTATCCTTTTACACTAAAATATTACTAAAGAGATACAAAAAAAGTAAAATGCATATGTTCTTTTTCTTTAAGGAGATTTAATATTACTGAAGAAAGAAAAAAAAACTAAAACAGCCAAATGGGGCTATGCATACAAACTTAAAAGGTTTAAATAAAACAGAAATATATATTTTTATTTTTACTTGCTTAACTTGTGGAGGGTGTATCCTGTAGCAAAGCCCTAACTTTTTTCGTGAAAGCCCGTTTCAGTCAATAAGTCTTAAAAAAAGGTGTAAAGGTATTGACAATAAGCTACGCAAACCCACCAAGACATGGAATCGTTTAAATCAAGTATCATTACATCTTCCTTTCTTAAAGAGAAGTAAGGCAGTACTTATAAGCTTACATATATATATATATATATATATATATATATATATATATATATATATAGAGACATACATTCATATATATATATATATATCTATATCTATATATATCTATCATCTATATATGTATATCTATATCTATATATATCTATATCTCTATATACATCTATATATATATATATATATATCTATATCTAAATCCCCGCAAAGTACTGCTTTTAAATTTTTATTAAGAAGAAAAGCTTTTTAAATTGAGGGAAAATATCCCAATAGCAATTTGTTAAGGATCTGTTTTTTTGTGAAGCAGCCTTAACACAGCTTTTCCGCTGTTTTATAAACGAACGCCATATAAGGTCTTCCTTTTTCCTTGCTTCGCCAAGGAAGGAGCCTTTTTATTAAATCCAAGGGTTCTTCGCTTTTTTTTTTTGTTTGTTTATTACGATTGTTATAGTTCTGTTTGTATACGACATTGTCAGTTCAGCACTCAGGTTGTAATATGACCAAGCCGTGCAAGCTTACTGTTAAGTATGCAACGTATAGTTGTACATGAGAAAAGCAATCTTGGCTCAAATCAATGGCAACCTTTTGTAGGTCTATGAACTTAATTTAAAGTTTAGGTTTACACGGTGCTTTCTTTCCGAAGTACCTGCACTCATGAATATGTCTGTATGCGTCAGTCGCTCAAATCCCCGCGCTTCGCACCGGCGAAGTACTGCTTTTAAATTTTTATTAAGAAGAAAAGAAAACCTTTTAAAATTGAGGGAAAATATACCAATAACAGTTTGTTAAGGATCTGTTTTTTTGTGAAGCTGCCTTCACTCGAGTGATCACTTCGAGCTGATTTGCTGGCTAACCATAAGCGTTACCTGGTAGGTAACCACCCATACAATCAGATTGTGAATCAGACTACGAATGCCGTGAATGTAATTACCCCGATCTACATGCTGTCAAATAAACGAACCACACGCCGTGGTGCAATTGTAGGGGCTTCGCCTCTAGCGCTGACGTCCGAGGTTCGATTCCCGTAAGGGAGTGAAGTGAGTGGGTGGTTACCTACCAGGTAACGCTTATGGTTGGCCAGCAAGTCAGGTAACATCAGCCACGGTGCCTTCAGTTGTGAGAAGCAGATCATAGAATGGACGAAAATAGTTTACTGTCAAATAATGCAAAGAGTACGCGACACGTCTTTCCCCCTTATTCTTGGCTCATCAGGCGTACACACTCACTGCACTCGCTTACGGTAATCAAACCTCGGAAGTCAGCGCTAGAGGGGCTTCGCAGCGGTGAAGTATTGCTTTTAAATTTTAATTAAGAAGAAAAGAAAACCTTTTTAAATTAAGTCTTAAAAAGAGGTGTAAAGATATTGACAATAAGCTACGCAAACCCACCAAGACATGCAATCGTTTAAATCAAGGCGCGAGTCGAAAAACACCATCCCATAATATTAGTTAACGATTAACACATTTCTATATGTATTGTAAGCATACAATACAACTGATAATATGTTGTGCTTATTTATCTGGTGTACTGACATTTTTGCGTGTTTAATGGCTGAAATCTAACGTGGTTTGTGCCCTTCAGAATGAAAAGAGTTTGCATTTACCTTTTTAATAAAAGGCGAGCTTTTAAGCCTGAGAAATCACCCCGTAAATGCACACGTTTAATTGCACATGTTAATATGTATGCTTACACAGTATTAAAAGGCACTCAACAATTACACAGTATTAAAAGACAGTCAACAATTAACGTCATTTACCTTCATTCCCGCGTTTGACTTGTGCTGTAAATCTCTTCCTCGTTTTCAGTTCACGTGATTATGTAGGAGGCGTAATACGTGATGACGCGATACGTGACTCCGCCTCCTCCATTAGAGTATATGGACAAAAAACAGGTTCCAGTTATGACCATTACGCGTAGAATTTCAAAATGAAACCTGCCTAACTTTTGTAAGTAAGCTGTAAGGAATGAGCCTGCCAAATTTCAGCCTTTTACCTACACGGGAAGTTGGAGAATTAGTGATGAGTGAGTCAGTCAAACAGGTTCCAGTTATGACCATTACGCGTAGAATTTCAAAATGAAACCTGCCTAACTGTTGTAAGTAAGCTGTAAGGAATGAGCCTGCTAAATTTCAGCCTTCTACCTACACGGGAAGTTGGAGAATTAGTGATGAGTCAGTCAGTCAGTCAGTCAGTCAGTGAGTCAGTGAGGGCTTTGCCTTTTATTAGTATAGATTACTAAAACATGAAAAACGTTTCTGTTTTAATGATGTGTTTACATAGATTGTTGTAGACACAAAACACACATCAAATTATTTCCCCTTACAATTCTGGGTAGCTCACTCCCAGATAATCAGTCAAGGCAGTAACTGGGAGAATTTCTTGCCTGTTCTGAGGTGGTGGGGGAGATAGTATAGCAGGCTACTTGCTGCTTGAGCTTATCGACACATTTAGAAGAGAAAAGACACTGACGGAGAGGTGTGAAGGGATATAAGGTGGGCTGGAGTTCCGAGTTTTTTCATTGGATCTGGTAATTCTAGTGTTAACCTCACTTCCAGGAGTGGCGGAAGCGCTGCTTGTGAATCCAGCTCCTCTTCAGGCAGGTGTGGCAGAAGTGCTGCAGATCTTGTTTCTGGAGCTGTCCAGGTGCCCCCTGGCCGGTGGCCACGGACCCCAACAGGTTTGAGCTTCTAAGCCCCAAGCCCGTGACCCTGATGTTACCCAGGGGGGCTGCCCTCTCATGTCCTGGTCCCCTACTCCTTCAGGTCTCCCAGTAGGACACGATCCCCGGCCATCCATCACTACATGATTTGTCATTTAGCTGTTTTGTCTGCATTTCCCTAGTTGATCATATGTCTCCCCAAGGTATCATTTTATATATATGCAAATATTCCAAAATCTGAAACATTTCTGGGTCCCAAGCATTTCAGAATAGCGACACTCAACCTGTATGTATAAATATGTAACATATTTATAAATATATATCGTTTTTTAAACTTTCTGTGTAAGTGTGTGTGTTCACTCATGTTTGTAAGCAATGGTACCATATCTGTGTACTTGTAAAGTGCCTTGACATGATGTTTCTCTATAGAAAGATTCTTGAGAAATCAGAATCAATGAAGTGCTCTTTAAATTCTTTTCTTTTTTTTAAAAAAGTGGCACAAACACATCTCTGTCAAGTCAGCTGTGCAGCACTAATTCCAAGACAAATAAATCTTTCCTTTGATGTTCTCAATAAGTAAACAGTGTTTATTTGATTTTAGAACGGGAAACACTGAAGTGATTTTGTTTCTCTTTTCCTACCAAACACCACACTCATTTGGTCAGCTGCATAATTACAGTATTAAATTAATATTGATTCAAATATTTACAGTTAATTTGAATGATCAATTTAGCACTGTTTACTTTACCAACCTCAGTAGGCACCAGATATTAATTTAAGGCAATTTAAGGCAATTTAAGAGGAGGCTTGTTTAAGTGAAAACTTCAAAAACATTGTTTTTCTAACCTGAGCTGACCTCATTTCCTTCTTTTTATGAAAAAGTTTCAGCATGTCTTCATTAACTTTGTCTCTTGACATGAATGTTAGTTATACTTGATGTAATGTAAAGGAAACTCTGCAATGCACAATTAGTAACATTTATCTTATAGAGAAACCTCAGTTCTAAGCATCAAATTACGAATTAGTGCTCTTCTTCAAGCTTCAGTCCTTAAAAACTGAATATGTTGGTTAATATTCCATCTAACTTCTCAGTAACATAAATAATTTACTATTTTTAACAATAGGACATGTGTTTATTCTTTAAGGGAATGTTATTGCACAAATGCTTTTATAAAACGTTCAATATATATATAAAAATATATTCTTTGCAGTGCTCAGACATTTAAAATAAGTATTATGAATAAATAATAACTAAGACTGCAGTATCAATTATTTTGACACACTTTAGTGTAAATGTTTTCTTTTACAAACAACAATCTGCGTGAATTTTGTGTTACTTCAGACAAATTTTCGAAAAAGCAATCTGGTTGCTGCCTTATGCTATCTATTACTCAGTTTTTCTTCATAATTCATATTGCTTTGTTTCCAGGTTTAATTTTATGTTGTTTAAATACAGAAGGAGCTATACAATACACAGTATATATAACAACATTTCTTCAAATTCCTAAAGAAAAAAAAGACTTTTTAGGTTTGGTGGATCATCATTTAGCACTCCTCCTGGCTGCTCAAGAAAAGCTGGGTTTGATTCCCAGGCTGGCCACAATCTGTAAGGAGTTTGTAAGTTTTCTTTGTGTCCTTGTGGGTTTTCTCCCACATCCCAAAGGCACGCAGGATAAATTTAGTGGCAGCAGTAAACTGACTTTGTATTCGTGATTTTGGGAGCATGTGAGTACGCCCTGCAACGGACTGGTCCTCATTTTAGAGTTGCTCCATGTCTTATCCAGATGCTGTAGAGAAAAATCCCAGCTTTATAATATGATGGATGAATGAACAGATGAAACATCAAATTCAGTCCTTAAAGTTATTGGATAAATTATATTTATGACAGAGAAAGTTAATTTACCATATCAATGGAAAAATAATATATTTCCAAGCCCTAAATAAAAGAACAGCCACTTTTTGGAGCCTGGATAGGGAAGGTTGTGATGCAAATCAACAAGCTCTAAAAATAAAATCTGTTGCAGTGCAGTTTGAATTGTCATTTGTTTCCATATGTTACGTTTCTTCACTAATCACAGACAACTGGGAATGTCCCACAAGCTATTTTATAGTTACCACATTGCTTCATAATATAATGAAAAACAGGCCGCAGTTACATTTTGATTAAAAAGAAAGCAAGATGATTTTCTGTGCAGTTTTGGGGTCACTGTGTTATTACAGAGGTCATGCAAGCACTCGGTATGTGGTATTTAAACAAACAAACAAAAAGCGTATTTAATTAAAAAAGTTCTGGTTTAACCATTAGCGTACTTCATTTTACTCATCTAAAGATGAGAGTATTTATTTATTTAGTCTTTAAGATAGGATTCTTCATAAAGTATTATAAACATAAAAAGAACCAGCCCTACTTAATTAGTTTAGTGCTAGGTAATCCCTTACACCTTTTCAGATTTCTACATCAAGTAATTCTAATATTATATAACACCCCATGCATTTGATACAACACAGTCTGCACTTTGAAAATTACTGCACTATTTTCAGTAAGTCTTAAGTTTTCTCATTAGTTCAGTTCAGAGTTATTCACATTTATCTACAATTATTACTAACAGTAAGTTCCTATCATTAGCATATTGTGTCACTGATGTTATTTGAGGGGTGCAAATAGGTGGCATGTTATAAATCAATGCATGAATAAATGCATAAATTCACAAATTAAGACACAACTGAATCCATAAATGTTCTGTTTGCATGAATAAATGTTTAAATTAATACATTTACAATGAAAGCATGAATTCTAGTATGAATAAATGCATGAATTAACTAATTAATTCATGAACACAGATAATGTGCAAATGATGCACAAAAAAATTTGTAAGTGATTACAAGAATGCACAAAGAATATATGAATACATGTATCATTCATTCATTTTCTTTATACCAGTTGGTGCTGCTTATTGCGGCAACATTGTGCCACAAGCCAGGAAAAACTGTGCCAGTTTATGGTTACCCATCAGTCTGCTTCAAATCCAGGAGAAAGTCAGAGTTCTCTGAGTAAACTGACACCGACATGAGAAGAACGGACAAACTACACAGACTGTGCTTCAGGACTCTGAAGCGATAAGAGTAAACTTTATCAAAATCAAAAAAGCAGCATGTTCAAAAAATGGATGGAGACATGAATACAGCTGTGACTGTTATATTTTTGTAATGTGTATATTTACTATTTATCTGCATGTTTTAAGTTTGTTGTCATTTTATTAAGTTCTCCTTTTGTGTTTTTTATTTAAAAAATACTGGAATGGGAAAAGTAAGCAGCACTTTACTCAAAGTTTACTTTTGCACCAAATCACAAGTTGTGCGGATTAAGCCGAATGCTTTTTCTGCTGTGGTCTTGGCCAAACTACAGTAAATGCAGTTCAAGCGTTGTCTGCTACGATCTTAACTTATACCTTGTGCCTTTCACCTTCAGTTTGAGCTTCTGGTTTGCTCTGCAGGCATCAGGAATTACATTTTGATTGTGATTGTTAGCAAAAGCCACATGTGGTGCTGCTTAAAGAGGATCCAGTAAACGAGAAAGTTAAAAGAAGAACACGTTGACATATGGTCAGGAAAGATTCAAGTTAAAATACAGAAAATATAAGAACATACTTCATAATTCTGCTAAAAGCACTGAAGTAGTATGTACAGATTTTGACAAAAGTGGGAACTGAAAACATTTCACATCTTTCACATCCCAAGTATGAGGCAATGGTAGAGAAAGCAACAGACTCGCTTAATTGCTTAGACCTATATTTCTTTAAAGGTGTAAATGACTCATTCTAAAAAAATTGTATGTGGGATATGGTTTGCGTATTTGTTTAATCAGTTTCTTACCACTGTGAATGAGTGAATTGGCGGGGGGGGGGGGGGGTGATTATGGGGGTAGCATATTATCAGCTTTGAAGTGAATAAAATGTGGAAAAAATGATATTGTAGCCAATGTGGAGTGGAAGAATGAAGTTGAAATTTAAAATGAAAACAGACTGTACTTTCAAAATGCGGAGATGAAAGGCTAAAAAGAGCAGCTTCGAGGGATATAAGTCTGCAAGAAACATATTTTCAAATATTAAAAACCATACACCATGAAATTAAAGTTTTATATTGTCTGTTTTAAAAGTTAATATTATCATTTTATTTAAGTATGTTATCATACTTTCCATGTAACCTTGGGAACTTTATACTGTACATTGGTAAATACACAAATGAAAGTTTCTATATAAAAAAAAATGTAATGACTCCACAAGTCAATAAATGCTTAAATAGATTTTAATCCATTGTGTTGCACAAATATTAATTCCTTAGGCTTCTAAATACATCCTGATCATGTCAATGTGTTTTCATATTAATAAAGGATATTGCTTTGATCATTTGTAGAAGTTTTTCAGAAATTGAAGAAATGTTCGTTGCCAATATTCTATTGGTAAGTACTATAATATTGGACTTCTTATTGAATGACACTGCCATTATAGCCATGCCATTCAATTAATTAAATTTAATAACTAGCAAATCAACCGCAATGCTACTTTTTGTTCAAAAAATCAGCTCTGGACAGGACCACTGAAATGGAAAGAAGCCTGCAGGGGAGAGGGGAGTATGTGCTGTGCCTAATATGCCTTTCGGAGTATTACCTTTTGGTGAACCAGAACAAGTTTACTTATTAAATTAAACAGCACAAAAAAAAAATTCCACTTTTTTTTTTGCTTTTCTTTTAGTAAAACCACTATTTTCTTTGGGGAAATGGGCTATTAATTTGAACATTTCAGCGCCTACTGTTCTCTAAAAAGCAGTCAGTAATGCACCGCTTCTTAGAGAACAGTAGGCTCTGAAATGTTCAGATTAATACATTTTGAATTAATTAATTAATTTCAGATTAGTAAAAAGTGTTCATCTCAATAAATTTTGAGCATGCCACTGTGCTTGTTGAAATATTTTAACCAGTAATTAATCTATATATTATTTACAGTTTTGGCATCATTTACTTAAAGAAATACAGTTGTTATTATGTTAATATCAGCTGCTTGCTGTATGAAGGGTATGATAGAGTTCTGAGAAGCATATAGATTAAAACATAAAAAACAATACTAATATTGTGTAAAGAAGTTCATAACAGCTTCTAGGAAGAAGATGGTTATTTAAATAATTAAAAAGGCCCTTGGGAAAACTATTTTGGTGCATCAGATACTTGGAAAGGGAATATATGTCATCTTTAGACAACTGTATTAATAAATCAAGCTATTTATCTTATTATTAAGCTATTAAATCTTGTTTCCCTTACTGTAAGATTTATTTACCTATCAAGATATTTGTATTTAAGATTATTTAGCTTACTCTAAGAAATCTTGACAAGTAAATTTTCTTTACACCATTGACAAATTTTCTTTGCTAAATGAAATCAAACCAACTCATATTTCATGTTTTGCAGTGTATTTGTACAACGTACACGATTTTGTTACGTTATTTGTATTTTGTATGTTTTTAATCCCATAATACCCCTGAATCTTGCTGGACTCGTTTTAACATGTAATCTGCGTCCAGAAAGGAAAGATGGCTCAAACAACAAAAGATTTATCATTCTTACAGACAACATAAAAACAGCAAAGAGTGTCCCCATGGCGTTTCATCCCACTTTGAAAGATGCCAAGGTGCCTAATAGTATAAAAAAATGCAAAATACGAAAGGGAGGGATAAGCAAAAGAGAAGAACACAAAGAGCAAAGAAACAACTGATTAAATAAACCCTTCCTGATACTTGCAGGGATCTTTTCCATTCAGCTCTATAAACCACCGTCTATTAGGTGGGGTGATTCACCCATTTATCCATCCATTAACCACCAACAAGCTTAAAATTTAAAACATTTTTGAGCCTCGATTCCTGCCAGTGAGTTCTGAGCATTTAGTATTTTACTGACCCCAGGCTCCAACTACTACTACTACAAGATGATTATCTTTCTGTCCCTGTTTTAGCTAAGAAGACTCCCGACTTGAATTTCTTGGTGTGCCTTTTACTCCGATGCTTTAGTAGCCTTTCAAAAGCAGAGACTTTTAACACACTCCTTATTTACCATTTCCCTAAAGTAAAAAAATATACTGTATATTCAGATTTATATTGGTCTAGTTGGTGAGGGCCCACCTCTTGCCATTCCTCCCTTATATCTAGCCCCAGATTTCCTAGCTGTGCTTCACCTTATCAGCCGCAGACCACTTTGAACTTCATTGCTCCCTACACTTGCGCCTCAGTGGTTTCAGTCTCTCTTTCTCTGTCTCTGGACTGGCCCAGGCCCACATGGATCGCCTTCACTCTACTTCTTTGCAGAGAGTTTTCACCCAAGGTGACCCTTTATCTTCTTTGTATGAGTGCTTCTGCCTATTCCTACAGCTTCTAGTGGGTCTCGTCTTCCCACATTGGAATTCAGAGTTGCTCTCACACTGCCAGTGCAATCCTTTTGTGCATCTATAAAGATTATATGGGAATTTCTCCTACTGTGTGTTTCCCTAGAGGTGTCTTTGCCCATAGCAGCCTCTTTTTCAGCCAGACACCCGTAAACAGTATAAATAAGGAGCTTCTGGATTCTAAGCCAGTAAATACAGTATGCTTCATCTCTTATAACAGGTCTGCACTTAAGATAACATACTTTAATTAACTTTATGTTTCCTTAATGCTTTCTAGACAACTGCTAGCTTTTTACCAGCAGGACATGAAAAGGTAAAAAGAGAATGAGTGTATGTGCAGAATATGTGCTTTTTCAAAATTGTATAGTTTTCTTTGGACTTGTTAATGCCATATGAGCTCCTAAATGTGCTCTGGCAGCTAAGGCAGTTGAGTTACATCATGATTTAAATAAATCCAGTCTCACAACATTTTGCCAGGATGGTCTCCCTGTGCCAGGTCTGGCTGCATGATCCTAATTGCACATTATTTAAACAGGTGAATTAGTACATTTATTTCATTAAAAGCTTGTGAGGGACTGGCACCCTGCATAGTTTCTGCCAGGCCCTCAATACTGCACAGATGTGCCCCAGTCTCCCTTGACCCTAGATTTGGGTTGAGTAGCTCTGAAAATGGATAGATGAATTGATAGATGGTTAAATACAATTTAACAAAAAAAAGATTGTCCCTGAACACTGTAATCAAAAGGATAGCAATACATTGTGTAGCATTACACCTCTTGGCTCTTTTTAACATTAGTAGTGTGTAAACGTGTGCAGTTTGCATGTTCTTCCTTTTTCACTCTGTAAGTGTACCAATTTGATGGTCTATACGGGATTGTTTTTTTCTTGATCCTGATGCTGCGAGGATAGACTCTTGTTGGTTCAGCAAATGGTTGGAATTGAAATCTTCTTTAATGTAAACAATGTAACCAGTGTACATAAAGACAAGTAAAAAATGAAAAAGGATTGGGTCAACAGATTGAGAAAAATCCCATTTATTGTAGAAGTGATGGCATTGGGTAGAGTGTGCACAAGCTCACTGCCAGTGGCAGATTTTCCAAATAGACTAATAATATACAATACAATACAATACAACTTATTTTTTTTTGTGTAGTGTTCTTCACTGAGTGCTTCACAGAGCGCTGTGAACAATTCTTACTTAAAATACATGTAGACATTATGCTAATTATTAAATACGGAGCTGTACACACATACACATAGATTTGTTAAAACACACAAACAACATAAATCAAAACCAGCAATATCTGTCCATTAATTAATTGATGAACTATGGTCATGCCTCGCATTAAGGAGACCCGGGTTCGCTTCCCAGGTCCTCCCTGCATGGAGTTTGCATGTTCTCCCCGTGTCTGCTTGGGTTTCCTCCGGGTGCTCTAGTTTCCTCCCACAGTCCAAAGACATGCAGATTAGGTGCATTGGCGATCCTAAATTGTCCCTAGTGTGTGTGCCCTACGGTGGGCTGGTGCCCTGCCTGGGGTTTGTTCCTGCCTTGCACCCTGTGTTGGCTGGGATTGGCTCCAGCAGACCCCCGTGACCCTGTGTTAGGATATAGCGAGTTGGAAAATGACTGACTGGATGACTATGGCCAGTTGACAATGGTGGAGATTAAAGTCAAAAACAAAGTCACAGTCTTGAAGACTTGGCCAACTGGCCGCCTACCTCGTTCTGGGTTTCTATAGTTGAGTCTGTGCTGGCCATCCAATCTTTTGTATTTTTTTGAATTTCTTCTATCTGCTTATCAGACAAAATGTTGAAGAGGATGGTCAGATATAAATGATGTACGAGTGGGTGCAGCCAGGTCAGACTTAGAGGTTTTTTTCCAGGTTGGTTATTTCCAGGCTGAGGAAGAAACACAGACATGTCATATTCCTGACGCCAACTAAAACCCTTTTCTGTTTTCCTTTATTTTAGTACCGGTAACAATCACTCTCATGACACCAGCTTATACAGTGGTATAAACCACTCTAAGCAACACACTTGATGTGCAAGAAATGAAAAAGTTACCAAATACACTATGCAGCAACAATGCCTTTCTCCTGGTTACAATACCTCATCCTATTACCACAAGAAACAGTGCCAGAATCTAAAAAGAGGATGCAGGAAATCAAACATACAAGCCCTAAATTTATCTTGGACAGATAATATTTCCCTGAAGTTTTAAATACTGTTTCCATTTCACACTACCAATAGTTAGTTAGATGTAATTAACCACAAGTACATTACTGTACACATAATTTATATAGCTTAAGCATACGTTCATTTGACTTGTACTCTACACATCTTGCTATTCAAGCTGTCATCCTCTATGCTTTCTTAATGGCTTCTTTAGAGAATTCCAGCATATCAGTGAAACACAATCTCCCCCTCCTAAACCCCAGGAGCTTCCCCAGTGTGCAGTGACTTTTGAAAAATATTCATCAAGGACTTTTATATAAACACTCACTAATCTAGCATAAATGTTATCTGGTCCTGGTGATTTGTTAGATTTTAGCCTATTAATTCTAAGCAGCACTTCCCCTTTTACAGTTTCCAGATCATTATGTTATAGATTTGCTGGGGTTCCGTCCCCATTTTTCTTTTTTTTTTTATCAGTTTTTTGTTTGATTACTTTTTCTTTGTTAACTATCTGCTTTATCTATATACTTGCTGTACTATATACTTGACCTTGTTTTCTTATTTTTGAAAATGTTTATATTGTCTTTTTCTTCTTTCTTTTGATGCTGATTTAGGGACCAGGGGACAGGGCCTCCTGGCACTTCAGCTGTGCAGCTATTGGAAGTCTTATTTAAGGGCTCTGCGGGCCCCAAGCAAGGTATTGAGGCATTAGCTAAACGTACCTTTTCTTCTGCTCCCTGTTAGGTCAGCAAGCTGACAGGTAAGTTTAGTGAGTGCAAACAGATACATGTGAGACAGGAAAAGGGTCAAAATAGTGGTTAGTATCACAAACAATCAAGCAGGAAAAGATTAAAGCAAAGATCACAGAAAAAGATGTTGACCCCTTAACTTTGATAAGGAAAAAACTCTTAGCCAGCGTTTTAAACCACCGTGTCAATTAACCATGAGTCATGAACTCTGAGGACATACCCCTGGAAATGCAAAGTGCTGTCCTAATGACGGGTATCAAAAATGATGTCAATCGTTAAAATACAAGATATCTGCAAAAAAACATCTCATAAATGAAATGATATTACGAAAAAGTAACATCAGCCATGAAATCTACGGCTTATAAAACCCCACACCAAGCGCAGATCATTAAAATTGATTGATAGAAACATAACAAATAGAAATATAAACCAAATCATAACACGTAACACATGATCTTTTGACAATTTTCATTTTTTTCCTCACAGGTGTCGCAGTGGTAGTGCTGCTGCTTTGCAGTAAGGAGATTGTGGGTTTGCTTCCCGGGTCCTCCCTGCGTGGAGAGTGCTTTGAGTAGTGAGAAAAGTGCTATATAATTGAAAAGAATTATTTTTTTTTTTGTGTGTGTTTTTTTTCTGACTTTTAAATTTGTTCCTGGCTTTGATTCTTACAGATTTAATGTTGTGTGTATTTTGTGTGTTTTGTCTTTCCTTTCTTTATTTTGCATTTTTAATTATTTGGAATTTAATCACTTTTCATTTTTACTTTAGTACTTTGATTTGTTTTTAGATTTTTAGCTATATAAATAAACTGAAATTAAATATATAGGTTTTGCTTATATGGGCCTGGGGGTTTTGCCCTTTTCAGATTTGAGGCCTTAGGCCTCTTTTGAGTGTGTAGGTCATAGGCCTTTTTTGAAATATTTAAGGCTTTTTGAGTTTTTAGGCCAGCGTCTTCATACATGTAAACTTGAGAACATTGCAAGTTTAGAACGTTTGCTATTTCACTGTCTGTTTATTTTATTTTACCCTTACCATTTCTAATGTGCTTTGCTGTCTCATCTGCCATTCTTTTACTTTGAAAATACTGAAAGAACCTCATAGCGTGATCTTTCACTTTTTCCATAATATTTCTCTCTAGCTAGCTGCCTTTTAGCTTTCCTAATATTCTTTTTAACCATTGCTTTCATAAGTCCTATAGTCATGGCTCGGTTTATTGATTTTGTACACCTTGTAGAGCCATTTGTTTCTTTTGTAACTTCTTTTTTTACCGCCTTATCCATTGAGGGCAGTATGGGTGAAAGATGAAAAGGGCGACTGATGTCTGCATTTTTAAATAAAAGCGGTGGATGTGGCCTAAGAATTCTTTTAGTGCTAACAGATGCTTCAGTGCAAATGACCACATCAACATCCACCTACCTTTTTCTTAAGCAGCTTATTCTATGGAGGCTACCTCACCAGTATCAGATCCAATACAAGAACAGGACTCCAATACAAACGGAACCTTGAATTCCATTTTTTGTGAAAAAAACTAATGGCTTCATATAATTTTGAATTACTGTCCTGATTACATGTGGCAGTACTACTACTATTTCTACTACTAATTTATGAAAACTTGCAAACTATGCATGACTGCTCTTTCTTCTATGGTAAATTATTTACAATGCTGTTCTATTTTCTATAGAAATGTAAGGCACGGTTTTAAATTAGGCATTTGCACTAAATATTCTATATGATTTCCAAATATTGCTAAATAAAAATAAAGAGATACACACCTAACCCTGATTTGACTGTTTAGTAAAAATGTGCCCTTGCTTGCCCTTCTTTTTTTCAAAATGTTTTAGGTCAGTCATGAGTACTTAGAACAAACATTTATTTCCAAGCTAGATTACAAAGGTATCAAACTTTGTATTACAAACTTAGAAGATATTATTCAGTGCATTCATTTTCATCCATTTAGTCATATTTCACACAGTTTGTGTAATGTGTAACACTACCTATTCATTTACCCATCTGTACACTAAGATATGTTTATTATAACATCCATTTAATTAATGGGTGACTAAATATTTTTGATAAGACACAAGTGTATTTTGCTTTACCCCAAGGCTGGGGGGATCTCAGAATTGTGGGGACTTCACTAGCTTTTAATTAAACTCCTGGATTTCAGTATTTTCACAGACCCTCTCCTCCCTTGAAATCCAAGATACATTCCTGCCCACAAATATTTTAATTACTAGGTCTGGTGAAAAATTACAGCATATGCAGAACACGGATTTTGTTCTTACTTGTGACTTCTAGAGCTGTGTTCTGTGAATGGTTCAACAGCACTTAACTTTAATTTTGCTATACTTTTTATAACTGCCATGTTCAAATGATCTTTCCCTTTGTTTATTTGCATAGAAAACTGTTTCTGTTAATGTAAGGGAACTATCAAAAAAAAAATCAAAGGTGTAAACAATATTTCATGGTAATGAAACGTTCAGTCTTTGATGACTTTATATGTTACAGCTAGGATACAAAATAAATTTAAAGATAAAGATAAACATAGATGAGTGAGATTTATTGCCCCTCTAGTTGAGGAAGATGCCTGCCATATAATGAATCTCCAGCTGCCATGCTGGTATCTCCATCAGGTGACATCTCTGCAAAAGGGGACTATTCACAGTCTGACTTGTATTCCCATTCAAAGGAGGGTGAACTTGGAAGTGCTGAAATTGGTATGGGGTGGCACGGTGTTGCAGTGGTAGTGCTGCTGCCTTACAGTGAGGAGATTAGGGTTCGTGTCCCATGTCCTCCCTGTGTGGAGTTTGCATGTTTTCTCTGTGTTTGTGTGGGTTACCTCTGGGTGCTCTGGTTTCTTCCCACTGTCCAAAGACATGCAGGTTGGGTGGACTGGTGACGCTAAATTGGCCCTAGTGTGTGTGTTTGTATGTGTGTGTGGGAGTTTGCCATACGATGGACTGGCACCTAGTCCAGGAATCGTTCGTGTCTTGGCACCGTATGCAAGCTGGGATAGGCTTCAGCCCTCCATCCCCTCCCTGGTATGGGAAATTATTTGACATGGCAAGATTGGTATGGGTGGCCCTGGGAGCACAAAGTAAGTGTAATTATTTTAAAAGTGGCCAAAGTAAAAAAATCTGACAGACACAATACTGGCAAATTGGAATTTAAAAAAGAGTCCTCAATGCAGACTGAGTAAGTGTAAGATACAGAATCAGAAATCTCTCTGAAAGAAGGATATAATGTGAAAAAGGAGGAGATTTAGAAATATTACACTTAACACAGAAATGTATTGTATTTTGTGCATGGAAAATGTCTTGATTAGGCATAAAATTATAGAACAACATTGACATGTGAAATAAAGTATTAGCTATTGGATCTGCTTGGCACATTACCCTAGGTGTGTGCGACTTTGAATTGTTAAATTAGACAATGGAAAGCGTAAATTTAATAAGCTGTCTAAGCCCACAGTATGTCTTAGGATTAATTGTCCTATTGCAGGAAACTTTCCAGAATAATTTTATAGTTTTACTCTTTCCTTTCTAAGTGTTTTAGGAAAAATATAGTTAGAATCCAATTTATATTGTAAAATAAGTTGAAGCTACACATATTCATGAATGCTAATATAAAATTGTTAGAAAACTGGATTTTTAAGATTCAATGTCCTCTGATATTAAAATGTGTGTGATTTAGTTTTAACAAGCAGACTGAAAATATTTCTGTCTTTCCCCCTTAGACATCAGATTGAAAGAGCCACTATATTCTCAAAGGCAGCTAAAAATAAATATGTATAAGGACTGGAAACTCGCTTGTGCAATTTAAGATAGCACAAGCCATTAACGTACACACAAATATGTTTAACAGGAAAATGTATTTTAAAGTATTTGTTATACTTTTTTTTTTTTACATCAAAAACATACTGTATGTGAAAGATATGTGCCTGTGTTTTATCAATTTTCCAAGCAATTTTCAGTCTAATGATTAGTTTTTATGTGCAAAAAAGTTTTTAACATTGACAAAAAACGACTGGCGGAAATTAAATAACATATGGCAAATGAGACCTTTAATTTAACTGACTCAATAAACTGACATAAGGGTATCTGCCCCTTCTCCTAAAAAGATATTATCAAATTAATTACTTTAACAGCAAACATTAAGGCTTGTTTTTCATAATTTTGAGAATATGATGTGTATTTCACTACAATTCACTGGATCGGTTCTGTACTATAAAAGTGCAGCATTTCATGTGTAATTCATCTGAGTCCCTTTGTACCATCTTGACCATGTCACAGTCATAAACTGAGATAAATGATCATACTGTGTGTTGTGTGTCCTGCATACCATCCAGTGCGTGCAAACTGCATTCACTGTGGAGCTTTTGTTTCATGCATTTAATATACAATGGCCCAAAAGAGGCATCACACTGGTACCATTCTAAGTAATAAACAGAAATGATAGTTTTTAATGTTTATTATAACTTAAACTCCTTTTCCCTTGTGTTGTTTGTACAAGGCAGTTTAGAGTTTCTGTTTTCTTTATCATGTGTACAAACAGTGGATAAAACTATATTCTCTCATTGTTTTCTAAACACACAACAGAGAGCTTTAAAATAGTGTAGGTATAGGCATGAATGCTAGTGTCAGTGTAGGACACCTCTACTACACCATCTTGTGGACTGTCAAGAAAAAAACAGCTCAATAACAATACTTAGTTATTCGGTTCTGGCTCTGAACAGACCCGAGTCGTTTGGCCCTTCTGGTGGCATCACCAATATCTAATTCCTGCCTGGCAGTGGTCTGACTCCTTCCTATGTGTTGCGTCTCCTTCACTCTGTGCCTCATTTCTGACACCAATGTAGTGCTGCATGGTTCTTACAGCACTAACTAAATAGATTACGCTCACTTTACCTGATCTGTTAGCTGCACTTAGGTTAGTGATGTGTGACTATGGCAGGTTCCCCATTTTTTGTTTGCCTGCACCTGATACCAAAGCTGATCATCTGAATTGTGGAATGCCAGCTAATACTGTTTGTGACCCTTTGTTGATTTCAAGTCCAGGCTGAGTCCACACCATTACAGTATATTCTTCTGCTTATTGGCTTGCTTTAGAATTTTGGATTGTGATTTTATGACAACTATTTGTTTTAATGATTTTTTTCCAGGATTTTGACAATTGCTCTCTTTGTTAGATATTCAATTGTGGATTTCACACTTGGTTTAAGTTTGTGTTAAGGTGTGTTCTTTTAGGAAACTCTTTTTACATTCTATTTCTGATTTTTCTCCTTGCTTTTAATTTTTGTCATAAATCCTTAAAATATAAAGAATTGTTGTTTTTGTGGGCCAGAGGTTTTCCCACAGCTTCGCTCTCCGTTTCTGGGATTTTGAATTTAAAAACACTTCCTGTTTTCTATTGGACCTGTGCAGGCCATGAGGCCTGCCTTTTGAGTTTGGGACAAGGCTCGTTTCTAAACTTTATTTGAAGCCTGATTCTTGAATTTAAAGCCAAGACCTCTCCCCTCTTTTCCATCCATCCATCCATCCATTTTCCAACCCGCTGAATCCGAACACAGGGTCACGGGGGTCTGCTGGAGCCAATCCCAGCCAACACAGGGCACAAGGCAGGAACCAATCCCGGGCAGGGTGCCAACCCACCGCAGGACACACACAAACACACCCACACACCAAGCATACACTAGGGCAATTTAGAATCGCCAATCCACCTAACCAGCATGTCTTTGGACTGTGGGAGGAAACCGGAGCACCCGGAGGAAACCCACGCAGACACCGTGCCGCCCTATTCTATCTATTTTTTTTTATTTATTTATGTTACATATTTTTACTATTGTTAAAGTGCTACTGTGCTGACCTACCTCCCTTTCTGATGGGTGGGGGGTGATTTGTTTCAAGACAGTTTTGTTAAACTTGACTTGCGTGTATGGAATTTTGTTTTATTTTAATAAAATAAAATATAAAAAGAAAAAAAAAAGCCAAGGCCTCATTTTGAGGTGGACAACCAGGCAGTTCATAACAGACTAGTGATCATTCTAATATTTAGACCTGTGAACCTTTTTGTTTTAATGCATTAATGCTTAGCATATATAAACACATAAAATTAGTTTACCTGTCAAATGTAGTCTAATATGGGAACTTCTAACTGAGGACATAAGCACAAGGTTAATGAGTGAAGCATTTGCCTCATATTTTGGGGCTTTTGTCTTTCTGGCACTGACCTCCACTTATTTTCTTGACTCCCTATCTCCTGATCTTTAATTAAAAATCCTTAACTGTGTACAATTGCACATTTAGTATTTGGTCATCAGAAAGTTTACTCTTATTTAATTTAGTTGCATCTGAATCCCCTTCAGGCTTCCTTCAGTTGTATATATGGGAGTTAACAACAGGGGAGGTTTGTAATGTTGGGTGCTGGGACGCTACCCTCCTCCAAATATTTTAAAAACTCTATTTCACTTTACCTAATTAATTTAAATAATCTTGGGCGGCACGGTGGCGCAGTGGGTAGCGCTGCTGCCTCGCAGTTAGGAGACCCAGGTTTGCTTCCCGGGTCCTCCCTGCGTGGAGTTTGCATGTTCTTCCCGTGTCTGTGTGGGTTTCCTCCAGGTGCTCCAGTTTCCTCCCACAATCCAAAGACATGCAGGTTAGGTGCATTGGTGATTCTAAATTGTCCCTAGTGGGTGTGTGTGTGTGTGTGTGCCCTGCGGTGGGCTGGCGCTCTGCCTGGGGTTTGTTTCCTGCCTTGCACCCTGTGTTGCCTGGGATTGGCTCCAGCAGACCCCTGTGACCCTGTAGTTAGGATATAGTGGGTTGGATAATGGATGGATGGATGGAAATAATCTTGAAGTACATTTGTTTATTTGCGCAACGTGTCTTGTGTCAGCACATGTCTACACATCTGTTAAAAGTTGGTTCCGAATTATATTTCTTTAATTTCTGTGTAAATACCTATATTTCCTGAGTGAAGGGTGCCAGTCAAATGAGACTGTGTGTAAGTCCTTGAGTTTTTGGTAAGCAGGTGACCTGACGCTGCCCTTTAATTGGTTGTTTTCAGATGCAATTTAATGGCAGCGAATCAGTATTGTTTTAGGTTTTTTTAATCTAATGTGATTGGACAATCTTTGATGCACCATTTCATGTTCATGTCAATGGTTCACAGTTCACACCCACCATTAATGTAACTACAGATGAGCAAGAGCAACTTTAGGGACATGGCAACTTCAAGTGGAACTTCAGAAATTAAACAAATTTTGATTATTTCTTTAATGAAATTGTTCACTTGATGGAAAAAAGAAGATAAAGGAGCTTGGACAAGATTGACCTGACTTAACAATTCAGCAGGAGACAAGTGATCGAGGACGAACTTACACATGGACTTTTTTCCCCACACAAGCTCCGCAGGTGGTCGAGACCTGTCTGAGGAGGAAAGGTCTACCTGGAAAAGCTGCCATAAAAGCAGCACAGCGATCACCATGTTAGAGGACTTCAGACGTGTTTCCTGGCTGCCAGAGTCCATTCACCCTGGGTGTGTGGTCACCAGCGATCATCACAGGCCTGGTGGACAGTGGGCATTCTAGTTGCCTCTGAGGCAGAGAAGGGTAGGCAAAGGTGCAAAGCACCACCAAAGTGCTCACTAAGTGTCATGTCTACGAACACTGATCTTAGAGCTGCTTTTTTACTGGCTTATCCGCTAGTCCTGCTCCTTCGGGCAGTTGAGTATGTGCATGAGATATACTGTATATGCGTTGTGGTTAGAAAAATAGTGGTGTGCCTTGGAGTGATTTTGGTTAAAATAAGGGTGCCACTACAGAAACAAAAGTTGGGAAACACTGATCTAGACAATAGTATGAGGGTATTTTTTGGCAGAATTAGTCAAATGAATCAATTCAATCAGAAATGAACTGAGACATTTTCAGACCTGAATGAAAGGAGGGCAAAATTTATGTTCAAGCAAATAGAAGTATCCTGATCGTAAAGGAAGAATAAAATTTAGGTTGAACTTGTCCTGTGGGTGCAGTACAAAACAGATTGGGGGGGGCAAGTTATGTTTTAAGATGTGGAGTTCTTTGGATCTTACATTGTGAATTTCAGCCCAGGTAAGGTAAGCCTGGCAAATCTGCATAGGACTGGGCAAATGTGGAGTAAAATTAGGGTGGGAATGACTCTGTGAATGTGATAAATGATAAATTTGGATGCAAGACTGGAGGAAAATCAGAGGACAAGTGATGGTATGATGTGGATTTATGGAATACAGTGGAAATGGCCAAGAACAGGGCACTCTATTAGCAGGGGCAGAATAAGATTTGGATTGGATTTATGCTATGGATATGTTATAGGACAGGCAGAAGTGCACATTGTTGTCAGATTATGGAGGTGCTGTTGCATACATTATGGTGTGGGTTTTGTCAGAATGGGGAGCTTGGTGAGCTGGCAGATGATTGGGCAATGTATAGTATAAAATTTGGGTGGAAGGTGCAGCTGTTCATTTCTACACCTGTAGGGCAAATTATGGGAAGAATAAGGGGACTGTGGTGTCGTGGACTCAGTAGAAATGGAAAAACTGGCATCAAATTGGGCAGCATGGTAAAAAGGGTATAATAATAATAATTTTCAGCCTGTATTTGTCCTGTGGGTCTGGTACTGGACAGGCCAAGATGTGCATTAGCACCATAATGAGGATCACTAGAGCATTTGGAATAACCAGATAGATAAATAGATAGATATGAAAGGCAATAATTAAATAAATGTGAAAGGCACTATATAATTGGTAAGTGTTGCTTCAGTTTTTCCCCACACACATGTTATTCACCAGCCACCACTAGTTAAAAGCCTCACATAAAAGCAAATTAAATATATGTAATTTCTTTTGTATATGTTCTTGTCTTAATGTATCTGCTGGGTCCATCCCCCACAGCCCTGTATTGCACTATTCATCTTTATTACACATAATTGTCTTTCATTTGACCATTATAAACTTTTACTTCAACCTTTTTATTGGTTTGTTAGTCATTTGCTGAAAATGGCAAAGGTTACGTTTGTTCATATGTTCATTTAAAGACTGACTATATGCTGTGTATATAAAGCAGTGGAGAATGTTTCTGAATGTCTGGCTTTAGCCTTTTATGAGTACAGGCAATCTGATTTGTGCTTTCTACTAAATAAAATGAAGTTATGTATTTTAATACATTGTTTTTTATCATGTTGATGCTCTTGGGAGCCATGATAAACAAGAATGTATCGGACATTAAAGTAAGAATTTTACTGTACTCTGTACTCATGACAATACTGTTCCTGCTACTAACTGTCTCCAGCGCGTTTATCATTGTTGGTGTGTGATTTACAAACATTTCTTACACATTCTCAAATTATATCCAATAATTCCTTGCAAAATATTTATTCCCCCAAACTTTATGCCTTTTTTTCCATACGTGGAGAACTTTCTAACATGTTTTTCTTCTTTACAGAGTTTTTCTTTTTCTAATTTGTTTATTTTGCAGCATACTGGCTGGAGGTCAATGTAAGCAGTTGTGAGTTGTTGATTTATGTGGTCTAAATTTATTGTTGTTGTATTTATAGAACACTTCTTAGAAGTTTTCACATACTTTTAGGTTTACTCTTAATTGTACAATTACCAAGCGTATTTAATATGTTTTTTTAGACTGTTACTGGAAAAAGCTTTCTTAATGTTTATACTGTGCCCTGTAAATATAATCTGTCCATAATCACGGACATTTGTATAGTTCCCTATTTACAGACTTCCTTCTTATTTTAAGATGTATGCCTTGTAAGCTGAATAATTTTACCTGGCTGCTGAACACAGTAATGAAAACTTTGCATGCCTTTTCATTTGGAGCTGGAACGAAGGATCTAACTTGAACAGTAATTTGTGATTTTCTCAAACTCAAAGGTTTACTCTATGTATATGAATTTCACATATGTGTATATCTGGTATTGCAAGTTGTTGAGCTCCTCTTCTTTTTTTGTTTTTCTGTTAGCTGCAGTTGTCATCACATACAGTACAATTATTCATATTTACACGAGTACTTTGCTATTAATCATGGCATTCAGATACAGCATATATTATAATATTATACCTGCTTGTTTCTAATGTGGGCTTTGTTTTACTATCCACTGAATGCTTTCGGTGACACTTCTAGTACTATTTACTCTTCAGTCATTCACCTGGAAGCCATGTCACTTTTCATTGAACCTTATCTTCCAAATGCACAATAGCAATTTGACAGCTACCCAAGCCCACAGGTAACTTTAGGCCTATCTTTGCAAATATTTCTTTGGTTTTCTCTGTCTGTCCATCCATTTGATTGTTCATTGCAAGAAAACATGAATGTTGCTCTATTTACATTGTATGCATACTAATCATTTGCAGTGTTTAGTTTATTATAAAAGATTAATCTCCTTTGTGTATTTCTTAGAAAAATATTTCAGCTCTATTAAGATCCTTTTGTAGACTGAAGAATGACCTGGATAACCTGAGCTTGTCAAATTTGGATCTGTTCCGGACATTAATCACTCAAAAATAGGAGCTTTCAATTTACACTCCACTTCATTAGTAACAATATATCAGTCGACCCTTAGTCCAGGTGTCAACCATCGTCCGTTTATCAGACTGAAGCAGACTTGCTACACTGTGCAGCCAATCTTAATTACTAAAAGGAACTGCTCATTTGGTTTGATTTGGGCTTATAACCAACACTAAAACTCTTTAGTCACCACCCTTCAATTTCCCAAACATTGTCAAATTAAATCTGTATAAAAATAGCAGCTCAATAGTAGCTTGATGTAAACAAGAATAACAAAATTTTATAATCTGTAAATTCCTCCAGTTCATAACAAAAATAATGATAAATGTTCAGTTGACATTTAACAAAGATCAAATGCACAGTCCAATCTCTTTTGCATTTCAGCTTTGTGGTTTAAAATGAAGTAAAATATGCTGACTTATCAGCATATTTTACATGGATGATTGCACTGCTTTTCATTTTTGAATAATAATAGTAAATCATCTTCCCATAATAATCAATGTAAGATGCAAACATTCTTGGTTATTTCACCTTCAGTATGTTCACTTTGCTCCAGCTTAGGTGGCAGTGTTGCCCACTAGTTTACCAATCTCTTGCCACCTTTAGCTTCAGCAAAGGATCAGTCTACTTCCTTTCTCTGGGAAAAAACAAGACAAACTCCCTTTATCTAATTAAGAACCCTTTTGAAATCTCACACTCAACTGTTCAATAAACCAAAATAATAGGGCAAAATTCATATTGGAAATATTTTCAAAATATTCTTTTATTATTACAGCGAAGGACAATACTCCTGCGGTGGGTTGGCACCCTGCCCGGGATTGGTTCCTGCCTTGTGCCCTGTGTTGGCTGGGATTGGCTCCAGCAGACCCCCGTGACCCTGTGTTTGGATTCAACGGGTTGGAAAATGGATGGATGGAGGACAATACTCCTGTGGCCCTGTCATCTGAATGTATGTCCAGATCTTACCAGGAGAACTACATAGTGAATAGGACTGCGTTTTTGTTATTTCTTTTCTGAAACAACAGGAAAGTAACAGTAAAAGAACAAAGATGTACACAGACACTGATGGGGCTGAAGTGCTCAGATAAAAGCTCCGAGGCAGCAAACATCACTTTCAACAGTTTACATGTATTTGTCTTCTGGATTTAGTAGACTATATCTTTGTTAAATTGAGCTTAACTGCTAAATCTAAAACAATGCTGCTAATATGGCAGTGGTGGCTAAATTCTTACAATCTAAACAACATGATCACCTTTTCAATTCTCCTAAGTGATCAGTTGTAAAACTGAATTGTAAGTTAAGATAAAACATTTAAGTTAATATAGAAGTAATTGACTAGACTCTTCATCCATCACACTGATTCATTAGACTGTTTATAGTGCCAAGTACTGTTCTGTTTTAAATTACAACTTGCAAACAGACGTCAGTGTGTTTGGACAAACAACAAGGATTCTCCTCTGTAATGCACTGCAGTGGAATATGGGCGTAAGCTTCTGTTCACATGAGCAGCAAGAAAATTCACTCAGTTTGTAAGATCAGAACTGCCACAGACCTAAAATGCCGTGCTTCATATACTGAGTATCATGATTTTTAGGTTTTGGGGGCATTTTCACTCCATATTGTTTGAATATATTGTAGTGTCAGCACTGAGCGCCACAATGGATGGATTCTCTGCTCTTTACATGGCTCTTTGAGGTGACTCACTATCCTTAAAAGGACTACTCGCCTTTTGCTGCACAAGTTGTTAAAAGTGTGTGCAACTGTATGGAGTTGCCATTTTTATAGGCGCTCTTGCTATAGATGATGTAATGCCAGCTCATTCATTTGGTGACTCAACCCTGGCTGATGTAACTTGTTCAGCGCCATTGCAATATTTTCGGTGCTTTGTTGTTGCTGTATTTTGGCATCTAGATAGATAGATAGATAGATAGATAGATAGATAGATAGATAGATAGATAGATAGATAGATAGATAGATAGATAGATAGATAGATAGATAGATAGATAGATAGATACTTTATTAATCCCAGGGGGAAATTCACATACTCCAGCAGCAGCATAGTGATAAAAAACAATATTAAATTAAAGAGTGATAAAAATGCAGGTATAACAGACAATAACTTGTATAATGTTAATGTTTACCAAGAGTGGAATTGAAGAGTCGCATAGTGTGGGGGAGGAACGATCTCCTCAGTCTGTCAGTGGAGCAGGACAGTGACAGCAGTCTGTCGCTGAAGCTGCTCCTCTGTCTGGAGATGATACTGTTCAGTGGATGCAGTGGATTCTCCATGATTGACAGGAGCCTGCTCAGCGCCCGTCGCTCTGCCACGGATGTCAAACTGTCCAGCTCCATGCCTACAATAGAGCCTGCCTTCCTCACCAGTATGTCCAGGCGTGAGGCGTCCCTCTTCTTTATGCTGCCTCCCCAGCACACAGCCACGTAGAAGAGGGAGCTCGCCACAACCATCTGATAGAACATCTGCAGCATCTTATTGTAGATGTTGAAGGACGCCAGCCTTCTAAGGAAGTATAGTCAGCTCTGTCCTCTCTTGCACAGAGCATCTGTATTGGCAGTCCAGTCCAATTTATCATCCAGCTGCACTCCCAGGTATTTATAGGTCTGCACACTCTGCACACAGTCACCTCTGATGATCATGGGGTCCATGAGGGGCCTGGTCAGTCCTCTTAAAATCCACCACCAGCTACTTGGTTTTGCTGGTGTTCAGTTGTAGGTGGTTTGAGTCGCATCCTTTAACAAAGTCCTTGATTAGGTTCCTATACTCCTCCTCCTGCCCACTCCTGATGCAGCCCACGATAGCAGTGTCGTCAGCAAACTTTTGCACGTGGCAGGACGCAGAGTTGTATTGGAAGTTCGATGTATATAGGCTGAACAGGACCGGAGAAAGTACAGTCCCCTGCGGCGCTCCTGTGTTGCTGACCGCAATGTCAGACCTGCAGTTCCCGAGACGCACATACTGAGGTCTGTCTGTAAGATAGTCCACGATCCATGCCACCAGGTATGAATCTACTCCCATGTCTGTCAGCTTGTCCCTAAGGAACAGAGGTTGGATGGTGTTGAAGGCGCTAGAGAAGTCCAGAAACATAATTCTTACTGCACCACTGCCTCTGTCCAAGTGGGAGAGGGATACATGTAGATGATGACATCCTCCGCTCCCACCTTCTCCTAGTATGAGAACTGCAGAGGGTCGAAGGCGTGGCAGACCTGTGGCCTCAGGTGGTGAAGCAGCAGCCTCTCCATGGTCTTCATCACATATGACGTCAGGGCGACAGGCCTGAAGTCATTCAGCTCACTAGGACGTGACACCTTTGGGATTGGGACTGGGGTGATGCAAGATGTTTTCCAAAGTCTCGGGACTCTCCCCTGTTCCAGGCTCAGGTTGAAGATACGCTGTAGAGGACTCCCCAGCTCCAATGCACAGGCTTATTCGTGGCGATACTCCATCTGGGCCCACTGCTTTGCTGGCATGAAGTCTCAGCTCTCTGCTTACTTGGGCTGCTGTAATTGTGGGTTGGGGTAAACTCTCACCTATGCTGGTATCAGTAGAAGGATGGGTGGAGGGTGCAGTACTCCGAGGTGAGAGTGGGTGGTCAAACCTGTTAAAGAAGTTGTTCATCAGGTTTGCTCTCTCCGGATCTCTCTTGATGGTGGCACCCCGCTAAGAGCTGCAGCCAGTGATGATCTTCATCCCATCCCACACTTCCTTCATGCTGTTATTCTGCAACTTCTGCTCCAGCTTTCTCCTGTACTGCTCTTTCACTGTCCTGAGCTGGACTCAGAGTTCCTTCTGCATGCACTTGAGCTCATGCTGATCAAGAGGGTGGTTAGTAAAAAAATCTGCACACAACGCGGCCCTCCAGGGTAAGAGTTTGACACCTATAACTTAGAACAAAGTGTACTGTTAATGAAAAGTGATCTGCTATTCCTAAACAAGTTGTAATACCATTCTATGGAGGGAAATCACTGATAAAATCAAATGAAAAATGAGTTTTCAGAAATGAAAAGGACGTAATAATTCAGCTGGGCAACAGTAATTGTGGAAACAGACTGCACAAACAATGGCAACAAGATTACACATAATCCAAAAATGATTTTGTAAAGACTGACATGCAACCAATTACTACTTTCAAATACCATGACAAATTAATTATTTGGATGTTGAAACCTGTGTATGTTTCATAACAAGAGAAAGCTGTCCCTTGTCTCAACATTTCTGAGTGAACACTTCCAGCAACAAAAATCCCTCCATTACACAGCATATCTCTAGTGGGTTTATTTTTTGTCTTGATTATTTAATTTTTTTATAAAAGGAATATTTGGAAAAAGACTAAAAGTCCTGACAGAAAAACTTTTCTAGTATTTTATTGTTAAATTGACAGAGTAAGACAAGTTCCATAACATTAGTGTTCCCTGGTCAATATGAAATAATGAAGTTAAACTGAAGAATAACACTTATCTAGCGTGTCTGGAATTTAAATGCTTGGCAGTTTCAAATGAGTCCATTTTTTATGATCAGAAAAGATTGCAAAAGCATGGCACACACTCTGAAGCCATTCCTCCATTCCTTAGGTGCAATGTAAATGTATGTCATTTACGGCTGTCCACATTATATTTTCATTTTGCTGATAAATTTTTGAAAATAAGGCATACTGATGTACCTTATTATTATCTGAAAATCCTTTTGACAATATGGCAAATAGGCCTCGTGATGGCATCATTCTCAGTGTTAACTGTAAGGTGGGGTTTTATTGTCATAAATAGCAGAAAGGTAAATACTGTAACTTAAGGAGGTTACAATACTGCATGATAGGTCCGGGGTTGCTTAATTTCTGTATAAAGGGGGCAGTGGTGAACATCTGGAAGAAAAACAGAGAAAGGATAAGGAGGAAGGAAAAAGGGGTGAATAGAAGAGAGAAAGAAAAGAATGAAGGACTGGGTGTCAGAGTGGATGGAGAAGAGCAGCTGCACAAAGTAGTGAGAGTAACGGTCTATTATTTTAGAGGTGTGCCTTTAGACCCCAACAGCAGGACACAGAAGGGCTAATTGTTATTTAAGTCTTACAGTTTTAGTCAATCAATGACATTAATAACAATAGTGTTACAATGTAACAAACTTTACATTATTTTTTTGTTATAAATTTTTTCCAAGGTTCAGAATTACTTTTCTGTTTAAGACACCAAATAATCAGAATCTATAATTAATTTTGTTCTGTAATTGATTCTTAACAAGTTATCTTTTATTAATATTATGTTTTGTAAATTCTTAGATGCCATTTTGTTTTTTGAAATGGGTGGTACCATTTTGTTGAGCTAGTGCTCCAACACTATGAAAAGTTGTTAAGGGGCATGGTCGTGTAGGACATCATTAGCAGTATCATATAAAGTTCACTGCCTGCGCACTCCTGTTGGTGAAAGAAAAAGTCCGATTAGGAAGCACATAGCGAATAACGACTGGGTTGGGGAACACATAGAATACAAAGCATTTAAGTGCTACTTTAGTTACAATGAGATTTGAGAAACTCTAGTAAATTAAACATGGATTTTAAGATGAAGTTTACAACATTCTTGATTTTAACATGAATTTTATGATGTTTTACTGCAATGATAAAATAAACTATGAGATTAAAGTGGAAATTTCGAGATTAAAATTGACATTTTGACTTTAATCTCGACATTTTTTTTTCTTCTTCATTATGTCCCTTTTTTGTTCTTCTCTGTGGCCCTAACACTCAGACACTCTCCTTTTCTTGTTGACAGCTGACCACTTCTTTCTTATTTCCAGCACTGTGCAACTTTCTGAACTTGAACTTTTGAGTTCCACTCATCATCTTCCTTCTGTTGCTCAGTCATACCACTACATAAGCCACCAAATTGTACATTTTTCTCCACTTCGCATTTGGTGAAATTCTTTTTTATATGTGCTTTTACCATTGTCTTTTTCAATAAAACACTGAACAGAAGGGACTATTTATATTGATTTGCATATTCAAATATGTAAAATTCTGGGAGCAGTCAGGGTGGGGCTGTAGGCGCGTTCATGTGTGTTAAAATTCACGTTGGTTGGATTTATAAAGGGGAAGTGTGTGAAAATATGCTTACGCACAATTTAACAACAGTCTGTCTAAAATCGTGGATACGCACTGAAAAGTTTGCTGATTGTTTTCTTTTAAGTTTTCTTGTTTTATTTTTGACTCCATTTTCAACTAACATGTTGGTTTTGATGATCTCTTTGACTTCCTGCTTTCAACTCTTGCTATTGTTTTTTGCTTACGTTCATCTCCTGAACCTTCTCTCTTTGCCCTTGTCTCTGCCACCCTTATGTCTCCTGACAGTACAACTAGAGTAGCTCTGATAGGTACTGTATATAGTCAAATTTGTTGTCAAACAAAGTAACAGGCTTATTTATGGCATGCAGTCTTGACACCCCTGGAGGTAGTAGTGAAGGAGAAAATTATAAGAAAACTGAGTGCCATTATGAACAATGATGCTCAAGTGTCGTCTTTTTGAACGGCCGTATAAGTCGAGGTCTGATTTTATGATCGATTTTTAGGGTTTCAAGACCTCACTTATATTCAAGTATATACTATATATATCTGTCTGTCTATCTTCCAAAATCAAAAAGAGCATACATAAGCCTTAGAAGGTTAAAAAGGTAAAAAATAAAAACAGAGTCTGTCAGCCAACATGTCTCAGTTGCAAAGCTCTGTGTCTCAATTTTGTTAGTCAACACAATATTTTGAACTATGCTTTCAAATCTAATTTCTAGAATTTTGTCTTTTTAAAACATGCACTACTGTAAACTATGGAAACAGAGTGTTTGACTAATTAGAAAAGCCAACAAATCTCTATAATTGCTAAACAGATTTAAAAATTATCACACAAATTTAGGATTTTTCGAATTTTATAGTATCAATAATTATGTCTTAGCTACAAATTTCACAGCAATGACACAGTTGGTCTGATGCAAATCTGAAGTTACAGGGTATTCCTTAGGGTCTTCAAAACTCTGAATATGATCTTTTGCTATCCTAAAGTTGGGGAAGTACAAAGATGGTATAGACCATTTTAGACTGAAAGATAATGTGGCTTGTGCATATCCAAAATTGTTAGAATGTGATTCAGAAGACCACCATGAAGGGTGTTGATGCACTAATAACTAACTAAAAGGAACGGTTTTTGTAAATTCTTTGAAGTAAAATCCTAAGCTAAATTAAATGCACACATTGGCTAATTGTGTTAAGCCTGCTGTTTAAACAACTACTGAATTTGTCAGCACCCACTGTGACACAAACAGTGCAAATAACTACTGTACCATCTCCAATATGGTATTTCCAGAAATCTTTATCTCTAAGTGTTTCTTTCCTTTTCTGGTACTGTGTAGCATCTACTAACATGGTATGGAACAAATAATGACATAATTTGCTTGCTACTGTACTACAAATAGGTAGGTTGAGAAGCATGCACTGGTACAGCAGTCCCACCCTCCAGAAATGACCATCTATCTGCCACAGCCAGTTGTTACTTGGGTGGCCAAACTGAGGATCTTTTGAGCCAGATCACACTCGGGGAATTGCGCCACATGGCCATAGTCCCATAATTGGCGCTCTCTCACAATGCAGGTAATGTTCCTCATTTGGGACTCCATGAGCAACCATTCGTTCAACACAAAGTCAAACCAGTGGTTCCTAGCGATTCTCCAAAGAGACACAGTACCGAAGGAGTCAATTGTTCATCTCAGGTAACTGGATAATGTCCATGTCTCACAACCAAATAGTAAAACAGGAAGCACCAGGACTCTAAGGACTTAGACCTTCGTTCTTTTGCAGAGATATCGCTAGTGCGACACACCCCTTTCCGGTGACCTTATGACCCCTCATGCTCTCCCAAGCTGTCTGTTGACTTAATAGGAAGAGTCACCAGAGACATAAATGTCACTGCTGAGGTAAGTAAACCTCTTGACAAGGTCGACACTCTCTCCGCAGACAGACAAAATGCTGATGGCTGTGCCTAAGTGGCCATTAAAAGCATGGATCTTAGTTTTTTATCCTGGACACTCACAAGCCCAGACAATCAGACTCCTCACTCAGTTTCTCGAGAGCCCTGCTCATGGTCTCAATTGACTCTGCAAAGATTACAGTGTCGTCAGCAAAGTCAAGATCAGATGCCCCAGAGCTGCTGGACCCCACGACCCTGCCCAACATCCAGTCCATGCAAGCACTGAACAAGTGAGGTGCAAGAACACACCCCTGACGAACCCCAGAATCAACAGGGAAGAATGCAGAGCTTCTTCCTCCACACTGCACAGCACTCACAGTACCAGTGTACAGGTGGGCCATGGAATCCAGCAACTTCGGAAGGATCCCATAAAGTCTCAGAATGTCCAATAGGGCAATTCAATCAACTGAGTTGATGGCTTTAAGAAATTAGACAAAGCCTGCAAAGAAACTCTGCCTATACTGAGCATTTGCACTTGATGAGAACCCTTAGTGATAGGATACAGTCTTAGGCTTAAAACCAGACTGCCCCGGTCGTTGGTAGGTGAGCAAGTGATCTTGGATCCTATTGAGAATGACTCTAGCGAGGATCTAACCCGTCACTGAGAGCAGTGTTATCCCCCTGTAGTTGCCGCAATCCAGACGATCACCCTTCCTTTTCCAGATAGGGACAACAAGTCCTGTTTTCCAGTAAGTTGAGATGACACCCATCTCTCAAATGGACGCAAAGATTGCTTGCAATGCCAGGAGGACAGGCTTACCACCAGCCTGGAGAAGTTCTCCCCGGATACCACAGATCCCTGTAACTTACCTGACCCTCAGCTGGTTCATCACCTCTGCAATCTCAGTGACATTGGGTGGTTCACAGCTAATTGAACTATCAACCTCAAGAACCGTGGATCCAGAAATGTCCAATGCCCTAGCCAAAGGATCAGCTTTAAACAGTTGCTCAAAGTTGCCAGCCCAGTGGGTCACAACTGCAAACAGCCAGACTGGAAGAAAATACAAAGTTTCATGTACAGTTGTTGTTTTAAACATATTACAACTAGTGCACAATTCTATATGTTTAGGACAACCTATATATTATTTTTATGTTAAGTATGTTATTTCTTATTATTACTGAAGAATACAGCTTGAAAGTATACATTTGCAATGATTAAACACCCCCAGACCACACTGATCTTCTGGAGAATTCCAATCCCATGCCAATGAAATGTTACTGTTTGCATTTGGTTGAGGATCAGAAATGATTCTGTTAGGCGTTAACATTTAAGAAATAAAACAGCCATTAAAGTGTATTTTAAAGCTGTGGGAAATTCTATGATTTGTATCACAGGAAGAATGTAGCTATAAGCCTTGAGAAGTATTCCCAAAATCAATGCAGGGCTTTAAGGGGATGACTTAACAAGAGAAAAAAAACTGAAGAGATTATTTTTTTTTCCAGTTTAAGCTTTATGCAGGCTCAATGAAAGAATTTAAAATTAGCATAAGATTGAATCTAGTTGCTTAAAAAAGGTTTTGTAAGAGAAAAGTTAAATTTAGCGGAAAGAACAGATAAATTAACTAAAGTTGTTAAACAAAAATCACACTTGTCATTTTATTTTAAGATATTGGGTTGTTTTTTTGAAAAATGAGTTGCTATGCTGGTTTGGACAGTGAGATTCTGCAGCAAATATTTTACAATGAGTTCATCATTTCTTGCTAAAAAAAAACATAGGTTGGTGTATTTAAAATGTTTTTATGATAAAAAAGTCTAGACATCTGTAGTACACAATAAATATTAAATAGATGTTTTAGATTTTTTTAAATAAAAATAGGAGACAAGGGAATATCTGAACCAGTGCTGGGAGAACATGCAGTTTCAGGCAAAGGAGTATGAGGTGGCAAAGACAGTGAGTGCCCATGTTTGGCTAAGGGAATGGTACTTTTGTTAGAATATAAATTCTTGGAGCACATCATATGTACTGTGGTGTACATTTATTTCCTATTGTGTAGGATAGCATATTAACACACCATATTGGTTGTTTTATTTTAATACTCTTATGTAACCTTGTTAGGACCAAAGTCAAATAAAATGTCGTTTACTTCATGAATTGATATGCTTTGCACACACATAACAATCAATAAGATTATATAATTTTGCAATTTTCTGTACACTAATAGCTAGGTGAATGAAAAAGAGGACTTTTTTTCCACTGGTTGAACAAGAATAGACTTAAAACCAGCAGTAATTAAAATTGAAGCACGTGCTAATTTGACAAAAAAGAAGCTGAATTGTAATTATTAGTATTTTTAAAGGTAACAAAACTACAGACAAAAGTTTGCAACATAATTTAACACTGCAGGATTAAGATACTTAGAAAGTTTAATAAAAAAAACACCAATAGTCAAGTAGGGTGGCACAGTTAGCGCTGGTAGCTCACATTAAGGAGACCTGGGTTTACGTTCCGGGTCCTCCCCGTGTCTATATGGGTCTCCTCTGGGTGCTCCATCTTCCTCCCACAGTCCAAAGACATGCAGGTTAAGTGGACTGGCAACGCTACAGTGGGCCCTGTTGTATGTTCACCTTGCAATGGACTGGCACCCTGTTCAAGGTTTGTTCCTGCCTTGCTCCCTATGCTAGTTGGGATAGGCTCCACTGCGACGCTGCTCAGAATTAAGTAGGTTAGAAAATGACATACATGATTTTCAAAGTGAAGCTGACTGCTTATCCCCTGGACTCAGGTTCAACCAAACTTTGAAATTACTATACCTATATGTACAGCACACATTTTTAAAATTGTATTTTGAATGCAACTACAGTATATTGGTTCCTGATTGCCCTCGAACTAATTACTGGCATGTATACTAATACTCGGATGTACTCTCTATAGAGCCAGGCCTGCGGAGACACCCAGGCTATCCAGACCTCTGGGCCCCGTAGTCCAGTATTTCACATCTCTAACCCTGGTTAACCTCTCAATGAAACTCCTAGGTTGACAGTCTCCACACCTTAACCCCTGAGGCCTAAAAAGTGTATGAATCTTGATCAAATTAGTATTATTTGTAAAGCACAAAACAAAATTAAATAATTAAGGATTATACGAAGATAGCGCCTAATACAATCTTCATGTTTTTTCATGTTTTAATTGTTAGCATCTATAATGCAGTTAAGACATTAGTGACTAGTGATACATGCAGATCCATAGTCCTAAAGTAAAAGGCAAATAAAGCCAAGTTAAAAAATAAGGAGCTATTGATACTTATGCTTTCTAAACAGTCACTTCTTTCAGTTGCTCTAGAAGTGATAATGTATTTTATTAATTCTGGTTGCTTACCAAGCAGGACTTTTCTATTTTGGCAAAACATTTGTTTGTTTTTAACATGAAAAATACAGCTTGACACTGATCACATCACTGATGCAACTTTGCTAATTAGTGGTCTTCAAAGAAACAACAATGTAAGGATGTAAAAGCACTGCTTTCACATGGTTGGAAGTTTTGATTAATTGATGATCTTCTTGATTGCCACTGTGTATTTCTGTCTCCTGGAGTGTATCCTGGATTTTGTCTTGCATGGCTACGAGCCATGGTATCTGTCTGCTGCTCAACTGGCCTATATTTAGGATTACTTCTTGCATGTCAATGTGATTCACTGTCTTGTCTTCTTATGGGAGGGGGTTGCGTGACCCACCCAAAGGCTAGATATTAACAACAGTAAACTCTCTGCATGCAGCCCCCTCTCATAAGACAAGACAGTGAATCCCATTGACATGCAAGATGTAGCTGGTATGCATTTCTCCATCTTTGCCATTGTTGAATTCTGTAGTTGACACTCATTATGGTGTTTTTGATCATGTAATCTGCCTCTAGAATTTACTTGACAATCAGTATATGTCCCTGCTCCCCTGTTTCTTTCTACCATTATCACTTGGTTTTGTGATCACTTAGCCATTTTACAGAGTTGCTCACAATTCACTTTACTGAGGTTGCCTCTACCTGAAATTTTGTAGGTCATAAAGACCAAGATCAAAGTTCTACCCCAGGAGTTTGTGAGTAACTGCATAATAGATGGCCAGACCTTTGTGTTTTATACAGTATACTGTATGTATAGATAAAGAAAATACTAGTCTTATAGTAATTTAGCAACAGTAACCCAGATTCAGACTTTACTTTTTGTCTTCAAGACCATATGTGAAATCATAATGAATGTTTATATTAGTATTTTTTAACAAAGCTGTTCAGGACCTCTTACTTGTGTATATGTGTTAAATTCCATCCCATTACTACCGTTTGTCTGAAAAAGAAAATTCCATTCTGAGGTGGTGTAATACTTACTTTTTAAGGTTTATAACTCATAACATAATTAAGATGTACATTTCTTCGCATGAGTAATATTTCCATATTTCTAATTGCAGTTTCACTTACATTTATTATTTATTCTGAGCACATCTCACCAGTCTTAGGATCATTATGCTGTTTACCTGTGTCCTTTACAACTGATTTTAAAATACTGTTAAAAGTATGTAAAGCTCTGAAATAATAAGCTTATTATTAGTTAAGCATTAAAGAAGCAGTCTTCTGCTGTTATGCTCCACGTTAGGCTCATACCACAAAACCTTTTCAAAAACTCTTAAAAGCCCACTTTTGTAATTTGACTTTTTAGCTCCACTTCTAATAATGTTGTATATATTTTAGTATCATTATTAACCTCTTCTATTTTCTGTTTTCTTTTCTGGTTTTCAGCAGTGTGTTTTGCTCCTCTGCCATTTGATTCACTTTTGAGGATGATATGCTGCCTGTAACATCGTTCAGCATGACCGGTTTGGTGGTGGGTCAGAGATGGTCTGGGGAGGCATATCCATGGAGGGAACGCACAGACATCTACAGGCTAGACAACGGCACCTTGACTGCCATTAGGTATCAGGCTGATATCCTTGGACCCATTGTCAGATCCTATGCTGGTGCAGTGGGTTCTGGGTTCCTCCTGGTGCACGACAATGCCCAGCCTCATGTGGCGAGAGTGTGCAGGCAGGCAGAAGGAATTGATACCATTGACTGGCCCCCATGCTCACCTGACCTAAATTCAATAGAACACCTTGGGACATTATGTTTTGGTCCATCCGATGCCACCATATTGCACCTCAGACTGTCCAGGAGCCCAGTGATGCCCTGGTCCAGATCAGGGAGGAAATCCCCCAGGACACCATCCGCCATGTCATTAGGAGCTTCCCTTGATGTTGTCAGGCATACATACAAGCACGTGGCGGCCATACAAACTACTGAGTACGATTTTGAGTTGCTGCAATGAAATTTCTGCAGAATGGACTAGCCTGCCTCATCATTTTTTCACTTTGATTTTGGGGTGTCTTTGAATTCAGCCCTCTGTAGGTTGATCATTTTCATTTCCATCAAACGATGTGGCATCCTTTCGTTCCTAACACATTACCCAGTCCATATCAGTATAGATATCCAGCAGGATTTTTTTCCAATTGAGATCTGATGTGTTTTCAAAGTGTTCCTTTAATTTTTGTGAGCAGTTTATATACTGTATGTATATTTATTAATTTATTTATAAAATACAAGATAAGAGAGAGAGCCTTACCTCATGTTACCAATGTTTAATATACCCAGTAGAAAATATGTTGAAATTATATTTCAATGAAGTTTTTACGTGCTTCAGCACAGCATTGTACACCAGTGACTTTGGAATTATGTTAGGTTTTCAGAGATTTTTCTTGTGTGGTTTAGTTCTTGTTTATCAAACCTTTTTTAAACATGTACTGAATTGTGATGAATGTACCCCATGGTTGTAATGTTAGAAATAGTTTCCTTTGAGCTTCATGCTGGCAGTAACATTATCTCTGAAGTACTACAAGTAGGAATATATAGTTTGAAACATTCACGTTTGCTTACATGAAAACAGCACTTGGCACTACCTAATCAATCAATAATACATAGAATAAATAAAATACATATAATAAATACTTAGTCAAAATTATAAGGTGGAAACTCTGAGGACTGTAAAAAGATACAGGGACTTTCTAACTTGGAGAGGCAGAATGTTAATTTTGCTGATTCTGCTTTCATACTTTAACATAGCTCTTAGTACTTTATTAAAAGTAATAAACAAAGCCTGCCTATTCTCATTAAGCGATACATGAAAATAGGATATTTCTTACAATGTAGGATAAATGGAATTTAATTCAGACAATTATATCCATTAGAAATGACTACTCCAGTACTTTAATCACATTCTATTAAATGTACTCTATTTCAGAATGCAGGGATCATTACTAGAAGTAATAGTAGTATGATCACATACCTCCTGTAATTAAACTTTTGCATTATTTCTCATTTAAGGGTATGGACAAATCAGACATTTCCTTGTTTTAACATATTCACCTTTGAATGCTTTGAACTCTTCACTTACCAAAATCTATACTAATTAATAAAAGGCAAAGCCCTCACTGACTCACTGACTGACTGACTGACTGACTGACTGACTGACTCACTCATCACTAATTGTCCAACTTCCCGTGTAGGTGGAAGGCTAAAATTTGGCAGGCTGATTCCTTATAGCTTACTTACAAAAGTTAGGCAGGTTTCATTTTGAAATTCAACGCGTAATGGTCATAACTGGAACCTCTTTTTTGACAATATACTGTAATGGACGGCAGCTTGATGGCCGTGGGAGGCGGAGTTGAGTGTCACGTCATTACGCCTCCCACGTAATCACGTGAAAAGACTGTGAATGCAGTAGGGAGAAATGAAGTAAGAGCCGCAAACAGCGAAGAACAAAAAATTCATTAAACAATTGAGAAGGGAGCGAGTGAAGCATACAAGCATCTTCATAAGGGAAACAAAGCACCGTGTAAAACGTAAGTTTAAATTAAGTTTATTGAAACGCTCCCGTTAAGGATTGCAATAACATATTCGTGAGATAAAAGAACGCAGTAGGGAGAAATGAAGGAAGAGCCGCAAACAGCGAAGAGCAAAAAATTCATTAAACAATTGAGAAGGGAGCGAGTGAAGCATACAAGCATGTTCATAAGGGAAACAAAGCACGGTGTAAAACGTAAGTTTAAATTAAGTTTATAGAAACGCTCCCGCTGCAGATTGCAATAACATATTCACGAGATAAAAGTTTAATGAGAAGACACGAGGTATAAACGAACCACACGCCGTGGCGCAACGTTAGGGGCAACAGTTTCAACCATTCTATGATCTGCTTCTCGCAACTGAAAGACAGCACATGGCGGATGTTAGCCGACTTGCTGACCGCAACGTTAGGGGCTTCAACTCTGGCGCTGACGATAGAGATTCGATTCACGAGAGGGGATGCAGTGAGTGTGTATGCCTGATGAGCCCAGAATTAGGGAGAAACACGTGTCGCATACTCTTTGCATTATTTGAAAGTAAACTATTAAAACCATTCTATGATCAGCTTCTGGGAACAAAAAGAGGGCACGTGGCGGATGTAAGGCGACTTCCTGACCAACCACAAGCGTAACCTGGCAGGTAACCACCCATACAGTCAGATTGTGATTCAGAAAACGAATGCCATGAATGTAATTACCACGATCTACATACTGTCAAATAAACGAAACACACGCCGTAGGGCGACAGCTGTGAAAAGCGAGGTTCACAAAAAAACAGATCCTTAACAAATTGTTATTGGTATATTTTCGATCCGTTTAAAAAGGTTTTCTTTTCTTCTTAAAAAATTAAAAGCAGTACTTCGCCGCAACGAAGCGTGAGAATTTGGCTATATATATCTGCTTCTCGCAATTAAAAGAGGGCACGTGGCGGATTTTAGACGACTTCATGACCAAACATAAGTGTTACCTGCCAGGTAGGGTTACCACTTTTAATACAAAAAAAATAAGGGACGCATACTGCAGCGGGTGCCACATCTCAGTGCCAACAGTTTGCAGACTCTACTTAAAAGACCCGCCCTCCTCACTGGACAGTTAAAAAGACCAATCAAACTAACGATGACATCAAGTATTACCCAATCAAAAGTAGGAAAGGAGGCATCTTCATAAAATGCGTGTGGGATGATTTGCATGAGACACTGCTTTAAAAAAAATGATAAAAAAAATACGGGACAAATCCCGTCCCGTATTGATTCAAAACGGGACACGCAATTTCATTCTCAAATGCGGCACGATTCCGTATTTTAAAGGACGGGTGGCAACCCTACACTGCCAGGTAACCACCCATACAATCAGATTGTGATTCAGACTAGGAATGCAATGAATGTAATTACCCCGATCTACATACAAGGCGAAAGTCTTGTAACATTCAAAGATGATGGTTTGGGATAAGTACACCATACAACATAAAAGAGCTTATGAAGCCTTGAACCGAAAAAAAGCAAGATCTCAGAGATCGTAAAAAAAAAAATAGGAGGTAATGTCATTTTACTCGCTGTAGATTTTAGTCAAACATTACCAGTTATTCCACGAGGGAGACCAGCAGATGAACTCAACGCGTGTTTAAAATCCATGCTTCTCCCACGCTCGGTTATAAGTCACGTGTTCTCGGGTAGGTACACCAAAAAATGTATACATTTAAGCATGTAATGGGCAAACAAAAAATGAGGTATACCCGAAGGCACTGCAGTAGTACTTAATGTAACTTTACTTCTTAAATGTTAATGTTTTACTGTTTAATAATTTATACGCTACTTATATGTTGTTCAAATTCTTTTATCAAAATACCAGTGACAGCGCAATGCACGATAACATGGAGTGAATACACCATACGCATCCGCCCACGGCCGCCCTGGTGTGCGCAGATAGGAGTTGATTCTACAATAAAATAAAATAAAGATAAAAAGAGTAATACAATCATCACCCATAAAGCGGATAGTAGACGTGACGTACTATATGTGTACCAGATTTCAAGTCAATAGGTGAAACAGTTTGCGAGCTACAGGTGATTTAAAATCCTGGACAGACAAACAAATAGCCACGGTAGCAAATTACAGAAGAAGATTTTACTGTTTAATAATTTATATTTATATGAAATGTGCTTCTTATATATTACTTCATATTCTCATATGATAATGATGTTAATGTTGTTTATATTGATTTCTATGTTATTGAAACTGCATGTATGTGTGTATATGTATGTATATATATATATATATATATATATATACTAGCAAAATACCCGCGCTTCGCAGCGGAGAAGTAGTGTGTTAAAGAGGTTATGAAAAAAAAAGGAAACATTTTAAAAATAACGTAACATGATTGTCAATGTAATTGTGTTGTCATTGTTATAAGTGTTGCTGTCTTTTATATATATATATATATATATATATATATATATATATATATATATATATATATATATATATATATATATATATATATATATATATGTATATATAATATACACACACACACTACATATACACATATCTACATATATATATACATATACACATCCACATATATATACATATATACATCCACATATATATACATATATATATATATATATATATATTATATATATATATACATATCAACATATATATACACACATACATAAACACACACATATACATACACACACACACACACACACACACATATATATATATATATACATATATACATATACATATACATATATATACATATACACACACAGACACATATATATACATAAATATTTACATATCTACATATATACATATCTACATATATACATTGACAATCATGTTACGTTATTTTTAAAATGTTTCCTTTTTTTTTTTCATAACCTCTTTAAGACACTACTTCTCCGCTGCGAAGCGCGGGTATTTTGCTAGTTTACTAATAAACACATTCCATCAAATAAAAAAAAGCTTAAAAACTTACCGAATATGTCCATATTGAAGCAGAATCCAGTGTTTTTGATGTATGTCTGTAACAACAAACAAACTGAAAAATATGGAACTTATCTTTAAAGTAAAAAAAGGAAAATGATGGGGTCTGAGTCTTAAAAAGTAAGTAATTTTATATTAAGGTAAAATAAGTTAAATAGTAGCAAAAACTGCACTGCAAAAAATCAGTGTGAAAAAATGAGAAAAAATAAATAAAAAACAAGAAAAAGGTATTAGAATCAAGCAAAATTATCTGCCAATATAGTGAGAAAGTTTAACTTGTTAACTTGTTAAATTTTCTAAAAATGAGATTATATATCTTACACATACAAATCTACTCAAGTCAGTTATTCTTAAAATAAAAAAAAACAAGATCTATTATTTCTTTTCAAGATTGTCTGGCTTGTTAAGATTTCATTTTTTGCAGTGTGGTAACTAATTAAGAAAGTGGATGGGATGAAAACCTACCGCCACTGCGGCTTTCAAGGTTTCGAGCTGCACACCCCTGGTTTATGGGTTCATTATTGTCAGATTATGTTATGTTTGAATAATTACAAATGCCATATAATAAGTTAACAAGTATTAGAGGAAAAATTTTTAAAGTTGAATTCATTAAAAGCAGTTCTGCCCTTATTCCTTAAAGACCTGTGCTGGTTGACTGTTGACTTTATTTAGTACAGCCACAGATATCGGGTGTTGGGGTGGATGACTTGAGGCCTAAGTGGTTCTAGGAACCACTGCAAAGAGATAAACACTTAGGCCAGTGTGGACTGTCTTGGGAGGCTGAGAAACTTCACCTAATTTTAAACACATCTGGTGACTGAGGGATAGTTTCTAAAGTTCTTGTAAATGTTATTTGAATATGATTGTTGACCAAGATTGTTGCAAGAGTTTTATTCTTCACATGCATAGTTATATCGCTACAATGTGCAGTGAAATGAAAAAGCTAGCCTACTCCAAGATTGTGCAAAACAAAAGCAAACACACAACCGAATAAATAATAAAATTAAGACAAATATAATCAAATGAACAAAATTAACTAAATTTAACTTAAGTTAAACTAGATTAAAATTAAGTTAAAATCTGAAACAGTATAAACAATAAACAAAAAGGATAAAGTGGCTGTGCAGTAAGTTAAAGTGAGTTTTAGATTTGAAACACAATTCCTCCAGTCTTTTTTTTTAATCTCTGTTAATATTGTCAGTGAAGAATTTCATATTAAAGTAAATTGAACTGACTTAACCAGGTATTTCAGAGTTTAGAGTTGCTACACTTTATGGATCCAGTGCTCTGGGTTTGAATACTGGCCTACTTATAATTTGTGTGGAGTTTGCATGTTTCAAAATGTACTACTATGAGCTGAATATTTAAAAAAAAAAAATTACTATTGACTACAATTTCATAATTTTTAACATTGGCTGGCAAGAATTGGAACTAAATGTCTAATGAAATAAAAACACAAAGAAATACAACTTAATCGTTGAAAATGATGTGTGAGGAAAAAAAAACATAAAAATGCTTTGGTGGAAACCATTTCTATTCAAATGGTAAGCGTATGCCAAGTTTTTCAAAGATCAAAAGCAGCTCGCTCTTCAAAATTGTAATGTCAGCACAACATTTTAAACATGATCCTGCTAAAATTGTATTGTAGGATTTGGTAACTTTTTTTCCATGTTCTCTTGTAATTTGTCTTGTTTCATTTAGTTTGATGCTTCTTTTGTACAGTTTCTTTGAAGATCAAGTTTTCCTCCTGACATCTTTCAGGCAAGGCAGATTAATATGTCTGATTTATTAGTGGTTAAGTATTTCTCTTTTGTGACACACAAGACATACAAGACTGTGTTTCCAATGAAACTAAAGAACACCCTGAAGATACTCTATACGGCCTCATTCAGAGCGTCTTTAACTTATTGTCACTGCTAACAATCAAAAGTGGCTTATGCCATGAAATTAAATATAATAATAAAAAGCTTTATGACAATAAACCAGTAAAATGAAAAAATAGTAAAGACAGCATTTTCTTTATTGTGAAATGACATAAATATTATTTTAGTTTAAGTATATGACCTGAGGAGAAATATATTGCAGAAAAAAAGAAAATGAAAATTATATGAAAGAATAGGTTTGAGAGAAATTCATTTCTTATTGCATATACTTAATTTAAAAAGTGATTCACAGTGAAAACAATATATATATATATATATATATATATATATATATATATATATATATATATATATATATATATATATATATATATATATTATATATACAATATAAATATATATATATTTAATAAGGTGGCACGGTGGCGCAGTGGTAGCGCTGCTGCCTCGCAGTTAGGAGTCCTGGGTTCACTTCGCAGGTCCTCCCTGCGTGGAGTTTGCATGTTCTCCCCGTGTCTGCGTGGGTTTCCTCCGGGCGCTCCGGTTTCCTCCCACAGTCCAAAGACATGCAGGTTAGGTGGATTGGTGATTCTAAATTGGCCCTAGTGTGTGCTTGGTGTGTGGGTGTGTTTGTGTGTGTCCTGCGGTGGGTTGGCACCCTGCCCAGGATTGGTTCCTGCCTTGTGCCCTATGTTGGCTGGGATTGGCTCCAGCAGACCCCTGTGACCCTGTGTTTGGATTCAGCGGGTTGGAAAATGGATGGATGGATATATTTAATATATACTGTATATATATATTTATGTTCACTGGGCCACATGTTTTGGGCGTGTACCAAATTAACATCAATAATAATAATAATAATAATAAATTTTATTTATAATGCGCTTTATATTTCATTCTGGACCAAAATCTTTGCATGCCTTTCAGACAGTCTTGGTGTCACAATCTCTATTAATCCATTAACAGCTGTGTTTGGTGGACTCCCAGATGGGCTTAAAGTGGAGAAGGACAAACAAACTGTAGTCTTTACTACACTACTAGCATGTAGACTTGTCTTGCTTAGCTGGAATTATCCTAACCGACCTCTTTTAAGTTAGTAGGTAACTGAGGTTCTATAGTATTTGAAATTGGAAAATATCAAGTTCCCACTTAGAGGATCTGTTCAAAACGTTTTAAAAACCTGGCAGGATCTAATCAATAACATTTTAGAATAAGCATTTATATTGGGGGGAAAAGACTCCTTTCTCTCTTTACTACTCTTAACAGTTTTTCTCTGGTTGTTGGCCTTCCTCATGGGTGGGGGTTGATTTGATTTTAGTTTTGTTAAGTTTGACTTGATTGTATGGAATGTTACATGCTTTTAATTAATTCAATAAAAAAGTGATTCACAGTGAAAACAACAGTTAAGTACATTAAAAAGGAGAGATGTATTTTACAATGAATGGTATACAATGATCATTTTGAGTCTAAAAATCAACCTGCAATAATGTAAAAATAATTTAAGCAACAGCTTAATTAATAAACAAAATTAATAGAATTAAATGCATCACTGAATTAAAAATATATAGATGGAAATTAATTGAAAAACAAGCATATTAATTACTCATTTATCATTTTTTATTACTGCTCTATTATTTATTCCTATCAGTTATCATCTTAGTATTAACTTAATTTGGGTTTGATTTTGTAGGATGATTTCATTATAGGGCATATTCTGGCTTGGACAACATTGTGCAATTACAAAATATAATTTCTATCAAGTGAATATTTTCATTTCCATCCATCCATCCATCCTCTTCCACTTATCCGAGGTCGGGTCGCGGGGGCAGCAGCTTGAGCAGAGATGCCTAGACTTCCCTCTCCCTGGCCACTTCTTCTAGCTCTTCCGGGAGAATCCCGAGGCGTTCCCAGGTCAGCCGAGAGACATAGTCCCTCCAGCGTGTCCTGGGTCTTCCCCGGGGCCTCCTCCTGGTTAGACATGCCCGGAACACCTCACCATGGAGGCGTCCAGGAGGCATCCTGATCAGATGCCCGAGCCACCTCATCTGACTCCTCTCGATGCGGAGGAGCAGCGGCTCTACTCTGAGCCCCTCCCGGATGACTGAGCTTCTCACCCTATCTTTAAGGGAAAGCCCAGACACCCTGCGGAGGAAACTTATTTCAGCCGCTTGTATTCGTGATCTCGTTCTTTCGGTCACTACCCATAGCTCATGACCATAGGTGAGGGTAGGAACATAGATCGACTGGTAAATTGAGAGCTTTGCCTTACGGCTCAGCTCCATTTTCACCATGACAGACCGATGCAGAGCCCTCATCACTGCGGATGCTGCACCAATCTGCCTGTCGATCTCCCGCTCTATTCTTCCCTCACTCGTGAACAAGACCCGAGATACTTGAACTCCTCCACTTGGGGCAGGATCTCGCTCCCAACCCTCAGAGGGCACTCCACCCTTTTCCAGCTGAGAACCATGGTCTCGGATTTGGAGGTGCTGATTCCCATCCCAGCCGCTTCACACTCAGCTACGAACCGATCCAGAGAGAGCTGAAGATCACAGCCTGATGAAGCAAACAGGACAACATCATCTGCAAAAAGCAGTGGCCCAATCCTGAGCCCACCAAACCAGGCCCCCTCAACGCCCTGGCTGCGCCTAGAAATTCTGTCCATAAAAGTTGTGAACAGAATTGGTGACGAAGGGCAGCCTTGGCAGAGTCCAACTCTCACTGGAAATGGGTTCGACTTACTGCCAGCAATACGGATCAAGCTCTGACACTGGTTGTACAGGGACCGAACAGCCCTTATCAGGGGGTCCGGTACCCCATACTCTCGGACTACCCCCCACCGGATTCCCCGAGGGACACGGTCGAATGCCTCTTCCAAGTACACAAAACACATGTAGACTGGTTGGGCAAACTCCCATGCACCCTCCAGGATCCTGCCAAGGGTGTAGAGCTGGTCCACTGTTCCACAACCAGGACGAAAACCACACTGTTCCTCATCAATCCAAGGTTCGACTATCTGACGGACCCTCCTTTCTAGGACCCCCGAATAGACTTTTCCAGGGAGGCTGAGGAGTGTGATCCCTCTGTAGTTGGAACACACCCTCCGGTCCCCCTTCTTAAAGAGGGGGACCACCACCCCGGTCTGCCAATCCAGAGGCACTGTCCTGGATGTCCATGCGATGTTGCAGAGGCATGTCAACCAAGACAGTCCTACAACATCCAGAGCCTTGAGGAACTCCGGGCATATCTCATCCACCCCCAGGGCCCTGCCACCAAGGAGTTTTTTGACCACCTCGGTGACCTAAGTCCCAGAGATGGGGGAGCCCACCTCCGAGTCCCCAAGCTCTGCTTCCTCATTGGAAGGCGTGTTAATGGGATTAAGGAGGTCTTCAAAGTACTCCCCCCACCGACCCACAACGTCCCGAGTCGAGGTGAGCAGCGCACCATCCCCACCATATACAGTGTTGACACTGCACTGCTTCCCCATCCTGAGACACCGGATGGTGGACCAGAATCTCCTCGAAGTCGTCTGAAAGTCGTTCTCCATGGCCTCCCCAATCTCCTCCCATGCCCGAGTTTTTGCCTCAGCAACCACTGAAGCCGCATTCCGCTTGGCCTGCCAGTACCTATTAGCTGCCTCCAGAGTCCCACAGGACAAAAGGGTCCAGTAGGACTTCTTCTTCAGCTTGACGGCATCCCTCACTGCCGGTGTCCACCAACAGGTTTGGGGATTGCCGCCACGACAGGCACCGACCACCTTACGGCCACAGCTCTGGTCAGCCACCTCAACAATACAGGCACGGAACATGGACCATTCGGACTCAATGTCCCCCACCTCCCTCGGGACATAGTTGAAGTTCTGCCGGAGGTGGGAGTTGAAGCTACTTCTGGCAGGGGACTCTGCCAGACGTTCCCAGCAGACCCTCACAATACGTTTGGGCCTACCAGTCCTGACCGGCATCCTCTCCCACCATCGAAGCCTACTCACCACCAGGTAGTGATCAGTTGACAGCTCCACCCCTCTCTTCACCCGAGTGTCCAAGACATGTGGCCGCAAGTCCGACAGCACGACCACAAAGTTGATCATTGAACTGAGGCCTAGGGTGTCCTGGTGCCAAGTGCACATATGAACACCCCTATGCTTGAACATGGTGTTCATTATGGACAATCCATGACGAGCACAGAAGTCCAACAACAAAACACCGCTCGGGTTCAGATCGGGGGGGGGGGCTATTCCTTCCAATCATGCCCTTCCAGATCTCACTGTCATTGCCCACATGAGCACTGAAGTCTCCCAGCAGAATGAGGGAGTCCCCAGAAGGTATGCCCTCCAGCATCCCCTCCAGGGACTCCAAAAAGGGTGGGTACTCCAAACTGCTGCTTGGCGCATAAACACAAACAACAGTCAGGACCAGTACCCCCACCTGAAGGCGGAGGGAGGCTACCCTCTCGTTCACCGGGGTAAACCCCAATGAACAGGCTCCAAGTCAGGGGGGCAATAAGTATGCCCACACCCACTTGGCACCTCTCACCGGGGGCAACTCCAGAGTGGTAGAGTCCAGCCCCTCACAAGGAGATTGGTTCCAGAGTCCATGCTGTGTGTCGAGGTGAGCCCAACTATATCTAGCCGGAACCTCTCGGCCTCGCGCACTAGTTCAGGCTCCTTCCCCTTCAGAGAGGTGACATTCCACGTCCCAAGAGCCAGTTTCTGTAGCCGAGGATCCCATAGGTGGTGAGCCCACGGGAAGGGTGACCCACGTTGCCTCTTCGGGCTGTGCCTGGCCGAGGCCCATGAGTGCAGCCCCGGCCACCAGGCACTCACCCTCGAGCCCCACCTCCAGGCCTGGCTCCAGAGTGGGGCCCCGGTGACCCGCGTCCGGGCAAGGGAAAATGCATATTTTCATTTCTTTTTGCAAAAATAATTTAATGAAAATTCTGCACTGGATACATACAGTATATTTAAATACAAGGTTGCTGTTTTAATAAAAAAATTATAAGTCTAATGTGAAGGCTTGGAATTTTTTGTGAAATAATTGATTTCTTCTTATGTTCCAAATGTTTACATATGCTTAGTGTCTGAAGTGGTGGGGTCTACCATGGAGTTTGAGAGCCATGATATTTAAACAGTCTTTCAAGGAGGAGCATCCCACTTACTATTTTGATTACAACAGTAAGGTTACAATAGATTAAGGAACATGGAGGCAGTTTGAAATGCAGGAAAAATACTACCAGTATGCACTAAACACTGCTGGCACACAACCGCTAAAAACTGAGAAGTGTGATTTCCGACCCTGTATACACTGTAATGAGACAATGGCAAACAGTGCATATAAGAGGACATTTTACTATTCAGTATTGACCAACAAATATAAGAGTATAAACAAATTTCATGTAAAGAAATTATAACTAATGATTCTTCAGGTCAGGTCAAGTATACTGTATACCATCCAGCCATTCTAGTTGTATAAATTTTTAAGACTCATTTGTTTTTTTTAAGTTCAGAATGGCCTTCAGATCATTTCCACTTCAATACACTATTTATTTCTTTCTTATCCTCCATCAAAATTCTGTTTATGTCTCTAAACAGTATGCGGATCATTTTTTTACTGTTAATCAAGCTTAAGCTCTGCACTATGAAAACTGCTTCCAAACAATAATTACTTAGATTAATTGACCAGGAAATGAAGAACAACTGAACAAGCTGTCCGGGGTAAACCATGAAAATGCTTACAAAGCATGTGAAGGTCATATTACCAAAATAATGAGAGAAAATGACATGTCAATGTCAGAAACAAAAGGTAAATGTCATAGTCGACCATCAAAACAAGAGATCCTAAGCCTGTCTAATACCCTTTCCCTACCTAAACTATCATGGTTCTTTTATTTTTTATTTATTTTTTCAAAACATGGAAACAAGTTACAGTGCTTCAGCAGCTTCAACAAGATGACACCATACATCACAGCAACACCTGTCACCTGGTGGGCAACAGATGTCATTGTTATCAACAACATGACAATAATGATAACCAAGCCAGAAAATGGCAGCAACCTCAAGAAAAACAAACACAAAATCGCTTCTGGATGACAACAAAAAAATAACAGTAAGTAATAAAATAATTGATATACTAATAGATTTCACCGGTGGCTGAGGGAAAAGCAAGCTAAGTGTTAAGCAAGCAAAAAATGTGAGACTAATTCCATCTGCAGTGTGTTTATGGTAAAGGTGATCCAGCTGCGACTAAACCCCCCAAGAGAGCTGATTAAAATAATAATTCTTTGCATTTATATAGTGTTTTTTTCACTACTCAAAGCGCTCAGCAATTGCAGGTTAAGGGCCTTGCTCAAGGGCCCAACAGAGCAGAGTCCCTACTGGCATTTACAGGATTCGAACTGGCAACCTTCCGATTGCCAGTGCAGATCCCTAGCCTCAACACCCGCCATATCCAATTCACTTCGCAGACTCATTCACAGTCATGTGTACAAGTTCTGTTCAGAATGTTAATTCACAGAATTTTAATTTCCATCTCAGTGATAAAGTATTATCCCTCCTGCCTTTTAAAAAATACATTTCTTCAACTTTATTTCTCCAAGAGTAGCTTTTGGTTTTCTTAACATAACATTTTAAACAGTTTGTTTTGTGTGTATTTTTTAAGACTTTAAAGTCCTCTGTCAAGTCTTCTTTTTGCCATTGTTTACATTTTCAACTATAAATGTGCTGTAATTATCATTAAATCTTGCTGATTCAATAGCAAAACTGTGTAGGCCTCTCTTAAAATGCTTTAATATATTGTAGGTAAACTTATAAAAATTTTTAAAAGTGAAAATTTTTTGTGGATAGAATAAATGTCTCTATTTCAAAGCCTTCTATGTTTCTTGACTTCCATTTCTGTCTGCACCAGATAATAACATTTACAGCAGATAACTGATGTGTTCTTAAATCAGTTTTACTAAGATGTTGGAGGGCACAAAAATACAGAATGTGAAGCTGTTGTGTGAAGGAACATTTTGCTTTTTCATACCTTTACGGTGATAAACATTTTATTTTCCTGTATAAATATACTTTTCTTGCTGACCTCAAAAGATCATATCAAAGCTGATTGAATTTTGTTTATTTTTGCGAGACAGAATACCTTTATAGTTGTATTTAATGTATTTTTGTATTACTTTGTTGAAATGAATAAGCAGTCAATCAGTCATGGTTTGAGTGTTGCCTTATCTGAACTTTACTGAAATTTTTATTTTACTTTGAAAGGACTATTTTTTGATGGTGACTGCCATCTGATCTGTAAAATATATCGACTGCTAGAAAGCTGCAAACATAAATTGGAAAATGAAATGCATACTGCATATAATGTGTGGTAATATTTCAGAGATACCTTGAGGTGCAATCCACCTGTAACCCTCTCTTTCAGGAATACAGTCTTGAAGGGTCCAGTGGCTGCAGGTTGTTGTTGTCACAGTTAATATTATAATTACGGGGTAAATTATATTGAATGAACGTCTTGTTTATTGAGATCTTTTGCTTTTTTGTTTTGGCTTCTAACAATCATTCACACTGATTTTCATGTATATATACTGTATATGTTCTAATTTTTTTAACTTGAGACCTCAATAGGCTTTCTTTAAACCATTCAATTTGTGATCTAAATGATGAAGTATGAAGTGAAGTCTGGATTTCTCAAGAGTAGTGTGCTTCCTGTTAGCAAACACGTGATCTGGTAGAAGCTAAGTAGAGTAAGTAGAGGCCACTAATTTGAAAAGCAAATCAGATCTACTTTGATATTTTTGAAAGGCCAAAATTCAACTGGTCAGCTTTTATAAGGGAAGCAATGTGTAAACTGGCAATTAAATGTGTTGAAAGGTTCAATCGTGATGTAAGTACCAGACGTCCTCTTCAGTGTGCCCATCCCTGCTTCATTTGGACTGAGAATGTAAGAAATGATGTATGAGCTAAATGTGTTAGAGAATGTTCATATACTAATTATTTGAGAAGATCTAAATTTCATACTACCATATATTGCTGCATTTGGCCATTTACTGGACTGCTATTTTAGGTGTCTTTTGAATATACTGTGTAATTTCAAATGTGAGGAATATAAAATAACATTTTTTTCAAAACGGTTTCAGTTAGCTCATAAGAGATTTGTATTCTTTTGAAATTCCTGCCGGACTGAATGTACAGTGTATATACGTGACATGGCCTTTACACAGCATTTCCAGTAATTTTCAGTGGTAGCCTTCATTTATATAATCTTAGGGAGTCTGAGATAGTCGTCGCCAATGGTTGGTGCTCTCCCATGAAGCCAGTCGCATAATTAGATATGCCCAATTTCTCACTTTAACTAGACTGCGACTCACCCAAACAGAATGACAACCAATAAATGCTGACAACCAATGAATGTCTATCTGGAAGTACAATGCGTATAATGCAACAACAAGGAATAAGGAACGAGGGTGTTTTGGACCTTGCAAACAGAAGAGAAGCTTGTCCATCGAGTGATTAATGTTGTTCATACCATGACAGAATGCAAAATGGAAAATAACGGACAGTGATTGTGTTTAAACTTGCCATATCTGTTAACCCTTTGTACAGCATGGGCTCTCTCAGGCATCACGGTATTGGCTCTCACAAAAAATGGAGCAAGCACAACTCTGCTGGAAGGTGATCACAAAATGTGACATGCCAATGATTTTAAGTCATTTAAATTGACACGGTCAAGTGTTGAGGTCAGTAACTGCACTCAACAAATCTGACATACTAAACTTATAGACTAAAAGTCGCTTAATGTGACGTCCATTTTAGTTACACATACGCCAAAGCAGCATATCTATCTATTAGAGTAATTAGATTTAGTTTTTAAAACAGGAGAACAGATATGTTTAAAATTTGACACAAACCTTCATTTACAATGAATTATAATTAATTTTTGTTGTCTATATTTTCTGTTTTTTATAGACCATTATTTCTGGGTTTCCCTGAATTAACATGAATGTTTAAATTGTCAGGCAGTCAGTCTTTTCCCAACCTGCTATATCCTAACACAGTGTCACGGGGGTCTGCTGGAGCCAATCCCAGCCAACACAGGGCGCGAGGCAGGAAACAAACCCCAGGCAGGGTGCCAGCCCACCGCAGGGTACACACACCCACACACCAAGGACAATTTAGAATCACCAATGCACCTAACATGCATGTCTGTGGACTGTGGGAGGAAACCCACGGTGACACGGGGAGAACTTGCAAACTCCACGCAGGGAGGACCCGGGAAGCGAACCCAGGTCTCCTTACTGTGAGGCAGCAGCGCTACCACTGCGCCACCCTTGTTTAAATTGTGCAGTAACAAAATATTTGGGCAAAAGAAACAGTGAGATATTAACAATTGAAAGAAAAACATGGAAAGGTGTAGGAGAACAATAGATGAGCATAATAAAAGATGGGAACCACACTTTAATTTTAGTACGAGGATATTCTTAAAATATTACATTTTGTTAGGTTGACATTTTAAGTTACAGCTCACATAATGGAGCTCAACCAGACAGCTTCAGTGTTCTGCTGTTTTAACAGTGTAGGGACACCAAAGTGACATAGCTTTACTAAGCAAGGAAAAATTATTAAGTTGCTGCCACACTTCTGCTAATCACATAAAATGTTTATGTTGAAAATGTTACTAAGAGAATGTTTTCCCACAGACATGTAGATTATGTTTATTGCTTGACTGAAAGTATGGGAGTATGTCTGCACTAGCCCAGTGATGGACTGTGGCTACTCGTTCAGGGCCAAATCCTACCTTGGTACCATGTGTCTCCATTTTAGTGTAAGTTGGTTTAAAAACGTTATGTGATTTAGCAGTGCAAATTTAAAATAACAGTGACTGAAAAAATGTATCAATGCCACCTGTTTAAGTCCACACCAGGGTGCGTTTTTTCCAATAGTAGTGCATTCGGAGGTTGGTGATGTGTTACTCATGTTGAGGAGAAGCAGATGGTAGCCTTATGCATCTCTTGTGAGAATACCAAGATTCTAATGCACTGTAGAAGGTAATGGGGTGCTTTTGTAATTTTATACATCTTGCAAATTATTATATAATTGTATGTTTAGGATAAACTACAAGAAGTTAAAAGACAGCAGTCTTACAGGTTGAATTGCATTGATTTCATACCATGCTGCTCACCAGCAAAACTCTGGTGGCTGATGATCAGTTGGTCCCAGACATACGTTTGGATAGCTGCAGGAGTTACCAGTTTCTAAAAGAATATTGTCTGGCTGTAGCAGGTTAAGTCAACATCAAAAAAATAATATAATATTGTCAAAATACTTTAGAATAAAAAAACACATACGCAAAACAGAACACATTAAAATATGTTAGAGGAGAAAAGGCAGCTAACTATTCTCGCGTATTTCACCTTGCCTATAATAACAAAAAGATGAAGAAGGATTAATAAAACATCTTCATATAAGACTGATTTTATCAAGAATGTTTTTACAAATTATAAATTAAAGTCTGATTTACATGGTGTAACTTATATGCAATAAAAAAAAAAAACTGGTTCAAAACAAGATAATCAGAGCCGAAACTGAGTAATAAGCAGCAGAATTTTGGTAAAAGGTAGCCAAAATCAATAATAAATCTTTAGTGTTATCCTACAGAGAGTGCTATAAAGTTTATATAATATCAAAAATAAATTGAATTATTTGAGCAAACAGAAGGAGTGCAGTTTATAGCATGTTGTAAACTTTTGATATAGCTAAAAAATAAAGATGTTCTGTTTTTAGTTCAGGTAGTACAGATCTGTTCTATTGCACTACCTAGCTTCACACACTACAAAAATATTTCTCATCTGGATACACAGGCAACTTTAAATAATGTAATGAAATTTCAGTTTAAAAGATTTAAAAGTCCATTAACTTTATTTGTATTCAGACAGTTTTATGATAATATCCTGTAAGCTATAAAAATACCATGTGTGCAGGCTAGCATATAGTACTAAAGTTTAGTAGCATTAGAGCCAGCCAATTTTTACTGCGAAAAAAAAAATCAATTGCTTCTGAAAAATGCTTTTGAACAAAAATCTACCTGTTATTAGTGAAATAATATTGACCTTATTAAATCCATTAACATTTATTGGATCGGCAGATGCTTTTACCCAAAACTACTTTATAAGGTATAAGTACAAAAATAAAAATCTATGGGAACCATTCAAACCTTAACTAAGCAATATGTGTTGAGTTATTTTAGTTTGCCGTTTTTTGTAAACAGTGTATAGTTCAACTGTTAAAAATGATTAGCAAATTTTGAAAGAACTGATTGCACATTGTATTGACATTTTTCATGTTAATTTCCTTATTTCTGGGTCAGACTCAATGAAGTCCAGGTCTGGTTGGTGGCATTTGAAGGCCTCTTTAGTCTTGTTTTGTGCTGCAGTTTCATTACAGTTGGATCCAATTTGTCCTCTTCTTTCACGACAATAGTGGACTCACTTTATTGGCAATCTTTTGCATGAAGCAACCTTCATTTCTTAAAGCAACAAAGGACTTGCATGATTCTTTAGAAAGCTGTTTCATTGTAGCCATTGTTATACCTAGAATTGAATGTTAGGAATGCCAGTGCCTTGCAACCCAAGCAAAGACGAGCTATTTGCTTTGTTGAACATAATAACAAAGGTTTCTTTAATAACCAATTAGCATTTAAACATGATAAATAAAGGATGAGCTACTGAAAATAGGGCTTTGCATTCACATGAGAATAATAAACTATAAAACAGACATTTCAAGGCATTTTCAACACTGGTAATGTTAATTAAGTCAATTTTTCTGTGCCTTGATAAAACAAGTATCAATATCTACCAAAAACATGAACCTTTCTTTTGAGTCCAAAGCTCTAAATGCTAGTATATTATATATTTATATTTTGGGTAGTTTTAGTATAAATGTCAACTGTCTTTGGTTTATACGGAAAAGGATTAATCTTGTATTGGTAAACAATGACACTTTTATTTGGATAGAAGACATCTGAAACTGTGCCTATCATATGTGATGATGCATATACTCCAAGACAGACTAAGTACTACCATGAACAACTAGAAGAAAAAGACAATTAAAATGATTTAGTAATGGCAAATCAAAATGTATGCATGGGGTAGCATTCAGTTGTGTTCGGTGACTAAGTTAACTTATGTGAAATTTGGAGCATTTCACTTTTTTTTATTTACTTCATCCAAGAATCAGTTATTACATGTGTGACTATTGAATAATTTTGTAACAATGAGTCAATTTCAAAAGTAACAGCGATAATAGAATGAAATTACATGTTAGTAGATAGCATTAAATATGTGCTTTTTAACAGCACTTTACAATGGAATTATAATCAGAGCACAAATGGGCTTGTGGTGGCTCAATAGTCTTCATAAACAGCAGATTGCAATTCAAATGAAGTGAAAATGACTTTGGTTGATGTATTAGTGGTGGATGGTCTGTGACTAATTGTTAAAAACCTAACATTTTTAATGTATACTCAAAAGAGTAGTATCCAATAATTAGCAATTGAAAAATATCCATTAATACAAAATGACCAATACTAGCGTAAAATCACTATCAGCGTTACACAATGAAAGGAGAAAAGAAATTTAAATACTGTAAGTTCCTCATCTAGCTAATAATATTAGTTGAAACACAATAGTTCATTAAAATTATATAAATAAGTAAGGACTTCGAAAGGAACTAATTTATTGTATAACAGGAATATGAATGGTGCATGATGGGAAAGAAGTTCAAGGGATTGCCACAACTGTTTGTGTATATCTGAGACTTAAATATCAGGAGCTGGGCACCAGAAATCAGGAGCTAATGTCACTTGCACCGTCCAACACCACTGTCCATTTTAAAACCCATTCTATGTTTATATCAGGTAAGAGGGCTGCACCCTTCCAATATTAATAATTATTTCAAATACTATTTAGCTGCAGGTTGCTAATGTTGGTTTATTACAATAATATTTCTGCAGATAATATTATTCAAGCAGTTCAGTTTTATACATGCTTCCATATTTGCTTCCCCCTTTCATTTATTTCCAGAGAAGTGACTTTTTTTATTCTGTTAGTTAACTTACCTAAAACAGCAGGGGTCTCATGTATAATGCCATGCGTAGAACTCAGCACTATTACATGGGGTAAGCACAAAAGCGGAAATGTTCGTACGCACAAAAAAATCCACATGCATAAATTTGTGCGAACACCAACTTCCACGTTCTTCAGCTACATAAATCCTGGTCAGTGTGAAAAGTAATGCATGTGCATGCGCCTGCTGTCCCGCACCAACTCTTTCCAGAATTACACCTCTTTGAATATGCAAATCAATATAAATAGCTCTTAAGCTTAGCCTTCTGTGAAAAGACAATGGCAAAAGCATGGGGGGGGGGGGGGGAAGAAAAGAATTTCAGCGAATACCAAGTGGAGGCATGGAAAAAACGTACTATTTGTAGGTTTAAACAGTGGTATAAACAACAAAAGGAAGTTGATCGAGTGACATAGTGTGTCGGAGAAACTCGAAAGCTCAAATTCACAAAGTCGCACAGTGCCCGAAATAAAAAAGAAGTTGTCACATATCAAAGTCGATGTGAAAAGTCGAGTTGTAGCCCACCGTCTGAGTGTCAAATGAAAGCTTATTAGGGTAGAGAGAAAAAAAAAATAGGCACACAGTGGGAAAAAAAGCACGAAATGTCAGCTATAATTTCTAAATTTCCACTTTAATCACGTAGTTTATTTTGTCATTATAGTAGAACATCATAAACTTCATCTTAAAATCGTTTAATGTTTACTTTCTCAAATCCCATCGTAACTAAAGTAGCATGTTAAATGCTTTGTTTTTTATTTGAGCTTCTATGTGTGTGAATCTCTACATGCTTCTGGGCTTTCACTTCCTCCGACAGGACACAGTATCCATTACATTCGTGATATTACAGCTCTCTGAATAATTAAAATACGGAGATGTATATGTGATATAATTTTCATAATGATAGGTGTTAAAGCATGTTATTAAACATGGGAACACAGTGGTGCAGTGATTGTTCATGTCTCACGCAAGATGCTTGCTGCACCATGCGCGACCTTCAGTGGAATAATTTATTGCAGCAGTATTGTCTCTTTCAAACGTACTAACCCCCAATTCCTGTCTATACTTTTCTTTCTCCAAATATCCAATCGCCACATAATCAGCTCTGTAATAGATGTTAAGCCATCTGTAACCTTAGAACGGCAATTCTTCAAAACGTTTAAGGAACATTGAAATATCTTTGTAGTACTATGTTAAATTATTCTATCCATCCAGTGCCGCGCCAGCCCCAGCAAGAATACAACGTGAGGCAGGAACAATCCATGAATGGAGCGCTAGCTCCTTGCTAGCGCTGCAACACCATGACCTCACATGTTTATTTATTAACAATATAGATTATTTAAATTAAGTTAAAGTTTTATCTGTATAATATAATAAACATATTTTGCTGCATTTCATCTTAAAAATGATATCGTCATCATATGTAGATACGTGCTTTATAAAGTGGCTTAGGTTGTGCAATATTATAACTGTATCGCAAGTTAACAGTGAGGTGATTGCACTTATAAGTACAAACAGTTCTACAAGGAGCACTTGAAGGACTGATTGAGGTCATTTATAGTTCTTGGGTTGAAACTGTTTCCGAACTGTGAGGAAAGGTTCTGAAGTGTTTGCCATATGAGAGCAGTTCAATAGACAGCATGGCTGAGGTAGTCTGTGCTTGATGCTGTATAGCGATAATTCTCTTTCCAATCAGCTGCTTTACAGCTGTGATTCCCCACTCAGATACAGTGATATAAATACTCCGAGTGGTGCAGTGGGAGTAATATGGAATAAGATGGTCCTCTGTGGCAACCACTAACGGGAGCAGCTGAAAGGAGAAGAAGAAGGTGCAATGAGAGTAACAACGCTAAAGCAGCTATTGTATTTAGAATAGTTTGACCATTCTGTATACGATTATATTGCTACAGGTTAATTACAATCAGATGCATTAAACTAATAAACAATATGCGGTTAATTTCAGTGTATTTATAAAGCTGCATCCAAGTTTTGGTTTTATACATCACTATTCGAACGTGGAAACGTTCGCACGTAACATTTTTGTGCGTACGCACCATTTACACATGAGGCCCTAGGAGAAGGGCACTTCTGTGTGAACTGTTTGCCTGCACATGCTCTGCGTGGCATTTGTCTCACTTGCATTGGGCATCTGAGGCTGTTAGACAAATCAAATTGGAAAATATACAAAATATAAAAGTTCAAGCAACCATCCTCAAGATTAAATTGAAACAGTAAACTAATTCACAGTTGAAGTCGCACAGAATGTTTCTCCATTTTAAGATGGATGAGTTCTCAAACTCGCCAATGCTTTACATTGGGAAATAACAAAATTTTAAAATTGCTTACCTGTTTGAGATATCGTAACGAAAACTGAACTATTGAAACAAATTTCTTTAAAGAATAACTGTGCCACATCTCAACAAAATCGGTCCAGGGGAACATGAGTTGTTTCATGCGGACAGACAGACATGGCCTTTTGCAATCGGTGGTTGTACATGAGGAACAGTCATTACAATTTATTTCAAAGTAAGAGAATAAGACAAGTAAGGAAGCTAAGCAGCAAACTTGAATCCAGCTCATAAGTGAGAACATTAGAGAAACACAAGATTCCTCTACCCAGGCAGTGTTTTCACAGGAAAAGAGGAATCAAAAGCCACATTAGCAAGCCAAGTCATGTGTTCAGCACCCTGCAGCCTATACAGAATTCTGCATCCCTTTCCAGTTACAACAAGATGAAAATCTTCATTACCAATATCAGGTCCGTTCTCTTGTTATAGTTCAGAACATGAAGAACAACAAAATTAAATCTCCAGGCTTTTGTCAACATATGCTTGTGATACATCCTCAAGATCTGATGAATAGAAATTCTATCAAGCATCAGCCCATGGTTAAGATCAAACAAGATTATCTCTCTATTATAAAAAAAAATCCTGGGAGAGAAAGACTAGGGAGATGAGACGTGATCTTCACATGAAGATCACGGAAGACACTTAAAAGACCCGCAAGACGAAAGAGATTGGCCACGGAGCGTCTCGCGGGGACTTTAAGCATGAGACTTTGTGCCAAGAGATTGACCCAGGACCATCTCGCGGGGATGTAGAACATGAGATTCTTGCAAGACACACCCTACTTACAACCAATATCAAATAAGACCAAGGGCAGCAAAATACTCAGTCATGTAAAGGATTTGAGCACACACAGATCCAGGGCTCTCAGCACATACAGTATGAAGCGTATAAGGACAATACGTTATAGATGAAATGTCAACAACTAAGCAAAGAAGAAAGAGCAGCGCGAAGAAAAGAGATTCAAAAGTGTTGGAGAGAGAATAATCTAGGTGTAAATTCAGAAAATAAGGAAAGTAATTATCAGCCTGGAACAAGTGGAATTGAAAAAAAAGCACATCCAATCAGGCTCAGAATTAAAAGACAAAGAGTAAAAACGTTGGCGCTATACACAATCAGAGCAGGTTAGGGATTATGAAAGCAGTGGAATTCGAAAGGCTAAATAAAAACGTTGGCACGATACACATGTGGAGAAAGTTAAAGAATATGAAAGCAAGAAAATTAGAAAGTATAAAAAAAAAGAAAGTAAAGATCGCAGTAGCACAAACAAGCAGAAATTGTTACTCGAAAAAAGGGAAAATAATCACTATGGACCAGATGTCACTGAAAAAAAGCAGGACAAAGCGAGGTCAGAAATAAAAGACAAAGAGTAGAAAACAAAGTAAAACGTCATAAAGAGGTTAAAAAACAAGGGGGCCAAACACATGCAGAGCAGGTTAGAAATAATGAAAACAGTGGAATTCAAAAGACTCAAAAAAAACGTAGGCGCGAAATACATGCAGAGCAAGATACAGAATATGAAAACAGAAAAAAACGAAAGTGTCAAAACAATTAGCGCAAACAAAGAGAAATTATTACTCAAAGAAATAACGAAAAGGCGAATAGAGATCGAATATATGGACATAGGTGATATGTCATCCATCCATCCATCCATCCTCTTCCGCTTATCTGAGGTCAGGTCACGGGGGCAGCAGCTTGAACAGAGATGCCCAGACATCCCTCTCCCTGGCCACTTCTTCTAGCTCTTCCGGGAGAATCCCGTGGTGTTCCCAGGTCAGCCGAGAGACATAGTCCCTCCAGCGTGTCCTGGGTCTTCCCCGGGGCCTCCTCCCGGTTGGACGTGCCCGGAGCACCTCACCAGGGAGGCGTCCAGGAGGCATCCTGATCAGATGCCCGAGCCACCTCATCTGACTCCTCTCGATGCGGAGGAGCAGCGGCTCTACTCTGAGCCCCTCCCGGATGACTGAGCTTCTCACCCTATCTTTAAGGGAGAGCCCAGACACCCTGCGGAGGAAACTCATTTCAGCCGCTTGTATTCGCGATCTCGTTCTTTCGGTCACTACCCATAGCTCATGACCATAGATGAGGGTAGGAACATAGATCAACTGGTAAATTGAGAGCTTTGCCTTACGGCTCAGCTCCATTTTCACCACGACAGACCGATGCAGAGCCCGCATCACTGCGGACGCCGCACCAATCCGCCTGTCGATCTCACACTCCATTCTTCCCTCACTGGTGAACAAGACCCCGAGATACTTGAACTCCTCCACTTGAGGCAGGATCTCGCTCCCAACTCTGAGAGGGCACTCCACCCTTTTCCGGCTGAGGACCATGGTCTCGGATTTGGAGGTGCTGATTCCCATCCCAGCCGCTTCACACTCAGCTGCAAACCGATCCAGAGAGAGCTGAAGATCACGGCCTGATGAAGCAAACAGGACAACATCATCTGCAAAAAGCAGTCACCCAATCCTGAGTCCACCAAACCGGACCCCCTCAACACCCTGGCTGCGCCTAGGAATTCTGTCCATAAAAGTTATGAACAGAATCGGTGACAAAGGGCAGCCCTGGCAGAGTCCAACTCTCACTGGAAACGGGTTCGACTTACTGCTGGCAATGCGGACCAAGCTCTGACACCGGTTGTACAGGGACCGAACAGCCCTTATCATGGGGTCTGGTACCCCATACTCCCGGAGCACCCCCCACAGGATACCCCAAGGGACACGGTGGAACGCCTTTTCCAAGTCCACAAAACACATGTAGACTGGTTGGGCGAACTCCCATGCACCCTCCAGGACTCTGCTAGAACTCTGTAGAGCTGGTCCACTGTTCCACGACCAGGATGAAAACCACACTGTTCCTCCTGAATCCGAGGTTCGACTATCCGACGAACCCTCCTCTCCAGAACCCCCGAATAGACTTTTCCAGGGATGCTGAGGAGTGTGATCCCTCTGTAGTTGGAACACACCCTCCGGTCCCCCTTCTTAAAGAGGGGGACCACCACCCCGGTCTGCCAATCCAGAGGCACTGTCCCTGATGTCCATGCGATGTTGCAGAGACGTGTCAACCAAGACAGCCCTACAACATCCTGAGCCTTGAGGAACTCCGGGCGTATCTCATCCACCCCTGGGTCCCTGCCACCAAGGAGTTTTTTGATCACCTCAGTGACCTCAGTCCCAGAGATGGGGGAGCCCACCTCCGAGTCCCCAGGCTCTGCTTCCTCATTGGAAGGCATGTTAGCGGGATTGAGGAGGTCTTCGAAGTACTCCCCCCACCGACCCACAACGTCCCGAGTCAAGGTTAGCAGCGCACCATCCCCACCGGTAGGACTCCTTCTTCAGCTTGATGGCATCCCTCACCGCCGGTGTCCACCAACGGGTTCGGGGATTGCCGCCACGACAGACACCGACCACCTCACGGCCACAGCTCCGGTCAGCCGCCTCAACAATAGAGACACGGAACATGGCCCATTCGGACTCAATGTCCCCCACCTCCCTCGGGACATGGTCGAAGTTCTGCCGGAGGTGGAAGTTGAAGCTACTTCTGACAGGGGGCTCTGCCAGACGTTCCTAGCAGACCCTCACCACACGTTTGGGCCTACCAGGCCTGACCGGCATCCTCCCCCACCATCGAAGCCAACTCACCACCAGATGGTGATCAGTTGACAGCTCCGCCCCTCTCTTCACCCAAGTGTCCAAGACATGTGGCCGCAGGTCCGACGACACAACCACAAAGTCGATCATCGAACTGACGCCTAGGGTGTCCTGGTGCCAAGTGCACATATGAACACCCCTATGCTTGAACGTGGTGTTTGTTATGGACAATCCGTGACGAGCACAGAAGTCCAATAACAAAACACCACTCGGGTTCAGATCGGCGGGGCCATTCCTCCCAATCACGCCCTTCCAGGTCTCACTGTCATTGCCCACGTGAGCATTGAAGTCTCCCAGCAGTACGAGCGAGTCCCCAGAAGGTATGCCATCCAGCACCTCCTCCAGGGACTCCAAAAAAGGTGGGTACTCCGAACTGCTGTTCGGTGCATACGCACAAACAACAGTTAGGACCCGTCCCCTCACCCGAAGGCGGAGGGTAAACCCCAATGTACAGGCTCCAAGTCGGGGGGCAATAAGTATGCCCACACCCGCTCAGCGCCTCTCACCGGGGGCAACTCTAGAGTGGTACAGAGTCCAGCCCCTCTCAAGGAGATTGGTTCCAGAGTCCAAGCTGTGCATTGAGGTGAGCCTGACTATAATAATAATAATAATAATTCATTACATCTAGCCGGAACCTCTCAACCTCGCGCACAAGCTCAGGCTCCTTCCCCTTCAGAGAGGTGACATTCCACGTCCCAAGAGCCAGCTTCTGTAGCCGAGGATCGGACCGCCAAGGTCCCCGCCTTCGGCCACCACCCAACTCACACTGCACCTGACCTCCTTGGCCCCTCCCATAGGTGGTGAGCCCATTGGAAAGGGGATCTACGTTGCCTCTTCGGGCTGTGTCCGGCCGAGCCCCATGGGTGCAAGCCCGGCCACCAGGCCTGGCTCCAGAGGGGGGCCCCAGTGACCCGCGTCTGGGCGAGGGAAAACACTGTCCAAATTTTTTATTCATCATAGGAGGTTGTGATGAACCGCACTTTGTCTCATCCCTCACCTAGGACCAGTTTGCTTTGGGTGGCCCTACCAGGGGCATAAAGCCCCGGACAACAGAGCTCCTAGGATCATTGGGACACACAAACCCCTCCACCACGATAAGGTGGCGGTTCGAGGAGGGGATGATATGTCAGAAGTATGTAAATATTGTAAGGCTTTGAAGTTTAAGTCAGAGAATTTCAAAAATGTGGTTTACCTCACATGCATTTGTTGGTTACATTGCAAAAAAAATTATTAACTGCTAATGATGTAGATCGTTTTGTCTGTGCTGTAATTCCAAACAGAGAAACCTATCCTGAATTATGGTACAAAGTCATTAAACACATGTCTCACGGACCTCATTTAAAAGATTCAGCATGTTGTGACTTGAAAGATTCCAAATATTGTTTTTACCGAAGTTCTGCAATAAAAGTGAAACTAACGAAATAGCAACAATTCAAAGAAAAAAAAATCTTAAAAGTTGTATCCAGAAAACCAAACATGGGGGTTGGCGAGCAAAGCGAGCAGGGGGTGAAGCCTCCTAGTTATTCTAAAAGAAATCAAGAAAAGGAAGTGGAATTGGATAGGCCACACATTGCACAAGTCCCACATTAACACCACCAGACAAGCACTGAAATATTAATTACCCCAGAAAAGAAAATGGTGAACAGACAAAAACAAGCTTGAAGAAGGTACTTAGAGGAAGATGTAGGCACCTTGCTGGACTTGAGCCAGCTGAAGCGAATGGACAAGAACTGAGTCCACAGGGAGAATTCTGTCTCTGGTCTATGCCCCATAAGAGGAATAAATAACAATACATAATACTGACAGCAAGGGTGCAACTAAATGGCTAAAAAGTAAAAGGATCAACATTTTTAAATTAACCATATAAACATCTACACATCTAACTTGTATTCTGTTGAGATGCTGTGGTGTAGCCTGAAGAAACTGTAAAACAGTTTTCAATGCTGTCAAACAACCATTGAAGAAGTGTTGGGAGAAGAAATTAAACAAACTTTCTCTGCTATAATGACAAAGACTGAAATGTTAATTCTGAAAATAATTAGTTCAAACTATTGGTTTTAAATGTGCTGCTGCAAGGTATTCAGTCAGGAGCATACTTCATTTTTTAAACATGGTTTTCTTCATCATGTCTGAATACTTACATGAATGAGAAATGTGTGTTTTTGGTATTTAATAAATTTTCAGACCTTTCTGAAAACATGTTGTCACCTTGTCAAAGTGGGTTATTTGGTGTAGACTGATGGGCAAAAATTGGCAAATTTATCCATTTAAAATCAAATCAACTACGCAATAAATTGTGCTGAAAGTGAAGAAATCAAAATACTTTCCGAGTTCACTAAAATACTCTGAATCTGTCTTTAGACAGGAGAGGTATGTAAGAAACTTACACTTTTTTATTTTACAGGGGACCCTTTTAAATTCACCAGTTTCAGTTTAAGGATTTTATTTAATTTTATAAGTATTGTTAAAGTACACAGATAGCATGAGGGTGCCACAGGCTACCCCATTTAGTGACTATTGGTTGCTGAAACTAAAACCGTGGTAAAAACAATACTAGAGCATCTTTTTCCTTGGGCGTTGCGATACTGGTGTTGAGTTGATTGAGTGGTGAGTAGTTATGGTTGGCAGACCAGAAGAGGTGGCACAAGGTAGCAGGGCTTAAGGAGGCTCGGATTATTCATAATGAGTGTTTAAGATGCTGAGCAATCCGTGTTCCTTTTAAATTGGTATCTGCAAGAGACACATCAACCTTGCTCATGTGAAAATATGTTTTTATAGTCTGGTAGATTTTTTTTTTAATTCCTCTATCTATTAAGGAACTCATTGCTCCACTTTTATCAATTTTCAAAAATTATTTTCAGTGCTCTTAAATTAAACATTGTTCTCTCTTGTAGAATTTGACTATGCACATACATGACTGTTCTGCAACTGGCACATTCAATGGCTGCTTTACACTTTCTGGAGAAACCTAGATAGAATCATAATACTTGGTAATAAATATGTATGATGTTGTGTAAAAATGTATACATTTTTAAGTGTTTGTGAAGCTGATGTATGCAGATATAGAGGTAAAATAATATGAAGAAGAGCGATAATACATAGAAAACTGCAAAGCAGTAATATTCTCTAGTGAGGTTTGTGCATACATTACTTCTGTTCTACATCAAGTATGCCCTCCTGTCACAAACTAGATACTCAGCATTACTATTCTTTTTCCTTTATGCTTTGCATAACTTCAGTTTAGGATTAAAGGTTCCTCTCTGGGTTTCCTCTGCATTTCATTTTTATGTGGTGCAATGGTAAGATTTGCTTTTCTCATTTACAGACAAGCAAAATGTAGGCTTTCTGTTTGTTCAGGAATGCAGGTTACTGACAGTATCTGTAAAGCTAATGCTCTAATTATCACATTCCTCCTAAAATTGGATGTGCCTGTTCTTTACCCTTTTGCTTTGCTGGTATTTCATGTGCACAGGAGCAAAGCTTGTGTATGTGTGTTGAGTTACTGGGAAAAGGCCTTTGAGAGCAAGGAGTGACTGGGACTGGCAGTGGACTGTGAGGGCTGTGTTTGAGTTTAATTCATGGTAATTCAAAAGTGAGCCTTAGGGGGACTGTGATAATAAATAGGAAAGGTAAATGTTAATGCATGCATAGGGAGCTTTACTTGAGTAAAGAAAAGAGATAGAAATGTGTAACTTTGCTTTTAAAGTTGTGCTGACATCTACAGGCTTCTGAGAGTTTCATCCACCATATAAAGTATGGGCTTTAGGGGACAAATAGCACGTTAAACCCAAAATACAACTGTGATAAACACAAGTTCAGTACCATATTTCTGGTTTGATTTGGAGTCTCACACATAGTGAGAAGTGTTGAGGTCTCCAAAGCTCACCATAAAAGCAGGGTAAGACCTTGTCTGATCTGCCCAAAGAGTACCCAACTATGACCTCCAGGCTTTGGTATAGTAGACCCAAAAATTGGGAATTATCTTTATTTGTTCAAAATTAACTAAAGAGTCCTAAGAATTATCAAGAATGCTTAAGAAAGAAAATACACCATGAAAACTCTGGGTTAATCCAAAAATGCAACAATGAATCTTTATCAATAAAGATTTATTTAACAAAAACAAAAAAAGTAACACAAATGCTCAACTTTGCAAAAAAGAGTAGCCTAAAAGACATTCTAAGGTAAGCAAGTCCCAAACACAATGATTTAAAAAGGAAACTAAATACAACAGCAAAAAAGTCTATAAATCAGCAATCAGCTAAGAAAACAGTGTTTGCATAGGACTGGAACACACCTTAATGAACCTCTACTGGACCTCTCCAGCTCTCAGCCTTTTATAGCTGGAGGGACGATTCAGTAGCAGGGATTTCAGAGTAGTGCCACCTCTTGGGGCTCCATCCACAAAGAACATGGAACGTAAGAACATTTGAAGTAAAAGGACACAACTGAGTTCAAATAGACCAAAAACAACAATGAAACATAAAAAATACAAAAAGTTCACCAAATAAGGTTGAATCCAACCAGGTACTACACCTTATTCCTTCTTTCCTTTCCCCATCCACCTCCTCTCCTCTCCAGGAAAGCGTTATCCTCCTCCACTAGCGAATTCAACTTGATTGACTGACTAGGTGGAGGTCCTTATAAAGATTCTGTTGGGAGTACTTTTGGTGGCACTTCCACCTACCAGAAAGCATTTCCACGTGACCTTTGTTCCCACAGAAGTTACAATTCCTAACAGATTTTGTGGGACCTTAATCACATTACTGCTGCTCACAACTAGTGGCCTTGGGCGCTATTGCTCTGATAGATCTCAACCCCAGGCAAAACTCGCGGCCTATTTGGGGTATGTACTGGCTTGCCATTCTCTCCATTCTCCTGCTTTCCCTTACAACAGGAATATATAATGAGTCATATTTGAAAAATTGGGGGACTCCTGGAAACTAAGACAAACTGAAACAATTGTAATCAAAGGTGCAATTCCAGTAAACCCGCAGGCATGTGACCTTTAATAAACTATAAGCTCCATCAACCATATTTTAAAATTGAATTCTTAATGACCTGCGGTGGGCTGGTGCCATGCCTGGGATTTGTTCCCTGCCTTGTGCCCTGTGTTGGCTGGGATTGGCTCCAGCAGACCCCCGTGACCCTGTAGTTAGGATACAGCGGATTGGATAATGGATGGAATTCTTAATGACAAAAATGACAGATAAAACTTTCCTCTGAAAAAATTCCATGTTAGGTAACTTCTGATTCAGGTGATCCTTCCCAGAATTCCTTAGCATCTGCTTGTTTTTGATGTAATTTTAGCAATGATAAAAAAATGTCTCTCTGGACATTTCTGGGGTATCTGATCTTGACAGATAAACCTTTTTTACTGCATGAAAAGATCATTATGTAAGTCTTTCCTGGTTTCTCAATAACCTGCATTTGTTTTTTAACTCTTTTGTTTTGGCATTGATGAAAGATCTGCTTGTCTCCCAGTTTTGACCTTTGGTCCATTCTTAAACTTCTTATTTTCCCAGTCATTTCCATTTTCTTTTTACTGTCTCTTTCAAATTATTATAGGTGCCATTTTGTGTATTCAAGGGTGTCGCTATTTTGTGGGTGCATTGCTATGACACAATTCATGGCTGTTAGAGGTGTGTTCTAAAAGTTGCACTCTATGATATCATTGGTGCAATGCTTTATAAGCTGTGCGCTTCAGGTTTATTGACATTTGTGGGTTATATTTCAGTTTGTTTGACTCATCTTAGTGATTTACAGTTTACATAGCAATAAATTTTTACCATGAGTTAAACATTTGTTAGTCAGGCTCTTTTCTTGTCATGACAGCTGTTGTTTTCAGCAGCAGTCAGTATTTAAAATGGAAAATCTTTTTGCCTTTCACAAAGTTTGTAGATCAGTTATGACAAAAAAGGGTCTTTGTGAACTTAGATGGGTGAGCTGCTCCTTTGAAAAGAATTTACTGGGTCAATATGAGAGATCGGGAAATAAAAAGAAATTCAGAGAACCTGGGGGAAGCTGCAATGTTAGCTTGATGCACTTTGTGGGACTTGAACTGTCTTCATTGCTGCTTCTGCATCAACAACTCTATATGGTTTGTGTTCCTGTTTAATTTGAGTTAAAAGAAATACCAGTAAAAATAATAAGCCCTTGAATCTGTGTCTCGGTTCAGGAATTTGCTCTGTGGTGTCACGACAAAGTGTTAACTGCCAGATGGGATACTCTGGTTACTAAGATGTTGCCCCATCTTGTGCCTTTACTACTACAATCTGAAAGCTGAGATTAGCAACAATTGATTAATAAATACATGTTCTTTTAAATAGCCATTTGTCTTTCACATGTCTCCAAATTAAATATGATTTATCTTCATTGTCATATAGTATTTAAAAAGAAAAGGAAGACAGAAATACTGTTTCTAAATTTATTTACTTTCTATAATGTATGTTCAATATTTTTAATTTATCCATGCTGACACAGCACCCTTCCTTCATTGTTGAACACCTAAATTATGCATGCAGCAATTTTCAGATTGTGTTAGAAAGTATTAAAAAATGTCAATGGGATTATGCAGCTCGAAAAAACACCAGTAATTATTTTTTCAGTTAGTGTACAATAAATGGAAGTGTGGTGGCTTAGTGGTTAGTGCAGAAGCTTCTTAGCTCCAGGAAACTGGGGGTCAAATAATGGCCTGGTCACTATGTGTGTGTGCTGTTTGCTTGCTTTCCTGGATCCATTTAGGTTTTTCTTTGGATACAGCAGTTTTCATTTTGCTCTAAATTGATTGTAAGGGAATGCCCTGTGGTGGATCATCATCATCCATGATTGGTTATTGTTTTGCATTAGATACTCTCAGTCTCAAAATGTAGGCTCAAGCTTCCTATTCCTGTAATAGTAAAAAAGGGGGTTCTAAATAAGCATAAACAGAGATATTATTTAGTGCAAAGCAAACTAGCTAATAGGAAGCTAATAAAAAAACTTCAACAGCAAGTTCCTACCCCATAGCCACAACATGAAATATCTGGGGGTAGTACTTGACAGGTCACTAACCTTCCAACAGCACCTCACCCGAACAGTAGTGAAATTAAGTGCCTGAAAAAATACTATGCAGAAGCTTACAGCTACCTCATGGGGAGTTTCCGGTATGGTATGACGCATGGAAGGCCTAGGCCTGGTATTCTCTGCAGCCGAGTATCGCGCTTCTAAATGGATTAACAACAAACAGGTCAAGAACACTGAAACTCAAATAAATTAAACCAATGAGGATGATCACTGGCACGGTAAAATCTACCTCACTGTACTGGCTGCCTACATTGAGTAACATTACTACTTACTATCTCAAAAGACAAAATACATTGGTACAAGGATATAACAAAATTATAGTTAATAAGCATCTATCAGTTTATACAATGTAATAAATAATCTTGCGCAAAAAAAAGACTTCTACAAACAGAAAAAGGTTTGGGGACCGTCCCCATATATTGTCGTCCAGACAATAATAATGACACTGATTCAGATGACTTTTCAGTACACTGAATGTTTTACTGTGAACAAAATGGCGTTTAAATAACAGAGGGAATGATGGGACAGGATATGGTTGGCAGGAAGTGATGATTGGAGACAGGAAGCAGTGGATTGTGGGACCGGAAGTGATGTCGTCGTGACGAACCGAAAGTGACGTCGTTTCGGCCATTTTTAACCCGGAAGTGGAGCTTCTTAGTTTTCGTCAGGTTTTCTGTAGGCGAAAAGAGATTCAGGTAAGCACCATGTGATGACCCTCTGTCTCACGATATTTCACTCACCTTTAGGCTCTTTGACTGCCTCCAACTCGCACGTGTGTGACAACAGATATTAAGACTTCCAAAACCCAGGAGCCAGGACTCTTAAGAAACTTTCCAATATCCGGAACATTGATAGGAACTTCAGCCAACTTCCATCTATGAATAAGTGGCACAAGCTCCTCTAGAACGGCACTTAATCAAACAGAATAGGAATGTACAGTTAGGTGGCTTCAACGTTTCTGGTGTAATTAAAATCGCACCAGAACAAACCAAGTGTTATGTGCAGATTCTAGGATGAATTGGGGTACCAGGGTATGGACTCAAAGCAACTGTGGAGCAGATCGACAAACCTCCCACTACATAGCTTTGGAATGCAATAAGGATATTACAGAAATGGATCATTTTCATCAGTCCAACTTCAAAACTATTTGAATGAGTGACTTGAATGTGCACCTTTAGCAAATTAACTGACATGCAATAAATAGTAAGTTAAATTTTATACATTGCATTATATACTTTTATGCTCTGCGGCATGGTGGCGCAGTGGTAGCACTGCTGCCTCGCAGTTAGGAGACCTGAGTTCACTTCCCGGGTCCTCCCATGTTCTCCCCGTGTCTGCGTGAGTTTCCTTTCGGTTACTCTGGTTTCTTCCCACAGTCCAAAAACATGCAGGTTAGGTGCATTGCCGAGCCTAAATTGTGCTTGGTGTGTGTGTGTGTGTGTGTGTGCGCCCTGCCCAGGGTTTGTTTCCTGTCTTGTGCCCTGTGTTGGCTGGGTTTGGTTCCAACAGACCTTTTTGACCCTGTAGTTAGGATATAGCAGGTTGGATAATGGATGGATGGATGTTGTATTTTTTATTAATTTCATTAAAGGTGCAACAGTACCAGTTAAAATTTAAATAGAAACATGTAATATTCCTTTTTGCTTACAAAGGTTACTGGTTCATTTTTACAACATGTTCTTCACAGCTGACAATTGCAATTCAGTATTTCCAGTGAATACAGAAACATGTATGAGCAGGTACTAAAAAATTTTAATATTGCTCTGAGGAATGAAAGTTGACAAGATATCTTATTTCACAAAATCATATTTTTAAACTATCTTTTTGCTGAAAGTAGTAATTTAATTGAAAGAAAAAGATTGGGGTAGAAATTTAAAAGGTTTTTGCTATTTTATTGTATGACATTCATGGTAATGAGCAACATTAAATTCTGACAAATTCAAGGCAGATGAATTTAATGTCTGACCCTTTTGTTGCACCAGCTGTTAGTCTGTGTTTCAATCTTAAGATGTCAGCTGAGCAGAACATTCCTGCAAACGAAAATGCTGCTTCATTACCTTGTTAATAAAAACTAGTCTTTTTAGAAATAATATTAACTATATATTAACTGTAGAAAAGGTAAGCCCATATTGTAAAGGCAAAATTAAATTTGTACTGTGTCTCATATACAAGCAACATGAGGATCATTTTATGACACAAATTCTTTGAAATCCAGATTAAGTTCTGCCTGAAAAAGGGTACAACAAGGTAATTTTCATAACCAATTAGTTTTAGGAAAACTCATGAGTAAATACTGTATACCCTTACATGTTTTGATAATGTGTGACAGGAAGAGCTAACAGTCATATATTCTCACTTTTTGTTACAGCAGTGAATGCAAATGAATGTAGGTTACTTTACAAAAAAAGCAGAAAGAATATATGAATGATAAAATATGGTTATAAAAATACTGAATGCTGCTGTCATTACGCACACTGTGCAAAAGTATAGAGTAACTTTTATGAAGTCTGTTCATACAGAATTCTTGCTCAAAAATATACTGACATATATAAATGTTATCATCACATCTTGTTCAGGCACATCCTAACATCTGCATGCACTTCCATTGTCTTACCGAGCAGTAAATCCCAAACACCTCAGAAATGACTACTAGTTGGCACTATTTAGTATTGCCAATTGAAACTGTATTCTTTTTAAAATTTAATACTGAAAAATTTAATAAATTACATACAGTGAAATATTTAATTAGTTTTAAACTCTTTAATTTTAACTTACTCCTGCCAATGGATATATGGTGTTACTGCAGGGGGGCTTCTTGTACCCCTGACCTCAGAAAAAAAACTGCTGAAACAACACCTCAGTTGCAATAAGTTCTTTATTTTTTAAATTTTAGCCCAGTATAAACTACCACTGAGGCCTCTTCCTTCTCCTTCTCGAGCTGACATGAGTCTATCTCCTCCCTACTTTCCTAACTCCAAGCCCACCAGACTGAGGAAGAGAGGCTTCCTTTTACGTTGGACCCACCTACATCATTATTTCTGATGGTGTTCGGTCTGGATCATTTGTAAAGGTGCTGATGAAGGTCTGAACTTTCTTATTGGTCAAAATGATCATCCTTCAGGTATTGGCTTCAAGAGTGAATTGTTGTTGGTATTAAATATTTTGACCTTGGTTTGTAGCATCAGCTACTTAGAACATGGACCTACTTGTTTTTCAGCTACTGAAATGCTTTCCTTGCCTTTATGGCTGATTTTGGACCTAACGTCAGCATCTATGCTCCCCTATTTGTTGACAACACTGCTCAGTTAAGTGAACGCTTCCAATGTTGGTTAATTTGAAGGCCAATCTGGGTAGAGGTGGCTGCCATATTATTGGCCTTATCTTGCACCTGCTGATGTGTGTGTTGGGTGTTCATGGAAATGGACTACATGAACAATAACAACAAGATTATATCCAAAATTCACCCAAGATGACTAAGACCAACATGAAACACATGGCTGCTATCTTGCACTTTTCTGTCTTGTCAGTCAGAGTTCCTGTGAGGCATTATGCAGAAGTATTGCTGTTGGTATAAAGGAGCCCCAATAGCATTTGTTAACATATTGCAGATGAATAATTCATTGGCTGAAAGTCCTCAGTGTTAGTGTGTTAGGGAAAGGATGTGCAGCATTGTTCATAATGGCTCTCAGTTTTGTTTTAATTCTCTCCTTCACTACCACCTCCAGGGGGTCCAGAGTGAGTCCTGTAGGTGAGCTTGCCCTTTTAATTAGCTTATTTATATTGGCTGGGCTCTCTTGAAGTGATGTTATCATCTCATCTTTTTTAATATCTGCAAAAATGTGTTTTTTCCCAGGCATGCCCTGACCCTGATGTGAATGCATTGCATCACCGCAATCACTTTCCAAGCCTACTTATTATATTGCTGGCTACAGAGGAGCATTGCCTTTTGTGGCATAGCTGGCTAAACTTTCAGATATTTAAGATGAGGAAGTAAACCATAGTGCCAGCATAAATCCCACACAAATTGTGGAAGAATGTGCAAAATCTATGAACACAATGGGAGTCCAATAGACATAAGACAGCAGTGCTTTGGACTACTGGATGTAATTCTGCCTTACAGGAGGTCAGCATATTTAAGTTAAACGCCATCTGTAAAGCCTTCGACATTTTTTTTTGCCTGTCATCACTGAAGTCATTGCACATGCATACACTATACATTTGATATTCAGAGCTGAGATTTACTGATAAACCTACTTACACTTGAAGCAATACATAGATCTTCATTGATTCTGAAACCACAAATGAACTCTTTGCATACCGGGAGTGGATGTCTGGAAATCTATTTGAGACCTTAGCTGTGATGCCAATGTGTTAATAACAAAGCAGCAAGTGATGGATGAGCCATTATAAAGTTTTATGTTAATGTATTACAAAACAGCCTGTGGACTAGCCCTGAATGTAAAATAAATGACAAAACATAATTAAATGTATGTTTAAAAATGTTACATTTGAGAAGTTGTGCTAAAATTCTACAGATCTAAGCAAAGTGGTTCCAGAGTACTTAACTGGCTAGCAGTTATTTATGTCTATGCTTCCCTGTCACTAGTTTTAATTCCCATTTAAGGCAGGACAAAAAGAGCAGAAGCAAAGTCCTCCGTCATATACAAATATGTATTTTGTTTACACATCCAGCACTTACATTGATTAATGGACTTAGATAAGGGACAGGCTGCAGTTTCTCAGACATAATGTACTGCATTGTTTAAATGTCAACAAGATGCCCTATACTATATAGCAGCAAAAAACAATCACAATTTCCATAAAGTACTGTATAGTAAGTTGTTTTCAGTGTCTAATTTTAACAGGGTTCAGATGACAGGGCTGAGAAGGTGAGAATTAATGTACTACAATTGTGTTTTTCAAGAGTTTAAAAACTTTGAATCCTACATAGTATTAATGAGTAAATGTATATAAATATATATAATTTAAACAGATCTCTTATCACAGGAATGTGCTGCCTGTGTACCTTAGGGTTTGTTGTTTACTGAAAGCCTACAATTTTGTAGCTTTTTGTGGTTGATGGGAAAGATGATATAATTTTTTTTCATCAGTGTGCCTTATTCTGTCACATTATAATAATTCAGTAAATATGAATATATGGAATGGCAGTGTTTTATAGGAACAAATATCATTTTTTATCTTTCTCTGTACAAGACCCATGTATAATACATGTTAAAAATATAAAAATTAGTTATCAGACCAGAGTACGAGGGAGGGATAGATAGATAGATAGATAGATAGATAGATAGATAGATAGATAGATAGATAGATAGATAGATAGATAGATAGATAGATAGATAGATTTTACCATGGCCATAATATTTAAGCAAGTTTCATCTCAGCATATGTTGAGGTACTAAAGTATACATAGGCTGGCCCCTCATTTTCTTTCAAAACTTCCTAATCCATTTCAGAGCTGCAACGATAAGTACGATACCATAAGTGCATACCATAAGTACTAATTTGGACTGATTTCCAGAAACTGTGCAGAGCATTTGAGCAAACTAAAGTTCCTGTCATTTCTGCGGAAACAGCTTGAGATGATGCATACTTTGTTACATAGCAAATTATCCTGCTGACAGTATCCATTTAAAAAAATGGGTAGACTCTGGCCTAGTGGCAGATGTACATTTTTGGGGCCCTGTAGCTTGAACTGTTATGGGTGCCCCTTCGCAACCAGCAATGAGTTCTGGGTAACCACTGTTATCATTTTCAATGGGGTTGTTTTACAACAGATCACCACAATTTTAAGAAAAAATGTAACCACTACATCTCAGATTTTGATTAAAATTGCTGTACTGGATTATCTCAACCGTCAAAGTCACTGGTGTGAATAAAAATTTCCTATGCTTTATAGTTTTCGAGTCATGGGGGGATGAACATTAGGGAAATGTTATATAAATTCAGGAAGCATCATAGAATGATGAAATAAAACATTACAAAAACACAATCAATATAATCTTTTATTTTGGACACCTATGAGAATACAAAGATCTGGGGACCTGGGTTCGATTCCCGGGTCCTCCCTGCGTGGAGTTTGCATGTTCTCCCCGTGTCTGCGTGGGTTTCCTCCGGGGGCTCCGGTTTCCTCCCACAGTCCAAAGACATGCAGGTTAGGTGCATTGAAGATCCTAAATTGGCCCTTGTGTGTGCTTGGTGTGTGGGTGTGTTTGTGTGTGTCCTGCGGTGGGTTGGCACCCTGCCCAGGATTGTTTCCTGCCTTGTGCCCTGTGTTTGCTGGGATTGGCTCCAGCAGACCCCCGTGACCCTGTGTTCGGATTCAGCGGGTTGGAAAATGGATGGATGGATGGATGGATGAGAATACAAACTACATGAAGCACATTTTACAAGAAAACCACTTTTTTTCTGTTTTTTCTAGAATCGTATTCAGGTACAGTTTTGTCATTTGAGAACAATGTCATTTTCTAGGGACAGTATGCGTAGAGAAGAATTCATACTGTCTTCAGTCATGGTAGACCAAAATTTGTTTTTTTATAAAGGATAGCTTTGAAAAATTCCTCTCTGTTTTACAGCTTGTGATATGTACAAATAATTTGAATAAAAATGTAATGTTTGTCATAAATTTTAACAGTGTTTTAAATTATTTAGAATTATTTTACATTACATATACAGTAATCCCTCGCTATATCGCGCTTCGACTTTCGTGGCTTCACTCTATCGCGGATTTTATATGTAAGCATATTTAAATATATATTGCGTATTTTTCACTGGTTCGTAGGTTTCAGTGGACAATGGGTCTTTTAATTCCTGATACATGCTTCCTCTATTAGTGTCCCTTGTATGAAATCAACTGGGCAAGCCATTGGCAGATGGCTGAGAAGCTACCCAATCAGAGCATGTATTACGTATTAAATAAAACTCCTCAAATATATTGTGAGCACGGGGGCTGTTCGCACCCCTAGAGGATACGGACGCTCCTCAAAAAACGCTGAAAGACTACCTTCACATTGCTCCCTTCCTTGCTGGGCTTACTTGTTACTTTGTTGCATGATATGCTTCCCACACAGTGCTTCGCATACTTAAAAGCCCAAACAGCACCTATTGATTTTTGATTGTTTGCTTTTCTCTCTCTCTCTCTCTCAGATATTTTCTGCTCCTGACGGAGGGGGTGTGAGCAGGGGGGCTGTTCGCACCCCTAGAGGATACGGACACTCGTCTAAAAAATGCTGAAAGACTACCTTCACATTGCTCCATTCCTTGCTAGGCTTACTTGCAGCTGCTTTGTCAAGCGACATGCTTCCTACACAGTGCTTCGCATACTTAAAAAGCTCAAACAGCACCAATCGGTTTTTGAATTGTTTGCTTTTTTCTCTCTCTCTCTCTCTCTGACATTCAGACTTAAAAGCCCAAACAGTGCCTATTGATTTTTGATTGTTTGCTTTTCTCTCTCTCTGACATTCTCTGCTCTTGACGCACATTCCTTTGAAGAGGAAGATATGTTTGCATTCTTTTAATTGTGAGACGGAACTGTCATCTCTGTCTTGTCATGGAGCAGAGTTTAAACTTTTGAAAAAGAGACAAATGTTTGTTTGCAGTGTTTGAATAAAGTTCCTGTCTCTCTACAACCTCCTGTGTTTCTGTGCAAATCTGTGACCCAAGCGTGACAATATAAAAATAACCATATAAACATATGGTTTCTACTTCGCGGATTTTCACCTTTCGTGGGGGGTTCTGGAACGTAACCCCCGCGATGGAGGAGGGATCACTGTATTTAGAATGAAACATCCTTAATTTGAAAGGTTTTTCATTTATGACTAGCTTACATGATACTTTAATAACCTTTTAATTTTTATTTTAACTATCATTTTGTATTGAATTAAATAAAAAAAACCTTCTCCTACAGTAGGCAGTAGCTTGAACTTCATTAGTGTCATTGAAGATCAGCCCCTGTCGTGGCCATAAATGAATACACACGGTCAGCAACAATGCTTACAAATGCTGGGACATTCAAATGGCACTCAGCTTGTATTAAGAAGCCTAATTGTGCCAAGAAAATATTCCCACAAACCATTAGATTACCACCACCAGTTAACAGCTGTGATATATGGCCGGCAGTTTATCCCAGCCAATACCCCCACATCGCCAAATGGAGCTCTCCCTGCAACATGGAGGGGCCCTGAATTCCAGCAGGGCATCATGGACATTGGAGTTTTTCTTCACAGCCCTGCTGGATGCAGTGGGAGCCGCCAGGGAACGCTGCAGGGAGCAACAAGGATTTATATTTTCCATATAGCCCGGAAGTACTCCCTAGTCACGGGGACGGGAGAAACAAAGTACTTCTGGGCTGAAGAAAAGAAGGAGTTTTCATCTGACCTGGAAGTGCTATGAAATCACATGGACTGAGGGACAGAAGTACTTCCAGGTCAGGGACTATAAAAGGACGATGGGAAACCCCAGCAGACTGAGCCGAGTTGGGAGGGTGTGGAACGAAGCTGCTGGGAGTGGAGGATTGATTAGTGTATTGATTATTGTTGTTTATTGAGTATTGTGGAGTGGAGGTGCTTAGTGCACAGTAATATAATAATAAATTTAATTATTGGACTTTTTACCTGGTGTCTCAGTGTGTTGTCTGAGGGTTCAGGCGTCGACAGCAGCCCCTATCTATCACACAGCGTTGATACAAAGTAAGATGGATCAGTAAGGAATGTGCTCTTTTCAACAAAGTTCAACTCTACCGTCACAGCAGAAAATGTTTTGCTTCCTATACTACTAACACAAGACCAACTTTATATTTAGTTAATTTTTTAAAATAAATTCAATAAAACATTTAAAATTTTGTAACTGTAGCTGAATTAATTTATTATGCTACACCTGGCAATTATATAACTTTGCTACTGTACATCCCAGCTGACGTAAATAAGTATACCACCATTTTAGAAAACTATTGACTTGCTCTGTTGCAAATCAGCACAAAGCATTTTATTTTAATCTAAAGCAAGCAACACTCACATATTCTTCTTATAGATGACGTTATACTGCAGTACTAACGACAGACACAATGCTGCCTTTTGTATTTGTAAAATTATCTGTGGGTCCTACTCCTTCTTCTCTTTTAAGATTGTGCTGAGTTTATTTGAAATCACTTCATGAATTATGCAGGTTTTTTTAACTTTTAAATACTTTATAGTTTGAATTTGAACATGAACAGGGCATCATTAGAAAAGTTTTATACATAATACAGATGGAATCATACTGTAACAAAATTCATGAGACCGTAAGAATAAAGGTCCCTAACGTCCTGCTCTCCACCACACTACTTGGCAGCATTATTTTATTTAGATTTATGTTTCTGTATGCATTGTTTCATCATCGAGGGTGGTTGGCTTATCTCTTTTTTTCTAGGATTATACAAAAATTCATTCTAAGGCTAATATTTTGTTGACACAGTTAATATTGAGATCAATATTTCTCTTATTTTGCTAGTGCAGACTTTCAAAAATAAATCAAACCTTTAATATAAAGAGTTCAGATTGTTATTTCATCTTTAGATACAAGTCTTTTTGCATTTTCAGCTTTAGGATTGATACTGACAACCTTCAATTCTATAGTGGTTTATTACTTGTTTTATCCAAAGATTAAGGGGTATTAAATAAAAAGCCAAATAACAGCCACAGTTACATGATAAATTCAAAATTTATTTTTAGTCTTCTTTCAAAAAATTGATTTTTTTCTGTTTAGAAATACTCATTTAAGAAAGAACGCTGTAAAGGTGATGCATTTATATGAAATAGGGTTTGAATTTATCACATATTAAAGTAATGGTCTAGTGATCATTCTAATCTTGTGCTGACTGTGCATAAAAACAGCCATACATGCTTAGTTGGTGATTCTTGGACTGCACAGAGAATTATAGGGGGCAAAGAAACCAAAGTAATCAATCATAAGTAGTGCCATCTTTACCTTTTTCTTTTGTATGAGTATTTTGACTTATAACATACCAGATGGTGGTATTCAAAACACTTTAGCATATGCAATTGGGAGAGAAATCTTACCGGGCTGTATAAGAAAAAGTTTACTAGTGTTGGTAAGGATTTATACTGGAAATTAAATAAGCAAATAAACTGCTGTGCTTATACATTGCCTGTAAAAAGTATTCACGCTTTAATTGCTATACAACAATGAATTACAATGGAATCATTTTGGCTTTTTTGACATGGATGAGCAGAAAAAAAGTCTTTAATGTCAAATTGAAACCACATCTCTGCAAAGTTGTCTAAATTAATTGCAAATATAAAACACAAAGTAATCAATCACATAAGTATTCATTCCCTACAAATCAGTAGTTAGTAGATGCACCTTTGGCAGCCATGACAGCCTTGAGCCTGTGTACAAAGGTATTTTTCTGTTAGCTTTACACATCTGGACACTGCAATTTTTCCAAATTCTTCTTAGTAAAACTGCTCAAGCTCTGTCAGGTTGCACGGAGATACTGAATGAACAACCTCTTTTTAAGTCCAGTTACAAATTCTCATTTGGATTGAGATCTACACTCTGCCACTCCAGGGGCCTCATGTATAAACAATGTGTACGCACAGAAATGTTGTGTACGAACGTTTCCACGTTCAAATCGCGATGTAAAAAACCTAAACTTGGCGTAAAGCCACGCACATTTCCATGGTACCTCATACCCTGGAGTACGCAATTTCTCCAATTCGGTTTTGCAGACTGGCGGCACCCAGCGTCAAAGCAGTGCTACTGTTCCTGTGTGGTTACCCTTTCTTTCTTAGACCCACATTCCTGACGCGGCTTTATAAATACACTGAAATTAACTGCATATTGTTTATTAGTGTAATGCATCTGATTATAATTAACCTGTAGTAATATAATGGTCCAGGGAATAGCCATAGTATTCCAAATACCATAACTGCTTTAGCGTTGTTACGCTCACTGCATCTTCTTCTTCTTTCAGCTGCTCCCGTTAAGGGTTGCCATAGTGGATCATCTTTTTCCATATTACTCTCACTGCACCACTCGGAGTATTTATATTACTGTATCTGAGTGGGGAATCATAGCAGCAGGTAATCAGAAAGAGAATTATCGGTACAGTATACAGTTTCAAGCACACACTACCTCAGCCATGGCAAAACGCGTCAAAGTCTTTCCTGTACGGACCTCGCGTTTCAGAAACAGTTTCATCCCAAGAACTATAAACGCACTCAATCAGTCCATCAAGTGATCCTTGTAGAACTGTTTGTACTTATAAGTACAATTACCCCACTGTAAACTTGCACTACAGTTATAATATTGCACAACCTGCGCCACTTCATAAAGCGCGTATGATGACGATATCATTTTTAAGATGAAATGCAGCAAAATATGTTGCTTATAGTATACAGATAAAACTTTAACTTCATTTAAATAATCTGTATTGTTAATAATTAAACATGTGAGGACACGGTGCCACAGCGCTAGCTAGTTCAGGGATTGTTCCTGCATTGCGCTGTATTCTTGCTGGTGCTGACGCGACACTGGAAGGATAGACGGATAGAATAATTAAACGTACTACGAAGATATTTCAATGCTCCTTAAAAGTTTTGAAGAATCGGCGTTCTAAGCTTACAGATGGCTTAACGTCTATTACAGAGCTGATTGTGTGGCGATTCAGTATATGGAGAAAGAAAAGTAAGGACAGGAATTGGAGGTTAGTACGTTTGAAAGAGACAGTACTTCTGTAATAAATTATTTCATCGAAGGTCGCACATGGCGCAGCAAGCCTCTTGCGTGAGATATGAACAATCACTGCGCCACTGTGTTCCCATGTTTAATAACATGCTTTCATTCCTATCATCATGAAAAAGATATCACGTATACATCTCAGTATTTTAAATATTCAGAGAGCTGTAATATCACAAATGTAATGGATTCTGTGTACTGTCAGAGAAAGAGAAAGAACGGAAGCACGTAGTGATTCACACACATAGAGCACATAGAAGATCAAACACAGAACAAAGCATTTAACGTGCTACTTTAGTTACGATGGGATTTGAGAAACTAGTAAAATAAACGATTTTAAGATGAAGTTTATGATGTTCTACTTTAATGACAAAATAAACTACATGATTAAAGTGGAAATTTCGAGATTAAAGTTGACATTTCGTGCTTTTTTCCCCACTGTGTGCCTATTTTTTTTCTCTGTACCCTAATAAGCTTTCATATGACACTCAGACGGTCCGCTACAAGTTGCCTTTTCACGGCGACTTTGATATGTGACAATTTCTTTTTCTATTTCGGGCACTGTGCGACTTTGTGAACTTGAGCTTTCGAGTTTCCCCGACACTATGTCAACTTTCTTTTGTTGATTATACCACTGTTTAAACCAACAAATAGTACGTTTTTCTTTTGCCTCCACTTGGTATTCGCTGAAATTCTTATATTTTCCCCTATGCTTTTCCCATTGTCTTTTCACAGAAGGCTATTTATATCGATTTGCATATTCAAAGAGGCATAATTCTGGGAGGAGTTGGGGCGGGACAGAAGGCGCGTGCACGTGCATTACTTGTCACGCTGATCGGGATTTATGTAGTGGAAGAACATAAATGTTTGCATACGCACAGATTCCTGCATCTGGATTTTTCTGTGCGTACGTACATTCCCGCTTTTGTGCTTACGCCATGTTATAGTGTGAGTTCTATGCACGGCATTATACATGAGGCCCCAGGACATTAACATGGTTGGTTTTAAGCCATCCCTTTGCAGCTTTGGCTTTATGATTGAGGTGGGTGTCTTACTGGAAAACAAATCTTTTCCCAGGGTTCTTGTTTCCTGCAGACTGCATCTGGTATTCCTCCAGGATTTCTCTAAGTTTTGTATTTTACACTTCACCCTCACAAGATTTTCAGGGCCAGTTGCAGAGAAACAACCCCACATCATGATACTGACACCTCCATGCTTCACTGCAGGGACGGTGTGTTTTTGATAATGTACAATGTTTGGCTTATATCAAACATGGTGTTTAGTCTGATAGTAAAAAAAAGCTCAATTAGTATAAAAAACAACAATTTATTCTTTGTACAGCCCAAAATTATACGAGGAGTGCCTAAATGCGTTTTAACAGGCCCTGTTTTTTGATAGTCATGCAGCCTTGATTCCCTAAGAAGACAAGAAAAAATTCCTAAAAAACATCACTGTAGGGAAAAAAAAACAGTAGAAATCTTGGGAAAGGCAATTCAGAGAGATGGGTGTCAAAAAATGGGGTAAATGCAATACACAAAACAGAACACAAGTAATCCTCTTCACAAAGCTAGATGGCCAATCTATCACCTCAAGAATACAATATAATAGTAAAAAGTAATAGTAAAAGCTACAAAGAAAAATGTAGGAAAAGATTATATCTCTCACTAAATACAGAACTATCACATGTGAGGATACAGATTTGTTCAGAGTCCTGGAGACCTCGGCCAACAAGCTGCCTCTCCACTTCTGGCCATTTCACAGTGCTGGGCCGGCCAATCTGAAGAAAGGGCCCTTCTACTCGATGATTCCAGTGCTCCTTTATCAGATATGGCTATTCCACAGACAGGCAAGCATCTTGGAAGTAGAGCAGATCTTGGCCATTTAAGGCTTTATATGTTAAAAGGAGGATTTTGAAATCTGCCATAAACTTAACTGGAAGCCAGTGTAAGAATATAAGAACTGGAGCTATGTGTTCGTGTTTTGATTTTCTTGTAATAACTATTTCAGCAGCATTTTGAAGTAATTGAAAGCTGTATAATGAACAATTTGAGCAGCCTGTGAACACCACATTGCAGTAGTCAGTCCTACTATTAATAAATACATGAATTAGTTTCTCATTATCTTAATTTCCCAATATACTTTTAAGATGGAAAAACATGTTTTGGACAGTTTTGTAATGTGCACTTTAAGTGACATGCTAGTGTCAAAGATTCTAGGCTGATTCAGTAAAACTAATGCTGATTTCAACTGAGTGAAATAATGACAAAATATTGTTGTGATCAGCATGATTCCCTCCAATAATTCATTTCTGTTTTATCTGTGTTCAAAGAAAGTAGCTCTCAGCTATCCACTCCTTTAACTCACTAACACATCTAATTAAGGACAACATCAGAGAAACGTTATTTGCTCTAAAAGAAAGGTATAACTGGGTGTCATTTGTGTACCAGTGAAAATTAACATTAAATTATTTATCAGTTTTCTATTGATAGATCCCAATGGAAGCATGGAAAGTGAAACAAGTAAAGGACCAAGTACTGTGCCCCGTGGAACAGCATATCTCACCTCTGTGTATAATAATGGAGTACTGTCAGCACATTTCTGTATGTACAGGAATCGATTTGATAAATAAGAACTAAACCAGACAAGGACATTGCCTGTAATACCAATGTCAGTTTCCAGTCAGTGTAGTAAAATAGAATGGTCAATGGTGTCAAATGCAGCACTTAAACCTAACAACATAATTACAGTGGCATTTCCTTCGTCAGAGGATATCAGAATGTCATTTACAATACGTGTTAGTGGCGTTTCTGTTCTATGACCAGTGCGGAAGCCCAATTAGAATTTTTCAAATAACTTGTGATGTGAAAAGTGAGACAGAAGCTGATTTGCAACTACTTTTGCAAAGAGAGAAAGGGTAAATTTAAAATGGGTCGATAATTATTAAGTAGATGTAGGTCTAGGTCTGACTTTTTAAGTAAAGGTTTGATAATTGACACTTTTAATGCCTCAGAACTGTTGATAATGCTAATAATAAGTGTTGAAAGAACATTCATTGTGCTTTTTACTAGTTCTGTTGGCACTGGATCTAGGGAACAAGTAGTAGGTTTCATGTTAGAATTAAAGTTAAGACTTCATGTTCTGTTACAGGATTATAATTTCTAAAGTGCTGAATGCAAGACGAGACATGGTTTGCAAAATTAATATGAGATTTGCTTTGTGATGCTGATATGCGGGATCTTATATTTTCAATTTTCAGAAAGTCTGCACTGCTAATGCCTGTTGGTATTTTGCACTACTGTTTTAAATTCCCATTTGTTAGATTAGCCACTGTTCTAAACAGTACACAAAGATTATTATTATTGTCATCTATTATTTTAGAATAGTAGTCGGAGCAGGCTATAAAGAGAGTGTATTTATTTTTTAATACTCTCTGTCCATGCAGTTCAAAAGACCTGAAGCTTTGTTGTTTTCCATCTGCGCTCCAGTTTTCAACACTCTAATTTAAGGGCTCAAGTGCTCTTATTAAACCAGGGTGAGTTTCTATGTTCTTTGATCACTTTTGTTTTAAGGGGAACCACTGTGTCCAAAGCATCTCTCAAGATTATATTATATTTTGACATTAGCTAATCTAAATTGTTTTCCATGATTACACTTAATTTACTCAAAGTATCTATACATTTTGAAACAGAATTACAATCTAGATATTTTACTGTCTTTGTTTTAATCTGTGAAAATATTGGTAGGGGCAGAACCAAATCAAATGTAATTGTGTACTGATCAGAAATAACTTCATTTAAATGGAGTAATATTTACATCTTGAATTTTCAACTCTGTGAGTTATAATTAAATCTAATGTGTGGTTATGATTATGAAAATCTGACAAAGTCCTAATGAATTTAACAAATAAGAAAATCATTTGCTAAAAGTGTCAGTTTCCACATCAGTGTGTATATTAAAATCCCCAATCAACTCTATACAATCATAATTTATAAATAAATTAGATAAAAAGTTGCCAAATTCAGTCATGAACAATGAATATATCCCTGGTGGTCTGTAGACTAGCACTATAATTCTGCTGGAATCTGTTTTAATACTTAAAATGAGCACCTCAAAGGATGTGAATTCGCCTACATATTTAGAAGCAGCTTGCATTTTGTCACAATGAATTATTCCAAGGTCATCTCCTCGACCAGTATCTCTAGATTTATGAAGGACTGTGTTTTTGCCTTTGCTAGAGGAACAGTGTCAGATTTACTAAGTCAGATTTCAGTGAGAAGACACAAATCAGATTTTGTACTTAATATAATTTACCAAAGGAATTTTACTTCCAAGAGAGTGAATGTTTAATAAGCAGTATTTGAAACTGCATAGATGTTTCTGAACTGGTATCATATTTTTGTTTTAATATAAATTAAGTTACTATTACAGGTGCCCCGGTTGAAGATCTGGTTTTATCACTTTGTCTAATTATACACCTTATTCTTTGGTTATCAGGTAATTTAAAGTGTGCATTAAGGCTAAATTTATAAGATGTCCCAAAACAGGGATTATTGGTTACAGCTACAGGATTGTAACAGGTGGGATAAACAACAGCCTGTGATTTAAGATCAGTTTGGATGGTGCTCTGATCAGTCAGCCAGGCAGTTCTGTTGCCATATATTGGAATAAAACAAAAGCTCTCTTTCAGGTAGGATGAAGACCAGAAATCCAGGCCTTTCCCAAAAATCAGCCCAATTGTTCACAAAGGTTATGCTTTTATTTCCACACCAGGTTTCTTGCCAGCAGTGAAGGGAATCTGCTATAAATCACTTCCCCTCTATATAATATTGTTAAGGGCCAGACACAATTAAATTCTGATATATATTTTTTTTGCTTTGGTGCAAGCAAGATGAAGTTCCCCTTTAATATCCCAGATTGCTGTAAATAAATATAGTTATTGCAGACATATAACAATCATCGCTGGCCAGAGGATCCAATTTAGCCTCACTGTCAGATACTTTTGCCCCTGGGAGGCATGTAACACTAACTGCTGGTTTAACATAGTATGGCATTATAACATTTCATACTATGGAATCACCAATTACACGCACTTTATTGTTCTCATGATCCACAACAGTGCTGCAGAGTGCTGAGAATCTGTTTTGGATTCAAATTGGTGACCTGGGTGCCAAGGGACTTAATTATGGCTTCTTTGACCCCCATTTCACTGTTACCCACTCGTTCTGTGGCTGAATTGGTGTTGTTGGTTTCGGCCACGCACTGACTATAGTAGGACCTGGAGAGACTGAAGCCGAATCTGAAGTAGCCAAATTGTCTAAACAAACTGAGTCAATCCAATTATCAGTTTGTCTAACTGTTATCAGGTTCCTAATGCAGTCCTCCAATTCGCATGTTTTTCCAACTGACTCTAAAATAACTAAGCATTTTTGGCAGGTGAAGCTGCCTATATTATCAGCCTGAAACCTGAACTGTACATGCTGCCATGTACAGCAACATATAAATGCATCCTTGACAGGCTGAGAAAAGATGCAGCTTATGTTTAGCGCAGAGATTATCTTTATCCCTTTCTGCAGGGATGCTTTGGTGCTTTCTGCATTCAGCTGAATCACTAGGAGACCATCGACTTTAAGCTTTCACCACCCACTGGGTGATGAACTTCATGCAGTTGGTTACTTCTTTTCATTGGATATTGGCTTTACTCCAGTTGAATTTTACTGATGGATTTGATTAGTTTTCGGCTATTCTTTTCTGGTACTTGTACAATGCACGCAATGCGTCTGTGAGACATCACTCTTGTTCTCTCCCATGCTCCTGCTTGCCAAAGCTACACAGGAAACAATATTGTTAATGCCCTGGAATGGCAGTTAAGGTCTAAAACTCAATCCAGTTGAGAATTTTTGGCTGGAAATGGAAAAAGGCTGTTCAATCACAACCTCCATGCAATCTGACAGAGCTTGAGCAGTTTTGTTAATTAGTGAAGGAGAGAATTAAAACAAAACTGAGTGCCATTAAGAACAATGCTGCACCTCCTCTCTATGACAAACTAACACAGAGGACTTTCAGCTAATTAATTATTGAGCAGAAATGTGTTAAGAAACGCTACTTGGGCTCCTTTATATCTACAGAAATATGCCTGATAATGCCTCACTGGGTCTGTGACTGCCAACTCAGATGTTTTCTTTCTTTTTAATTTTCTTCCCATTTAGTCATTCTGGTGTGTGTGTGTTAAGTCCTTAGATAGATAGATAGATAGATAGATAGATAGATAGATAGATAGATAGATAGTGCATATCTATCTATCTATCTATCTATCTATCTATCTATCTATCTATCTATCTATCTATCTATCTATCTATCTAACTAATAGGCTTCTGTAAAAAGCCCCCTGGGGACATATAAAGTTCTATCTATTATAGTTAGGGGTTTCCCAGGTGGCATGAGCATTGCCCCAGGCAAAGGTGAGCACCAAGAAGTTGAAGAGTAGAGCCAAATCATGAAGAGAGCCTCCAGGAGAATGAGAGAGGCAAAGACTGACAGAGGAAATGGGGGAAGTCCTTGTGGGAATATGTGTGTACTGTGTGCTGAGGAAAGATATTTGACACCAGCATAAATGTGTGAGAGAGAGGACATGTGAGACAGAGAGTGCAAGAATACGTAGAGATGTTCTGGGAAAATTATGTAATCTTCCCATAGAAAGATAAGGGGCAGGTATCCCAACTAAAAGTGAGGCCACAGGGAGGACAACACTACATTGTTTTTTAGAGAGCTTGCAGCCCTAGAAGGGAATACATGGGACTTTGCCATCCCTCAGATAGTGCTAGCAGAGCGGTAGCTCACTGTCCAAAGTATTTGGCCTTTTTCGAAACATTCAGTGTGGTTCATAAAAGGGTAAAGTGTATTGACTCAGTAATAAAAATGGGAAATATAAATGCTCAGAGATATGGGAGAGGTTTTGAAGAAATTACTTGTGTGATATGAATATGAGAAATCAATTGTTGTTGGACCTCTATAGCAGTCATTCATCGTCCATAACAAACACCATGTTTGAACATAATGATGCTAATAAGTGTAACTGATACCTGAGTACCTTTGGTCAAATGTCAAAGATCTACTTTTGTGTTTCAGTTGTGTCATCTGATCTGAGGATGTGTGTTATGGTAATAAGAGGCCTTGATTGTCTACTAATTACCACATAGTGGCAAGCTGACTCATGTGGATGGAGTGTCCAACAGATAGACTTGGAAGACTTTAATGGCTAGTTAGGATATGCTGAAAATAACTGACAAATAACTAAGTCCTGGATGAGTTCAACTTTTACTCATGAAACAGTTTCTCCAGCAGGATTGGGGCATCGAGTATTAATGGGCCCTGTTCAAAACCTCAGTAGTGGAGACAGCTGTAAGGAGCTGTGGCCAAACGTTTGTTGGTCATGGCAGCTACTTTAAGACATCCAAACAGAGGTGAGACCGTTTGGGATGATTTAGTCATGTGGCTAGATCTCGACTGGTCTTTTAACATTTCTTGATAATTTTTTTGGATGAGGTTGTTAAGATAAGGTGGAAATGACTGCCTAGCTTCATGTTTCTAGTGTGACCCTCATCAGTGGAATGATAATGAATTAAATAAGTGAACAAAAAGGATCTTACAGGCTAGTTGACTCTAAAATAGACAAACATGAAGCCTAAATAAAAAGGATTTCAATTATTAGGAAAAATGTGCTTCAAATTAAAAGAGAAATGGTGACACTCTTGGAAAGAAAATATTTTACATCAGACCTAGTTAGGGCTTTAATCTTTTATCTTTGTAGTGCTTATACCATTGTTAATGTTTGGAAAGTAATTTATTTGTCTTTAAAACGTGTAGTGCCAAAAACATCCACCAAGGTTTTAAGGTAAAGAAAACGCACGTTTAATTCTCCGGTGATAAAACTGTAATACAAAGTAATAATGAGACTTAAAATTCTTGATAAAAAATAGCAAAGAAATACACAGTATACATAATACAGAAAAATGACAAGGCAACAGCAAAGAAAATGTTCTAATTACTTATTCATTATGATCTCTATCTAGTACTTGATAATTACTTACACAGCCTTCTGGGCTGCTTTAAATTTTACTTCCTTAAAAATGATTTCATTATCTTTTGCATATAATTTGAATTGCTTCATTTATACCTCAATAATAAATCCTGTAAAATGCATCTCCTTAATAGGTTTTTATGTTAATATGAAGATTTTAACCAATTCATTCCTGCTAGCAGTCAGAACTTTATAACTACTTTTTTCACATTTGTTTTTTTCTGTTTTTACTTTTAAAGAGTTAATGCGGCAACATTTTGCCTTTATAATGATTTAATGGCAATCATGCCTCAGAAGAATATTTATAAGTATTATATTTTAATAGTTTTACAAATTGTTATCTTAATATGTGTTATTTGCCATTTGAATGAATCTGTCAGCTTTCCTCCCTCCATTACATGCAAACAAACACACAGTTAAATGCTGTAGTTCTCTGTTCATATATAGCTAACATTTTGCTAATGATACTTGAGACATAATAGAATCTGCAGATAAACAAGCTGGCACCAACGTTTCTGTAAAAATGTCAGATTCATTAAAAGTTGTTCAGTTGTCAAACTCGTTTACTTTGGCTGCAAGTCAAACTGCTGCAGGGTGGAGCCAAACCACTCAACTGAAATTTAATGCAAACTGTAAATCCATGTAACCTCAGGCAGAATTCTTTTAGATTTAATTGACTCAACATTTCATATTTGTAGGACAGTTTTCAGATGTCCCATTTGAATCCTATAATGTACTGAAAAAGAGAAGAAGATAACTGGCATGTATATGCTGTTCTAAAACTTCTTGTTTTCAAAAAACCATTGTTTTCATGGCAAATGAATTTGCTTGTTAAATACTAAAATATTGATTTAAGCATATTCCACACTTCAATGGGGCTGCTTTCACCAACAAAGCAAGCATAAATACGGTAGTAAAAGAAGAAATATGTAGTGTATCGACTTAACATTCTCACAAATAAATGCAGACATTTAGCCAAAGCTCCTGTTGGAGTTATATTTTAAAACTTACAGGAAATATGCACCCTGCATATATAATGATATAGATGTCCACATGGAAACAACCTATTATGACAGCATAGTAAATTAAGAAGCAGTTTTTGAATTGTGCACTGTGCTATCTGTCTTTCTTGATAACCAATAGATCTCACCAACAACATATTGTTATCCTCAGGAAATCTTTAAAGTAAAGCCAATGGCAGAGCAGAACTTTATTCAAATATAAAGAATCCCAGTGGCCCAGTTCATGGATCCTATCCAATATAAACACTGTGAGGGATGGCTGGGATCCTTGCCTGGCTGGAATACCCTCGTTGTGGAAGGACTTAGGGAGAGAGCATGAACAGGGCATTGTATTCTACAGAACACTAGATGGCAGCTCCCCTGGGTTACAACAGTGCCCCAGATTACCACAGGGCATCATGAGAATTGGATTTCTTTGACTCAGCCCTGTTGGGTTCACAGGGGGTGCTGTGATGACTAACAAGCCCTACTTCATAGGGCTCCCACCTTACCCGGAAATGCTCCCGGACAAAGGTTTTGGGGCACTGGAAGTACTCCTGGGGATTACTTAAAAGGAGCTGCCTACCACAACTCCAACAGCCAGAGACAAAGCTTGCTGGGATGTGCGGAGGAGGTAGTGATAGAGAGAGAGAGAGTGAGAGAGAAAAAGAAGGAAGACAAGGACAGGAAGTGTTGCTGTGCTTTATTACAGTGGTTGTGTGGTGGGAAACTCTTGCTGGAAGGGTTTCCCACAACAAAAGCCTTTGTTTCCTGTGACTTGTCTCCAGAGCCCGTCAAGCACATGCAAAGTGGCAAACTGCTGGTACTCATGAACTACTGAAGCTGGATTTTTGATCATGGAAGGACCAGAGATCCACAGGTTTTCAAGTATAGAGATAGATAGATAAGTGAAATACTTAGAAGCAAACAGAAATGGCAAAAAGGACTAACAAAATAAGTTTGGCAAGACAGGTTTTTAGCTATAGGATCCCAAAACTGTGGAATTCTCTGCCTGCTACTATAAGAGGTACCCTTTCAGTCTCAGCTTTTAAATCCATGCTGAAGACTCATTACTTCAATTAAGTATACCCTGAGTAAAGCTGCTGATTAGCTGTGCATGTTGCATCTCTGTGGTTAGTCATTAGTACTAAAATATACATAATATAATATTTATTAACTGCTCTACTGCCAAATTGTTTTCCTGCCTATGGAAAAGTCATCTCAAAGAAAGGGGCACTGGAATCATCAGATAGAAGGGTCCTTTTATCCGATTGGCTGGCACATCACTGACTCAGCTGTAGAATGGCCAATGGGGGGAGGCAGTTTGTTAGCCAAGGTCTCCGGGACCCCTACTGTGACTGTGTCTCTAACTCCTTTTCTACAATCTGGCAGTGGTTCTACAATTACCTGATAGACAGATATTGTTGTTTTTTATTTCAGTTAACTCATTTCTACTTTGTTTTTGACATATTTGAACAAGTCTGTATCCTTATATGTCATAGTTCTGTTGTTAGTTAATGGTGTAATCTGTTCTTGCATTTCTGTTGCAGCACTCTGAGCCTGCACTTGGTGAGGAACGCTGTACAAGAACAAACTATTTTGTGCTATTGTGTTGTATTCTGAGGTGCCAATGACAGACTGAGCATCTAGCTCTGTGAAGAGGATTACTTATGTTCTGTTTTCTGTGTTGTTTTTATGCCATTTTCTGGCACCAGTTGCACACCTAACCTACCTGGAAGGAAGGAGTTGTCTCTCTCTATTGCCTTTCCCAAGATTTTCTTCCATTTTTATTTCCTACAAGGTTTATTTGGAAGTTTTTTCTTGTCATCTTAGAGAGCCAAGGCTAGGGGGCTGTCAAAAGCAGGGCCTGTTTTGGGCCATACAAGAAATACATTGTTGTTGTTTGGATTGTCACAGGCAACCGCTTTTTTAATGATACTCTTGGTACTATACCACAAAGTCTGCTATGTACAGTAAATATAAATATACACAACATATATGTGTTCTTGGGACAGTATGGTGACACACTGGTTAACACTAATTGTTCGTCCAGGAGAGCCAGTATCCTGGGTTTGAGTGGCATTCCAGTCCCAGTCTTTGTCAGTGTTTACTTTCTTTGGCTATTCTGGTTTTCGTCCAACACCCTCAAAGATGTGCATGGGAGGTTCATTAGAAATTTTTATCGACTCCAGTGTGAGTGTAGCTGGGTAAGTGTGTGTGTTTTCAATGATGAACTGGCACCCTTTACAATATTGTTGGAATTGGATTAAGCAAGTTTAAGAAATGTATGCATGTATAAAGATGTACTTCTACATATTGTGTTCATAACTTACCATGTTTGCTACACTTTCATGCACATTTTTAATATTCCTTAAAAATACTGCAAAACTAAAGCATAAACAGAATAAAGAATAACAAGCAGGATTTTTACTATTAAATTATAATGGAGACATGACATTTTTAACATAACATTACTCATTACTTCCTGTGTTTTGGTTGGCTTACATGACCTTATCAAACATTACACTTGATTAAATTTAATTTAATGTTTACATTTATGCCAGACTAAGTTTACATCTTTTACAAGCTTCTCTGTATTATTTGCTTTTCTCAAATCCTAAAAAAGTTCTGAAACCTGTACGATGTCTATGTGAAATCTGAGTCCTGAAATGCTGTTAATTCGAACGCAGCTGTTTAATATCTTACAACAATACATGTCTGGCTGCAGCACAGAACTTTATTTAAAGATGGGGAATGTATTCTGATATTCTAAACATATTGCCAGGCTAATTGAAAAAGCACCATAAAAATAACCTTTACATATGTTTGGACTGTTATTTAGCTTTGTTTTCTAATAATGTAGTGAGGAGAATGAAGGTCATATTTTGGTTAAAAATGTCTAGGAGATTGCATTAACTAAAAAATGAAAGGCAGTAATGGAATTTTAATTAGAAAGAGCACCAGCTTATTGATGAAGCTGAAAGAGCAGACAGAATATGAGAAAATAGGAAAGAACAACTTTTTTTATAAGAGAACACAGCAAACATTTTTTTTTCTGTTATGATTGATGAAGGGAATTCAATGTATATTAGAGCTTCTCATAAAATGTCTCAGAAGGCTGCATACAAAAAAAAAAACAACTGAGTTACTGGTCATTATTTGGGTTTACTCAAGTTGTATTAATGATCACAATGCAAAATAATGTAAAAATCTGCAATTATAATAGAAATAAAAATTACTCACTGAAACAACAAATACAAATCACACAGCAGGATATGCTACAGGATGGGTGGCAGCCAAAGGGTAGAAAATAAACATTCAAGGCTAATGCATGTTTTGGTATAAATACACATTGTTGGACCTAAAAAAATGAAACTCACCTAGATTAGCTGGCCACTCAGCAAATTTCCATTAGTATGAAGGATGAAGGATTCTTTTTACAAGTTAGACTAACTCTGAATTTTGTTTCTGGTGATTACCCGCCACCCAACCATGGCTTGGAGTGGTCAATAGACCAAAGACACTGCTGCGTGTATAATAAACACAGATTTACACCAAAATGGAGCTCTCTGTTAACCTTGTCTATTTTCGAACAATCTGAGGAAGACTTTAACAAGAGGAATGCAATCAATAATGTCTTATTGACCTACTGACTACAGTAATCCCTCGCTATATCGCGCTTCACCTTTCGCGGCTTCACTCTATCGCGGATTTTATATGTAAGCATATTTAAATATATATCGCGGATTTTTTGCTGGTTCGCGGATTTCTGCGGACAATGGGTCTTTTAATTTCTGGTACATGCTTCCTCAGTTGGTTTGCCCAGTTGATTTCATACAAGGGACGCTATTGGCAGATGGCTGAGAAGCTACCCAACTTACTTTTCTCTCTCTCTCTCTTGCGCTGACATTCTCTGCTCCTGACGGCGGGGGTGTGAGCAGGGGGGCTGTTCGCACACCTAGACGATACGGACGCTCGTCTAAAAATGCTGAAAGATTATCTTCATGTTGCTCCCTTCTGTGCAGCTGCTTCGTGAAGCGACATGCTGCAGGGTGCTTCGCATACTTAAAAGCTCAAAGGGCACGTATTGATTTTTGACTGTTTGTTTTTCTCTGTCTCTCTCTCTCTTTCTCTGCTCCTGACGATGGGGGTGTGAACTGCCGTCTTCAACAGCTTTGTGCCGCGGGTGCTTCACATACTTAAAAGCCAAACAGCCCTATTGATTTGTTTGCTTTTCTCTCTCTTTCTGACATTCTGTGCTCCTGACGCGCACTCCTTTGAAGAGGAAGATATGTTTGCATTCTTTTAATTGTGAGACGGAACTGTCATCTCTGTCTTGTCATGGAGCACAGTTTAAACTTTTGAAAAAGAGACAAATGTTTGTTTGCAGTGTTTGAATAAAGTTCCTGTCTCTCTACAACCTCCTGTGTTTCTGTGCAAATCTGTGACCCAAGCATGACAATATAAAAATAACCATATAAACATATGGTTTCTACTTCACGGATTTTCACCTTTCGCAGGTGGTTCTGGAACGCAACCCCCCGATGGAGGAGGGATTACTGTATATATTTATTTATCTGTTTTGGAGGGTAAAATCTCAGAGGCAGATAAAGAGTGAAGGGAACTCTGGTGGCTTCTATTTTTTTATGCAGTTGATAGAAGGAAGACTAACATCCCACAGGACAATTCACCAATCGTGCTACTTTCATTGGGAACAGTTGGTAAGGTGAAGCAGCAGATTGGTCTTTGTAATTCTCCTCCTCTATAGTTGTCTGTCGTTCAGGTCAAGGATTTCAGTCTTCTTCAATATTAGTTGTTACACTGGTAAAATATTCAAAGCCTCCATGTATGCGGTATGCATGAAGCAACGCTGGATGTTCACTGAGAAGAAAATAGGTTTAACAGAGAGCTCCATTCTGGTGTAAATCTATGTTTATTGTACACTCAACACAGAAGTATACACATTAGGGTGAAACAAAATGAACAAGTATCCAATTAAAAGATTACAAACAAAAGTCTGCTCGCTGCTCATACACCAGGCCTGCACTGAGGTGTATTAGCCCTGCCTGTATGACTAAGCAGCTAGCCCACATGCACATCTCAAATGTACCATAGCAAAACACTGCCTTTCACTTCCCATCTTTGACCAGAGTCATACTACAGGACTCAACTCAACTTTAATCAGAGAGCATGTCAAATTTAACAACTGCAGTTGCTGATTTGTTTGGCTCAGTGTATGATTAAGACAAATTACATGATTCTCTCATGACTTTTTGTCATAGTCTAAAATATTGTGTCGAGACCTGAAAGTAAAGCACTATCACCTGACTTTGGCAGTCAATCAATGTGGAGCACACCGGAATCAACAGCAGTCTCTGTCCGTTTTTTTCTTTTCCTGTCTTTTGTGGTATGATGAGCACAAAATATCAGCTAACTGTGCTGGTTCTGAAGATCGAAAAGTCTCTCCTTCATTTGAATAGTCTAGATAGTCTCTTTTCTTGTAGCTGATAGTGTTCTTTATTTTTTGTTTCATTGTATACCATATATTTGCAGAGTTCACCCCTTATTGACAGCTACTATTTATGATAAAATCAAGCCAGTTTGACTTTGTTGTAGTAAGTGGCAGAGCACTACGACTAAATTGCAGGGAGCACAAAGCTACATACTGTAGCTGACAGTAACGGGTACGCACTGCAGATGTATAAACTTGTTCTGATTTTCTTAAGATTCTGTAAATGAAAGCTAAAAACCAAGAGGAAAATTGCATAGTGAGACAGTGGCTTATCTCTCTATCACTTTCACAGCTCTGGCCTGTTCCTTTTACCAATTAGCTTTCAACCCAAACTATCTGCTAGATTCTAGACTTGTTTGGCCTGAATAATTTCAAGGGTTAGGTGGTCTTGAAGGGCCAGGTTTATACCCCAATTAGCTACAACATTAAAACTGCCAGCCTAATATTATATAGGTTCCCCCTTGTGCCGCCAAAACAGCTGTGACGCATTCAGGCGTGAACTCCACAAGACCTCTGAAGGTTTCCTGTGGTATGTGGCACCAAGACATCAGCAGCAGATTCCTTAAGTCCTGTAAGCTGTGAGGTGGGGTCTCTATGGATAGGACGTGTTTTTCCAGCACATCCCACAGAAGCTTGATCAGATTGAGATCTGGGGAATTTGGAGACCAAGTCAACACCTTGTTTGTCATGTCATGTTCTCATGACATGTTTCTTCATTATTGAACAATTTTCGAAGTGTGGTTGAGCCCATTATCCTAGTGAAAGAGGCCACTGTCATCAGGAGATACTGTTACCATGAAGGAATGGATGTGGTCTGCAGCACTCTTAAGGTAGGTGGTATGTGTCAAAGTAAAATGTACATGAATACCATGACATACATTTCCTGCAGAACTTTTCTAAGGACTTTACACTGTTTCTGCTGGCTTATCTTCTTCCCATAGTGAATCAGTCTATCACCATCTTCTCCGGGAAAATGATACACAGGTACTCAGCCATCCACATGATCTAAAAGAAAATGTGTTTAATCAGACCAGCCTTCCTTCATCCATGGTTCAGGTCAGATGCTAACATGATCATTGTAGGTGATTCCAGTGGTGGACAGGGGTCAGCATGGACACTCTGACTGGTCTGAAACTACACAGCCCTATATGTTCTGACACCTTTTTCTCATGGCCAACATTAGGTGTTTCAGCAATTTGGGCTACCAGACATGCTAGCCTTCGTTCCCCACATGTATCAATGAGTCTTGGGCACCCATGACTCTGACACCAGTTTACCGGTTTTCCTTTTTTACACCACTTTAGGTAGATTCTAACACTCCACAAGACCTGCTGTTTTGGTTATACTCTGACCCAGTCGTCCAGCCATCACAATCTGGTGCTTGTCAAAGTCACTCAGATCTTTACACTTGCCCATTTTTCCTGCTTCTAACACATCACTTGCTGCCTAATATATCCCACCCCTTGACAGGTACCACTGTAACAACATAATCAATGTTAATCACTTCAACTGTCAGTATTATTAATATTGTGGCTGATCAATGTATATTACCTGTATATGTCATCATGTAGTTTATTCAGGTCATTTCACACTTATTGTTACATCTACAAAGTGCAAGCAAATTCCTGTCTGCAGGCCTGACCAACAGGCTTCCACTGTCCTTGGCCAGTGGCTTATTCTTGTAAGTAGGGGTAAGCAAAACTGCCAAGTTTTCTTTTACATGCAGTGTTATGAAACTGACGGTAAAATTTGTTTTGTATGTGATTTTGCAACCATGAATCTTACCAAAAAGGGTGTTCTGGAGTTTTAAAAGTGTTTTGGAGGGCAGAATGTAGGTAGCATTGTTCCTTAACACTAGAATTAGCAGAACCTATGAGAAAACTCGTAAATCCGGCCCACCTTAAATCTGTTCGCACCTCTCTGTCAGCGTCTTTTGTCCTGTAAATGTGCCGATTAAGACAAGCAGCAAGAAGCCTGCTATTCCATCCCCCCATCATCGCAGAACATGCCCAAAGTTCTCCCAGCTCATGCCTTGATTGATTATCTGGGAGTGAAGTGCTGGAGTTTCAGAGTGCAAATAATAGATCGTTATTTGGAACACATGCATTTCATGTGTGTTCCGTTTCGACAGTAATCTGTGTAAACACATTGTTAAAACAGAAACTTTTTCATATTTTAGTAATAAGTGTTACAAAATGTAGGCATAAACTATTGAATGTGTGAAGTCCAAGATTTAATAAACACTTTCACAAAAGGTTCAAGGATGATACAACAGCTTCCATGGTGTAGCGGTAAGATTTGCTGACTTGTAATCAAGAGTCCCTGGTTCGATCTCAACATCCTCCTATATTTGCCGTTCTCAGTAGTGAGCTGCTCTTATTGTTAATATTATACAGTACACACATACATTTGGTTTGCATCTGTAACAGCCGCTGTACATTTATAAGACTTGTAAAAGTTACCGTTTCTTTTTCACTTTTATTCTCTCAGTCACGACCACGATGCCTACTACCAACCTCTCAGGGATCTGATGCTGCTACTTTTCATCTGAAACTGGGCATAACTGTAGATGTGAGTGGTGTTTTGAGGCAATGGAACTGGACATTCTCTGATCTGGATGGATAAAAGACATAGGTATATATGATATTTGGAATAACTAATTTTATGACTGGTATAGTACATTTCAGAAAACATCGTGGCACGGATGCAACATTATTCATATTCATTCATATTCTGGCTCTGGTTATTCCAGTGTTAAAGGTTTGGCAACATATATTTCTTTGAAAATAGTCTGTCTTTTGGAAATTCAACAAGGCTAAATACATCTGACAAGGGGAAAAAATTGCCTATTCTTAGACAAAAGCTGTAATCCAGAGAGACAAAAAAATTATTATGCAAAGTGTTTGAGAAAAAAAACTGTACCTTCGGTCGTAGATGAGATCCCACTTTGGTTGGTACAAAACTTTGTGCGCTGATAACACGGTCCTCCCATTGATCCCAGTGTTCTGCTGCCTAATGAGAATTTTATTCCCCACATTGGTGGTGGTTTTTGGTCAACTTATAAGCACAATTTATAGCAAACATACAGACAAACAAACAGATTTCCATTTTAATTATATAGTTGTATATTACTGTTTATTGATTATACTATAATATGGCAAGTATCTAATTGCAAATAATTAATTATTAGTTAATTTGTTAACGCCCAAAAAGTCATCTTACCTTTAATATGTCTCACACTACAAAGAAGCACAATAATGACAATAAGTTCAAAATAAGGCAAGCAAAAACATCTGAAATAGTTTCTTATTACCACTTCCATTGTCTGCAGATGTTAATGACGTGTATGTTATTTGTCAAATTAGCAGGTATTAAACAGTTTGTCGAATGTTCCTGATATGCATAGCTAAATACGCACAATAAAAAATATTTAAAAGGTAAATTTATTCAAATTGTTATTGTACAAACTACTTCAAAAATAACTTGATTGAGGAGAAGGGGAAATGCTAAAGAATGAAAATATTTTCAATTGTTTTTGCTTTTTTCTGCTTATTCTTATTTTTCCTGTAGAAAGTAAAAATGAGTTTTGTTTTTAGCGTAACTTAAACATAAAAATAACAAAAATGAATTTTCTTGAAAGTCACAGGATATTATGAGAGGTTGTCTGGTTAGTCAAACAGGAAAAGGGAACTAATAAATTCTGGAGGCTGGTTAAAAAAGTTACAAGAGCTCTATGTCAACAAATGATGAACTATAATAAAAATGATGACTGTGGCCGTTAAATCATGTTTTTAAGGGTGACTCTGAGTGTTGAAAATGCAGGATAAGTTTTGGTGCTTTTTCAAGATAAGATACATGACAGTGACACCTAATTAACCTTTTGGTAAAGTAGATAGTTCAGTTTTCTTGATCACCTGGTTATCAAGCAGGTTTTTCAGCTGACGACAACACTGAATAAATCCTGTATTTCCAAAAAGAGTTAATGCAATTCTTGCTTTAGGATAAAATTTACCTGGAAATTAGGATGTGTCTTTCGGCATAATGTTATAAAAAAGGAAGGCAAAAAAATGTGTTTAAGGTGAACAAGTTATTAAGGACAAAATAAGGATAGTGTCATCCTTCACCAGGTCTCCAGGGACAGCTATAGATAGCTGAAGCCTATCATGGCAACACTGAGCATATGGCAAGAACCGCAGCGGGAGGGGACGTCAGCTCATTGCACTCACTCATTCCAAGTTACTTTAGCATTGCTAATCAAACTAACTACCATGTCTGTAGGCGGTGGGAGTAAACTTGGGTACCAACAAACAAACACAGAAAACTAAGAGAAAAGACACGGCTAGGACTTAAACCCATGATGTAACAACCGTGGGCCATCCATTGAACCAAACACCGTTTTTCATTTAATCTATTTTAAACATTCCTTAATCTTAATTAGAGTGGACCAAAGCCTATCCTTGAAGTGGTAGGAGGCAGAAATCCAACCTGGGCACCCTCATGTATACACCTAGAATGACTTAAATTTAAAGTTCTAATTTACCTAACATGAATGTGCTTAGAAAGTGAGAGGAAAATTGATATTCCCAGAAATAAAAAAAACACACACAGACAAAGGGAGAGAAAACAGTAGGAGATTTTGGAACCATGAGGCAACTGTGCTAATAATTAAGCCATGTTGTCCCTTTTTCAGTTCAAATCAGTTTATTTCTATATATACGAGATACTACCATTTGACAAGCTGGACACATACTTTAGAGTTAGAAATTTGAGAGTAAAAATAAAATACAAAACACATCATCAAATATATTGATTTCACATCACACAGTCAGTCTGGTTCAAGGTTCCTAGTAGTGGAAGGTAAAGTAGTGAAGTACAATAAGGCCAGTAGTTTTTGATTAGTTTAGTTGCATTCTTGCATTCCCTCCATAAAGCAAATAATTCATTTAATGAATAAACAACATATACAGTATTACCTAACAAAGAAAACTAAATCCCTGTTGTACAATATTTCCTTGGATGTTACTGACAGGGTACGGGTCACTTGCGACAACTCAGTTCTTGCGGCTTGTTTAGCTAGAGATATCAAACACAGCAATGAAGATTGTTAAATTATTTACAGGGATATTGGGGAAATGTCTATCTTTAAACTCAGATGTTAAAGCAATGTGATTGGGAAGGAGATGGGGGCATGCAAAATGACACATGCACCGTACAGGGGTGATTCATTGGAGAACTGGTGCACATTTGGAGTCACTACAGTATATGGTGTCAGCTCTCCTCCATAAGCTGCAACAACAGGCTGTGCCAACAACTGAGCGTTCAGAGTAAATCTTATCTGATTGAACACGATGGTTCCATGAATGCCTGAAAATCCAAAGAAGCATCTGTCCTTAACAATTACATATTGCTGTGTACCCCACTCTTTCTGTCTCTCAGTTTCTTTCCATATTGGGCCTTTTAATAGAGAGATGACATTCAGGACCAGACTGCATGAGGTGTAGCAACTCCAAATTAGATCAGAATTCTTGAAATTCCTCTTCTTCCGTATCCATAACACAGGCAGATGAATATCGCCATTGCATCAGAGATTGATGAACTGCACATACATTTTAATCTTAATCCAGCACCATATTTTAGCAGTGAAGGGTAGAAAAACAATATTCAGTAAAGATTCAAGAGAACCTAATCATTTGTTGTCCCAGTGTTTGGGAAACGTCATTGTGTGGCCAAAAGTGCCCAGTCCATTCCTGAGCATTGTACATACTAAGGAGCATAATAATTAAAGGTGTTATCCCTGATTTTAGCTGAGTCTTATCCAGGTACAACATTGGAGTTTCTGATTTGGTGATTCCATTATCTATTAATGAATCTTTTCATAATCTGGCTTTTGTTTTTAGTTTTTTGCGGCTTTGTCTCCTAAAATATTTGAAAGATTGTGTCGGAGGTCATGAAATCCAATGATTGCGTTTGTTTTGTTTTCAACATGTTTTGTTAAATATGATATACATTCTCGTGCAACACATGTGGTTACTTTCTCTTATATGAAGTATAGGGAAAGTATTGTGATGAATCTCAACATTTTAGACCTCCATGACTTTCTTGTATACGAAGTATAGGGAGAGTATTGGAATCCTCCAAAAATTACATTTCAAGATTTTGATGAATCTTAACATTTTAGACTTCCCTGAGTCCGAAAATCCAATTTTTTGGAATTATGTCTGTATGTCTGTGTGTGTGTGTGTGTGTGTGTGTGTGTATAAACACGATAACTTGAGAACGCTTTCACTTAGGTCAACCAAATTTTGCATACAAGTATTACATAGATTTCTACCAACGTTTGGGCTATTTCCATTAATCGGAAGTGGTACTTTACATTTTATTCATGCAGCTGCAGAGTCCAATTTATTCAACTTTACTTTTATAATAATTGTTCAATATAGTTTTGATTTGATTTGTTTTTAATGGTTCTTTAATGTACATAATATAAAAATATAATCATTGTGTTGCAGTTTACTCCTTCAAATATCTAAGTATACGAGAAAATCTAGGGGAGACCACTCCCAATTTTTTTTCCTTATGGGCACCGTCATTTGGAACCTTTGTTTTGACCATTGCTATGCCATTGGTAAGGTCAACCAAAAGTGTGTGGCATTGACATCATTGAGTGAAGTGCAAAAAGGTCAGCATTATGTATGTCCTGGTTGACCAAATTTTGGATGCAACTTAAAAATCTGGCATTATTTCTGAGTGTTATTATTAGATCTTTGGTTTCAACTTTGTTTCTGTTCTTTGGCAATGACTTCTGTCCATCATTTGTTTATGAGTTTATGATTGTTAAGGGGTAAATTAATTTTCCAGAGATTATTTCGAGTATCAGAAGACCCAGGAGATGGTACTAATAACAAGACATATTTGGGGTCGAGAAGACATTGTAAACAGGTAATCAAAATGGACTGAGAATGTGCAAGCCAAGACAAAAATCAAATTAATGGATTAAAGTAAGAGTCAGGAAACCAAAAATCAATACTAGCATTAACTAGCTAACTACACTAACTCACATGTTGTTTTATCCACTGAGAGATAGTGAATTCTGCATACAGCCACCCAAGACACACCATTAATGTGATGACTAAGGTCTCATGATATTAGCCAAAATCAACTTTTCAGAAAAACATAAAATTAAAAATAACATCACAAATGTGTTCTACATGTTCAAAAAAACACAAAAATGCAGAAAAATGTGCATAAAATCTAATTATAATGACTTATTGTGGGTAACAACTCCCTCGCAACATTCTCAACTATGAAGTCTGTTTCATGTTAAGTATCTTGTCTGTCCAGCATGGACCCTTGCCTGTTTTATTGAACTTGATTTCTCTCCGGACTCCCTTTCCAATTAATAATTGCTTCCGTCCTACCCAGGTAGTAAAAATCTGAGGTACAATTTAAAAAAAAAATGAAATGGAACCATGAGACAACTGAAAATTCAGTAGGACAGAAAAAGAGAATGGCAAAGAGTTAACATTAGTCACCATGACAACTGAAACAATTATTGTCCATATAATTATCAAACAATTTATTTTCAAGCTCCTTCTTGTATTTTAGCAAAACAATTAATAGACTCCAATATCTAACAGCAAATAACTCATAATATGTTGAGGCAGTTGTATCAGAAAGAGGTATCTCTCTTGAGAACATCAACAATAATTAAAAATACAGTCTGACCCCAGTGTGCAGAAAAAAGTCAAAGCAAGGTCCAACCCCAATCCTGGCTAAAATTTCTAGTTATAGGATTCTGTTTAAATCATATATGTAAAGTGGAAAAATAATTGGGAGCAAACACAACTAATTGAAAAATAAATTGAAAATTAATCTATGTTCAGCAGTGAGCAGTAATTAACTGATAGATTTTCTATGTAATCTATTATTTCATTTGACTACCATAAAATTCTAAGTCATGCAGACAGTTTTCTTATTTGCAGACATGGCAAGAACTTGCTTGAACTGATGAATGACTTTTAAAATGAATTTTAACAGAGAGCAGGAAATTTCACATTAGAGTGGCTTAAAGCTGTGAGTATGGCTTTGTTGTTTTATTGCGTAAACAATGTAGTACTAACAGAGTTAAGTAATTAACAGCTGCAGCATGGGATCAAGCAACATGCTCTTTTGGATTACAGCCTGGATATTGAGTTTTTCACCTAAGCTTGTCAACCTTCTGGATTAATTATAAAAATGTTGCAGGCTACAAGAAAGAAAAAAAAAGTACTTTTTATGTTTTCATGGGGGTTGCTGTTGTTGCAATTTGCCAGTCATGTTTAATTAATGGCCTAGGCATATTGATTTTTTTTTATTGGAAGGCTCATTTTGTGTAAGTATACCAATTGCATATTATTCTGTCTGAAGTATTTTTCTACTTTGTAAAAATTTTATTTTGTAATTTACTTATAAAATTAACTTTGCTAATCTCCTTTAAAAATTCAGTACTGTTTGTTTCTCACAATAGTTTGGCTCAGATCCCTGCAGAGAATGCCAACATGGAAAATAACAACAAATTTAACAATGAACATAGAAATCCTGAATAATCAGAGAATATGGCAAACTACAGCTTGGAGAATGTACTGAAAAAAAAGAGGGAGAAGGAAACTATAGTAGGATTCAGACTTGAATAAAGTAAGTCATTAGTGGTGGAGCGATGCTTAGTGCAGCTGCCTCACAGCTCCAGGACAGTGGGTTTCAAATCAGGATGAAACCGACTTAGTGGTTCAAGCTCTGTAGAAACAATATTGTCAGATGACACCACGGTACACATAGATCATTAAAAATCATTGGAAATTTTTATTTGATTTCATCAAGCAAGGTCATTTAGAACATAAAGGATTCAAAAATAACGCTATCAAAGAAGTTCATCCATGTAATTACTCAGTGCACTGTAAAGAAAGTGAGGAGCTGGTTCCCATTCCAGCAGTATCAAACACAAAATCACTTTAACTGGACATTGTGAAGTGCACAGTTTAAAGTTGCAAATCAGCTTTACTTGTTCGTAATAAAGATTCATGGGGAAGAACATGCAAACTGTACCTGAGCTAGTAGATGACAGCAGTGGTAATTCAAATATATAAACATATGCGCAATGGAGAATGCAATGGTTACGCTTAGAAGGTGCAGTTACCCCATTTTATTATGTTACTAGTTGTGCTACCCAAATAAGATGGGTTGACATCTAATCAATGAAGCATTAATGTTTGCAGTGCACCATTTATTGAAATGTATTCTGTAAAACATGTAGTAATAAAATGCATTGCATTTGTCATTCCTACAGATGGTAAAATGATGATAAAATACATTACTACAAATGTTTGGAATGACAAAGGCAGTGCAAATGTCTCTGATACTGTATATGCCATTTGATATGGGATTTGTAAAAGCAGTGTTAATACTTGTGATGCGTCATCTGTTGGAACGCTGGAGGCATAGCAACCAGATGGCCACATAGACAGACACACAGAGACGTATTGTTTTATTATGGTGGAAATTTCAAATTATTTAAATTTTTAAGAAGGATTATAGACAATATTTAAATTTAAAACAGTATACTTTAACTGAAAGTGCACTTTTATGTGACTTGAAAGCAGTTTGTCTAAGCAAAGAAAGAGGAAGTGTTAGCAGGCAGTTTTACAGAGAAAGGGGATTTTTCTGCAGTCAGAAAAGCAGACAGACATTTTTGTAGCTAATGCTAGAAGGATGGAAAGGTCAGAACCGTAAATGGTAAACTGCTCATTTTCTGGAAGCATGTGAATTATTGGATATCTTCATGCATGCACACCTCATGAAAAAGGACTGATATGGTCTGTCAATATTACATTAGACAGAGAGGGGCTAGGGGTGTCTACCATGGCCCTGACACAGTTTTAAAGCAGGAATAGATATAGAAGGACCAAGAAGATGGTGAAGGAGGGAGAATCAAGTAGGCTCATGCTGTAAGACCAGCAATGTGACCGCAAGAGACTCAAAGCCACACACATTAGGATGTGTCAGTCAGCATGACAGCTCCTGAAATATTCCAGATTTTATTATTTGATTGGCCACACCCATCTACTTTTATTTGCTTTCAATTTTTGGCACATTAAGAATATATGAGAACGGTAAAATCTGTAATGACTGAATAAAGATTTATTGCCGTCTGGTATATAGAGACAAGAGAAGACATCATCTAATAGGAGATGTGTAGCACCATAGCAGTCAGTTCTGGGTGAAGACAGTCCATAGACACAACTGAAAGACACTTGTGTTGTATTGATCAGTACATAAAGAAATCTCCAGGTTGTAATTGCCAAATACCTTCTTTATTACAGCAAAATCTCTGTCTCACAATTTCCTTCTAGGAATTCTCCTCCCATCCCTTTCCCAGTTCTTTTTATATCATTTTTGTACTGTGCCGCCTACTGTCCAAATTAACAACATTAATACCACAACATAACAACTTGGCATTGTAATTACAGGGCAGGTGAGTGCAAGAATAAGAGAATTAGAGCAGAGGTGGAAGACACGTGCGTGGGTCTACATAACAAAGAATCTTGGTGTGGGAATAAAAGTGTCTAATGTTTTAGGATAGGGTCACTCCAAAACCCTTCCACAACAAAACACCAATGCAAATGCAATACTTAAAACAACAAACAATCAAATGTCAAGAATAAAGTAAAGGATCAATTCTGAGGAACAAAGACAAGGATCTGATACAGCAAATGCATCTAGTCACATTTTGGCACAACAAATATTACAATACCAGTAATGGCACACTGCATGATAACGTGCAGTGAATACACTTGACTGGAGCATTCCTAGTTTTCATCCTCTTTCTCTGTACGTTTACCATTCGTTTGCTCAGAGGTTGATGCACTTGCTGCTTCCTGAGCAGCTGCTATTTTCTCCATCGTAGCGGCCCGCTTCTTCTCTTCTTTTATTGGCATCTTTTCAAGTTAAAACTGATTAAGTCAGTGTTTGTGTTGCAATTACTTAGTACGTTTTTCTTAATTTTTCACTTAGGCTGGCACTTAAGTCTTCAATCTGCCTCAAGAATGATTTAAGATATGAAGAGGAAGGGGAAGTGACGGCGAAGGTGGTAGGGATGGGAACGGCACACATACACGTGCTGCACAGCCGCTCTGCTGTCCAATACCGAGAGTTGATTCTAAAATAAAATAAAATAAAAATAAAATGTGGACAGTAGAAGTCACATAGGATATGTGTACCATATTTCATGTCAATGGGTCAAACAGTTTGCGAGCTACGGGTGATTTAAAATCCTGGACAGACAAACAGACAGCCACGGTAGCGTATTATAAGAAGATTCCAGCTTTGATGAGAACAGGCCTTTAAGCCAAACGAAGCATGTCTGTTGCATTTGTCTAATTTTTCCCAAATTATATCAAGTTAAGTTCTCCAAAGTACTAATGTCTACTACACTATCTGGTATCTTATTTGGTGTGTGTGTGATTCTCTGCATGAAGAAAAGCTTTCTCATGTCTCATGTCCATTGTCTAACTTTCCTCTTCTTGACGCGTCCGCTGCCTGTCATTTGATTGCTCGTGTGCGTTTGTGGTGCAGTGGCTCATGTGGGTGCTTGAGACTCATGCTGTCCTTGGAAGGAATTCAACTCGGGGTCTCTGGAGCTATGAGCTAAAAACTAGGCAGTGCCACAGACAGAGGGCTAAATACCAGGAGGAAATGAGAAATGTGTCATTTGCCAATGGGCCGTTTCTGGTGGAAATAACAGAAAGACAGCACACAGAGAACATTTTCTGGAAATTCTTATGAAAGTATGAAGCATGAAGACCAGGAATGGGAAGAATAATATTTTTCATTAATTTGTCTTCAATTTGTGTTAAAATTTAACTTCAAATGTTATAAAACACCTGGCTTGTACATGAACCAGAAAATAATTGTTGTTTTTATAAAATATATATTTGTGGATTGATAGGTGGAACATGAAAGAGACAAGGAACTCAAGACATTGCATTAAAAGACATAAAAGGACAGATGATCTTACAAGAGATGACAATAGAGGTAAAATATGTTGTACACTGCATATCACAATCTAAAGATCTATTAAACAAATAGCTACACACAGATCAGCAAGTTTAGTGAACAATGTAAAGAGTTAAACCATGAGATTAAGAGTTTGGATGCTTAGCAGTGCTCATGTTTAACAAGTCTTTCATGCACAGATTTTGGGTTTCCAATTAGAACACTACCTCTAACAACAAAATTTTGTAACCAGTAAGTGGCACAGAGTCCAGTGGACAGATTGTTTTCTGGAATGTTCTTCTTCAGGTTTGAGTTTAGTCTATTCATTCTGAAAAGAGTACATATGACAGCAGAGGTAACTTTTGATAGCTTGGTAAACATGTGCCATTTGACAATCAGTCTGCGGATGTTAACTAGGGAGTAAATTGAAAGTTTAACCACAACAACAAAGGGCTTTTTAACCACAGCATACTAGTGATTGTTCAACTCAAATTCAGGTTTACACAGTACCATGAAATTCTTCCTTTCAAGTTTCCCCAGAATACTGATAGTGAAATAATACTAAATTGCTAAATTTCGTATTATATCTTTGGACAAATAAAGCACTTGTTATGTTTCTGCCTCGGTTTATTCTCTGCCTCATGTGTATTTTCTGTTTTCTATTGTTTCTGTTATTTTTGAATTTTTGTCTGTCATGTTTTGCAGTCATTTCTGTTTTATGTGTTTAATATTTATTATTTATGTACCGTGTCTTCAAATTTCTAAATGTGCCTTGTGTTCTGTGGGTGGATTCCCAAGACTGGCATGATCATCCACCTTTATGTTCCAGTGGATGAGACGGCTTCCTGCATGGTTGTCAATGAGAGTTGTTTAGTTGGTTATCGTGAGTATTGCTTTTTTTGATCTGACTGGTTAGTGGATTTTTTTCTTGCTTTTGTTTCTTGGAATTGCCATTGTATAGTGTATTTTTTGCTTTGGATTTCCCTTAAGGCATATGCTTTTTGTCCTTTTGAGCATTTTGTTATATTTGTATTTCAATTTTATAAGGATTTTTCTTTGCCTTTTGTTCTTATGCCAGAGGTTTATGGTCATCCTCTCCTTTATATAGCATTTTTCTGGGACTGCCTTTGTATTTGAACATTTAAAATTTGTTTCCCAGGCATCTATCTATATATTGTCACGCACGCACGCTTAAAAGCGTAAAAAACGGAAAGACTCAAAATCTTACGTGAAATCGCAGGCCAGAAGGGAATGGCGGAGCACTAACCTCTCTCTCATTGTTTTCGGCAGAAAGAAAGAAACCACATCTCCATGAAGACACCTCCAGTACCTAACCACGCAATACCACTTCCGCTTTCCCTCTGTCGATCCATGATGACGTCAGCATCCCAGCATCCATCTCGGTCCCTTCCCAGCAGCCTTCACTTTCATTTCTGGTCCCTCTCCATAAAGATTCCCCCAGTGTGCCATCTTGTTGTCTACAGTTATTGTTATGTGCAATATTTTGGACCCACAATCAATGTTTACAGTATACGGGGCCGGAAAACCCCAACCCTTTATGAGTGTCTTGTGTTCTTTTTACAATATACAAAATACAAATTTTGAAATATCAATATTTAATGGATAAAAACTCTTTCACAATAGAAAACTTAAATACCATATAATCTCAGAAATGCTTTGGCTGGTTTAATTGAAATTTGGTGATATTATAGAGAAAGGAAATCAGCTGTTCTGTGTTTTTTTCTTATTATTTGTTGACATTTATTGATAATAGTGCTGTAGCAAGTAGGATATTATAAAGCCCAATGTTCTTTTTTCGACAAGGCATTGGAGCTGTAATCGTGCAGAGAAATGGGTCTGCCACCCCATGCAAATGAAGGCTACTAACAGAAGCAAAGTTGTGGGACAAAATTTTCGGCAACGCATATAAGGAGGCGTACTTAGCAAGTTGCTTCATTGGGTACATGCAGTACTCCCTAATCTGTCTGCATCTTCTTTCTTCTCACGATGCAGTATAAAATACATAGAAATTTGAAGGAGGGCGGCGAGTTGTCATGCTTGAATTGTTGATCGCTCTACATATGAGTCCGAGACCAATGTGCCAGTATGCTCCAGTTTGCAAAGCACAAACAGGGAAGTGCCAGTACGGCATACTACCCACTTCAACAACAATACTTACTGTATTTCTTTAGCACATTTTCATACAAAGGATGTATTTCAAAGTGCTTTACAAGATAACAAAGAAGTAGTTACATGCAAAGAAAAACAAATTAAAATTAGACAAAAATAATAATGAATAAATTGTATTTAAAAAAAACACTATGTACAGCTCAAGTCTTGGTAAGTTGTGCAGCTCAGTAAAGAGGTCTCTCACAGACACAACATACAAGGGGACTGGACACTGTACATAGTTCATTTCTTTCTCCTCTTTCTCTTTCTCATATCATTTCTTTTCACCTGTTCTTTTTTGTGCAATGCTTAAAACGTTCACCACGTGAATGTGTAGCCGTAAACATCAATGCTGTGTGTAATAATAAATTAAATTAAACCATGATTCAGTGTATATTACTTTTGACCTAAACCCTCCAAAATTTTGTGATAGGACAAAAATTACAGATCAAAGCATTGCTTTCAAATCTGATTGAAGCTTATATTTTTGTAAAGTGTGCTACAGGAGAAATTATATTTATACGCTAAATTCCCACTATTTATACTAATTACCTCTTTGTATGTAAAAGAATACAGTTTCCTGCAAAACTGTGTTAATAATCAGTTTCTTACATAGAAATTTTGATACATCCATTTGTCCTAGGAAATCACAAACATTCTTAGTAATAAAATGCCAAGCATTTCTCATTTGAGTACAGTAGTTTGTGCATCACAAACATTAACACTACTTTAACAAATCCCATACCAAACGGTCTATAACAGGGACATACACATTACATGTTGCACTGTAACGCTAAGGTCTGCTTGACTTTAATATTAATGCTAAGGTCTACTTTGACTACTTACATGCTTGTGCAAATTAAAGATTTTCTGCAGTGCATTTTCATTATATGCATAGCTTTAAATAATTTGAATTAGGCATGAAGTATACTGCTTAATAAAGTCTTCAAAAAGAGATAACTCTGAAATATTATAGACTAATAGGTCTGAAAGTTTGCGGCTAGAATATTTAAATAATTTCAGAAGTGCATTGATCAACATCCTCAGATGCTGATGATCACCTGAAGTGCTTTTTAATTAAATCTTGGGTATGCTTCAACAAAAAATAAAAAATGATGCCAAGACAGGAACTATTGATTTAGAAACAGCAAAGATATGTAAAAGACCAGGTTAAGCATAGTTGGAAAGTGGCTGAATCTGCTGACAACTCGAAGTGAATATTCTGATTAAAGTTGTACTGATGCTATAATGCTGTTGTTATGTTTCGGCCAGGACTGCATGTTTTTTTGTTTACTTAATCTTTTACAAATATTATTTTGTACATTATATTAATTTTGGTCTTGGTTTGCTTATATCTTATGTATTGATTATAATTTGGTTTATTGTTAGTTTTAGTCTGTTGTTTATTCATGTTTTTTGTGTGCCTCCTCGCCTGTATGTGAATCCCAGGAACATGGGGACCCCTAAGTATGTAGATGAGCTCTTGCATCAGCATTGTTTCTTTGTGTGTCTAGGTTGTCTAAGATTAATTTACATAAAAGATTGTGGGTAAGGGAAATTTTAGTGATCTGTGAAACCCAAAAGATGATTACACAGCCCAACCAATGAGAAAAATCCCAATTTTTAAAGTGTTGTCCCAATTTTCTAATGTCAATATGCTGAAATTGGCTGACAAAAACTTGGTCACCCTAGTTATGAGCTAATGTTGTGCCCATCTACACAGTGCAACTTGATCTCCAACTTGTTTTAGTTTGAATTCTAACCTCTCATTGGGTATCTTATCAAAAGCTTTTTGAACATCTAGATACTGTAAATAATATAATATGTTCCACTCTGATCAACAGTGTTGAAGAATATTAGTGAAACACAATCTCCTCATCTGAAACAGTGTTGACTGTTCAGAAATTCACCTGTACTGGACAAGTGCTGCTCACCACTTTCTTTAGTAGTTGGTTCCATTAATTTACCTATGAAACATATTAAGCTTACAGTCCTACTAGGATCAGCACTATCACCTTTTTAAATATTGGGACAACATATGCTAGCTTCTGTTCTTTAAAAAAATGCTAAGCATTCTAGGAAAAGTGCTATCCAGCCTGATTTCAGCCTACTTAATCCTGCTAGGACATCTCTTTGATATCTCGAAATCTTTGAAAACCTGCTTAATAGTCCTGTAGCTACTGGGAGGTTATGTACTTCTTCACATGTGAAAACTTCAGAGAAATATGATATATATCTCTCACTCCCCACCAACCGCTTGCTAACATTATTTTCTTTAAATGTATTAAAAAATGTTCTGTACCCATCAATCAGTTTGTCATTGTGTGTGCCCATCTAAATGTGCTTTCACATCTCTATAAAAAGGCAAAGCTGTTGAGCTCTTTGAAGACCAATGGTGTAAAAATGTGATGTCTCTCAGTTCTTTTTGTTATCCAGAAACTGTTATATTCAGAGAGCATGCATATTTCACGTCCTTCTGCCCCAATTCACTTGTGAAATTCTAAGAAACAGGACACAGTTTCTCATTCCAACTGGAAAAAATGGTACATTTTATGAGCAATTTTCAAAAATGAAACAATTAATCAGTTATGTTCTACCATTACCCTAATATTCATTACTTTCTAAAAATCTAAATAGGTTTAAAATTGGACTACAAACAGCATTTAAGAGAATGTTGGCACCCTGCCCGGGATTGTGCCCTGTGTTGGCTGGGATTGGCTCCAGCAGACCCCCGTGACCCTGTGTTCGGATTCAACGGGTTGGAAACTGGATGGATGGATGGATTTAAGAGAATGCAAGATTGCACAAACTTAAAAATGTAATCTATATTGTATGTGATTCTCCGTCTTACAAGGTCTACCATTCCAAATCTTCTCATTCTGCTTTATACAGGATCTACACTTCTATTAATATGTTTCTTTCACACATCTGAAGATTTTTCCCAAGACCTTCCTCTGCCATCTTGATGGTGCTTCTGCATCTAGTAATTTCTTGCCAACCAATCGTTTATTCAAGATATCCATAAACTGAAAATTATTTCCAGTACCTATGACCCATTCATTTGTTATTTTGTGTATAAGTAACTGGTATTTAACATCATATATATATATATATATTGTCACACATGTGCGACTAGGAAGACGTTGTATGGACCAAGCAAAGGTAATTCCACGCCAGGCCAGGGGGTAGCGGGGTGCACTAAACCTTCTCCTGTTATCTCTACAGACCAGCTACGGGAAAACCTGTCTGATTTAAAACAGATGACGTCACTTCTGGCTCCGGCGCCCAGAAGAATATCACTTCCGGTTCCGGTGCCTAGAAGAATATCATTTCCGGTTCCGACTGACTAATGAAGAACATCACTTCCGGTCCTATCCCTCAAAGCCCCCATCTTGACAAACCTTCATCAGTTCTGTTTTAGACTCGATATAGAGAACATCTCTGTATTTATCAATGACTCTTTTGCAGCCAGGAATAATATACGGGTGGCTGCCCCAAACCTTTTAAAATGTGTCAAGTCAATTCCTTTTACAGTGGCGTAGTCGAAAGGATGGTGACGTTCTGGAGAGAATGGAAGTCCGAACAAAACAAAGACTCGACACACTACACCAGACTCAAGAAAAGTCAGATGGGTAAGTACCGCTCCCAAATTGCTGAGTGGGGGTCGGTCGGGGCGTGTCAGGGAAAACTTGAGTATTCTTCGACCCATCATCCTGTTAAAGGTTCGGGGAAGAGTAGAAACGGGAACCACAGGATAGAGCCTGGTGCATCTGGGGACACATCGAGGACTTATTATGGTCTCCTAAATATGGGGACTGCCCCTAAGTATCCCACAAAAGGCAAGCCTTTTGATAAAGGTGGGAGAAACGCAGGCTGGCCGGTGGAAAACCTAATGGCCTGGACCTATAAACCTGCTAAAACAGTAAAAGGTGGTTAGGTGGTTACAACCTCACAAGAAATTGAGCCATCAAATAGCAGAGCAGGTGGCTTGTGCTTTGCTGCTTCGTGCCCTGCCTGGAAAAATTGCCCAGCTGGCCTGGGGCTTTACTGATATTGTCGCACTAGCCGAGGCAATAGAACTCCTCAAGGCAGAAACCGGCTTGGGAGTATCAGAATGGGACTCGTGTGAACCCGGGCGTACTTGCGTCCCTAACATACAGTCTCGGAGCTACAATGCAAAGCGTACTTGAGTGGAACCTGGGACGTGTCGGCCAGCTCCGCGGAGCAACGACAGGGTCTGCGGAGTGATATGGGGGGAGGCGCAGTGTTCGCTCGCTAACCCTCTGGCCTTTACACATACGGGAGAAGTGTTAGTTAATGGAATTAAAGCTATAACTTTATTTGATTCCGGCAGTAACATTTCTATTGTTGCTCACTGTCTGGTACTACCGCGACAATGGTTAAAGATTAAAACCCGCATTACCTGCATTCATGGGGATGTTCGGAATTATAAATCCGCCAGATGTTTTATATGTCAGGATGGTGTATTAAAAAAGTTGATGGTGGCGGTGATGGATAATCCTCCCTTTCCCGTGATATTAGGCAGAGATTGGGTAGACATTAAAAGCGGTAACACAGACGCTTCTTCCCCAAGATCGCTAGGTCTAGTCACGGACACGGAATCAGCGCCCTCAACTTCTTCCACGCCGTGTATATAGCCGGGGGGTGGGGGGGGGAGTGGAGTTCGGCCTCTGGTGATGACGGGGTGACAACCGGGACGTCTCAGCCAAATACGTCATCTATTCCAACACTTGGGAAGAACACTTACAGCAGGTTCAAGCTGTAATGCGGTCACTAGCAAAAGCTGGGCTTTGTATTAATCCGAACAAATGCTACTTTGGATTGGTCAAAGCCAAATATTTAGGCTATCTAGTGGACTGGGGTATGGTGAGGCAACAGTGTTCTAAAATATGAATTGGCCCCGTCTGATAAACAAGAGGCAGATTCAGGCCTTTCTCGGTTTAGCGGGTTACTATCGCTGTTTTGTACCCCGTTTTTCTGAGAGAGCAACGCCCTTGACAAACCTTACAAAGAAGGGGAGACCTAATCACGTGGTATGGGATGAGAAATCAGAGGCTGCATTCAATGACCTGAAAATGGCCCTTACGTCAGCTCCTATATTGAAAGCGCCTGACTTTTCTATGCCTTTCATCCTCCAGACGGACACTTCGGACACAGGTCTTGGAGCCGTGCTGAGCCAAAGTGTCAATGGAGTGGAACACCCCATTATGTACCTGAGCCGGAAACTGCTGGATCGTGAAACCAGGTATGCGGCAGTGGAGCGGGAAGCTTTGGCTATTAAATGGGCAATTACTCAGCTGACATATTACCCCTTGGGGTGTGAATTCACTCTTGTGACAGACCATGCGCCATTACAGTGGATGGCCTTGCACAGAGAGTCCAATCCACGCGTTATGAGGTGGTTTTTAGATCTACAGTCTTATAAGTATTCAGTCATTTATCACCGTGATGTACTGTAAGCCAATGCCAATGCCCTTTCTCGATGCCATGACTTCTCGGGCAGGTACGCCCGATGGGTCTGGGCTGGGGTGGGGGGGGGGTGGCAAGACGTTCTATGGACCAAGCAAAGGTAATTCCACGCCAGGCCAGGGGGTGGCGGGGTGCACTAAACCTTCTCCTGTTATCTCTACAGACCAGCTGCGGGAAAACCTGTCTGATTTAAAACAGATGATGTCACTTCCAGTTCCGGCACCCAGAAGAATATCACTTCCGGTTCCGGCTGACTAATGAAGAAAACCACTTCCAGTCCCCTTACATCACTTCCTGTCCTGTCCCTTAAAGCCGCCATCTTGACAAACCTTCATCAGTTTTGTTTTGGACTCAATATAGAGAACATCTCTGTATTTATCAATGACTCTTTTGCAGCCAGGAATAATATATGGGTGGCTGCCCCAAACCTTTTTAAGTGTGTCGAGTCAATTCCTTTTACTATATACATATATATATATATATATATATATATATATATATATATATATATATATATATATACACACACGTTATATACAGTTATATGAAAATGTTTGGGAACCCCTCTCAGCCTGCATAATAATTTACTCTACTTTAAACAAAAAAGATAACAGTGGTATGTCTTTTATTTCCTAGGAACATCTGAGTACTGGGGAGTTTTCTGAACAAAGATTTTTAGTGAAGCAGAAATTAAATCAAATGTGAAAAACTGGCTGTGCAAAAATTTGGGTACCCTTGTAATTTTGCTGATTTGAATGCATGTAACTGCTCAATGCTGATTACTTGCAACACCAAATTGGTTGGATTAGCTCGTTAAGCTTTGAACTTCATAGACAGGTGTGTCCAATCAAGAGAAAGGTATTTAAGGTGGTCAATTGCAAGTTGTGCTTCCCTTTGACTCTCCTCTGAAGAGTGACAGTATGGGATCCTCAAAGCAACTCCCAAAAGATCTGAAAACAAAGATTGTTCAGTATTCTGGTTTAGGGGAAGGCTACAAAAAGCTATCGCTGAGGTTTAAACTGTCAGTTTCAACTGTAAATAATGTAATCAGGAAATGGAAGGCCACAGGCACAGTTGCTGTTAAACCCAGGTCTGGCAGGCCAAGAAAAATACAGGAGCGGCATATGCCCAGGATTGTGAGAATGGTTACAGACAACCCACAGATCACCTCTTGCTGCAGATGATGTGTCTGTACATCATTCTACAATTCAGCGCAATTTGCACAAAGAACATCTGTATGGCAGGGTGATGAGAAAGAAGCCCTTTCTGCACTCACGCCACAAACAGAGTCGCTTGTTGTATGCAAATGCTCATTTAGACAAGCCAGATTCATTTTTGAACAAAGTGCTTTGGACTGATGAGACAAAAATTGAGTTATTTGGTCATAACAAAAAGCGCTTTGCATGGTGGAAGAAGAACACCGCATTCCAAGAAAAACACCTGCTACTTACTGTCAAATTTGGTGGAGGTTCCATCATGCTGCGGGGCTGTGTGGCTAGTTCAGGGACTGGGGCCCTTGTTAAAGTCGAGGGTCAGATGAATTCAACCGAATATCAACAAATTCTTCAGGATAATGTTCAAGCATCAGTCACAAAGTTGAAGTTACGCAGGGGTTGGATATTCCAACAAGACAATGACCCAAAACACAGTTCGAAATCTACAAAGGTATTCATGCAGAGGTAGAAGTACAATGTTCTGGAATGGCCATCACAGTCCCCTGACTCGAATTTCATAGAAAATCTATGGGATGATTTGAAGCAGGCTGTCCATGCTCGGCAACCATCAAATTTAAATGAACTAGAGAGATTTTGTATGGAAGAATGGTCAAAAATACCTCCATCCGGAATCCAGACACTCATCAAAGGCTATAGGAGGCGTCTAGAGGCTGTTATATTTGCAAAAGGAGGCTCAACTAAGTATTGATGTCATATCTCTGTTGGGGATTCAAAGGAAGTTGCTACTTTCAAAGCTCAGCCAGTGATAAACAAAAATCCAAAGAATTAAGAGGGGTTCCCAAACTTTTTCATATGACTGTGTATGTATATATATATATTATAGTGGCAGACAGCTGGTGCTCATGCCCAGTCGGGATGCCTGGAGGATGGAGGGACTGGGAGAGGAGCAGTACCTCCCCTGGAACACAAGAAGGTAGCCGACTTGGTGGGTGTTGGGGCCACGGGAACAGAACTTAGAAGCTTAAACCTGTGGGGGCCCATGGCACCACACCAGGAAGTGCTGCAGCAAGGTCATCAGGGAGCACTTGGAGCACATCCGGGTCCATTCAGGGAGCCAGAGTCGGGAGGCAGAGGACGGAGCTTGCGAGTGGAGGAGTGAGGGCGGCAAAGAAGAGGAAGGAAAGAAAAGACTGTGAACAGTAGTGCTGGTGGGTTGTGCACTGTGTGTGAGGTGCAAAGGACTGTGCTGTGCAGAAGAGAAATAAAAGGCGTGTGTTTGGACTTCTGTGTGTCCTGGTGTCTGACTGTAGTCGGGCTGATCTTCCACTATATGTATATATATTATATATATATATTGTGACAGTTAGAGGCACTGTCGACTCCTTGAACCCTCAGACCAGACGTCAGACACTGGATTAAAGTCCAAATAATGATTATTTATTATGATAATAGTGTGCACCAAGCACCACCACTCCACAATACTCCAATATAAATCAGTAATCACAAATAAACAATCAATCCTCCGCTCCCAGACGCTTAGCCACCCTGCCTCCCAACTCAACTCGTCGTCTGGGATTACCCATGGCCCTTTTATATTCCCTGACCCAAAAGTGTTCTCAATCCTTCAGTTCATGTGACCTCTATCACTTCCGGGTCAGATAAAAAGTCCTTTTCTTCATCTCGGAAGCACGTCATTCCTCCTGTTGCTGTGACTAAGACGTACTTCCGGGTTATAGGGCATGTTAGAGTCTCTGGGCCTCCCTGCAGCATCCTCTGTTGGCCCCCCAAGGTATCCAGCAGGGTTGTGAAGGAAAACTCCAATATCCATGATGCCCTGCTGGAATTCGGGCCCTTCCATGTTTCAGGGATGGCTCCATCTGGCGGCTTGGGGGTGTTGGCCGGGATATACAGCCGGCAATCCCTCACAATATACATATACACAGTATATATATACATTCATATATGTACATATACTGTATATATATCACTGCTATACATTTGACAAGGCAACATGGTGGTGAGGTGATTTGTGCTGCTGTTCCTTACTTTTGGAGTTCTCATTTAAAATTCCATCTTTATGGAGTCTTTACATCATCCTTGTGTTTGCAGTGGTTTTCATCAAGTACTCCTGTTTCCTTCCTAAAGATGGGCAGGTTATGTTACTAAGTGACTAAGTGCTGGTTCTGGAGTACTGAGTTGTGAGATGGTTTGCTTTGTATTGCACTGGTGTCCTGCCTAACTCTATTTTGAGCTTTGCACTCTTAGAACAGGCTTGTCTTCCCCAACCTTCAACTCTAATATGAAGTTTAGAAAAATGTATGACTGAAATAAATTAGATGCTGCATTATAGTTAATTTAGACATTTTAGGTGCAGCAGTTTGACATGGAAATAACTTTATGCATCTAAAAGAATTCAGAAGAGATTTGCTATCCCTAGTGCCATTCTGCACAGCAGCTGCTCATCTGTCTAATGTAGTTTCTGGTTTTCTATGGTACGTAACAACGTTGTCAAATAAATGCGTAAAGCAGACACAAATATTTAAAAATCTGAAGGTCGCTTATGTTACAATAGGGAGGCAGACTTGTCATTTTGGGTGTTCGTACAGTCGATTCAGAAAGTATTCCTGCACATTACATTGTGATTATAATTTACAAAAATTAGAATTTTTGGCCATCAATCTACACTCTATAACCCATAATGACAAAGTGAAAACATGTTTTCAGAAAGGTTTGCAAATGTATTAAAAATCAGAAACTAAAATCTTTCATTTTTTATGAAAGTGCTCAGATCCTTTGCTAGTGGACTTGTTGCCAAAAATGCTAATAAGAAAGACTCTAAAGTCATTATATTAGAAGTCCAACATGGACGTCCTTTATTTACATCGGCTGGGGGAGTCCCACATGCAGCATGGTAGACTGAAGAAATCTAACAGAAAGCTTTCCTTAATCAGCTGTAATAACTATGAATGCTTCAATTACACCAATCAGCATGTAGGTAAATGGCATAGTCTAGAACTGCTCCTGTGCCATTAAGTATTATATAAAGTCCCAAAATACTGAATTATTAAGAGGCATTGGTAAATACCTGTTTAAAAGGAATAAAACTTGTTATATGTAAACTGTTACAGAGAACAAAATATAAAGTTAAATGCTATATATTATGTCATTTTTTAATTAAATGTTCTTGTACAGAAGAAGTCTGGATGTCCTAGTTTTATAGGCCGGCCTCTTTTAAGTACTTTTTCCTCTTCCCTTCCACTTTCCAAATTGCGGTCAAGTGCATCCTGTTTCCTTTATTTATCTTTGAGTTGTGTCTAGAACTTAATTGGAGTCCACCTCTGGCAATTTGAGCTGATTGGATATCATTCCGAAAGGCACACACCTCTTTATATAAGATCCCACAATTGACACTGCATGTCAGGACAAAAACCAAGCCATGAAATCTAAGGAGCTCTCTGTAGATCAATGCAATCAAGTTGTTGTGAGGCATAGATCAAGGCAAGGGGTTAAACCATTTCTAGTGTTTCCAGGAACACAGTGGTTTAAATAATTGTTGAGATGGAAGAAGTTTGGAACCGCCAGAACTCTTCCTGGAGCTGGCCTTCAGGCTAAGATGAGTAATTGGACAAGAATAGAATTTGTCAGAGAGGTTACCAAGAACCCAGTGTTCACTCTAACAGAACTTCAGAAGTCCTCTGTTGAGATGAGAGAACCTATCAAAGGATGACCATCTCAGCAGCACTCCAACAATCAGGCCTTATCAGGTAGATTGGCTAACTCCTGCTTGGGAATTTAAAAGTTTGAGACCATGAGGGAAAATGTTCTCTGGTCTAATGAGACAAAAATCGAACTCTTTGGTATGAACTCCAAGCACCAAATCTGGCAAAGGCCAGGCACTGCTCATCACCTGCCTAATACCATCCCTATGGTGAAGCACGGAGGTGGCAGTATCATGCTATAGTGGAGATTCTCAGTGCCAGAGACAGGAAGACTGGTCAGAATTGAGGAAAGAATAAATGCAGCCAAATACAGAAAGGGGTCCTTTAAAGAAAACCTGTTCCAGAGTGCACACAACCTCGGAATAGGGTGAAAGTTCGACTTTCAGAAGAATTCAGGGACAATCTCTGACTGCCTTTGAGTGGTCCAGTCAAATCCCAGACTTTAACCCCATACAGCATTGGTGAAGTGACCTGAAGATGGTAGTTTACAGACGCTTCCCATCCAAACTAACAAAGTCTGGAAGAGTGGGATAAAGGCATTTTTGAGAACTGCTCAAATTCATGAATGCAAAGCCTATAGAGACTAACCTATATGACACTGAGGTGTCACTGCTGCCAAAGGGGCTTCTACAAAGTACTGAATTAAGAGTCTGAATACTTGTATGAAGGAAAGATTTCAGTTGTCGATTTTTTAATAAATTTGCAAACCTTTCTGAAAACATGTTTTTACTGTGTTATTATGGGTTATTGAGTGTGCAAAAAGGACAAATGTATTCATTTAAAATTAAATCTACAACACAACAAAGTGTGCAGAAAGTGAAAGGGTGTGAATACTTTCTCAATCCACTATATACTGTATATGTAGTTTGTACAGTACATACAGTATATTTGTGAATTCACAAAGGATTAAACGGGCAATTTTTTTGATTGAAAGGTGCCCTTCTAGCAACCTTTGTTACTTTTCTTGCCCAGATTTGTTACTGGGTGCTGGCAGTAACTGCAAATTATGTGGGAGCGTGTGTGTACTTGCAAAGTCGTTATTGTTGATTGCTGATAATTACAAAGCAGAGAGCATCATTTTTCAAAAAATGTAGCATGGATATTTCAAAATGCATAAAATCACTCCTGCAATTTTTATTACAGACAAGATTGGAAAAGGGCTCTACCTCTGTCTGTTATTTTAGCAAAAAGCCCTCACATTAATGTCAATTGGCTACAGAAAGCAGCTACGAACTAGTAGGAACAGAGCCTGGGCTAGTATTAGCTATGGTGGAAACATCAAGCAGAGTCAGGCTAAACCACAAGTAGCAAGTTTGTTCATTGTGGGTGATATGGGCACAGAAAATCCTAAACTATTTATACCACTTCACATGCGGTGAGTTATCATTTTTTTCTGAATCCACCATGGTGTTTGTATTGCCGATACTTTAGTTATTGTTATTTTGGATCTTGCGTCTAACTATGTGACACAAAGCAAGTCAATTATCTTATCTGTGCTCCAGTTGTAAATACATATATAAATAAGGGTCCTGACAAGCCAATAAAAGGGTCTGTGCGTAGATGTGGGTGAAACAGAAAGAGAGAGAGATATGATCAAACACTTAAAGAGCAGCATTTATGAGATTTGCTTCTCCGTGTAAATCCACTGTCTTGTGTACTTGACTACAAGGGGGTCTTGGAAAGTATCCTGGGCTGGATTGACTGATGAAGTTGTGGAAAGTGAGTGCAGGTGGAGTTTTCTCAGACTCCAAGTCAGCAGTATGCGTTGGAGTAAGTGAAATGAATTTGCAAGCAGTAGGTGCTGGAAGAGAAAAGAGACAACAGCTGTGTTGGAGGTTGAGCAAGGAAGGAGTCAACCTCCAGTAAACTTTGCGTGAGGGAGAAATGGACAGACACTGCATTTCACCAGGTATTCATTTACCGGCACCAAATAATATCATAAAAAAGTGAAGATCTATAACATTTTATTTTGTCACACAGTACAGCCACCAAATGACAGTATTAACAGAAATCTCAGCATCAACTCACTGAAACATACATGAATATTCATAAATATTCATTTTTTATTCATTGGACAAAGTGTTAAATTGAATTGTGCGCAAGTAAGTGACGTGATTCATGACAATAGTGAAGGCTACTCCAAAATAGTGGGATGTGCAAGTTCACACACCCTTTTTAAATTACATAAGTAAAGATTAATCAATGGGTCATTTAAAAGCTATCCAGACTTCAAGACCCAACATGAAACTGGAATGTTCAGACTGCACACAAACACACACTTGTGTTAAGGTATGACAAGAACACTGTAAGGTCAAAGCACCAGCCCTGTCAACCCAAAAACAGGCTAGCACAGCCATAACTCAAAACGAAATATTTCTCTAGTTAAGAAATTGCATTGAGCATATCATGGAAAATAGTTGATCTTGCTATCAATATTTTAATAATACATTACATTTTTGAGGTGACTTTACTACCTGTTTAATTTATATGCAACAGGGAGAATATGAGCAGTGGCCCACCTAACCATAATGCAGAGATGCCATTGAGATAGGGTCAATGGTAACAGTAGAGAACATCAGAGGAAATGCCAAGCCAAAGAGTTTAACTCAAAATGATAAAGGCACACACTTTAATCTATCTATCTATCTATAATATAACAATTTTATGTGATCTTTTTTTTGTCACGTTTTAAATCAGGCTTATTTTAAAACCTATATATATATATATATGTTTGGTGGCATTCTTTTCAGAATTTATCAAACTTTAATGTGATGTTATTAAATTTTCAGATTTGTATTCCGTTTTTAAATTGTAAACTAAAAAATATCAAGAACTCACGTCCTGTGAGACAAAACTTTCTGACAATAGATTTAATCATGCCCAGGGCCGGAAATAAAAGACAAAGAGTAGATAACAAAGACAGGCTTTTAAATGTTCGAAGCGATGTGCGAGATGCAGATCATGTGGCACAGCGGCAGCAACAGCAAACCAGCAGCTGATCGAGCAAAGAGGAGGTAAGAAAAAAAACTGGATTTGTTTCCCATTGTATCACCATTTAAGAGGGGGTTTTGGAGGAGTCGACCGTGTCTCCTTGGGGTGCATTCAGCCCCTCTCTTCACATCGCGAGCAGCAGAGACGCAAAGTGGCTGGCGCGTAGCGCAGGCCAGGGGGGTTAGCGAGCGAAGTGAGCTGGGGGTAAGTTGCCTAGTAAACCAATAAATACAATAAATAAACCATCGATATGTCCATCCATCTACTCTGGCATCCATCCCTTTATTTAGTTACTGATTAAAATTTAACCTTGAGGCATAGCCTATCCTAACAGCATTTGGTGCAAGGCAAGGATCAGCCCTTGATGAGATGCCAATTAATTCCTGGATACAATGAAGCATATACCCACAGTCTCTCAATCAGAACCAGTCTGGATTCGCCAGTTACTTTAATGTTCATATTATAGTGATGTGGGAGGAAAACCAAAGTATATAACAAAGATTTGGGAGAACATGCAAATTCCTCACAGACAGTGATCAGGGTGGTTTTGAAACCAACTATGAGAGTTACTGAGCTGTACGGCTGTAAGATAGAACAGCGGAACTGAAATAAAAGCTGTAACTTTTAATTTGAACACTGGTGTATATAAATAAAATATATTGTTCCAATAATTTGTGCTTCTCAATTTTTTCACTGATGCATGTCACATATGTAAAGAAATCTGAACATCATTAGATAATAAATTTACCCCTTTCGGCCTATTGTGGGAGCTGTCAAACATTATGAGTTAATTAGTTATATTCTATTATTACAATGAGAAATTATGACTCATCCATCATTTTACTCCTATTTTGAATCAATAATTTCATTGTACTTTCTGTCAGGAAATGTAGTACTAAGTCATTACACCTTGTCACTGCTTTATTTCTGGCAATTGAGAATGGCAGTGCCCTGAGTAATTAACAAGATGACTGTTGGTGCCTTTTCAGCTAGCATTTTCATATAGTACTTATTTACATATAGTGATACCTACATTTAGTATGAGTGAATTTGAATTAATAGCATCTTCATTCACTAAAACATTTTAAAGTAATAATATGACAAGTTTGGCATGACAGTGTAATATCATGATTCTTTCCACCAGCATATTGCTTTGGAAACAAAACGCATCATCAGCTTTACTAAAAGCTTAAACATATATATATATATATATACTGTGATGAATGACCATGCCAGGACACCAGCTGGATGGAAGAACCGGGGAAGAGGGCATCTGCAAGACACTACATCCCCTGGAACATTAGAGATGGCCTTCCTTGGTGCCTGCGGCACCATGTGTTCCCGCAGGGCACGCTGGGAGTTGGAGTTTGGCACAGCCCTGTTGGGATCCGTGGAGGCCACCAGGGGAAGCTAAAGAGCCCTACTTTAGGCTTTCACCACACCTGGGAGTGAGTCCAGGTATGGTTAGTGACCTACCTGGAACACTCCCAGAACCAGCTTAAAAGAAGTTGCCTCACTCCATTCAGATACCCAGAGTTGGGTGGAAGAGGATGAAGCTTGTTGGAGGAGGAGTGGAGGCGAGAGAAAGGAAGAGAAAGAGAGAAGAAGAAGAAGTGTGTTTTGTGTTTGGTGCTTTGGACTGTGTTGCTATGGGGAGCTAGAGAAAAGCGCTTCCCCACAGAAATAAAACAATGTGCTGTGCAACACTTGTGTCACCTATTGGGTTAAGTGTTGCACAAATAACACTTAGAAAAATCCTTTTAAACACATCTTTTCCTTGAAGTTGAAGGAACAATACTGGTGTCTTTGAAATGCACACAGCAAATTTGATAAACTCATGACAGTGCAAGTTGGTTCCATGCTACTGGTGCGTCCTAGGAGCCTCTTGAACCCGTTACTGCTGATAACGTACCTGAGGATGAGCCAGCGAATGAGGACACTCACACAGAGCAAGGGGTAGGTGCATAAAAGTGCTCCAGTGCTTTTATTAAAAAGTAGCAAAAACAAACAGTGTTCAAAAGTGAATTGTAAGAATTCAATAAATGAATAATCCATAAAACATAGTGATGCTGGAGGTTACAATCAAACAAAAATAATCCTTTTAAAAATCAAAGTTAAAAACACAGGCAGAAAACTGTCTTTTAAAATCTGGTCCTTGGTGCATCCCCTTCATACTGACACTCTGCTGACAAACACAGCTGACCTTCCACAGGTCTCGATCCCTGTTATGCCATGGATACAACAGGGCTCCCCATCCCCATCCAAACCCAAGGTCCCTAAAGGTCATGGTGCTCACTATGGGGCTCTCAGTCCTAGCCTTGCCAAACCCTGCTGCTTTTCTAGACTTATGTGGCAAGTCTCTCCTTTCAGCAGAGCATAACTCCCACTTTCAAAACGTTAAACCAGAGCAATCACTTCTTCAGCCCCTGAGTGTCGGTCGCACTCTCCCGTGAAGGGGCTCTCCTTCCCAGCTCTCTGGATCCTCTCTTTTTCTCTCTCTCTCTCTCTTATTCATGCTGACGCTCTCCCTTCTTTCTGCCTGCATCTCTCTCTCCTCTCTTCTCTTTAACCTCTGTGTTAAAGATCAGTCTTCCTCTCATTTTCTCTTGATCTGTTTTTCCTTTTCTTGTGCCGACTCCTCCTTATATGCCTCCATGGGCACAGAGTCCCAATTGCACACCACAGTAAGCCAATGAAGGAATTGAGGGAGACTGCATCCTCACATGCAGGTGTGCCTCAATTACTCCACCAACATCCCACATCTGCATGAGCGCTCACACCCATGAAGATCAAGCTGACCTGCTATACCTCTTCACCCATTTGCTTCCAGTCATCTCTTCCTGGAAATTAAAATAATTCAAAGGCATCTCCATCCGTGCTATTGAGCTTCATAAAAGACCTATACAATGGAAAACTCATTTGGGTTGTGAACTGTTCATATTGGTAAATAATTAGCTATAAAGGTTTTTGTTACCATGAGATATGATACTTGTGAAAAGCTGCATGTGATCTCAATTCTATGAAACTATAATCATAACCATAACTATAAAATAAAACTCAATCCTTCATTTTCATTTCTTAAAAGTTTTTAAAATTACTCACTGTAGCCTTCCTAACATAAACAAGGACTTTCAAGAACTATTAATACTTCTTTAACAACACTCTTGCAACTGTCATGTGACAGCAATCCTCTGACTGTTGGCTTTCTTGTGACACAACTACTCACAGGTCTTACGTATGTGTCAGAAGTCTCTGGCAATCCCTTGAAATTGTAACTCGTGTCTATCTTGTAACAAGACTCCCTGTACCTTCTTAGTGAAATTTCCAGTGCCACTCCTCACAACTCTCTCTCTTTCTCTATAGCTTATCTGTGAAACTACCCTTTGTGAAAACTTCCTGCATTACCCAACAGCTCTCTGTACAGTTCATTTGTAAAACTGCTGCTAAAAGAACTGGCTCAATCTCACCTGCTCTATTTATTTCTTACATGCCACTCCTATTTTATTGCTTTATCAGATCACCTATGACATGCACCTAACACAAAAGACCTCAACTAACCTCTTAGGTTCTTTTCTTAATGGAAGATAGAAACACATTTCAAAATTAGCTTTGTATTTATTATCCGTAACCTCATACCTGTCTTATGTTCTTACTGTATATGTATTCACCTCTAATGGCAGGCTTCTCATTGCCTGGAACTGCCTTTTACTTTTACTGCTTTACTTCAACACAGTTCTGCCACCAATAGAGATCTTCACAAAATGTCCTTTGTGCCCTGAAGGGACCACAGCTAGACAAGGAATTACTCTTAACCTCTTGACTTTGCTAATAATCAGTAGTGGGAAAGACACATTGAGTTTAAGCTTTTTCTTAAAAATTATATGTATTTCTCATCACAACCAATAGCAGCAAATTTAAACAATACAAAGAATTATACAACCTGGCAGGTGTCATAATAGCCTTCATGTGGTTCCAGATGGTCCAGTTCCATAGTTCCAGATTATACATCCTTAATTGAAAAGTGAAAAGAGAGGTTTTATGCCTGAGAAAGAACTCCCTAAAAGTGTCCACATTCTGAGCTAAGCTTAGGCTCGTCTCAAAGGGTTAGAAAGGCAGCAAGCAAATACTCCATTTTGCAAAAACGGTCCAACTGAAGTCAAACGTAACTGCAAACTGAACTGAGACACATTTAAGTACAGTTTTAATAATAGTTAGCCAGTCTATCTACCTGGTTTTCTTCCGTTTGAAAAGCAGGTATATCTCAAAACTCAGGAATGTTATCATATAAGCTCAAGGTCGATTCCCATGGGAATCAAAAGCTATACTAAGCTGCAAACCCTGCCTGTACAAAACATTCTAAGGTACTGCTTTGCCTTTCAACTTTCCCAGAATAAATTTAACTAATGTGCAAATTAACAACTCTTTCATGCCTCAGATGTTTGCCTGAAATCTGTCAGTTGAAAAGCTTGAAGCATCTCCCACACAACTTCCTCGGCCCAGGATTCACAAGCAGCAAGCAGAAAGATGAAACATGTGACCAATATAAAAACAAAATAGGATTAGTAGCATTTTGTATGCATCAGTCTAGGAATGTTTATTTCTTTCTCAGTATTCAGCATTTAATCTCTTTAAGACAGGACTGTGATTGTGTCTGACTTTGTCATTTGATTTTGTCTGTCATAACTGACCACAGACACCCCCCCCCCCCCCCCAGTGTTTTATTTTCTTTAGTAATGCTTCTGAATGGAGTTCTTGTTTTCCTCTCCTCCATTGTTAACATGCCATATCTCAGTGAAAATGTTAACAATCAAATATTGTTAGGTTACATTTATGTTATTCAGTTTGGAAATGCTTTTTTCACTATGTGTTTAAACATATCTGTGTCATTATGTGTATTCAGTATGTAATTAGTTTAGGGAACAGCCCGGACACAGACAGGCAGACATGATGGTTTTACCACACACGTGTTTATTTATACAATATATAGTGCACATACCCAGTGCCTCAGCAACAATCACCCCTTAAGTCCTGGCCACACACACAATGCCTTTCTCAGTCTTTGGTCCGCCTCCACTCCTCTCCACCAAGCTTCGTCCTCTTCCACCCGACTCTCGCTCTTACTGGAGGGAGGCGGCCCCTTTTATTCCCCCCGGAAGGACTCCAGGTGGATCCTGAGGGCTTATAGCCACACCCCTGTGTGGCGGAAGCTCCCATGGTGAAGCCGGAAGTCCACCGGGTGTCTTCAAGTCTCTTCCCCCCAGTGCTTCCCGGTGTGGCGGAAGTACTGAGGGCCAACACTCCCAAGGCATTGGGGCGCCCCCTGGCGGTGACCACGGGCCCCTACAGGGTTGAGCTTCCAAGCTCCATACCCGTGGTCCCCAAAGCCACCAGGGAGGACGCCCCCTCGTGTCCTGGAGGAGGCACAAGCCCTGCTCTACTCCTCCTGGGCGTCCCAGCCGGGCATGAACGCCCGCCAGGCACCACATTAGTAATTTGTAAACTTTATATTCTGCGGTGGGCTGGCGCCCTGCCCAGGGATTTGTTCCTGCCTTGTGCCCTGTGTTGGCTGGGATTGGCTCCAGCAGACCCCTGTGACCCTGTAGTTAGGATATAGCTGGTTGGATAATGGATGGATGGATGGATAGATAAACTTTATATTTGCATTTTTCCTGCACTCAGTAAAGTACGCTATACAAAAATAAACAGAATTGAATTGAATTATATAGTTTACTTTTGCAGCATGTAAAAAAAGAGATGTGACAGATGAGATGGCTTTCATTGTCTGTGTCAGTCTGAGTGGCCAGCTACTGATAGGCAGTCCACAATGGTCAGTTCCTGCAGAGGGTGATAGCAGATTATCAACTGCAGGTAAAACTTTGGATGGATTTACAATATCAGTGTTATAAACTAATAATTAATGTTGACCTTTTCTTCTTATGCTTTGAAATTGTACGCACTTTGATTAATAATCTGGGAATAGAATTCCAATTAATGAATGGTAAGAAATCATTTTTCTTGCCAACTGTAAAATTTATTGTTTTATTTATGATTTTTGTCAGACTGGCCCATGGTGTTCGGCCACTGACTAAGCCCACTGCCAGTTGTAAAAAACTAGAAAATCTACAGCAACAACAGACATACCAGGCTGACAGTCTAAGAGGCGGTATTCGTGATTTTATTCTGTGATTATGTCTTGGATGGTTTGATATGTCACATATTTTTTTTTTTTTTGCATTAAGCAAATTACAGATTATAACCCATGCTGCATAAACAATAAACTGCAGACTCAAGTTTCTTTTTTACACGCAGCAATCTCTGGAAACTAAAAGGTGGTATAAAAAATTGGATAACTTGTATTTATTAAGAAATTTGTACTTTTTATCAAATTATGTGATGTGATATTGTTTAGGATCACCCTGACTACTGTTATTGCTCAAGTGAGGACATCCACCAAGGGACAAGTTCCAGCCCTACATGTCCGGATGGAAAGCTTTAACGCTTTACATGCTTTTGTTTTCAGTTCTCAGGAGGAGCAGATATGCATCATGATAAAACAGAACTCATATCACTTTTCTTTGACACAAGATAAAACCATATAAAATAAAACAAAGTTTACAGAACATAGTTGCTCAGTTCCTATATGACTGCAATAGCAAATAGTTCCTTCAGTTCCTCAGTTTTAATAGTTAATATGTAGATTCACAATTAGAAAATGCAAGAGAAAGGGAAATAAATCAAAAAGTTTATAATTACATGCAGCTTTCTCTATAGTTTAGTCTTGTCTTCTTGTTTTTTGTTGATATTAAAACAGTAAGGTAGTAGCATTAGCATTAAATTCTATGTATTGCATAATTTGCTAGAAATACAAGTGTTGGTATATTTTAAATTTCTGATAATATTTTGTTCTGGTTAGGAAAAGGATTTCCTTCTACACACAGTAACTGTCTGTATGTGTCACATTCAAAAAAATGGATTCTTGATTTGTGGTTTGTTCTATGCACTACCTGGAAAGTGTCAGCTGCTGGCGTCTGTCATTTTGATCACTATTGGCTGACGCCTGTGTTTCTGATAACTGCCAGTGCTGCTGGTGGCACTGGCGTTTGGTGCTTAGTTTTACACTTTCTCCATAATCTTCAACAATACATCATAGCATATGTATCTATTCCCAAATGGAAAGCTGTCTACAGAATGTTTGTTTCTACATTTTGCTGAGGTTCTAATCTGTAAATTGAAGGTATGACTAGTGATATTTACCGGGGAGTTTCATTAAGGGCATTCTTATTTTAATAATATTCTTCTTATCACTTCTAGCTATGCCATCTTAAGGAACACTTTCACTGATTTGTGATCCCCACAAGATTGATTGAATCGGTACAGTAGGTGCTGTCTTTCATTGTGCAAGTGACTCCCAAGCAAGATGACAAAGATCAATTCTGTCTCCTCCTCAATGAAAAGCCTTGTACAGATAAGATGAATTCAGTCTTCATGTTAGGCTAGAATGCTGAAAATCTTTACAGGGTTAGTAGCCACGTGTACAACACCCCTATCACATGCTTTTATTTTTCCTTGAACAAATTAGCCCTAAAACTCTGGAATCTATGAAATGTACACCTTTTCTAAATTCACTATAGAGGTGTACACAGTGCCAGAAACCAATGACATTGTGGATTAACCTTAACAAGAAATATGAGACAAGATATTTTAATACGGTATATTGTACAATATAGGAGATACCTGAGATCTGTCAGCTGAAAAGGTTAAAGCAATAGGCCTGAAAGTTTTATCAAGCTAAACAGGAGTGCAGCTTATTTGGGAAACGTTGAAATGCAAAGTTGAATTTAGAGTATTTTGCTTAGTTAGAAAGGGCAGTTTTTGATTCCAATAGGAAAATAAAATTGACTTTATGATAATGATTTGGTAACATTTTCTGTGTTTTGAGAAACTTAGAAGTGTCACAGGTGTTTCTTGTGTACAAGAAGGGTGGAGGAGAGTGATTGCTCTTTTGTAAGACATTTTTCATAAAGAGTTCTCTCAGTTCAAGTCAGCTGAAAATTTAGTTCAGTAGTTGCCTTTTCTGATACTTTTGTAAACAGTTTATCTCAGTTAAAATAGACTATGGCCAGGAGTCTCCCCCTTCTGTTTTGTAAATTCTGAAATTGACACTTAACACTAGAATTACCAGAGCCTACGAAAAAACTCATAGATCCGTCCCACCTTAAATCTCTTTGCACCTCTCCATCAGCGTCTTTTGTCCTGTAAATCTGTCGATAAGCAGCAAGCAGCCTACTATCACATCCCCCCACCCGCCACACAGTGTTCTCAGCTCAAGTCTGTTTACCTGTGTGTCAGTTGCTTAGAGTTGTATAGAGTGAGAAGTCAAGCAAAATGACACCTTTTATAAATACTGTATCATTATTTGGAACACATGCATTTCATGTTTATGTAAACACATCGTTAAAACAGAAATGTTTTTCATGTTTTAGTAATAATTGACAAAATGTAGACATGAAGTGTATAATGTGTAAAGCCTGAAGTCCAAATATCAAATAAACACTTTCACAAAAGGTACAAATATAACAGAACAAGTGCACTTCTATTCAAGACTATAACTGCAGAAAAAGAACCCGCGTTAGGGTGCGACAGTGACACGCATTTGCTACGACCGCTTCGGTGGCACAACGGTATCAGCTGTTGACTGGTAATCAAAACTTCATGGGTTCGACCCCGGTCAAGTCCGTTTTGAAAAGCAAGCTGCTCTTATGCTTACTACCTTAGAATAAAAACATACATTTGATTTCAGTCTGTAACAGCCGGTGTAAATTTATGATACTTGTAAAGGTTAGCTTTGTTTTTTTTAATTCAGTTTTATTCTCTTAGTCACGTTCACGATCCCACCCCCCCTCCCCATCTGACACTGCTGTTTTCACATAAAGACACGCTATAACAGAGGTGAACTCGGATCATGACGACGGTTCTACATCAGAGAAAGAATGCACGTCAAACTTTTGCCGTTGCTGTGCTTTGTATATGTACGCGGGAAGCTCTGCAGTCTACTTGTGACTTTACGCTGTAGGAAGTAAGTAAATAAATAAAGGTAAATAAGTAAATAACATTCGATCTGGCTCTTATATACAAAGTACAGTGACGGCAGCTTCCACCTTCAGCTATAGACTCTCCACTCTAGTGTTTAGATCTGGACGGTGCATGTGCCCAAAATGTTAACATTTATATGTTACTTACATAAAACCCAGATCGAATGTTATTTACCTTAATTTATTTACTTACTTCCTACAGCGTAGACTGCAGAGCTTCCAGTGTTTGATCGACATGGGCATGCTCAAAAAATACATGTGTAATGCCACGAAAAGTGCCTGCTGACACTTTAGTACGCAAGCAATGGTACGAGAATGCAGTTAGACTTTTTTTTGAGCGCCTACACCGTCCAGCTCTAAACAATAGTGTGGAGAGTCACTCGCGTACTGAAGAATCTATAGCTGCAGGTGGAAGCTGCCATCGCTGTACTTTGTATATAAGAGCCAGATCGAATGTTATTTACTTATTTACCTTTATTTATTTATTTACTTGCTTCCTACAGCGTAAAGTCACAAGTAGACTGCAGAGCTTCCCGTGTACGTATACAAAGCACAGCGATGGCAAAGTGTGATGTGCATTCTTGCTCTGATGCAGAACCGTTGTCATGATTTGTCACCTCTGTTATAGCGCGTCTTTATGTGAAAACAGCAGTGTCAGATGGGGTGGGGGGGGAGGATTTGGGGATTGTGAACGTGACTAAGAGAATAAAACTGAATAAAAAAAAAACAAAGCTAACCTTTACAAGTATCATAAATTTACACCGGCTGTTACAGACTGAAATCAAATGTATGTTTTTATTCTAAGATATTAAGAATAAGAGCAGCTCGCTTCTCAAAATGGACTCGACCGGGGTTGAACCCGTGAAGTTTTGATTACCAGTCAACAGCTGATACCGTTGCACCACTGAAGCGGTCATAGTAAATGCGTGTCACTGTCGCATCCTAACGCAGGTTCTTTTTCTGCAGTTATAGTCTCGAATAGAAGCGCACTTGTTTTGTTATATTTGTACCTTTCAGTCTTCACACATTATACACTTCATGTCTACATTTTGTCAATTATTACTAGAACATGGAAAACGTTTCTGTTTCAACGATGTGTTTACATAAACATGAAATGCATGTTTTCCAAATAACGATATAGTATTTATAAAAGGTGTAATTTTGTGCAGCGGGTGAGGGGATGAGATAGTAGGCTGCTTGCTGCTTATCGACACATTTACAGGACAAAAGACACTGATGGAGAGGTGCGAAGTGATTTAAGGTGGGACGGATCTACGAGTTTTTTCGTAGGCTTTGGTAATTCTAGTGTTAAATGGAGCTCTTCTTTAGCTGCTAGACACTTGGAAAAGAACTGTGTCTTTGGCAAGAATTTTTTTTCTTTCCGTTTTTCGATTAGGATAATAAAATCTGTATGTAAGAAACTGAACCATCTAGGAATGAATGAAAACTGAATGAACCCACCCAGATTGTATAACTATTTATATTGCTTATAGTTGATGCTATTGGTTTTGATGAAAATAGATATCATCCTTAAATGAAAGGTTAAAGGCAGTGTCTCTGTCTGACAGATTGTCAGATTGTCCATACCTTGCCTAGCTGTTGTAATCATGATTGGATGCTCTAGTGAAGCCCTCTGTTGTTGTTAAAACTGGATTAAAGTAATAGTTTTGAAGTAAAGGCAGTATCAGTTAGTTAGCAGCTCACCATTCAGATCCCTAGAGTTAAATATATGGGGTAAAATCTGGGCAGTAACACAGGCCAGAGGTACAGGTAATGGTTGTATACCTGGCTTTGTCATTTCCTCCTATTCTTATTAAAAAAGAACCTAAGAGTTGAGTTAGTACCTTTTGTGTTAGGCGTATGCCACAGGTGATGTGATAGTAAAACAAAATATGCACCTACTTTGGAAAATTAATAAGTAACACAAACAAACTTAATTTTCCACAATTAAGCAAAAGCAGTCTAATACTCCATCATTATATTAGATCTTTATATTACCTTATAATATAGTGTCAGCATTTTTGTCTCCTGCTTAGTGTAATGATAATTGTTATGCATGTGGAGTGAATGTACACATTACTGAAGGTGGGTACTGCAACATACTATTAATTTTTTTATATATTTTGAAGTTAAACTGTTTTTGCCTTTTCTTAACAGTATAAATGTAAAGTCAAATCATTTTAAAATATGGGCTGACTAAATCTCACAACCTTTTCAGAACAGTATAAAAAATAAAGGGAAGATGACACATACCAGAATATCTACAACTCATGGTTCATAGCACACCATTATTTAATTCTACTCTTTGAGCATTTTATTGTAAATGTAGGAAAACTTTAATTTGCATAGTAATAGAATAACATTTTACACTGTTTGATACTGATATTCTCATTAAGTAGCCAACTTTCAGAATCACACCGTAATTGTGACTCATAACTTTACATTTAGCATGTTGATTTTTGACAAGATCTATTTATATATTAATGTAGGAACTGGAGCACCAAGAGATAAAATGCAGCTTCACAAAAGAGGATTGTTATATTTTCAGATCAACTGATTTATATTTTAGTGATTTGGCCAGAACATCATTTTTATGACTAAGACAAAAATATATTTTTTTACTCTCTAAATATTTTGTTTCAAGATCATTTTCACCATTTTTGGAAGGTTTGGATAATAGAGAATCCCTTTGTATGGTTATTTTTATAAGTTATTGTCTCTAAGCATATGCTAACTATTATAATTATGAATTTGTTTAACTGCAGTGCAATCTTTGTTTATTCATGGGCACTGCCAATTTGAGTAGCTATGCCAGATCATTCCCTCCAGAAGCCACGTCACGTGACATCATCATTGCAACTCTTTGAAGGTTGATGCCACACACTTATTGATATCTGAGATGGCTGTTGGATAAATTTGTTTACAGTTAAGTATTATAGTGACCCTTTGACTGCAAGTTTGCCTTGTGTTTTGCTTTCATTGCCTGACTTTCTTGATCTCCTGGTGTTGACTTTGTTTCTTTTATGGTTACAATCCATCTCCTGAGCCCTTTTTGTCAGCCCACATTTGCAGCAAGGAAGTGTGTGTTTAAAAAAGCTAAATGGATTTTAACTATGTTGTGATCCATTTGAACTGTTAGATTTTCAGTCTGGTAATTAAAAGATTTTTTTTCTCTACCTTTTCCTTCCACAACAGAACAATCATAATGGTAGGATGGCTGAAGCACCACCAGAAAGCAAAGCCTTGAGCTCAGGTTTGCAGACGTCCTTGTAGTGCATATGGTGTCTTCTTATTAGCATTTTGTGTGATGTCAGTTCTACAAAGAGGCAGTCCTTGGGTATCTATCAGCCATGTGTGAGGTGAAGATGGAGGTAGTGCCTGCCCTCTCGAACACTGCATTATAGGTGAAGTTGTCTTTCCAAGTGATACCAATTACACACCTGAGGCACAGCATAAGGAAGGAGTTGAGCCACTGTTCTTGTTTTGTACACAACGTCCAAGTCTCACTTGCATATAGCAATGTGTTCAGCGTGCAGATACACCTGGGCTTTGGTTTACTCTGTGAGCTTGCTGTTGGTCAGTCTTGAAAAGGTTGCAGGTGGCTTTCCGATGTGCTTGTTGATTTTGCTCTTGAGTGACAGGTTGTCTGAGATTGTTGAGCCCAGATGCGTGAACTCATGGCCAGCTTCTAGTTTGTAGTCAATGATACTGATGGAAAAGTCAGTGAAGACATCTTGGCCCACCACCTGTGTCTTCTTCAGATTGACGGTGAGCTCCTTGTGAGCCTCTGCGAAGCATGCCATGAGTTTAAGTTTTGTTAGGAAACAAGAAATTTCTGGTGTGTCACATCTGCACCATGGTCTTTGCTTGAAGCCTTCACAGTATGAATAGGTTCCAGTTTGATCTTGTACTGAGACAGAGCCCTCTGTGGCCTTTCCAAAGACATATTTAAAGGATAACCTTTACTCATACACACATTGTTTATACACAGTTCCCATACAAAATTGTTTCCTAAAGTTAAGTGTTTTCTGTAAATTATAAAAAATATCTTGCCCACACGGCTCTTTACAATGGAAGTTATGGAGCATGGAAAATGGGGAACCACCTGAAAATTAAAAGCCTAACAGCTTACAGATGAAGCGGCAAGATGTTGGATATAGAAAACACGTTTCTGACAACAAAAGGGATCTGAAAATAATGATTTTATCACATTTTAGTGGTACTGTTTTTCTTGTGGAAAGGATCCATTTTGTTTTCACATGAAAATAGTAAATCAAAACAAAGCAAAAACAATCAGGCGTCACGAAAAGTTTTACTGTAATTAGGTATTTCGAGAGAAAACCACATTCCAGATGGTTGAAAGGTTATTGCTCAGGAAAACTAAGGCTAAGCTGAGCCATCACACCACCCCTGATCTTCTTTTAAAACTGATAAATCTCATAATTTTGGTGCTTTTTGTTTAAAAGTGACATGTATGAACTATTTTATAATATGCATGTAATCACAAGGACGGGAGCTTTTCCCCCATGCCCCATAGCCTCCATTGTAAAGTGGCAGTCCAGTGAAGATATTTTTTTAAACTTACAGGAAACACTTATTCTTTAGAATGCAGTTTTATGAGGCAAATGGAAATATACCATGTTTTTAAAGAAATAAGTTGAACTTGGAAAATACCAAACTTATCCTTTAAGCAGGACTGCAAAAAAGGTACCAAACAGTGTGTAACAAGAACACACTCCTGCTTCACCTTGCTCAGTAAACTGAAGAACTCTGGCATTGAGATATGAAACATGATGGCCCCTTTCATATCTTAATGCAGCGGTTCTCAAACTAGGGGGGCGCGAATGTTGCCATATGTGGTGTAATTTCGCTATTCGTAGGGAAATTTTAAACTTGTAGCGGTGTATCGGCAGCAAAAAATATAGGAATTAATTTTATTTTGGTTTCAAAAAAACATTTATGGGGGTGCGATTAAAACTGTTATGAAAACTCGGGTCGTAAATACTTAAAAGTTGACAATGCTGAGCAGTGTTGGGAGCCAGCCAATCTTGGCCATTAACTCGAACTGGCAATTTATACTCATGTACTCAATGAAGGCAATGTACAGTGTCCCTGCAGTTACCTGAAAATAAAGATCCTGTCGATGGTTCACTGTTCTGCTCTAAACCCGCTCTATTACTGTTCAAGCTCCCTCATTGCATTTTATTTTAAACAGATAATCATTTACATTTTAACAGCACCTTTCATGAAACACTTCATCATAATACACATTGCAAAACAGAAGGATTATAATTCAAGATAGAAAGAGTAGCAATTTTTCAATACAGTACCTTCAAACCTTTGGAATAAATAGGAGTACTTATAAGAGGTGTTTATCACAATACCAGGTTTTAATAAAAAGAGGCACACAAATGCCTAGATAGACTCTCACCTCACTTACTATGAAATAATAAAAGAAATAAAGCATGCTTTTGTTTAATGTGCTGCATATTTCTAAAAATTATTTAAAAAATAAGGCAGTTAGATCAGCACAGATTGTCAGTCCATTATTTCTATTGTCTGTACATTAGTGGGGTATTATTCTTACCAATATTGACCCTTTTTCGCCTAATATCTTTTACCTCCATGACCCGCTAAAACTAAAACAGAATCAAAACACCTAAATTTCTTTGTTTCTGGTACAGAAAATGTAAGGTAAGCAGATTTTCACTTGGTTGCAAATAGCTGATTCACACCTATTGGCCTCCTGTACATTGTTAATTATGGCAGGCCACGCTACCTTCAGAGCTATTTGCTATTTTCAAAAATACTTCCTATGTTGTATTTACTGTATTATTTTATTCTTTTCATTACTCTTTTTGATAATGGGGAAAAATCTATCTTGCTGATTTTAGCTCCCTAGCAAAATCATTAATTTGTTTACCTAGTGCCCTTTTCTATTATCTTTTATTCTTTACAGTTTTCCATCTTGCATGTTCTTACTAATGTGAAACCTGAAAATTCCATTATTTTAATTTTAAGGTTTTGTAACCCCTGCGGTGGGCTGACGCCCTGCCCATGGATTATTTCCTGCCTTGCGCCCTGTGTTGGCTGGGATTAGCTCCAGCAGACCCCTGTGACCCTGTAGTTAGGATATGGTGGGTTGGATGGATGGTTTTGTAACCCAGTCTAGGATTGATACAGACTTAGGAGTATGCATGTCCTGCCAGAAATGTCAGCTAAGATTATAAAGTTATTATGATTACGAACTTTTGAAATGTATAGTTTATTTCTGTGAACATATTTTTATTTTCTATTTAACATCATTATTACTGTTTATTGTAATTTTGTGTGTTTTTTCAGGGCCATTGCCATTGTGTTTATCATTGTCATGGCCGATAGCTAGTGATCAGTGGCAATGCAAATGACATTAGTTTCTGATGCTACAAAAAATGCCAGCAAACTGCAATAAAAGTATTTCGTGGTGTTAAAATAAATCTCTTTAGGAAATTGGGACTTTGCACTAAACACAATTATGACAGTTTTCCATTTGCATTCTTTTAGAAAAAAGAGTTTGGTTTCTGTATTAAAGGAACTACTTACATACATTTATGTTTTCTGGTAATGCCCAGAGGGGGGTGGGTGGTCTTTTAGCTTCATACTCCTGCAGGTTTATTTTCGCTAGCATTTTGCGGGTAGACATTTTTGTATTCTGTCCTCCCTGGCCATCTGACCATAGCATCAGATTTATTGTTATAATCATTAGAGACTTAAAAATGATTTTAGCTGTTTATTTCAAAATTACAGACACCGTTTCTTATTTAACTGTATTATTTAGGTGTGTATTAATTTAATGTTATCAGTTAGTATTGGTATTTAATTTATTAATTTATTTTTGTCTTTAATATCTTGTAAAACACTTTGAGGTATTAAAATGTGCAATAGAAATAACTGCTGCTATTGTTGTTTTCCTTTGAACGGTTTCACTGTTCAACAAGCATTTTGCTACTGGGAGTCTTTCACTTTACTTTAACAGGTTTCACTTGCTGACTCCAAATCTGAAAACCGTTTTCGTCCAGCACATCCCATTTTTTAGTTATGATGTTCCAGGTCTTGGACAACTAAGGTGACTGGACAGTAAAAGCAGATAACCATTTTGATAAATACCGGTAATTCCACTAGGGATGCCATTGAGAGAAAAGAATTTGCCACACGTTACTAACATCTGTGTGTTGTTTACCTTGTCATTATTAATTTTATTTAAAAATTTTTAATTTTTAATTAACAGAAAAAATATTTGTTACTGATTACCAGGTCTTATATGACTCTAAAGCATAATGACACAACTCAGACATGACGGTGCAGTAGGTCGAGGTTTTACTGTTAAACATAACATTGCATTTCAGGACATTTTGTTCGTTAGATTCACCATTACTTTAAAAATTTTGTGAAGGCGATGGACAGAAATGGCGATGGTTTTCAGCATTTAAGAAATAATTTTGGTCTCGAATATTGAAGCCAAACTTAAGGAAGGTGTTTTTGTTGTTCCTGAAATCCGTGAACTGATGCTTGACGATGAGTTCAAAAGGAAACTGAAGCCCACTGAATCAGCAGCATGGGAAGCATTTGTGCTGGTTGTCCAGAAATTTCTTGGCAGTCACAGAGCAGAGAATAATGCTGAGCTTGTGGTGAACCTGCTGAAAGCGTATCAGCTTATTGGAGCCAGAATGTCACTGAAGATGCATTTTTTACATTCTCATCTCGACTTTTTCCACCAAATCTGGGTGATGTCAGCGATGAGCATGGGGAAAGATTTCATCAAGATATAAAGGTGATGGAAAACTGATATCTTGGAAAATTCACTCCGAGCATGATGGGTGACTACTGTTGGTTCTTGTAAAGAGAGACAGATGTGCAGTACAACCGCAAAAGTGAGTGCCTCCAACATTTTTGGGCACGCTGACCTCACTTTTACATTGAGGTAAATATGGTTTAACGTGTCTCTGGTATCGTCTTCTGGTTTGTTTTCAGAATAAACACATCAAAACAATTTTGGTGGGACAGAGTCCAAACTCCAGATATCCATCCATCCATCCATCCATTTTCCAACCAGCTGAATCCGTACAGAGGGACACGGGGGTCTGCTGGAGCCAATCCCAGCCAACACAGGGTGCAAGGCAGGAACAAATCCCGGGCAGGGCGCCAACCCACCGCAGGACACACACACACACACACACACCTACAAAGCACACACTAGGGCCAATTTAGAATTGCCAATCCACCTAACCTACGTGTCTTTGGACTGTGGGAGGAAACCGGAGCACCCGGAGGACACCCACGCAGACACGGGGAGAACATGGAAGTGAACCCGGGTCTACTTACTGCGAGGCAGCAGCGCTACCACTGCGCCACCGTGCCGCCCAACTCCAGATATCATGTTGATATATTGATATTCAAAAGTGTCAAAACGTCAATGATGTGTATTTTAAAAACCTGATGCGCTAGCTTAATTCTGATTTCATATATGAAATCAGTGTAAAAAACTTAAAGAGCTTCTCTGAAGTTCCCAGTAGCAAACAAAAAATATATTTTTGTAAACCAGTATTATTAATGAAGAATTGAAGTTTACTACTCCATTAGATAGATAGATAGATAGATAGATAGATAGATAGATAGATAGATAGATAGATAGATAGATAGATAGATAGATAGATAGATACTTTATTAGATAACTGAGGACCATTCACAATTCTTCATCTGTTCTCAAAAACATCTATAGGTACATATTGTATACTGAAGACTTCAGCCGTCTTACACAACTGCTATTCTCACATCTCCCTTGTGGCTAATGATTCAGGACCATTGGCATGCGTAATAGCAGATTGAGCAACAGTTCCTACTTATAAGATGTAAGGCTGCCAAACAGTCAGTCACAAAAACAAAATTGTAACATAAGAAATAGTGTAAATATCTCAGTATAGATTACTTGCAAATACATATTGTATATATTTCATGTAATTTGCATATATGTTTATGTATACGTCACTGCTACTGGATCATCCCCATGGCTATAAACGGCTCTGAGCAAGACTGATCAAGTAGCAGTTCACTGGTTTTGGTTGGAGTCTCATTTGTAAGTATTGAGTTTCACTAGGATTTACTGGTCTCCTGACTTATTTTTGCTACTGTCTTTGGTTTTGCTTATGGAGTGTGGAATTTGGACTTGTTCGCCTTAGGATTTGTTGAGCATTTATTTATAATTTTTCCTATTTTTTAATAAGTATTTTGATTTATTAAAATTCTTTGTTGATATTTGTCAGTACATGCCAGACAAATTGACAATTTGACAGTTCTCTCCTTTGCAAGGCTTTTTTGAAATTTCTTGACATTCTTTTTCTGTTTTTGACTTTTTTAAAGCCAATTTTCCCATTTTGGGCTTGCCTAGGTCAAAGCCTGTAGGCAACAGTTGATGAATTAATTGAATTGGGGTGAAACTATTCTGGGATGGCTAGTATCCTGGCCTGCTTTTGTGGTTATTTTGAAGGACTCATTTTGCCAAGATCATGACTCTGTATCACAACACCTGGGGCCTCATGTATAAACGGTGCGTACGCACAAACATGTTGTATACGGCCGTTTCCATGCTCACTTTGAGATGTATAAAAACCGAAATTGATGTTGAGCAACTCACATTTTCACAGCAGCCTCCCTCTGGTATAGCAGGTCCACAGCTCTCGGCAAAGGCCAGTTTTAAATCAATAATCACCGCGCTCGTGGCTTAGTGAGGGGGCATGGTGGTTGTGGCTGTGGCAGTTCTCAGGGCGATTGGGGATTTGCAGGTGAGAGACTGCCCACATCCGTGATTGTTCCTGGGGCTGCTAATTTGCTGCAGCTGCTATGCCCTCTCGACATATATAGAAGCGTGAGTCGGCTAGAGGAGAAATTAACAGAAAGAGAAAGAGACGGAGGTTGCTGGAAGGAAGTGAGAAGAAAGCCGATGTGAGAGAGAGAGAGAGCACAAAGGAGATCGTGTGAATGAGCGAGGACTGTGGGCCCTAGCGAGGTGTTTAGCTAACACCTAGGGCAGTTGATTGTAGTCGCTCCCACTGAGCATTTGGAGAAGAGTGGGAGTGACTAGCGAGGGAGGTAGTCGCCGTGGAAGACAGCGGGAGTCGGGAGACTTAGCTTCTCTCCAACGGCCAGGACTCCCATGCTGGAGACTATATGCCTAATTCCCGGTCTGGGATGAGAGCACAACCGAAGCTAGGATTGGGAGGCCTCCAGACCTGTGTGATTGAGAGGAAGAAGGTCAGCTGCAGAGAGAGCATCTCGCCTGCTGCAGGGCCCAAACGGGAGAAGCAGGTGGGACGCTAGTGTAAAAGAAGCACCGGGCTTGTAATTGTTTTAAAAGACTGCTTCCAGCGGTGTTTTAACCTCATAGTTTTTTAAAGGATTATTTTTGTTCTATTTATTGATTTTTAAACCTCCACATTTGTTTTAATGGATTATTTATTTAATGAAGACTTTTTGGGAAGCACTGCACTTATTTATTTATTTGAACATTGTTTTGTTGGATTTTTAAATAAAAGCACTCTGCACTTTTCTACACCGTCCCCTTGCTCCATTGTTATTGCCTCACTGTCTAGCTCATCGGTAACATTACCGACGGTGACGGGTTCAAGGGCTCCCAGACAGCAGATGGGAGCATGGAGCCGAACCCGTATCGTCACAATCCCCCCTTGCGTACGCAAGTTTCTGCTGGTTTTGCAAACTGGCGTCACCCAGCGTCAAAGCAGTGCTACTGTTTCTTTGGTCTATTTTCTTTTTTAGAAAGGAAGATTTATTCAGACCAGTATACAAGGCATTACAGTAGTCGAGACGCGAGAAGATAAAAGCATGTACAAGCATCTCCAATTCTGGTGTTGAGACTATAGGCTTCAGTTTAGAAAGGTTTCTTAAATGACGGAAACAAGAGCAGCTAACAGAACTTACAAGTGAATTTAGTCTTAACGACTGATTGAAAATCCTCCCAGATTACATAAATTGAATTTGGCAATTGGAGAGACAGAAGCCATCTTGAGACTAATCTCAGAGTGAAGGCTATGAGGAGCAACAATAAGAACCTCAGTCTTTCAATGGCAAGTAGGTATTACAAAGCCAATTATTAATCTGTGACAAGCAGTCAACCAAAATGGACAATTTTTCAAATCGATTGGGTATAAAATGAGGTATAAAGCCGTATATCATTCACATGAAGGTGATATGAAATGCACTTAGGTTCAGCTGCATTGGTTCTCAGGCTGGTATTGTTTTCCTTATACATCCTTCCTTTGTCTCAAATTATGAACTCATCACTGGGCTGGTACAAAGTGTGATCTGAGAAATGTGGTATGGAATCTCAAAGACGAGTCCATATTCAAGGACCTATGTACAGCTCATATTTTGGCTGCTCGAATTTTCCATTTCCATTTTCTCCAGGTAGACACATCCAGAACAGGACGGGGTGCAGTGCTGGTTCATATTGTGAAAGTAGAAGAACACCCTGTGAGTAGGAAGCTGTTGTTCAGTTTTTTATTCTAAATACATTTGCAAAAAAAAGTAGAATCCTATTTTTGCTTTGTCATTCTGGGATATTCTGTGTTGCTTAACATGGTGAAAAAATCAATTTAAATGACTTTACCATAAAGCTGCAACATAACAAAATGTGAAAAAGTGAACGGGTCTGAACAACAACAACATTTATTTATATAGCACATTTTCATACAAAAAGTAGCTCAAAGTGCTTTACATGGTGAAGAAAAGAAAAATAAAGGACAAAATAAGAAATTAAAATAAGACAACATTAGTTAACATAGAAAAAGAGTAAGGTCCGATGGCCAGGGGGGACAGAAAAAACAAAAAAAAAACTCCAGATGGCTGGAGAAAAATATAAAATCTGCAGGGGTTCCAGGCCACGAGACCACCCAGTCCCCTCTGGGCATTCTACCTAACAGAAATGAAATTTATGAAGACTTTTTGAAGACACTGTCTTAAAATATATGTGTGTAGTTTTTTGCATTTGCTTTAGCATTATGTTTTATGTTTACTTGTATGGAAAATTGGGCTCTAAAGTGGAAGCAAACTTAATGAAAATAAAATAAATTAAATTAAAAAAATAACTGTGTGGATAGATGGGTGAATGGGTAGACGTCCAGAAACCCATCATTATCAATGTCAAAAACACTTGTCATTTACTCTCAAAGAAACAGATGAACAGAGTTAGAATAAAGTTAGAATAACAAACATTAATGAGAAGATGATTAATTTTTTACATTTAAAATTTCTCATTTAAAGATTTACCAATGTTGTTTCTTGTCCTAGAGTGTGTATATAAACACAGGGAACTCCAGTTTCTGTATTACATCTTGCCTGAAGAAGGGGCCTGAGTTGCCTCGAAAGCTTGCATATTGTAATCTTTTTAGTTAGCCAATAAAAGGTGTCATTTTGCTTGGCTTTTCTCTACAAACATTAATTAAAAATATTTGCCCAGTTTGATCTATTTATATGCACTGATGCAAATCTTGTAGAATGGCTTCACATTTTCACACCGCACAAAACACCTCTCTGTTTCTCCTCCCATCTGTGTGTGTGCATCTCTGTACTTTTCTTCCCAGAGCCTAATTTACCTTTCTCTCACATCTTTCAGGTTCCCTCCCAGGGCACCACATTCTATGCCACCCTCTCCTAACTCTTGTGCTTTTAGGGTACTTATAATACTCTTCATAGTGGTAGGGTGTATCAACATGACCTCTGCATACCTACGCTGGCACATAGTGTTTTTTGCTTGTCAATAGGGGTTTCTATCTTTTAGGGTCTTGATGTGCATTATCTTTGCCCTGTAAACGCTTGCTACTTCTCCTTCTTTGCATTCCCTTAAAACTGCAATAATTGATTTGATTGTTGTGTTACACCATGGCTAAAACTGCCTTGAACTACAAAAGGCAGTTAACATTAATTACTTCTGCAAACAGCATAGGCCAGACACATTTGGTGTATGAGTATTCATGTGTATAAGTGAAAGAGATAACTCTTAAATCAGGTGCAATAGGATTGCTTAAATACATGCTGCATAGCTTTAGAAAACGTGCCTGAAACCTGAGAAAGGCTGTTGCAAAATTAGCCTATGGGCAGATATTTTTATCTGCAAACCATTATAAGAGTATGAGTCAGAGTTCATCTCTGGCAAAACTGATCACACCTAAATAGTTGTCAAAAGGCAATGCAGCCCTGCCCATGTCATTAAAGCAGCTACGAACAAATGTGTCATAACTTTTAGATTATTTTATTAAAAGCCAGTTTAATTTCTTATTCTTCAAATACTTTCACATTCTACAAGGTGTTTAATTACTATTCGTATGATGGCTAGTAAACAATAGAAGGTTTACCAGGTGGAAAATACACAGTGACAATATTTCTACATTAATTGAACAGATGAGTACATTGACATTAATTATATTTGAAGAGCACCATATTTAGGCCATCACATTCACCCTGTACTGTAAAGGATTATAGGGGTCAATATTGTCACATGTACAGAGTACAATGAAATTCTTTACTTGTAACTGTTAATCAACATTTATTTGGAAATTAATTGAAAATGTCTTGCTTTTTATAGCATGATAGGTTTCTTTTTACAATGAATTTTGTTATATTAGTAGGATTAACAAGACAGTTCTAACTTTGAGAGTGGCACATTTGTGCAATAAGTGACATTGACATTCCACAAGGCTTGAACCCTGGATAAATTTTAAAATTCAAATGGGCAGGATGCATAAATGTGCTATTTTCTACCCTAATTAAAGATGATTACAACACCTCTGCCTACAGCTTGGACTGTCAGGTCAACCCTCAATCACGGATAAGCACTATGGATAGAAAAACTAGTTTTAGGATTCTGAAAAGTTCATGTTTTGTTTTTGAGTTTAATTTTCAGTCTTAAAGAAAATAATAATTTTAATTTTGCTTTTTAAAGTACACATGCATCTACTGGTAAGCATCATAAAACCTAGTGCCAGTGGAAAACCTGGAGTGGTCAGTTTGGAAGAGAAGATGGGTGGTGGGTGTCCACAGTGCAGCTTTTTGGGCTGTTTCATGTGTTTTGTAACTGACATAACAGAATTTTGGACATCAACTTAACTGTCCCCAAGATGAAAAGCGTGTCTCGAGACCTGAGGCAAACTCGGAAAGATGTTAGAGAAATGAAAGAGCTATTTGGAGAGGTCCACAAAAAGACTCAAGACCTAACCACTTCATTTCAACAACAGCTCTTGAAGTTTAGCAAATTGAGTGAACTATGTTTTGGGAACAACAAAGTAAGAGTCCCCTCCAATTGGTAAATTAAGCCAAAAAGCCTTAGATATTTCAAACAATCTTGTTTTTCAGGTGATCAGAGAAAGTGCAGAGGTTTTTTAATTCACTATTGTTTAGTCTTTGATATTCAGCCATGCGCATTGTGAGCAATTGAACTATGCTTTTGATTTTTAGAGCTGACTCGGTTACAAAAAAGGCACACTTTCAAACAGATACCAGCTTAATAGATGTAGGATCAGATATAGATTTTCACAGATCTCATATCTCACGGTAACAAAAACATTTTTAATTGATTATTTGGAAATACAAGCAGCCCACTAACTAGTTTGAGTTTTCTGTCTTGCATATTGTTCACAGATGTTGGAGCTCTGCCTCTCTGCAGCTCAATAGCATTTATGGAGACAACTTTGAATTCTTTTAAGAAGAGAACGAGACAACTAGAGTCAAGTGAGTGTAGAATTTTATCGTGTTTTTTGTGTGCCTTTATGAGATTCCAATATTGTTCCTTCAAGTTAAAAAAAAGTGTGTTCAACAGGGCTTTTCTGAGTGTTATTTGTGCAACTCTGAACCAATGGTATGCTGTACCTACAGCCAGCTAAAGCAGACTACATAATTTTGTTAATTAATAAACCCAGGTGCAAATCAGGGCAAATCACCCAAGATGCAATTCGTTTGACGTCCTTATAAAATATTTAAAATAATTTTTAATTTACTGGTCAGGTCTGAAGTAGCTGTTTATAGACTTTTAGAGTTCAAGCAGAGAAATTCATTTTTTTCAGTGGCTAATTTGAGTTGAGAAGAACACATATAAATGATGCTATTCAAGAAAGATCAGTCCTTGAAAATAAAAGACAAACTTCTTAACATGGCAGAGGGAAAGTCTTTGGAGAAAGTGACAGATTTGGGTTCAAAGATCGGTACCAGTATCCTATCAAGGAAAGAAAGGTAGAGTAAAAACAGGGCAGATCTATTTTTTTCAAAGGTTTCAGTAGAAAAGTATGATGTGAAGAAACCAATGGAAGAATAGGAAAAGCAGTTGTCACAGATACTTAGCATCAGAGATGCACTGCAGAAAATTTAGGCTTTTACTGCGGTAAATCAGGGATCAATGATCAGGGAAACTAAAATGCTTACCCTATTTTAAGGTGGTACAGGCTATCCAGAAGCAAAAGAATTCACTTGTTCTGTCAGTTCTGTTAGAGGGTTTTGAGTACAGAGGCCCTTACTGAATCAGGTGCAGCCGAGAATTTATTCAGCTCTGAGTTAGGAAACTGCATCGTCCAGTTTAATCTTTGAAATATAAGCCACAGTTTTCTGATGCAGATGAGAAGCTATTATGTAAGAGTCATTGAAAATATAGCACATTCTTCTTGATTTAAGCTCTCTATTTTGAGTTCATCACATTTTTGTTATACTCAATCTTCATCCGTATATATTAGGCTGATATACTCCTGTCATAGATTTCTGATGAAAATATATGATTTAATGGACCAAAAAAGCCTTACAAATGGTCTTTTTCATCATGTCCACTGAGGGTAAAGCTCTTTTTTTGTGGAAAAGAAAGACAGAAGTTTGCTTCTGCTTAACGAGTATTGAGAGCTGAACAACACCGAAGAACAGCTACCAACTATTGTTAATTTCATTGTTGTCAAATCAAATCACTGGTTCCAAAGTATTAACAAAATTGGACCTCCTTAGAATTTATAATCTAGTCTATCTAATCTAATCTAGAATATGTGAGGGTGGTTAGCAGAAGACCACATTCAACACTACTTGAGGACATTAGTTAGATAGATAGATAGATAGATAGATAGATAGATAGATAGATAGATAGATAGATAGATAGATAGATAGATAGATAGATAGATAGATAGATACTTTATTAATCCCCAAAGGGAAATTCACATTTCAGATACATATATATGAAGTAATGCTGGAGGGGCTGATGCCCCTTCGATTTCTAAAAGTTTGTTAAAGATATTTGGCACAACTCATTATGCATTATGGTATTGCTTTACATTAATGACACCCCGATATTTTCTAATATTATGGAAGAACATATTACTCTGAGAAGTGATAGAAATTTTATGGCATAGCAAACATTATGTGGTCCAAAGACTTCAGGAACAGTGCATTCATCCCACTGTTCTATAAGAGAAATAAATCTGACTGAGGTACCTATCTGGGTATAGCATTCCTTTCCATTGGTGAAAGGTGTTGGCTTGTTTAATTTTCTACCACATAATCTCCTGCATGGCAGAGGAAAACCTCTCTGAGCACAATGTGGCTTCTCCCTGGGTCACAGCACCATTGATATGATCTCTGCTTTGTGACAAAATGTATCCTGGTAGTTACTGTGACAGATAGGGGGTGCTATCGCTCCCTTGAACCCTCGGATCAGACGCCAGACACCAGGTAAAAGTCCAATAATTGACTTTATTATAATAATACAGTGCACAAAGCACCCTGCACTCCACAATACTCAATAAATAAACACAAATCAATAATCAATAAACAATCCTCCACTCCCAGACACGTTGCCACCCTTCCTCCCGACTCAGCTCATCCGTCTGGGATCTCTCACAGTCTTTTATAGTTCTCGACCCGGAACTGCTTCTGAACCCTCAGTCTATGTGACTTCCTAGCGCTTCCGGATCAGATCAAAACTCTTCTTTCTCATCGCGGAAGCACGTCATTTCCTCCGTCGCTGTGACTAATACGTACTTCAGGGCTATAGGTAAAATAGAAGTCTCTGGGCCTCCCTGCAGTGTCCCCTGGTGGCCCCAATTTTATCCAGCAGGGCTGTACAGGAAAACTCCAATGTCCATGATGCCCTGTTGTAATTCGGGGCACCTCCACGCATCAGGGAGGGCTCCATCTGGCGGCCTGGGGGTATTGGCTGGGATGAATGGCCGGCCATATCCCACATTACAAACCCACAATGAGAAATAAGTTAGAAAAGTAACTTTGTTTTGGTTGTTTTTTTTCTCTTAGACTTGTTAATATAACGACCCCATGATAGTCCACTGATTACAAATTTGGCTTCTATTTTAGGGACCTAATTTAAGTGTACAAAATTCTCAAAGGTATTGATTGAGATGATTCAGCAAAATTCTTTCAATTAATTAGAAACTCATGTACTTCAGAACTCCAGTGGAAATCAATGGAAAGTACTTTTAATACTGACGTCATGAAGCACTTCTTAACGTAAAGAGTTGTGGGTATCAGAAGCAAAACTACCAAGTTCTATAGTTGAAACTGAAACCTTGATAAACCTAATAAAGTATCAGAACAATATCTTGGAAAAATATAGCTACTAAATAACCAAACAAGCTTTATTAGCTTTAAGTCCTTCTCTTGTTTGTCAGACTTCTTAAGTTTCTTATATGTCTGATGGAGCAGACCTGAAGAAGAGGATTGATGGATTATTATCCTACCTACCCTGTCTGAAGATTAGGTCAAAGATGGAGGAGAAACTTTTCCTTGAGCAAATCTGTGTCAACAATGGCACACTGTTCGCCTAAATAGAACCAGCTCTCCAGCTCATTGGCAACAGCTTTGCAGAGGCTTTTCATCTCTTTGGCTTCATTATTAGATTGGGCAAGACAAAAGACATATTTTCAGCTTCTTCCCGGGTCTACTACTTCTCCCCATTTCACTACCATTGAAAGAACATGACTGAGGGCAGTGGGTGAGTTCATGTTTCTCAACTGTATCATCTCCAGTGGTTTCTTCAACAAAGAAATCAGCACCAGAATTTCAAAGGCCAAGGGTCTAATCATGTGTGTTGAATCAGCAAAACATCCTACAAGCTACAGAGCGCAAGATGTACAAAGCTGTTTTGTCCACCAGGTTCTTGTACGGCTGTGAGACCGTATATAATGACACCTCAAACTGCAGGAGCAAGTCCACATTTTAAGCCTGAGGTTAACCCTGGGCATTTACAGTGAAGCCCAAGTTACACACCTGGAAGTCACCCACACAGCAAAGACAGCATACATCGAAGCCATACTGCTGAAACCTCAACTCACAAACAACAGGACATGTCATAATCACGGAGAATTCTAGAATCCCCAAGCAGCTATTGTATAGTGAGATGACCCCTGGGCTAAATAAAACAGAGCAGGCCTCATAAAAGATTTAAATATTGCATGACAGCTAACATCATACATGCTTGGCTTGTTTTTATAAATGTTCGTCTGTATTGAACAAGCAATTTGGAGAAAAGGTGTATAGTACATAGCATAATGAAGAGAGGATAGCAAATGGTGACATTCTCAACATTTTTCTCTGGTGGCAATCAAGAGGTTTTAAGGCATCTTGTGAATTCTTATGAAGTCAATGGCTTTGACCAAACATAGCCAGCCAGCGTCAATGACGCAAAATGAAATTTCCAGTAAGGAGACTGAAAACAGGGTGTGATTTTCCTTTTGCTTAAAAGTTCACTCAAATGAGCAAGATGTTGGATCCAAGTTTTTGACTTTAATGGTTTCTTACTTAGGTTAATGGTGCGTTCACAAATGGCACATCCATGTGCTTTGGGAATTTTCAGAATACCACTTCCCACTTCATTGCATCCACATGAATTTCCAGTCAGTAGCTTTTAATTTGTCACTTGGTCCACCCAAAAAGCAATTAAGCATTAGGTCTTTTTGCAGCAAATTAAAAAGCAAACTAAATGCAACATCACGTGCGTATTGTTTCAATTGCAATGACATCACAAAAATTAAATTTCTGGCTGATCCAGTTGTTATAGTTTTTAATGTATTAATAATGAATAAGGTGAAAGGTCAACATTGCATTAAAATGTCACTGATGCAGGTACTAGTTTTCTGTGAATTGTGCCATTGGGAGCTACTCTCAAATTGCGTTTACAGCATAATCTGTAAACTGTCACCAAGCCAGTTGAAATCTGTTTCTAACAAACTGTGACTTGCAGTCTATTGTTTTTCCTAAAGTTACATATTAACGTTGGAGGTCATTTAGGTCAGTTTATTAGCATGCCTTGCCTCATTGGCTTTTATGTTTGAAAAACATGTAAAATTGCAACTTCTTCCATCTTACAATAGGAAAGGATGACTCAAGTTACCTAAAGGTTACATGACTAAACTACTTCAGTAAGCAAACAATTCCAAGATATATTCTGCTAATGTCAAGAAAACAGATGTTAAAGATTAACTGTTGCAGTACCCATATTGGACTGCCTCTGGCTTAGATTTGTCAGTGGTGTCACAAAATATATTGTCTAAAAAGCTCCAGGAGCTGTACTATGCTTAAGAAATTTTCTTCTGAAAGCCAGTGCAATTCCAAATGCATTAAGCACACATCCTACACCAACAATTTTTGAGAACAGGTTTTTGTTTCTGTTAATTAAAAATTAATAACTTCAAATGAATATTTAAAATTTGCACATTACTAAAACAAAACATTTTTGCAGACTTCAAAAACTTTTGGTTTTTTTAATTTAAACTATGTCATTAGTTAATTTGATTTATATTAACAGGAAATACTTTAGCAGCAGTAACAAAACCAGAAGAAAATGAGCACACAGCTTAGGCTAATAGCTGGTGACAGACAGCTAAAAGAAGCACTTAAGTCATGTGGCTGATTTGATAGTTCAACAATACAATGCCCACTTAACTTCCTGATGGCTTCTCTTCAAATTTTAATCAAAGTGTATCAACATATTTTTAAGTCAAAAATCAGAAAAGACAGAAGTATTGAATAGGTAGCTCAGTGCCAAATTGCAATGTAGTTGTTATTTTTTGAGTGATAAATTACAGGAAATTCTTTGTTAGGGTTTTTTTAAGCTATATAATGGAACTATTCAAGTGCTCTGTTACAATGACCAAGACTGCATTTTATTTTCTTTCTTTTACTGGGCATTTATAGTCCAAGCATTGCAGACAGATTAACAAAATGCCCCAGAATTTAGCAGATAAACATTGGGAGAAGGAGAGGAGAGGATGATTTGAACCATCACTTCTCTTTTAACACTACAAATAAAAATGAAAACAAGTATTTGAATGGAATTTTTATAATGCATAATTGCTCAATCCAGATTTTATTCCTGCCTTTTGAGTCACAATGTTTTTAATTTGGCTTTTTTGACGTTGATCAACAGAAAAAGACTCTTCAATGTCAAAATGAAAATGAGCTCTGTAAGTGGTCTAAATTAATTACAAATGTAAAACACATCATAATTCATCACATAAGTGCTCAGCCCTTTTAATATGACACCTAAATCATTACTGATGCAGCCAATTGGTTTTAAAAGTCACAGAGTTAGTTATGGAAATCGCCTGTCTGGTGTTTCAATTGACTGTAATATAAATGCACCTTATTTAGAAGGCCCTAGTTGTGGTGAGTCTGTTTGGTGGCCTAACACAATGACAACAAAATAAAAACTAAACTAGTGTTTCTTAAACTTTTCTATTTGCAACCCAGTCTTTCCATTTTTAGTGTTTTCAAGGCCTAGTCCTTTTCAAATTCGAGGGGGGTCCCCAATGGAGGATAGCTGTCAAAAGTGTAAATAACACGTGGAGTCAATAAAGAGTGCTGGACAAACCCTGTATAACTGGTTTTAAGAAAGAAAATAACATTAATGAAAATGTCTTTTCAGACAGGAGTCTGGTTCTGACTCTTTAAAAATGGTGAAGCGTCCAGTTATGTTAAATTCCGGCAGGAAGAGGCAAATATAGGCCGGCATACACCAGAAATGATTTTAGTGGTGAAAAATGTTCTGGTCTGCAGAGGGGGGAAAACACAAGGCATTTTCACACAGTGCCAACCCCTGGACTGGTGGAGAACTACCATCACCAGAGCCCTTAGACTGTCCAATGCACAGATGCATGACGGCAATCATACTGGGGGGGTTTGGGGTCTCCGTTGGAGAATCACTGTTGACAGTCAAAACAGGGGGTTTGAGATCCCCCTATGGAGAATCCCTAATGACAGTCATAGCAACCCATCACAAGACACTTTGCAAACCTTACATAACCCTTTTCCATTCAATACAACAATGGCCCAAAAGGCAGCAACCTAAGCTTAAAACATCTCAGTGAAAGGTGATTGAAAAGATCAAGCCAGGGGATGGAGACAAGAACATACTGTATCCAAACCACTGAATATCCCTTGGGGCCCAGTTAAATCAATCATTAAAAAAAATGGAAAGAGTGTGGCACAGCTGGTAATCTCCCTAGAACAAGCCATGCATAAAAACTGATGACTATTGATGGATGCCACCAAGAGACCTCTGAAGAAGTTACAAGGCACATTAGCTAAGATTGGCGAGCCTGTGCAGATAACAACTGTTGCCAGGGTGCTTCACCAGTCACAGCTTTATGAAAGAGTGGCAGAGAGAAAACCACAATTCAAAAAAAAAAAAACCAGACCATCCCCACTGTGAAGCATAGTGGTGAAGGCATCATAGGCATGCGGGGAAGCTTCTCTGCAGCAGGCCCCAGATGGTTTTTAAAAGTGAAATAAATGCAGCAAAGGACTGAGAAATCCTGGAGGAAAGCCTGATTACAGTCTGGGCCTTGGAAGATAAATTGCTTTCCAATAAGACAACAACCCCAAGACTAAGGTATGGCTTAAAAACAACAATGTTAATGTTCTGGAGCAGGGGTGGGCAAAGTCATTCCTGGAGGGCCACAGTGGCTACAGGTTTTTGTTCCAACCCAATTGCTTACTAAGAAGCACTTATTGCTCTAGAAACACTTCTGCTTAATTTTAGTTGTCTCCCTCGTTAAGATTTTGAACCCTTATTGCTTATTTAAGTCTTAAACAGCTGCATTCTCTAGTTTTTAATTGCTCCTTATTAGCAATAAGATGCAAATGACAAAAGAAACCAGCAGTTATCCATTTTGTTTGTTACCCTTTACCCCTGTGTGTATTTATCGTGCACTATTTGGTTTAATTAAATACTTGGAAGGAAAGAGAAGAGAAAAAAGTGAAGGATTGAGAATTACCCCTCCGTTTTACACTTCAAAGTATTTGGATGATATCCTTAGAATGGAAAAAAAAATCTAGGATATGAGAATGACTTGACATAGCAGAGTTAAAGCACTAACAAGCCATGAAATGTAATTATTGGCAAGGATTGTTTTCTAATTAAGCAACTGGGTTGGAACAAAAACCCGCGGCCACAGCAGCCCTCCAGAAATGACTTTGCCCAGCCCTGTTCTGGAGTGACTGAGTCAGAGTCCAGATCTCAATCCAATTGAGAATTTGTGGCTGCACTTGGAAAAAGTTGTTCAGTCATGATCTTCATGCAACCTGGCAGAGAAATGGCAGAGTCCAGATGTGCAAAGCTGTTAGAAAGAGACCTATGAAAGCAGATGCAGGGCTGGAATGGCTGCCAAAGGTGTAACTACTGAACACTGACTTGAAGGGAGTGAATCTTTATGGCATCAATTATTATGTGTTTGATATTTGTAATCACTATAGAGCACTTTACAGTGATCTGTTTTCACTTTGACATTTAACAGTCTTTTTCTGTAGATCCGTGTCAATAAAGACAAATTAAATCCATTGTGATTCAATGATGTATAAAATAAAATGTGAAAACTTCCAAGGAGGTGAATACCTTTAATAGGATCTGTAGATAAAATTGCTTTGATAATGTCTGACTGGATATAAATTCTGATTTCTTGGTCATTAAAGTTTAAAGGGCAAATCATTTGCAAATGTTGGCGTTGTATATTCTCTTGTAATTCAAGAGACTCTGTCATGCCAACAAAGTGAATAGACTACTACACAAATATCATTGGCTAATTAGTCATTTTTTTAGGGATTAAGATATTTATTTATTTATTTGTGTTTATACTAGGAAACATGAAATTTACCAGAACAGACAAAAAACACATAGAGACAACATGTTCAAAGTTGAACAAAAATTCTGAAATATTTACACCATTTGAAAACAATACTATGAAAAATACTTGTAATTGATAGTAGGTTTTTACCTAGACAGTTACACAATACATATAAAAAAACCCTACAACACCAAAAATTTATTAATTCCAAATTTTTATTTTTAAAAAGCTGTTTGGCATTGACAACAAAGAAAATTCTGAAGTGGTTTGTTTGGGTGTTTCAAGTGACTTCTAATATATAACGGGTGTCTACTATCCAGTCAGATGATTCCCTTTTCTTCAACATCGCCCTCTGAAACACATTTACCAAATCATCCACATTAGCTCCAATAATGTTGGCTGTGTGTTTAGTAACCATTTTTAAATTTTGACTTCAAATTGTGAGCATGGGAAAGGTGCTACATAAATAAAATGTATTATTACTATTATTATTGTTATTAACTGTGATTTGTCAGACATAAATACCAGGCAATTAAGTTTAAAGACAGACAGGATCACACTACGGTAACAGGACGACAAGAGATCCCTGTCCAATTTAAATAGTGTGAGGTTAGGGAGGAGATTGCATTTAGAACAGATATTTTTTGTTAGTGGACCGATTTTGATTTTTCTGTAGGTGAGTTCCTAAGTATTTATTGTATATTCTGTCAGTTTTTATACCTTTTCTAACAGAACAATGAGGAATGAATATATAGAGCACTGCCTCTTAAAGTCAGGTTTCATTTTTGAGCCATTTTGACATTCAGAGAAAAACATGATGTAAAAGAAAGTCCAAAATCTATGATGTAATATATTAGTTAACATTCTTACTGTTCAATTTCATGGTCAGTATTTGAGGTTGGGTGGTTTTGAATGCTGAAGGAAAATCCAGAAATAGCGCTCTGACATAGGGACCAGGCTTATCAAGAAAAGGGTTGATATGATGTAAGATAACCAACAGAGCATTTTCTAAACTTCTATTTGCACATTAAGCAAATTGGTGGTTATCTTGAAGGGGCTTTGTATGTGTCACTAAAATGTTTTTCACCAGATGTTCAATGCATTTCATTTGAATGGAAGTAAGTGCCATTTAGATTGATTGGACTGGAAACACTGGGCTGAGGTAATGATTGACTGCTACCACATCTCAGATACAATACAATAGCTCAGGTACCAGTTAAATGGAAAATGAAAAACTGGGGAGAGCTGCTTGAAACAGGACTTCGGGAGCCAACTTGATACGCCATCTGTTGGTTTTGACATGGTGCAAAGGTTTCTCCACTTCAGTTATGCTCACCCCAAATCTTAATAACATTTCTTGAATTTTTACAAAGCAACTTCCTTGCTTGTGTGTTTTGGATATTGAAGTAATTGGTTTCAAATCATGTAAAAAATGTGTGTAGCTCGTCAGCTAGGAGCTTTTGGTCTTTGTCTATAGGAAGGGTCACACTCTTTTCAGAGCACGATTCTGTGAGTTTACACACCTTCTCAAACTTGCTTTGAATTGTTATCATTAAACTATCTTTTGATTTTTTCCCATCCATCATTTTACTTTGTTTACTTGGCTTATTTATTCTTTTCTTCTACCTTATTTTCACAAAAATCATGTTGTTTTGCCAAAAGTACTGCTTTTATATTTTTAGTGATCCATAGCTTACTATTTTGGATGCACTTTGACAGTGTAAGTTAGAGAGGCCATATCTTACAACAGGGCATACTCATACTCGCCCCAACACTCACACAGAATTTCAACTGTTTTCTAGATATGATCAAAGAATGTATTAAATTTATTGACAGTATAGGAAGCTTCATTTAGTGTCCGTGTGTATGGCAACACATCATTGTCTGTGCAGGAGAAGCTCTCATGTAGCTCTGCTTGTAGTGTAATTTTTTGTATGTTTCCATGTGTCACTTTCGGCTTGTGTTTTGGCAGTAACAATGTGATCAGATGCATCCAGAAACACTCATCAATGGTACATGTACTGTAAGTGCCAGAGATGATTCCATAACACTTGTCCAGTATGTTGTCCCCTCTAGTGATAATAATGTGGAAATGCCAATTCTAGTTTACATAAATTAAGCTCATCAATCACAAGTTCGAATGAGAATAGTTCAATATTTGGAGTGCAGACGTGCTCTTTCACAGACATATTACTACATAGAAGCCAAGTTCCTGTCTAAGACTGTGCAAACACAAATCCATCTATTTTAATACCTGTGTCTGAGTTCTCATTGTAAGAAGACAGAATACTGTGGAATACTGAATTTTGGGTGAACTATTCACACAAAATATTTGTGCATAGGTGTGATCCACTCCTGTAGCAATAGGATAAGAGAGGGGGAGTAAAAAAACTGGGGTTTCCATATTTAGGCACCTTTTCCAAAACTGGAGAAAGTGATTTTGTGAATATGATATGTTTCAATATACTGAATAAGTACGCACACTAGCTTTATGAAAAATTGTCTCATCTTTTACGAATGTTCAGATGAGCTAAAAAAATCTGCTTTTAAATGTCAAATGTAGGTATATTTAATGCAATTGTTATGTTAGAGGTTGAAATACATAACCTGAATAATGACAATGTAAATAGATTAAATCCCTCTGTTAATTCCTTTTTTCCTTATATGCCTTTGTTTCTTCAGATGATGCTTATGGAAACTTGCAGTCTGCTTTAAACCAATTGTCATTACTGACACAGTTTTAGGTGATGTCTTCAGGTTATCTCTTGAACTGTGATTCTATCTATCAATCCATTTAGTTGCTTTCTTTTGTCCAGTTTACAGTGTACCATTAAGCTCTATCAGAAATTGCATTTTGTCATGTTTATAAGAGTGCCACATTATTTGAAATCTTGCATACTTATAACACCTGCTTAATCAGGAGATATCTAATCTCAAGAAGAATTCTTTAGTACATTATTTTATCATGTTATCAAGTGCACTTAACACAAAAGGTACCAACCAACCTCTTAGGTTATTTTCTTGGAGGATAGGAAGAAATGTTAAAATTAAGTATACAACTGTTACCTATAATCTCTTACCCGTCTCACTGTCTCACTGTTTGCATTGTTCCCTGTATAATTCAAACCTAGGGGCATCTAATGGCAGGTTTCTTGACAACTGGGACTGTCCTTACTTCCAAACCTTTACTTCAATCCAGCTTTACCACCAATAGAGGACTTCACAAGAGTGTTCTCTCATGCCTTTAAGGGAGTGCAGCTAGATAAGGAATGACAGTCTAGCTTCTCAGTAATGCTAATAATAATCAAAAAATGATTTAAACTTTTACTTAAAAAATTATATTTGCATCAAAATCAACAGTAACAGATATAAGCAATACAAAGTATCATATAATCTGGGATTGAATGAAGTCTTCATTCAATATGAGATGACAATTCCCAGATGGCTTCTTTACTTTAGATGCAAATTATATATCCTTTACATGAAAAATGAAAAGAAAAAGGGTTTTTTGTCAAAGAGAGAGAGAGAGATCTTTTTCTAGTATCCAGCAGCTAAAACTCCATTTCAGTTAAAGAAAGGCTTTTAGCAATTGTCAATTTTTTTGCTAAACACCAACAGAGCTGAGCTTTTAATTAGCAGGCATTAAACTGACAGAAAACTTAATATTTGCATCAAGCAGAAAGAGAAAGTAAACTATTTTGAAAAAAGTAAATAGGTGGCAGCCACTCTCCCCTCTCTTGTCACCCAAAATGAGCAACTGGCTTACTTTGATGTGATTTGGAGTCCCAAACATAGCAAAATGGGCCTAAGGCCTCCTAAAGGGACTATAAATGTAGGGACATAAAATAAAACCTAAACTAGGCAAACTGACAAAAAATAAGAAATGCCCAACCTCCAGATTGTGCAAAAAAGGACAACAAAGAATATGTATAAAAAAAAATTAAAAAAGAGAAAAATATAAGCAAAATGTTTAAAAGAGCAAAACTAGGCAAAAAAGAGTAGATTACCTAAAAGGCAGTCCTACACTAACTCAGTCCAAATCCACAATCCAGAAGAAAAAAAAAGGGACAGAAGCAAAATAATTCAAGAAATCAGAAAATCTAAAGAAAATTACAATACTTACAACTCCTTTACAGTGTTACCCTCATTTGAGGTTACTCAGCTATTGCCTTAAATAGCCACAGTAAGAGATCAAAAGGAGTGATGTCAGGGTGGCCCCAGATCTTGGGGTTTCACTCACAAAGTTCAAGGAATAGAATTATATTTAAAGACACAGTGCATACATCTAAACATAATGGAAAATACATACAAATGTGAAAAATAATTTAAAAACAACAATTAAATATGCAGAAATACAGATCAAAACATAGCATTCTTGTTTTCATCCCTGTTAACATAGTGTACCACGACACTTTTCAGTTTCTGAAAACACAAAATGTTGCTGAATCATTATCACAAGCTCAAGGCTATTTGCTCCGATGAATCAAAGGTTGCACTTTCTAACAAAGCAAAATGCCCTACATACTGCTTTGTTTTTCATCTTTCCCAGAATACACTGAGATCCTGTTCTATTTGACAAGACTTTTAGGATTAAGGCCTATTACCTGAGATCTGTCAGCTGCAAAGGTTGTCTCCAATGCATACATGTAATATAATGAATAACTACAAACAATCTTTACAAACTTATGTGAATCTTGGCAGTTTTCTATGCATTCATGCCAGGTGCTAGGCATTGACAAACACGTGTGATTGGGAGGCAGCTAAGGGGCCTGAATAATGGACCAGGGTGCGGCAAGGTGCACTGACTTTCTTTCTCAATCCCTTGCAGACCATCCACGGGAAATCCTGCATGGTTCTGGAGCCTCTGATGATGTCACCTTCATTTTCCGGCGCCTCTGATGTTCTGGGGCCTCTAATGATGACACTTCCGGTCCAGGGCCCTTTGTTGACATCACTTCCTGTCTCTGCAAATAAAGCTGCCGTCTTTGACAGTCTGCATCAGTTCTGTTTTGGACTCGAACCTGTAAACAACTCCTAAGAGTTACCCATTTGCATCTAGGGAATATTACACGGGTGGCTGTCCCAAACCTTTCTTGATGTCTTTGATAGATAGATAGATAGATAGATAGATAGATAGATAGATAGATAGATAGATACTTTATTAATCCCAAGGGGAAATTCACAATTTCACTTTGGCTTCTTCTTGTGACACCATATTTTACAGAAATAATCTTAGGCCTTCCCTGAGGCTGTTTGGTGATTTTCTATTCAAATCTATAAAATGGAGATAGAAGATGGAGGACGTATGAGAGAAAAATGCACAAAGTTCAAGAGGGTAGTTGGGTTAGATGGAATTTGAGTAATTGGTGGATGTTTGTTCTTGTATAGCCCTTTAATTTTCCAATGGAGCCATTTAAAAGACAAATTTTAGGTGCATAGAACAAGTTATTTGGCAACATCTGAAAGAAGTAGATGCTCTATATTTGACTTTTTGTAGATGCATTATGTAAATAGGAAGTGACAAAGTATGTACAGTAGTTCATACTGCAAAAAGCTATAAAGGAATGCATTGAGTTCAATTATTTCAGCTAGATGCAAACTAAATTGTAATGTGTTTCCTGTAAGTCTTGTGAAAAGGATTTAATCAAAGTTAAAGTTGGTTCAGACTCTGCCTCTGTCTTACATACTACTGGAATTTGACATCACAGAACACTTGTCTTATCTCACTTGCAATGACTCTCAGTTAGTCAGGATATTCATTTCAAAATTATGCTACTGACTTTCAAAGCCCTACAAGGTCTCAATCCACTATATCTTTCTTCATTAATTTCTTGTATTGCCCCAAGCCAGCTCCTATTCTCTGTTGAGGCTTATCGTCTACATGTGCAAACATGCTGGACTTGAACTTTCACAGTAGGCTCATTTTGTTATCTTGTGCCTCACCTGTGGTATTCCTGCCCTCTTACTATCAGCTTTTAAACATTTTTAATTCCATGCTTAAGGCCCATTTATTTGTTCAGTGTTTAAATAAGTTTTGATTCTGCTCTTGATAAAGAATGCCACAAGATACTTCTTTAGAGTGTATATGAATGAGTGATTTTACTAATGGAGGAATTCAGCATTTGAGATGGAGAATTACAGACTGAGATGAGGATTCCACAAGTTCTGTCTTCACATCTCACTGACCTTGTTGGGCTTAATTGCAATTAAAGATTTTATACCTAAATTACTCTATCATTTAAAATAAGTAATGTTCACAACTTTAAAATTGGTTATAATTAGGTTCATGTACAATGTAAGAAATGGGATAACAAATCATTTGGGCAAAACAGAGGCTGTAGTTTCTAACATTTGATTTGCTGCTGTATTAACCTTTGTAGAGTCACTGTGACACATTTTTTTTTGCTTTGTTGGATTCAAATGCAATGAATTCGCACTTGTATGTCCCTGTGCTTTCTTATTTCCTGATACTAATTAAAAGCATGTGACTCCTCTGATAAAAATATTTTCACTATTCAATTTTTGCCATTTCAAAAGCAACACTCAGTTTTTCTTTATTTCCTATGGCTCATTAATCTGAAGTGAAATAAAATAAATGTAGATTACAATTTTTATTATATGTACAGTAGTGTCTTTGCGCAGTCACAATACTCAGGTAAAATTGTTATTCTCTGTATTCAGTTATTCCATTTTATTTAGAGTTGATTAAGTTACTTCTTCAGGATCAGACAATGAGTTGAAATGGACTGAGCTGACAATCTCGTGGCATCACTCCAGCAAACTAGACACAGGGTCATATCATCAACAAATTGTTTAATTCTTAGGACACAGGATTTTTTATTGTGTGCTATGGATTTTGTCTGCTACTGACAATGCAGCTGAGAATTACAGAATTCCCAAATTGTTTTGTCTGAGAAAGTAAGTTATAAGTCAAAACACTCCTCCCGTTGTTTCCCCCGGACTAATAATCCAGGAGAAGAATGAAGTTGTAGACCTCTTCTTGGATATTCTTTTTGAGGCTATAGCAAATTTTTATTAGATGGTTTCGTAGCCAATTTATTAGTTCATTGTTCTCTTCTTTCAGGGTTTATTCATCTCAGGTGTATTTATTTTACTAACATTTGAACAAAAAGTTTGTTAAGATGAAAGAAAAAAATCACTTTGCTGTCCCAATATAAGCTAGAGTATTTTTCAGTTTATTTGTTACACCTTTCCTGAAGAAGGGGCCTTAGCTACCTCGAAAGCTTGCATTTGTAATCTATTTAGTTAGCCAATAAAAGGTGTCATTTCACCCTACTTTCTCCTGTTAACTAAGCAGTAAATCAGACAGTTCTGTATGTATCACTCATAAAATGAATTTAAGAATATTATTTGAAAATGACATATTCTCAAAAATAACTTTTGAAAAGGGCAAGCAAGCAAGTTTTATTTATAAAGCACATTTGAAATCAACATTGGGTAGGCTGTTCCACAGTCTCGGGACAGCTACTGTGAAGACATGGTCCCCTTAAGTTTTAATCAGGATCAAGGCACAACTAATAATAGCTGACATGAAGATCTTAATGACCTGGTAGTGGAGTGAGGGCAAAGCAACAATATAAAGAATGGCCCAGCCATTTAAAATTTTAAAAGCAAAAGGTAATCTCTTTTTAGAAAGGAACCATGTACTGACATTTGTCCTTCTGGAAAACATTAACACACTTGTGGGAAATGGCAAAGACACCTGGTGGGGAGTGATTACAAGGAATGGCCTCCTCTCCTAATATGAATTTGATTAATTAATTATAATTGGATTCTGTGTTGGTCTTGGATTTGTCATAGTACAACATTGTTCATTATTTGTAACTGTTTCCAGAGCACCCTATGACAAAGGTCAATGACTGGCTGAGTTGTATGATTCTGTCTGAGATAGAATGTTCTATAAAGTTGAATAAAGGGTTGTGCTGAGTTGTGAGGGGAGGCACGGTGGCGCAGTTCACTTCCCGGGTCCTCCCTGCGTGGAGTTTGCATATTCTCCGTGTGTCTGCGTGGGTTTCCTCCGGGGGCTCCGGTTTCCTCCCACAGTACAAAGACATGCAGGTTAGGTGCATTGGCGATCCTAAATTGTCCTTAGTGTGTGCTTGGTGTGTGGGTGTGTATGTACCCTGCAGTGGGCTGGCACCCTATCCAGGGATGCCCTGTGCTGGCTGGAATTGGCTCCAGCAGACTCCCGTGACCCTGTGTTAGGATATAGTGGGTTGGACACTGAATGACTGACTGACTGAGTTGTGAGTTGATTTCAGGTTTGCAGCTGGAGAAAATTAGGAGATTGAAAAGTACAGTAAAAATATTCAGGAATTACTGAGTAAGGACTTTTGTTTCAGATGCCCTACATGACTTTAAATTAACCCTATATCAATATTAAAGGTGGCAGCAAACATTAGACTTTGAGGTTGTGGCTTGACATTCTGCTACTGACACTTTGTGACCATAATTGTGGTATAGCTGGTCTACAGCTTAGATAAAGGTGGCCAATTTTTAATAAAAGTAATAATTAATTGGCTGGCTTGATCTCCATTGGTGGGCAGGGGAAGTTTAGTGGAATAATTGGTTTGCCTCAATTTCTTCATCTACTTCCTGTGGTACATGATTGCAATTCTTCGAGCCAGCATGAGAGAAGGAGAAAGGGGGAAATAGAAGAAAAAAAAGTATGAGAAAGGAGAAAAAAGAATGAGAAAGAAAGCTGTGAGACCAGAATTAGGTGGAGTGGCTGGATGAGCCAGCCAGCTAGTGTGGAAAGGCAGCGCAGTCATTGGTCCCACATAACAGCGAAGGATCGCTGTTCTAGGGGTGGCTTGCCCCACTGAATATTTGTGGAGGAGTGGGCATGAGCATGGTGGAGTCCTCCCCAGGGATCCGAGGCACACCAGGGTAGAGAGAGGGAAGACTGGGGGACAACCTCGAGCGGTCTGACTGACGCAGCTTGAGTCAGCCAAGATGAGAGTCGAAATAGAGAGGACCGTGGCTGCTTGTGACTCCGCTGGCTAAGTGAGGAATGGTAGAACTAGGGAGACAAAGTGGGAATTGCGCTGAACTAGTCAGATGGAACAGTACCCTGTTGACTGTGTGGTTGGCTTTATTCTTGTTTTATTCTGGATTGTAACTTCATGGACTTTTACTGTCTTAAAGGATTATTTATTTATGGATTTTGTTTTGATGCATTGCACTTTTGTACACTTTGTTTTTGTCTGTTTTTAATAAAAGCACTAACGAATTTATACACCAACCCCTTGCTAAATGTGTGTTGTGTCCTCATCCGCCGGTTCTTTCCTCAGGTATGTTATTGGTGGGATGCTCCCGGTAATGCAGCCAGTAGCGTGGAGCTGACCCGCATCATCACAATAAGCAAGTACATTAACTTCCCTGTAACCAATTATATCTCAAATTTTGTAAACAACCTTAAATAAAACATCAGCCAAATAAAAAGTAAAATAAATTTATTTTAAATGTCTCATACCAGCTTTTATTTTGGTATATGCTCACCCTGTCCCACAAAAATGGCAAATTGCATAAATGGCAAATCCTTCATTAGGCAAGAATCTGTTTGTGACTACAGAAGTCCTACACGAGCTTAAGAGGAGTAAAACCCCTGGTAACTTTACTAGAAAGTGGACATTACAACATGAATGTGAATTCACAATGCGACTGATAGCGAAAGAATGAAGAATGCTACACTCCCAAATTAGAGTGATAAAAAAAATCAAATGTGAGCACAGACACAGATCAAAAATCAAAAACCGGTTTATATGTGAGACTACTATATATTGGGTGTTTTGTTCAGAAAGCTCTCAGAATTGGATAGGGTGGTATTGATTTGAACTGTGATGGAGCATAAATATATGAGAATTAGTATTGAATAAATGTTCATTGTTGTCATTCTCTGTCATGCATTCTCATTCAGTGTAATTTCATTCAAAAAACTAAAACAATATTAAAACATATGAGGGTTCAAGGTATAAAGTAAAAAAAGTCAAAAAAGAAAACATGAAAATGGTAATTCATTTAAAATTTGAAGCTCAGTATTTCAAGAGAATTGGAGACAAAGCCTCAGGTTAAACAATTCAACCAAGACTGACTACCTCCTACCCATTTACGTAAGAGCAAATTAAAGCTCCATGTTCCCTTAAAGAAATATTCCACTCAAAATTGATTTTTATGTTACTTACCCCATGTAGTTTGTAGTGTTAGCTGAGAAAAAAATTTTTAATCTAATGTTTTCATGCAGAATGGAGATGATAATTTGTCTGATGTAATAGGGATCTATGGTGTCCAACACTGGACAACAGCTCTGAGGCTAAGGATCTGCGCTGGTATCCTGAAGGTTGCCAGTTCGAATCCCCGTCACTGCCAAAAAAGATCCTACTCTGCTGGGCCCTTGAGCAAGACCCTTAACCTGTAATTGCTCCAGGGACGCTGTACAATGGCTGACCCTGTGCTCTGACCCCAAGGGGTATGCGAAAACTAACAAATTTCTAATACGAGAAATCGTATACGACGAAATAAAGAACAAAACAAAACAAAAACAATATCAAAAAATCCATGAAAAAATGTAACATTACTTGTGTCACCTGATCCACAAGTCAAGTCATCCAGTTGTATTCTCACAATACCTAAAACACATGAATTTTTGCAATGCAATTAAATAAACCACTTCTCAGATGCAAACAAGCATTTGAACTGCAAATCCATCTACCTGTTTCATTCATTGGTCAGGAGTTCATCCCAGTAACAGCTTATTCATTGACTAGCATTGCAGTTCACATAATATCAACAAAAAATTGTGCACTTCGGGGCATGTAAAACTAAAGGATAAAAATTAAAGAAATGCAAGTGAAAACATAATAAGGAAGGTAGTATGCCTCATATTTGTGCATATCTAAGATGCTTTAACTAGTAGTCGGTCAATTCATCTGTGTAGTTTCACAGATTATCTCGAAATAAACCTGAGGTACTCCAGTTATGAATATGAATGTAAATATAATGATTGGAGGCAGGTCTACAATTCAAATATTTATTCGCATCTGAGTGAGGTTCATTTTTGTTCATGAGAGCATTTTCCAGAGGTGGTTTATTTAACAATATTTGAGTAAAAATATGTGTTTCTGGGACCTTGTGGACATATGGCTTGATGACTTGACATGTGGATTGTGTGAGATGGATTTTTTTCATGGAAGTGTTTTCGATATTGCTTGCTGTCATCCAGCGTCATTCACCATAGATGTCTGTTTTGTCAGAAACTTTGTTATCTCCATTCTGCATGAAACAAAAGCTTAAAAAATGTGTCAGCCATCACTACAAAGTACATAGGGTAATAAAACATATTAAAATATACTTTTTGGATGGAGAATTCCTTTAAATGAATGAGCACATAACTGCAAGCTATAGGAGTGACCATAGATATGGACATGGGTAGATCTAAGGGCGAGTTATGACAGTACGTCCTTTTTGGGTGTATTTTGCAGACATCAGACCTCTGTTTGGCTGATGTAAAAAATCACTCAATTCTTCTTTTTGGAAAGGAAGATCTTTATTAGACAGACTTGTGCTTCAAATTTCAATGTGATCTTGAAGTTGAAACACTAACTGAAGTTCTAATATGCACAGTTCTGGCTACATGATTTATTCTTGAAGAGTAAAATTGTAAAAAAGTAGAACATGGAAAAAAGTAAAAAAAAATACGTCCATTTCTCAGGATGTGACCAAGCACATTAATGGTGTTGCTGCTTCTGACTTCAGCTGGGCACAAAATATTCCTATTAGAACAAAATGACATCAGGAAAGAAACAGCTTTATAATGAGCTCTACTGAAAAGGGGATTGTAGTTTCCAGGCTCAGGTATTTTCTAACACATTTCAGGGCACGTCTAGTGCTGCGAGTGAAAGGTTTACAGGGCCAACTGGCATATGGCTGCCAACGACACAACTGACTCCTACTTTTGACAAAAAAAAACAAGCTGGTGCAGTTGCACTGTGCAAAGAAAAACAAACTTTTGACACTAGAGGAATGGAAAAACATTCTTTGGCATGATGGATTTCAGTGCTTACACTTTCACACTGAGGATATGGCAAAATATCAATGATGTCATAGAGCCAGGAGTAGGGTGTCTTTTTGTGGTGCATGTTAGGTTGTTTTTTATACGGAGAACAACCTTCCAGAAGCAGAGAATATCTAAACCTTGCTGTCAACTGGTGTATCCATTTATAGCAGATGTGTTCTAATCTTTCAATGGATTTTTACCATTGTAATGCAACATATCATGAGCCTAAAACAATCTAAGAGTGGTACCAGGAACATGATGCAAAACTACCCACCATTGAATAACTATTGGAAGGTTCTGCTTGTTAATGGGCTGTTTCACCACCAAGTAATTTGGAACAACTGGTGATGGCTAGTCCACCTGCAGTAAACAATACTGACTTTTCAAAATGTTAGGCTATTTAGAACATTTGAGTGCTTTACACACATGTTTTTTTGTTTTCTTAATAAGGCATTTGTTTTATGTTTTTTAATCAGGCTAAAACGGACATGAAACACTATGAGAGTAAATTATGACTTTCCCCTAAAAGCATCTTGTTGGGCCAAATGACAAGAAGAAGAAGTACAGGAAGACCAATGTTGCAGTGGTGGGATTAAGTAAGTGAAGATGCTAGCCTCGTGGGATTGGAACACTGGCAATGGGAGTCTACCAATAGGAAAGCACAAAAGATGCTGATGAATATTTAATAATTAATAGACACTTGATAGTTTTATTTATAGAGTTTTGAGGTCGTAATTTGCTTAAATTTTACTGCCTTTGATCTAAAAAGGAATATACCTGTGGTTTTATTTATTGTGCACAGATTAAACAATTTGTAGTGTAAGTTAATAAATATGCATATTGTTCTTAAAACCACTGGGGTGTTAAAGAATCGAAAGTTAGAATCTTGGTCTCAATTTTAAGCCAAATAAAAACCACAATTCCCACTTACCCAAGAATTGTGCAGCTTTAATTCTTTTTTGATTTTTTTGTCCTGTCTTCAGCCAACATTGTTGTATTTAACGGCAACTGCAGCCAGTATTTTGTTTCCTACAGCCATTGTGTTTCTCTTAAAAGGGTGGCTATCCACTTTTTCAATGTCCTCCAGTTCTTAGTAGTTTTCTGATTAGTTTTTTCTTTATCTTTTTTTTAATAATCACTTGGTGGTGACTCTCTGGTTTATGACCTATCATGTCTGCATTTAGGATATCTAGAACAGTGCTATTTTCATCATAGTTAAATTAAACCAGTATGGAAAATGTGTGTAGAGTTGCAATCAGAAGGTAAAATAGTTTGGTATACTGAATCACTCCAATATGTATATCAAAACTCAAAAGCACTAAGCTGGAAATGGGATAAAACAAAAAAAATCTGTTTCATTTTAACAGATTAAGAAAAAAAAAAAAAATTATTTTTCAACAAGAGAAGTGCTCATGAATCTCAGCTTGGCTTTAAATAAAATGTGCATGTCCGTGCAGCTGGAAGCAAAGTATTGTCTTAGAGATGGATCACATGAGTAATACAGCCAATGGTGTCATCAGCAAGCAACAACTGCCAATAATATATAAACAAATGAATTTGAACTAATCTGTAAATGTCAAAGCACACACAACTAAAATGGTATTAATCATGCTGACACACATTACTGTTTATAATTATTATAAGTGTAAAAAATCAGTATCCTTACATAAATATTTCATTAAATGGGTCATTAAGAATTTCTTTGGCAATACATAAAAGTGGCAACATTGTGAAAGGGCTATGATTCTTTGCCAGATTTACCCCAAACTTAGCCAGTATTGAAGCTCTAGTTCACCATCGTTTTCCAGAACTCATTTAATATTTCTTGGAATGTCATTCCGTATCAGGCACTTTTCTGTGCTCAGCATGTCAGTATTCTTTTAATACATAATCTGATATCTACAGTTTTCCAGTAGATGTATTTCTAGAAGAAGTCATACATATGAAATGTTCCTGTTATACAACTCAAAAGGCAAAATTAGGGTAATTGATTATTTGCATAAATATCAGCCCTTTAATATTATATTTTTAAGTTAATGAGTATATAAAAAAAATGTAAAAATATCTAGATATCAGGAACTGTTTTACATTTAAAATATTTTGTAGGTGAAAACAACAGATGGTATCCTGTAAGCATGCTTTGGTCAACCATATTTTGTTCTTGAGCCAAAAATTAAAATAATTTTGAAGCATCAAAGATATGTGTATATCTTTCATAATAGAGCCAATAATATGTTCCACATAAATCAACATTTAATGAATTATTTGCTGTGGGAATAAATTTTTGCTCATAGCAAATGGCTTTTAAGCATAGTTTCTGAATAATTAATTGCTGAAATGCATTATTTATTACCAAAAAACTGTGTTAACGCAAGAGTACAAATGAACTTTCAAAATATACTTAGAGTTCATATATAAAACTCAGAGGAACATGACCATTGTCAAATGATGATCTCCATTAAAATACAGTCATTAGTAAGCATATGCACATATCTGTTAGCTTAAAGGAAAGGAATACATGATCACGTCCATGTTTAATTGAATTTTGGAAGAAAATTACACATTCCAAGAATATTGTGAACATTAGTAATTAAACATATTTGGGCTGTTTCTTCTAATGTATGGTAAGTGCAAGATGAAGTTTTGCCTATTGTGCTGTACGTCAGGCCAAATGAAATGTGTTTAAGTGGCGAGCCACAAGAGGCCAATAGCCACATTGTGTGTTTCTGGCTCCGGGAGTTTGGGTCCACAGTTAGTCTTATTGATTTAAATAATTTATACGAGTGTCAGGGAGGTAATATTCCCAGGAGGCAATGTTTACCTAGTGCAATAGCATTTCTGCTTTATGAGCAATGAGTATCCTTTTATAGTTTTTATAAAATACATTGTTAAATAAATATAATATTTACATTTGAAATGTATAAATATGTTCATCAAGTACAATATTTGAAAACAGCCCATCTGCAATTTGTTACTACTTTGTTGCTACTACAAAAAACAAGAGTGCAAGAAATGTAGGTCACTCTTTATGAAAAGAAATGCAAGAGATCTCTGTCTCCCAAGATTTGTGTATATTCTTACATTTTAATATGACACCTTTTCCACTTAAAAATACACTGTAAGCACAGGTACCTGTCATGACTCTCAGCACAGTGATAGATTTCCACTTGAACTTTGTTTTTTTATCTCTATATTTATTGTCTTCAAAATATCTTTACCATGCATATATTACAGATCAACACCCTTGGCATATTGTGTGCCATTGTTGATAGACTCAGAATGTAGAATAAATTTGTCTCACCCATTACTTTTTATTCTTTAATTTTCTGTGTGGTTTTGACACCGCTGTGTAGAGAAAGCAACGCTGAGGCAATAAACCCAAAACAAAAACAGCTACATGTTTGTTCTCTCTGTGCCTAACCTGACAACTAATTCTGCTACCCAACACTAAAGTGCATAATACAGAAAGCTTATTGTCAAGCAAACTCCTTCTCACTTGCATAATTTATGCTACTGTGCTCTGTGGTAAATTCTGGGGCCAAGGCCAGAGTTTTCTAGGGTCAATGTTAACATGAAAATGGCAGCCACTGACCACTACACTTATCATCACTATTGTTCTTTTAAACAGTTGTCATTTTATGTGACACTTTGACGCAGGATAAAATAACGCCAAGCTAGTCAAAACAATAGTTAATAAACAAGGTAGGATTAGAATAATCATTTAGTATCTGCTCTAAGATTTACATCTTTTTTGCTTCTTCACTTACTGCTCTTTTTTATTTTAGGGAACTCTTGTTTTTAGCAATCTAATTATCAGGAACCTTGACCATTTTAGCATTTCTGCTCAGGGTATTGGCAACTCTGGAGGGTACCAGACCTCCCTGGAAAATATCTCAAAAGCAGATTTAACCTACACATAATCCAGGACTGTTTCTGGGGCTGGCACTATAAAAAAAAATTTAAAACAGATATCGCAGCGATTAACAGGAGATGGTCAAAAAGATACACTAATATTGAGAAGGGCCTTTTTTGACCCACAGAACAGCCTCACTTCTTCATGACATGAATTCCACAAGACACTGGAAAATTTTTCTGTGATTCTGGTCCATGTTGACATGACTGCATCATGCAATTTCTGCAGATTTGTCAGCTGTACACTAATGCTATGAATCTCCAATTCTACCACATACCAAAAGTGTTGTATTGAATTCAGATCTGGTGACTAGGAAGGCTTCTGAAGAAGACTGAACTCATTGTCATGTTCTTGAAACCAGTTTGAGATGACTTTACTTTGGGACATAGTGCATTGTCATGCTGGAAGTAGCCATTAGAAGATGGGTAAATTGTGGCAATGAAGAGATGTACATGGTCAGCAACCATACACAAACAGGCTGTGGCTTTCAAGCGATTGTTAATTGGTATTAACAGTCCCAAAGTATGCCAAGAAAGCCTCACCCACACCATTACACTACACCCAACAGCCAGGGCACTGGACACAAGGCAGGCTGAGTGCATACATTCATGTTGCAGGCACCAAATTCTGATTCTACTATCTATGTGCCACAATAGAAATCAAGATTCAAAAGACCAGGCTATGATTTTCAAGTCTTCAATTATACAGTTTTGGCGATTTACTGCCCATTGCAGCCTCAGCTTCAGTTCTTGACTAACAATAGTAGAATCTGAAGTGGTCTTGGGCTGTTCTAGCCCATCTGCCTCAATGTTCGATATGTTGTGCATTCTGAGATGATTTTCTGCTCAATACAGTTGCACAGAGTGGTTATTTGAGTTACTGCAGCCTTCCTGTCAGCTCAAACCAGTCTGACCATTCTCCTCTGATGTCCCTCATCAACAAGGCGTTTCCGTCCACAGAACTGCTGTTCACTAGATGTTTTTTGTTTATCGTACCATTCTTAGTAAATTTTAGTGCGAGAAAACACCAGAGGTTTACCAGTTATAGAAATACTCAACCAACCCATTTGGCATCAACAATTATGCCACAGTTGAAATCACTGAAATCACATTTTTCCCCATTCCCCATTAACTGAAGCTTCTGACCTGTATCTACATGATTGTATGCAATGTGCTGCTGCCACATGAGTATAATTATTCTTTATTTATTTGTCACATACATAGTTATACAGGACAACACGCAGTGAAATGCATCTTTTCGCATACTCCTTGGGGTCAGAGCGCAGGGTCAGCCATTGTACAGCACCCCTGGAGCAATTGAAGGTTAAGGGCCTTGCTCAAGAGCCCAGCAGAGTAGCATCTCTATTGGCAGTGATGGGGATTCAAACCGCCAACCTTTGGGATGCCAGCGCAGATCCTTAGCCTCAGAGCCACTTAGATAACTGCATGTATAAGCTGCTGTACAGGTGTCCCGAATAATTTGTTCATTGAGTATAAAATACCACAGGTTTTGAATATCACCTTTTCAGATAACACATTTTTTAAAGTGTAACGTCTGTAGATAAAAATTCTTGAAGTGTTAGTTATAAGCATCTCTTGCTGGTCCCTTCTCAGTCTTTCAGAGTTCCCCATAACTCCATTCTGTTCTACACTGTTTGCTTAGCCCATAGCTGTGGGGTAGTAGTAGCACACAAATGCAATCCAACAGCAAAATGCCTTTGTAAAGCCTCACTGTGACTGCTCTCTTATCTAAAACAAGTGTTTTATTCTTTTGGTAACTGAGACTTTGTCTATTTGAGGGGTGTTGTTGTTGTTTATTATAATATTTTTTGACCTTCTGTAAAAAGCGATATTTCCCCCTTCAGATAAATAAGTTTGTATCTATCTGTATCACTGTGCACATCTGGAGACCACTAGTATAGCATCCTTCACTGAGTACAGGCTCAGAGTGTTATTTACGACTAATATACAAATTACTTGTACTACACGATTTACATACACAAAAATACACATTAAGATAAACAAAAATAAAACAGAGATATTTCAGATCAATTAACATAAACTGATTCAAACAACATTAGTCCACTAGAAGCTAAGTAAGCATTGAGTATCATGAAATAACAAATTGAGAGAACTTCCTGCCAGCATGCTTTTAAGGCCAGGTCACATTGCATAACTTCTCCAGCAACTTTCAGTCACAGACTCCTATTTTTATACCCTTAGTGAGTCGAAGGTAGTCGAAGAGCGCTCCCATGACAGTCAGTCATATAGTGTGACATATCCAGTGACTTGGTCCAACCAGTCTGCAACATGCCCTGGTTTGATTTTTTATTAAGCTGTAGAGGCGGGTCCTCCATATTTGAGAGACGACAGCCAATGAGCACCTTCTCTCTAGAGGTTATCCATACCCATGCTATGTATTTGTGAAACTGTATTTTCAAGATTTTATGCATCATTGTATTTCTGGCTCCACCCCACTCTGATTGCCTCTCACAACAAACTTTCTTATAATGATTGGAGGCTGGAATTTGTCTAAAACAAACAGAGTTTTCCAAGGGGGTGCTGCTTGTTGCCTGTTTTCTTTTTAGCATTACAGCTAATACATGTCTTTGTCTTATTTTTTTAAGATAACTTGACAAGTGAGACCTAAGAAATATTGGAGTTTCAGACCATAGGCAAAATATAGTTGAAAAAATACACAAATATTATGAAAAAACACTGGGGAGATGGTCTACAAACTGACATTGTGTTCTTCATGGCTTGTGCTGTAGCTGGAGGAAAAGCAGAAGCAGCATCATTGGTTGTAGCAAGAGCGTTCTGTAAAGACAGAACTAGAAAATGGTTAAAGACTCTATAGCACTCTCCTCCTTCCCCCACGTGCACCCTTAAACTGGTCACTATTTAGAAACTCATCATGCCAACACATTTGTCAGTGTATATTGTTATTTTTCACTCAGCCTAAATAACATCTTTAACAGGTATAAACATTTACCACTAGGACCTGACTGGCTGTGAACATGGAAGATTGTTTAACTTTTACTGTATTTAAATTTTACGCAGTAGGTTTGGTAATTGAGACTCTGTGATTTTGATTTTCCTGTACAGTACATCGGAAACTGACAATTTCAGAACTATCCTTTTTTAACCCAAGAGATTTAACCCTTTTTTTAATCTTAATGTTTTGGGTAGTTTTGATACAGTAAAACTATTTCTGTAATACTAAAACTGCCAGTGGACTGAAATTACTTATCTGAGAAACTCAACATTTCTAAGGAATTGAAAAGCTCTCTTCTTATTAAATTTTTAAACATAAAGGTGTACAAGAAACATTTGAATTATATCAACTACTAATAAAGCCTAGTTACTATATTTCATTCTACAACAATCACATTTATTTATATAGGACATACAAACAATGAAGTTCAAAGTGCTTTACAAGATGCCAAAGGGAAAGTTACAGGAAAATAAAAAACAAATAAGATTAGGTGAGAATTTTATTGACTAAGATATAACAAAGAAAAATAAATAAATCTATACAGTCTTATAAAACAAAGACAAACAGAAGGGTAGCATCCTTATATACAATATTGTGATGTACCTTTCTAAAGATGAGTCCGGTGATAAGGTCAGATGGCCAGGAGGACAGAAAAAAAAACAAAAAACAAAAAAACAACAAAATCTGCAGGAGTTCCAAGACTGAAAGACCACCCAGCCGCCACTCGGCATTCTACTTAACATAAATGTTTTTAAGTCATTCTTCATTGTTTCCAAGGCTATTCTCAATAAACCCTTAAGAGTTCTCTTTTTTATTATTTTAATAGGAGTTCTGTAATAGTAAAACTATTCCCATAATAGTAAAAAATGTCACTTACAGTATATTCATTGTAACAGTTTGGAAGCATTGGTGTTAGGGTAGTAAAATGAGACAATGTAAGAGAGTGCAGAGAAGCAGCAATGATAAAGAAGCATCAACAGACAGTGTGTTAACAAATGATGAATTATAAAGATATACAGTAGCAGACATGCTAGATTTTGATCATTTAAATATGTTATATCTAATTTTTTTATGTGTATAATAGTCTTGGGTGCTTTTGTTACACTTTTTCACAACCTGAGCCTTTAGCGCTTCACACTGTAGAAGCAGAGTAGCTGCATGGTTTAAATTCAGAACATTTTTGACAAGAAACAAATGCTCCCTCTGTGATGGAAGGTGAGCTTTTAATTTGCAGAACCTTAGAATAGCATACTAATTGTCCTGGATCAGGGTACGTTCACCCTACATTTCCTACTTTGTCACTGTTCCCTAGTATTTTGCATCATATCTTAAAAGTTTCAGTGTGGTAGAGATCAAATAACATTTGGCATGAAGAATCCTTTAAACTGCACTTTAAACTTTCTGTATTATCTACAGTAAAGTCAGATAGAAGAATATGTGTTACTAAAATGAAGAGAAAGAAACCACTAACGATAAGAAAAGGTATATTTAGTATCTCTTGTTCAGTAATCATAATGAACTTATAACAAAACATGAATGTTACTCCTACCTTTTCTTTTCTCCCTATAAACCGCTTGCTAACCATGCAGAGATGAAATAAAAAAAGATATATAAGATTTATTTTGACTGAGGTCTACAGTATACACAAAATCTATCAAGGCAACATTTTAATCAAACTGGTCACAGTCAAGCAGTTTTTGCAAAATGAAGAAATCGTTATTTAAATAATTAGGCTTGTCACTGGGATATGTTTGTGCTTTGAATGCAGCTTTTATAATTTTAAGTCTTGACTCGCCATATGATAAAATATTTTTCATTTTCTAAACCTAATCTTTTAAAAATCATAAAGCATACTCATTTTGTTACTTACAACTCAGTGTAATTATTTACCTTGTTTTTTTCCAAATTTTATTTTCAGAAAATGTTTCTTTTGCACCTTACCTCTGTTTAAGTAATTAAAACCATTTTTTTCTTCTGTTCTTTTACTGTCTTAAGATAAAGTCCTTTTAATAAAAGAACATCACCTCAGTGGCACGTTTTTCAACCTCAAGAGAGGTTTTCTAACAGATTTCTATGTATGCTACATAATACACTATATTAAAATAACCATTTGTTACTTTGATTAATGTAAGTGTCAAGATCAGGAATGACATTTAAACTGGATTAAATTTCTGAGCAACATTATTAGAACTTTGAACAAAGCTTAAGTGGAAGACATAAGAAACTGTAGTTCTCATTACTGTTTGGTAAATAAAATGTACTTACGTATACAGCTCAGTTTGCCTGAACGTTGTGTACAATAATTATTGTAAATGTATAGAAACTTCTCAAGTATATTATAGTGATCTAAATAGATTTTTTAGAGAGCAAACGAGGTATATTATTTACATTTATTTGCTTGGTAGACACTTTTATCTAAAGTGACTTAAAAATGAGGGAGATATAATCGAGTAACATTAGGCTAAGGCCTGTTCAGCAAGTGTAGTAGGACAGGTAACAAAAAGTTGATTGTCACAAGTGAAAAAGATGTAATAACTAATAAATATACAATCATGGATTACAATCAATAAAGCAATTAAACTTAGTCTAAGAACAAATTAACCAGCAATATAAAATATCACAGATTAAAGGTTTTTTTTCCCCTTTCAATTAGACAGATATTCACAAAACAGATGGGTTTTTAATTGCTTATTAAATACATTGAGGGAGTAAGCAGTTCGAATGGAAGTGGGCAGCTCATTCCTCCAACTAGAAATTACACAAGAAAATAGTCTGGATTGAGACTTGATACCATGCAGACATGGCATCACGAGATGCTGCTATTCACTGGCAGACCTGAGTGGGCAAGCAAGCGTATAGGACTTCACCAGTGTCTCCATATACTCAGGTTCTGACCCCTTGACTATTCTGTAGGCAAGTATCAGGGATTTGAACTTAACATGTCCTGCTACAAGGAGCGATTAAACACAAGATGGGCCCCTGCATTCTGGACTCATCTGCAGTGGTTTGATAGCACTTGCGAGTACTCCTGCCAGAAGTGAGTTCCAGTTGTATTGACGCGATAAGACCAAACCCTGGACTAGAAGTTGTGCTGCATACTCTGTCAGATGAGGTCTGATCTTGCGATTGTTGTACAGCGTGAATATGCATGAAAGAGAAACAGTAGAAATGAGGTCATAAAAAGATTGCTACTCCTCACCACTCCAAGGTTGTATACTGACTTGGCAGGTGTTGTACAGAGATGGGGAGTTGAGCAGACTAGCTGGCCGAGATCATAAGAAGGTTGTTTTTCGCTAGGTTGAGCTGTAGATGGTGGTCATTCATCCTGGTTCAGATATCAGTAAGACATACAGAGACTCTAGCTGATATCCTCCAGAGGAAATGACAGGTACAGCTGTATATCATCCACATAGCACTGATTAGAGAAACCATGGGAATGAATGATAGAGCCGAGCAAGGTAGTGTACAGAGAGAAAAGAAGAGGACCAAGCACCAATCCTAGGGTTACACCTGTGCATGTTTGGTGTACCTTTGACAACTTTCATCACTAGGACTCATTGTAGGATCTTCCTAAGATGTAGGACTTAAACCCTCTTAAAGCAGTCTCAATTTTACCAAGGTCAGAGAGCGTGGCAAGAAGGATGTCATGGTTGACTATGTTGAAGGCAGAGGAGAGATCTAGTGGGATCATAACCAAGGACACGTTAGTAACTCTAGCAAGTCGTAGCTGGTCGACCATCATTACTAGAGCTGTTTCAGTTGAGTGGTGCCTGTTGAAGCCGGACTGGTTGGTACCGAACAATCCATTCTGTACAATCCATTCTGTACAATGAAGGAAGAGACCTGGTTAGAAACAGAATGTTCAAGTATTTTGGAAATAAAGGAAAGGAGAGATACAGGCCTTGTCTTTTGAGAAGAGGGGTTATCAGATCATGTTTGAAGATAGTAGGAAATGTGTCTGAGCTGAGTGAGGTATTAATGATGTGTGGAATTCCAGGAATGAATGTTGGGGAGATGGCCCGAAGGAAATGTGAGTGGACTGGGTCAAGTGGACAGGTAGTGGGGTGATTGGAGAGGAGGTCAGAAACATCAGTAGCAGAGAGTGGAGAATGTTGGGTGATGCTTGGAAGGAGGTATAATGGGTGGCAGCGAGGGTGAGAACTGACTGCTGACAGCAGCCACCCTATCATGAAAAAAGGTGGAAAAGTCAGCAGACAATGAAGTTTGGGGAAGAGGTAGAAGGGGGATAAGAAGGGAGGTGAAAATGGAGAACATTTGGAGTGTGTTTTAGTGGTGCTGGTAATTCTACTTTTGAATTGGTGGTGGCAGAAGAAAAGGATGCAATAAGGGATTGATACTTAGCCAGGTATGCCTGAGTCTTTGACTTCCTCCATTTCCTTTCAGCTCTTTTGAGCAGTCCTTTGATTGCGGAGTGCTTCAGAAAGCCAAGGACAGATGGGTCTTTTGCATGCAGGCTTGGAAGAAAGAGAGAACAAACATTGTCAATAAAAGAGGACAGGGTGTCTGTGGCAGTGTTGATGTTGAGTAAGGAGAAGTGGTCAGGAGGAGGGAGAACAGAGGAGACTATGGAAGAGAAATGGATGGGAGAGGGGGAATGGAGGTGTCGGTGGAAAGATACAGTGGATGGAGGAGAAGAGTAAGAAGAGGAGAGCAGTAGAGAGATCTGAATGAAAAAGTGGTCAGACGTATAGAGGAGTGACAGTTGCATTTGTGAGAGTGCAGTTATGTGAGACAATGAGGTCAAGCAGATTGCCAGCCTTGAGAGTGAGTGGGGTGTGGAGCTATGCGGTAGGAGGAATGAAGTAAGAAATGCAAGTAAGTCAGCAGCAGGAGAGCTGTCCAGATTGATGTTCAGGCCCTCAAGAATTAGAAGTAGGCTGCCGTCATCTGGGAGTACAGTCTGTCCAGCTTGTCAAAGAACATTCTGAGAAAACCTTGGCAATAAACTACAACAATGGTCATGTTAATTGGAAAGGAGAGTAACAGCATGGCATTCAAAAGTAGTGAAGTTGCATACATTACCCAGAGGTGTGTTTTTCCAGTTCTGTTCCCCACCCCTACCAGTGGAGAGGCATGAGTGAGAGATGTTGTAGGCAGAGGAAAGTTCTGTTTTTATGATACCATATTTTTTGGTCAAATCTTGAGTCTCTGTCAGAGCCACCACTTGTTTGTAATAATTTTATGGATTTATTATACCCAGTTAGGTTTTCCAAGGTCAAGGATTCCATTTATGGCTTTAGTTTTTAGTATTTACAGGTTTTTTTTTATTAATTTTGTACTGTTTCCAAAGCCATTTCTTTTCTTTTGGGTGCCACCATTTTGTGAACTTGGAATTAGGATGCAGATCCCAATTTCTAGACCCTGACCTTGACATTCTGATGCAACAGGTTAAAAGGTCAGCAGCTAACATCATTTTCTCATCCAAGACTGCAGATAACACAAACCTTTGCTTACCAACTCTCTTCTAAAAATCTCTTGGTTTTGATCTCTTCGTTGTACTTTTGACTTCAATTTTTGCTTAACATTCTGGTTTTGACATTTTAATTCTCATGGTCATGGCCCTAGCTTTGATACTTGACTATGTCTCATCTTCTGGTCATTTACTTTCTTTTCACTAGTGTTCATTAGCATAACAGGTACTTTGATCTAATTGACTGAGTGTTCCACTTCTGAGATGATGGGCTGGGACCTTTGTATGCATTCTAATTCTAATATTGCAGCTTTGAAGCTTTCCTTTTATAGACCTTTATGAAAATACTTTTACTTTTGTCCTTCAACAACAGTTTCCATCTGAAGTAAGAAATATGACTAATGCACAGACTTAACCACACAGACATAATGAAGCAAATTATATACAGTATGTTTTGTGTGTTTTTCACATAGGGTGGACTGGCATCCTGGCTGGGATGAAGGGTGATCCCTTGCCAGCTGTGAAGTAAAGTATGGATGGAGGCATAACCAGGCCAGGAAGGTCCTCAATTCATATGCCAGTTGGGGAGAAAAAATAATGGATAAACAATGGTTATCAAGAACATTACATCCCCCATATGAGAGGTGGCAGTGTTGTTCACAGTTTGGACTTGTAGATCGGAAGGGTCCTTGGGTGTCACCAGAGGGCACTGCCAGGAGAGGACTTACCTATTGTATGGAGCTTTCATATGACCTGGAATTGCCTCTGTCATGCAATGCCATGGCACTGGAATTTCTCTGGCAGTCACAGTTGAGAAGAAAAGGACAACTTTGCCTTAAGAGAAGTGGAAAGAGACAGAAAAAGAGAAGCCTCTTAAGGTATTGTAACATACTAATTTAACTTTATTTAATCTAGAAATGTGTCTGAGGGAGTTGTGTCTGGTGTTTGGGGCTCAGAGGCAGTCCCTAGTGGTCACAGTTGATTACAATTTTTACTGCATACTAAATGTCATGGAATCCTAGAGCCCATATTGACAGATTTGTCACAGGCCAAATCCCCTACCCTCTATTCATAGTAATTATGCTGCATTTTCATAACTTTTTAAACACTGCTCCATTCAAACTTGCACACTCCTCCTTTGGTATCAGATTTTTTTAAATGCATAGTCTAATTTTACTTTCATGTTTGTGTCCACCAGAACTGGAATCTACAAAGTTTTTCTGCAGTATAACAGACATAGATGTCTACTAAATATAAATCCATACTGTGTAAACACACTCAGCATTTTAAAATATGTCTTACTGTTACATTTTTAAAGAATATATGTTTGCCAACACTTAAAATCGAAAGTTATTGTGTCCCACATACAGCGGTTGTGGCTTAAAAGTCTTTTAACTTGCAAATGAAGCTGTTCTTTTCTGATATTATACTAAATGAAATGTACCATTATCATATGTGTATAAATATAAATGTAATTTCATAATTTTGAGAAACAAGCTTAATTGCTTCTATTTATAGGTCAGCACTTTGCTAAATGTGTTTTACTGCAGCAAATACAATTATTTTTATTATAAGCAACTAATGATTGCATTTTTCCCGTTAACACTTGTATGCTTACAAAGATTTCTTTGTCTTTTCAGTTTTGCATAGTGAATAAATTGCTTTTTAGCTGCTGTACACTTTATTAGTTTTTAATTATTAAAGTCATTTTTAATAAATAACCTAAGTTATAAAACTATTTCACCTGTACATATTTTATCAGTATATAATTATATATATATATTTACTATGGCTATTAAACAAGTGGGAAAAACACCAGCCTTATAATGATAGTAAAAGGTTTAGTGAATGTTCCTTTTACTCAAGTAATGCATGTATAAAGTGGAGAGAATGTAGAAAAAGATTTCACTGCACAGCAATACCCATATTTATTGAGGGGAATATCAATGTGTGCAAAGAACACTTAAGGCTTGAGCATACTTTACACACCATTTTGTACAAAAATGTTCACACATCATTTGTGCATTGAAGGCTTTTATACTTACTGCTCTCTTGAAATTGTTCCACTTCTCAGCACTCTAGTAGAGTGTGTGGTGGTGAAAGGTAAGAAAATTTGAAAAAATATATGTGCACCTAAATTCAAAGATTTTGTTTCACGCCTTCTTCAGAAAAATTAAAGAAAACTCTTCAAGGAATTATAACATGTCAGCACTCTTTGAGGAAATAGTACTGATGGATTAGAAGAAGGAAGAGTTCATTTGTTTACTGTTGCAGCAATCACAAAGAAAAAGTCAACTGATGTGTCAGAACCGCAGCGATGAAAGAAGACTGTAAATGTCTGCTGCATGGTGTTCTTTTTGCTGGCTAGCTATTACAGGATTTTCAACACTAAATTGGAATAAATAGCAAAAGCCTATCAATTTTATTTATGTTTTTTTGCAAAGTAATGCACCATTGCTTCTGGGTATTGCCTCATTCATTTTTTCCCACTGTAATGGACTATAGTTGTTCTGCTCTTTTATCTTATCCTTCTTACTAGATGCATCATTTTTACCTCACTTTACAAGATGAATCTATCTTTCCTATCTCAATTCACTTTTTTATATTCTGTCTTCCTCTTTGTTGCATTTTCTGCTTGGTTCCCCTGTCTAGTATTCCTCCTTACTTTCACAGCTCTAAATAATCCAAAACATCTTTATTTTCATATTAACTGTGCTTTTGTCAGATCTGCACTTTTGGTAAACTGTTAACAGTGCTCTTTTCTATTAGGGATTCTAGAAGTTGCTCAAGGTTGATTCATCAGGAAAGGAATCTTTCCATTTTGCAAAAATTTACTTCTACAGAAGGAGCTTAGGCTTTAAATATGCAGCTGGAGTTAAAATGGGTCAACAAAATGTAATACTGTAAAGTTAAGCTATAATATTTGCTCTGTCCCGAAATAAGATCTAACGTGTTACTTACTATTCTCTTTGTATCTAGTTGAGCTAAATTATGCAACGACAATTTGGAATAATAATAATGTTTGTTGTGACAAGCTATCATCCGTGTTATTTTCACATTTAACTTATATTATTATAATAATAATAATTCTTTAAATTTATATAGTGCTCTCCTCACTACTCAAAACACTTTTCATAGTAATTGGGAAGATACTTCAACCACCACTAATGTATAGCATCTACCTGGGAGATGCAATGACAGCCATTTTTGCAGCAGTACGTTCACTACACATTAACTATTGTGGTGGTGAAGTGATGAGAAAGAGCTGATTGGGGGCCAGAATGACTAGGCAATGTAGCCTGGACATCGCGAGACACCCAGCTATTTACAAAGGATACCTACTTTGGTGCTGAAGCCCTTCAATTTAAATAGCAGCAGTCAGACAAAACAATGCAAAGACTATATGGTGCTAGTAGATGCATTAGAAACAAACTGCATCCCAAAAAGATAAATATTACACCAGAGTAAAGGTTAAAATTGTTTGCTTCATGTCAATGTCTGTGCACCTTATATGGACTCCTTCCTGTTATAATTAACCTCAAATACTACAATAAGGAAACCAAAACAAAGAGAATAGCAAAAAACTTAAATAAAAAAAATTAATGGACAGGAGTGCAAAACATAAGGTGCACAAAGTAGAAGCAAATAAATATGCACAGGTTGCACAGGCAAATGTTATTAACAAAAGTACCATCTAAATGCAGTCAGATTGAGTCACGCAATCCTTTATGGTGGCGGCTGAGTATAGCTCAGACTCTGTCTTACTGCTCCAAATAGAACCCATTTTTCAACACTGTGACCCAGTTCTACTCTTAACATTTAACTGAAAGCATGCTACTTACTACCTCTGATAAGAGATGTCCTAACTGAGGAGAAGAGCCCATTTCTTAACATTTAGCTCTCCAAAGAAGCTGCAACATGCATCATCGTAATCCAGTGATAGCATGAATTCATACCGGGACTTAATGAGAAATGTGCTCAAACATAAAACTATGCTGAATATGACTAAGCAGACCAACTTTACTGACATATGAATTAAACCAGTTGTTACTAAAGTGGAGCAGACAAAATTAAATTGAAATTTTTGGGTGTGCACCACAACGTCTCGTTACAACTCAAAAGTGAACACACTCCAATTTTAGAATTTTGAAGTTTAAAGAGGGTGCTAAGAAGAATATCCTGATCTTTACCTTTCTGAAACAAGCATCAAATTGCTCTTGAGTCTTCATCTTTTTTTCCAAGACTGGGCACATTTGGAATATGATTGCTATAAAAATTTAAAGGGTCCTTATCCTCATACCTTTAATTTTTTTTAGACCAGCTTCTTTTGAAACAAGCACACTGAGTTCACAATATCACTGTTAAAATGTCTTGGATTCATTTTTTCCGAGATTTTGGTTCTATTAGGATGCTGTGTAAGAAGGCCTAGTCTTAGATTTAGAAATCCTGACATACTGGACTCCAGGGGCTTCATTTAAAAAATTTTGAACATGAAAATATGCCTACACTAAAAAAAAAGTCACGTCAATAAAACTTGTGTACAGTAATCCCTCCTCGATCGCAGGGGTTGCGTTCCAGAACCCCCTGCGAAAGGTGAAAATCCGCGAAGTAAAAACCATATGTTTATATGGTTATTTTTATATATTTTAAGCCCTTATAAACTCTCTCCACACCGTTATAAACATTTCCCGCACAGTTATACAGCATAAACCTTTATATTCTCTTAGATATTAGGTAAGATTCGTTGAAATTATGTATGTAAACACACTGTTTATATACTACACACAAACATACATATCGTATATCATTGAGAAGTTTTATTTAATATTTAATACAGTTTTAAACACATTGTAATTGATTAGGTAATATAAAAAGAAATGAAAAATCTACAACATGTAAATACATAAAACCTAAATGTTATTTTAAAGATATTGAGCGTCTCTGAAATCACATATGTTACAGCCATTACGATAGACAGGCCACCAGCAATAAATACATACAATTGAAAAATTGAAAACAAGAAAAATTGTATAAAATGTGTGTACAGTTACACTAAACGTACATACATGTACTAAGTACATAGAAAATTAGTTATGGGTACTCACCAACAATGATACAACATCTTGTCTGATAACGATGACATTTACTTCACAACAAAGAGAGCATCACAGCTCTTCTAAACAAGCCTCTTCAGGCGACCGTGTAGCACCACCGTCGTCATCTGGAGTTTCTTCTTCCACTGAAGGCGTACTAGGCGGTGTTTTGCAGGTAAGGAACATCGTGATGGGCAGTTGCTGGCGCTGTTTCATTTGTGCAAAGAGGTTTTTATACACTTCTGTGGTGCAGTGAAGAGCATCTTTAAATTGCAAAGAACTAATCATTTGCGGGTCCCATTCTTCAACCGATGTCTGGAGATCTTTTGCCATTTGTAGAATGGTCGCGAAATGCTCGAGAGTTAGGCCGGCATCTTCTTCTTCCTGTGCTGGGTCCTCTTGTTCTTCCTCACTCGCTGACTTGGTCATCTCAGCCAAATCTTCGTTGCTCAGCGGCTCGGAGTGGGCATCGAGCAGCTCATTGACGTCATCCAAAGTCATGTCGTCGAATCCTTCTCCTCCTAGCAGTTTTGCCAGCCTGACTGCCTTGTCAACCACCGAGTGATGAATTTCTTCTGCAGAGAAGCCCTTATAGTCGTGCACAACTTCTGGCCACAATTTCTTCCAGCAGGCATTAACCGTCTCTTTCTTCATATTGTTAAGGGCCTTCTACACGTTCACCATACACGATGTGATCATGTACTTATGCCAGTACTCCTTCAGGGAAAAGTCATCGTCTGTGTCCATTGCCTCAACCATGTGTTGCAGGCTGTTCCTGGTGTACAATGCCTTGAAAGCCTGGATAACTCCTTGATCCATTGGCTGAATAAGTGACGTCGTATTCGGCGGCAAGAACTCTGTTTTTACGGCTTGGTATTATAGATCCAAGGGATGACCTCCAGCATTGTCCAGAAGTAAAAGGACTTTGAACTCCAGCCCTTTCTCTGCCAGATAGATCTTTACCTCCGGGATGAAACATTGGTAAAACCAATCCGACGTCAGCCGTTTCATAATCCAGGCCTTCGGGTTGTGCATCCAGTACACAGGCAGCAGGTGTTTATTCTTGTTTTTCAGGGCCCGGGGTTTTTGGACTTATAAATGAGCCCAGGCTTTATCATAAAGCCCGCAGCATTGCCACACATGACCAGCGTGATGCGATCTTTGTGAGCCTTAAACCCTGGGGCTTTTGCCTCTTCCTTTGTGATAAAAGTACGAGACAGCATCCGCTTCCAAAATAGGGCCATCTCATCCATATTAAACACGTGTTCAGGACGATATCTGCTTTCCTCAATGATCGCCTTGAACGTGTCTGCGACATATTTCTCGGTTGCAGTTTTGTCTGCAGAGGCAGCCTCTCCATGCATGTTCACGCTAGCCAAGTTGAACCTTTTCTTGAATTTTTCAAACCAGCCCTTGCTGGCAGTAAATTCACTTTTCTCGCTGGGGGATTCAACAGAAGTTCCAGGTTGAGGGACGTCATCTAGAGCATCTCCGACATCCGCAAACCTATCATGAAGTTGCTTGACCTTCTCTCGGATGATATTGGTGTCCACGGGGATGTTCTTCTTCCGGCAGTCCTCAATCCAAATCCCTAAAGCAGATTCCATCTGGACTACCGCCTTATTACGTCCACTTACAATTCGTTTCGCGCCCTGGTTAAAGGACACTGCAGCCGTAGAGTGTATATTCTTTTCCTCCTTCTTAATATAGCGAACTGTGGACTCGTTGATGCCGTAATGGCGTCCTACAGCGGCGTAGCTTTTCCCTTCCTTTAACATATCCAACAATTTTACCTTTTTGGCAATTGTTAGCATCTTCCATTGGCACTTGGACATGGCCCCGGAAACAGGAGCAGGAGTAGATCGTTTTGTAGGCATAACGAAGGGCTTGACTACTGTACGCACAAAGAAACACGTTGATGCTGAATGAGCGAGACGAGATGCCGGCTAACGCAAAGCGAAATTGAATTCTTCGCTTTCCGTCGCTGAGCCAATCAGCACCCTGGAACTTAACCGCGTGCTCTGATTGGGTAGCTTCTCAGCCATCCGCCAAATAGCATCCCTTGTATGAAATCAACTGGGCAAACCAACTAAGGAAGCATATACCAGAAATAAAAAGAGCCATTGTCCGCAGAAATCCACGAAGCAGCAAAAAATACGTGATATATATTTAGTTATGCTTACATATAAAATCCGCGATTGAGTGAAGCAGCAAAAGTCAAAGCGCAATATAGCAAGGGATTACTGTACTCACATTTATATGCAATTTGCCCTTCATAAATTACAATCAACACATAAATATTTATAAGTGAACACGCTTTGAACACCGTCCTGAAACATCTATATATAGAGCATGCTAATTGACCTTATACATATGCAAATCAAGATTCTGCACAACTTCATTGGCTGGTAGAGCAGCCTCTCATCTGATGCATCAAGACACCATCATCCCAATTCAATAGTATTTGGCTGCAACTGAGAATGGAAGATCATGCACCTCTCCTCTTTATTCTGTAAGGTCAGGGAAAAGTGTCAGGTGCCAGCGTCTAAGTGAGTAGCCACTATTACCTGGCACATGTAATAAATCGCATGATTGCTGTTACAATGAATAGTACAGGCCATATGTTAAACTGAGGGTTCAACCAGTTACCTTGCAAATAAGCCAGTACCGTCATGTCTGTCAAAATAAATGAATCACAAGTTCACCCAGATCACTGAGTGTCGACATTTGTCAGTTTCATCTGGCATCACAAATGCATTAATGGAATGTCTCATGGTTAACAAAATAGCTTAATTCTTGTCTGGTTCCCCGATTGCAATATGATGTGGTAAAGTGCTGTGATTACAATAAATGAACTGGGCACAGCTACAAATTGCCTTTTTATATTGGCAAAAATATGTTTTGAGAATGTGCATCCACACCATTTGAAAACCTTTTGCATGACGATGTGAGACTTGGCTGAGATATTCCTGACCTGTCTGCCAGTTCCCTACAACAGGTACCTGATATCAACTGATGAATAACCAAAGTTCTTCAGTTTGAAAAACACACCATTGGCCCTCTTAAAAGGGAACTAAAATACAGTCTATGGAACATATTCATCACTTTTGAGGTGTAATATGTTTATCACGTCAGCGACTATTATAATAATGGCTTGGTGATATGTATTACTATGCATGCGTGTCATCTTTTACCTGGATTGGCGGCATTTCTCTACTGGATCAAGGATGTAGTCATTTTCCAGTTTCACTAAAATGTTGCATACGTACAGGCTTCAGAGTTGCCGTAAATATGCACATGTTTCCCTGTCAAGTTTCCTTTTATAAATCCTGACATTTGTGCGTTAATTTGCAATTGCACATGTCCAATGCTCAATTTTTTGCGTACGCAAGCTTTATAAATAAGGCCCCAGGCCTTATTTACTCCCTCCCGATAAATGAAAATACAGTTCGTTTTGGATCAGCACACTCTATTTTCAACTCACCTTCAAAGGCATATGGATCTTTAAATAATTTCATTACAACTGGCACCTTCTTACTGTGATGACCCCTGTATTTACCCAATGTTGCTCCATTGAGCAATTTCATTCAGTCTATTATAGAACAAGTTCATGTTCAAGGTGTGACTGAACTTATGGTCTAGTTAATTAGTATACTAAATAATGTTACTGTTGTCTGAATTCTGATTCTAGGTTCTGACTTTCACATACTTTACAGAATGTTGCATATGTTTGTGTTAGGTACCATGTATGTATATTTGTGTTGATCTGGGGACTTTTGCAGTGTCTGATTGGCTAGTTTGATGAGATTTTGGGGTTGGGGATCAGAGGCTGCAACAAAGGTCAGAAAAGTGGGATGACATGGCGAAGAGAATAATCGTGCACATCACAACCAAATTTTCTTTTCTCTCTAATTCTAATCATAGCCCTACACTAGACACACAGTTCGTCAAAACTTAATGTGCATTCTATGTGTTATGTATGTTTTGGACTATATTAACTGTGGGCTTCTTTTTATAGAGTACACTAAGTATTCTATTTATCATAGATTTAAGCAACACCTACTGTATATCACATTCAGAAAAATCACGCTGATAATATATTATGTAAATATAATAATAATAATAATAATAATTCATTACATTTATATAGCGCTTTTCGAGACAGGTATTAAACCTAGAATAGCAGATCTACAGTAACTCAACTTGGTCTAGAAGGGATAGGCTACATATGGAAAGGACAATAATCTCCTTTTGGGTTAAATTAAAATTATTTCTATCTTTCATAAATCTCTTAATTGGGCCATTGATCAATGATGTAGTAATGTAGATCTGAGCTGGAAGTCCATCATCTATAGCAGGAGTGCCTATGAAAATGGCAACTCTGCACAGTTGCCCACACTTTTTCCAACTAGTGCGGCAAAAGGCAAGCAGTCTTTGTAAGGATAGTGAGCCACCTCAAAAAACCTTGAAAAGGGCAGAGAATCCATCCATTGTGGGACTCGGCACCAACGATACATTTGTGTAAGAAGCAGGACATGGAGAAGAACTACAATCCGACTTAGCAGAGTGGCGAGTGCTTTAGAGACCTAAAACAAGCCTGTTTGGCTCTTTGGGGCAGGAGCTGGAGTGCCATTGGCAGCTGCAGTACAGGGATGGAGACAGCTGAGAGACTGACACCTCTGCAGCTCCACCACTGCTTCTGCATCTGCTAAGGTCCATTGGCCTAGGTGTGCAGACACCAGCAGAGCTTCAAGTTCATGGAGCTGGGGAAAAGTGTGGCAAATTGAGTTGCCACTGACCCCAAGTGAGCTGTGAGAAGCAGGTGAAAACGCGCAGGTAGAGGACAAGGCAAATCATAGAGGCATTGTGAAGGGTGTCCATGTGACAATAAAGTGCTCCCGATCCCATGTGAAAAGACCACACCACCATTTTGACAAGTTTGTGTGCTGCTGCAAGGAGTTGGAAGTGGTTGCTGGGGACAGCGACTTTGAAGGGAGAGCAATCCAACAGCACTGGACAAACTGCATCAGCCAGGAATGAGCCCCCAAAAGAATGAACTAGCATTACATCATGCACATGCTTTGCACATGCTTTTTCCAATTAGTGTGGCAAAAGGCAAGAAGTCCTTTTAAGGATAGCAAAGCCACCTCAAAGAGCCACTTGAAGAGCAGAGAATCCATCCATTGTGGCGCTCAGCTACAGTAGCTACAGTATGTTGTGATAAATGAGTTGTTGTTCTTAGAAGGTCTTCTATGCTATTATATTCCGAGAGAAATTCTGGATAGTACTAACTCTAAAAATTAAGGCATTTACTTTGACAAAGTTATTTAGCTTAAAACAATGTAATAAAGGTATTGCAAATTACAGTGTACTTAGTGTACTGAGGATTTAATGGATGTTTACTGTAAATGTCTTTCTGATTGAATTAAATAAGATATATTAAATTTTCCCAACTCTGGAGATTTTTGCTTTGGTAATTGAAATATCTATTCACTTAAGTAATTGTTTATAAATCAAGAACTTCAGAGAAATGTCTTACTTTATTTAAATACTTTCTTCCGCCAATTGAAATATTGTGAAATTTTCAGATGAGACTATGCAAATCAAGAGAGCCCATTTATCTAATCAAAAATAGCAAAAATATTTAAAAAGGCCTCTGTACACATTCTGTAATAAGGTAGGTCATTACAAAACTAATTATATTCTGCAGAGAAAAGGTAAATCTGATTAGAAGGTCATGAATTAATATAACATTTGCAAAGCAAATAAATTCAGAAATAATTATTAAGTTTCAATTAAACTTGAGGTTCTAAATTAAAGTACTTTGAAAACAGAATCATTTAAAGTACAATTTAGTGTTTCTCTTGCAGTTAAACTAAATAATGTATATATTTGTTTTCTTGTAATCACGATTGGCGATTTGTTTTGGTGATCTATGGTTTCGAAAGCATATTTCCATTATTAATTAGGAGAAAGAAGAAATCCTATTACATAATAACGTGTTTTATAATTTGTCTCTAAAAAAATTATGTTCATTCTTAATTGGCATGACATGTTATTATCCTTATTATCCTTATGTTCGTCTGTTGCACCTGGATAGGAAAAACAGACCGCAAAAAGTACAAGACCTGAAGATGACAGAAAAATCATAAAATTAAATGGACCAAGGTGAAAACCAAAAGTAAAATCACCAAAATATCAAATTTCAATACAATAACTAAAACTCCAAGCAAAAGAAACATGCAAAAATGTCACCTTTATCTTGAAGGAAGTGAATAACTAATTGCACACAAGATTTTTTTTTTTTTTAAATTTGGTTCAAATGAGAAATGTGGAATGAAGGAAAAATTTTTAAATGTAAAGGCAATGACTATTTTTACAGTATTAACCGGGGCAAATTTGTTTAAGAATGGAGTCAAGATCAATGCGTATTGGATCCTGTTTTTGGGAAATCTTAGGCAGATGTCCCACATCAAGAGCCACACATTCTGCCTTACCCTAAACACTGACACCTATAGTTCTCAGTGTCAGTGTCCTTAAGTTGTCCCTATGTGAGATCCAATTTTCTTGTATGCTCAACATATTGTATATTCAGTAAGACTCAATACAGACTAATTGACTGACTGAAGTCAAATCAAAGTTTATTGACATGTCTGTATGGTACAATGAAATTCTTACTTGCATATCTCCTCAGAATAGCTAAAAATATTTTATCATGAATACATACAGTATGTGTTGCATCCTATGTACTGTACAATATTTGAATTCTTCTCATTGATAGTTAAACAACCTTCTAACTTAAATCTACTGGTAAGAACCCAATGGCCCTGTAACATTTGCCAAGAAGAAGGTGTAAGAAAAGCAGCTGTGCAGGATGAATGAAGTCTTTAATTATCCTTTTTACCTTTCTAAGGCCAGGTTTATACTACACGTGACGAGACACATGCTCCAACGGACACTCCTGCTACGCAAGCATTTTACTGTTTATACTTGCGCGCGTACTTTACATAAATCTGGAAGAATCCACCAGGTGCCAGTGCAAGATATTATCACGGTGAGAACAGGTTCGGCTTCGCTGTGTTGTGAATTGCCTGGAACACCCATTCAATTCTGATGACACCTTGCCGCAATATCTCTGAAAAGGGTGTTTAATGATTAAATCCATCAATCTAGGGATGTGCCCATTCCAGCTAGCATTGGGCACAAGGCAGAAACAATCCCTAGATGGGGCATCAGCTCATCGCAAGGTGAATACAAGCACTCACATACACTAGCGCCATTTTAGTGTCACCAAATCTGCATATCATTGGAAGGAAACCAGAGCACACTGTGGAAACCCAGCAGGAAAACATATAAACTTCAAGCAGGGAATACCATCGATGTGACTCCCTGCGAGACAGCAGTGCTACCGCTCCGCCACCGTGTCACCCCCATGTGTGTAATTATTAACAGTATTCATTATTTAAATGAAATTAATGATTTATCTGTAATGCATTTCATCAAGAAAGTGATATCAAGTATAAATCTAAAGATTCTAAATTTGCAGAGAGTTGGAATATCATACATTTAATGTGTTCTGTGTGGTGATCTATTGCTGCTTGCCGCTGCTGTCAGGTCAGAAGGAAGTCCCAGAAGCTCGTAGCGATTAAAAACTGGGATGACGTTTACGACGGTCTGCTTTAATGATACAGTAAACTATGAGGTTAAAGTGGACATTTCGAGATTAAAGCCGAAATTTCCACTTTAATCACAAAATACACCTTTTCACCATGTCCTTAATTTTTTTTTTTTCCGTGGCTGTACATTATGTTGCTGTTGTGAAGTTGCAAAAAAAAGATGGCACAAAAGATAGTATGTGAGACTTTTAAAATGTATTGTGTCATTAAGATGGGGAATATGTGATGCTTAAATATAAAAGCACCACGAAAGCATCTGTATGTCGGCATTTTGCTTCACGACATCGAACCATTCATCAAACATCGAAGCACGCACATCGCTCCGTAGGATCCGCATAGCGACTTTCTGTCACATGTAGATAGTAAACAGAGACTCTGACGTCACATTCACACTTTTATCACACAAATGGGCGTACGCAGTATTTTTGTGCGTAATGAACTGTTTATACATGAGGCCCCTAGAAGCTGTCTGGCCATACATGCTGAAGTAAACAAGGACTACACTCCAGTACCTTGTGTAGTGTTTGTTTTAAGGGTCAGGGTGGAAGATGTGAAGCTGCAGTCCACAAGTATTAAGCTGTATTGGTTAGGAGGTCCAAAGTTCGATTGCAGAGGGTGGCACAGAGTCCTAAATTGATATGTTTGATGGACAGCTTTGGTGGTACAACATTGTTAAATGTTGTAGTCTACAAACAGGACTCTGACATAACAGTATACGTTATTCAGATTTGCCAGGAATCAAGAGCAGCGGATATAGCATCCTCTGTGGATCAGTACTGATGATATGCAGCTTGGAAGTGATCATGGCCATCTAGAATATTCTTTTATTGTGAATTTAATATAATTTTAACAAGTGTAGTTTGAAACCATATAAGCACTTAAACAAAATATTACAGTAGACTTCTGCTAAAGACTGAATGGCTTTCCAATTTGATTAAGAAGGATCTACAGTGTTATGATTTTATTACATTTTTCCTTAGCCTTAAGAATGTTTGTTTTTGACTTCTTTAGTCTTTTCTAAATTTTTGCAGAGTGTTCTTTCTAGCTTCACCATTTTGTTTCTCCTTTTATTGTTATGATTTGATGTTTTATTTAATGACACCATTGTGTTTATCTTATGGGTGTCATAAGTTTATAGTCACATTACTATGTTCAGAACTTCTTTTGTTATACCCCACCTGACTATGATGTTGGTTTCTGACATGGTTTTGGTGAAAGATAGGATTGACTCTCTTTATAATAGGGATTTAGCTAAGCAAACACCTAGAACTCATCTTTTAGTTGCTTCCATTACAAAGCTGACTCTCTCTGAGTCTTGGAAGACTCAGGTCCTATTAAGCTCCTTAGTAGCTGCTGTGATGCATAATGTATACTTACAAATACTTTGGAAACAAAGAAAATATATCATATGCATTGTTTATGTCTACAGTATGTATGCTTAAATTAAAAGAAAAAAAAATGCAACAACAAAACAGTATTGGTACTACTTGACCTGAAGCCTGGGAAGCCACAGTTAAGGATGAATCAAGAAATGAAATGTAAAAGCCCTCACTGACTCACTCATCACTAATTCTCCAACTTCCCATGTATGTAGAAGGCTGAAATTTGGCAGGCTCATTCCTTACAGCTTACTTACAAAAGTTAAGCAGGTTTCATTTTCGAAATTCTACGTGTAATGTTCATAACGGTCGACAACGTCCGCCATGTTAAACTTTCTTATTTATGGCCCCATCTTCACGAAATTTGGTAGGTGGCTTCCCTGCGCTAACTGAAACGGATGTATGTACTTATTTTGGTGGTATGACGCCACTGTCCGCTGCCATATTGTACTTTCCAACGGTCTTTGTTAGTTATGGGCCCATCTTCAAGAAATTTGGTACGCGGGTTCCCAACGCTAACTGAATCCTACTTATGTACATATATACGTCCATAGCCTGCAGCTCGGTTGCCGTGTGAGGCGGCGTTGGGTCCATGCCTCCCATGTAGTTGGCTGCCTGCCTATATAAGGCTGTCCGTCGCTCCGTTCTCTTCATTCCCTTCCTTGCTTCGCCACGGTATTCACATCTCCCTGCTGATAACTGCAGCCTTTTTATTTAATCCACGGCTTCTCCACTGTTTTATTGTTCGTTTATTACAATTATAGTTATTGTGTAGGTATTTTAGACTTAGTTTACATTGTTTAGGTACCCATTTCCTTTATCATTCCAACCGTACCCCCATTAACATGTCTATCGAGGTGATCACCATCAATCAAAGAACTGTCACTTACCGAGTGGTTTCCATGCCCGGAGATGGCGACTGCCTTTTCCATTCTCTGTGTTACATATTGCACGGCCATATCAGGCTCACTCTTGATATCCGGAGGAACATTGTGTCTTATGTATTGAATGACTGGGACAGGTTCAAGGTGTGGACTGATGACGGTACAGGAGATAATTATACTATACAGGAGCACTATGAGAGTGAAATGCTTAAGCCCTTCACCTATGGTTCTGCATGTGAGTTGATGGCTGCCGCTGAATTGTTCGGTTGTCGCTTTCAAGTGTACTGAAATGGCCAAATCTTTTACACCTTTGTACAACCGCCAATGCCTCTTAAACATCTTAGATTCACAGGTGACGATCTGAGTAGTGGACACTTTGATGTTTATGAATATTTAAACTCTCAAAAGTTGGATGCGAAGTTATCGATGAAACCCATTTCAATTCAAATGCCTCCAATTTCCAGTAAGGCTCTACTTTGCAATAACAATTAATAAGTCTCAGGGACAGACCCTACAAAAGGTTGGCATTGATTTGAGGCAAGATTGCTTTTCACATGGCCAACTATACGTTGCATGCTCAAGAGTAAGCTCAGCGCACAGCTTGGTCATATTACAACTGAAGGGCCGAACTGACAACGTGGTATACAAAGAGATCCTTAACAAATAATTATCGGTATATTTTCCCTCAGTTTAAAAAGGTTTATTTTTCTTCTTAATAAAAATTTTAAAGCAGTACTTCGCCGCTGCGAAGCGTGGGTATTTTGATAGTTTCTAATAAAATTAAATTTTCTAAAATTGTTGTTGCTAAGAATTTCACTGGCAGATTATGGTGATCTACTTCAAATGAATAGGACAGAGTGTTGGTCTTTGTATTTTTATCCCTTGCTTTAAAGGAAATGATAAAATTAAATCAGCCAAAAAATAATGACTACTTTGCTTGTCTGACATTGAAACGTTTAGCTTTGTTAAGATAAGTAAGAGTTTTGTGATTTGTAAATATAATAAAAGAATGTTCTGCACCGTCAAGTCATTGATTACTAGTAATACAAGATTCCATATGCCAAAGTTTTGTGTGTCTTTAAATACATTTTTGAAGTAAAGTGTGCATGGGCATAATTTGACAAGTATCGACACATCCCCAATACTTTACACGTTCACTTCCAATTTAAAGGGCAGTGGATCAACCAGGTTTCTAAGGATGGGTGTTGAAAGATTTCCTGTTCCTGTTTTGTGTAACAAGAATGTTTTGTGGTTTTCTTACTTGGTGTGGACATTTTCTACATAATGTCTGTAATAACTGTTAAAGCCAAAGAACCTTTGAACCCGTTTCACCAAGTTTGAGCTCTTCTTTTTGAAAACATTTTTTATTTTTGCTAGGTCTATACTGATTTTGATCACTGCAAGCAATGGACCCAATAACTTGATTAATAAGAAATGAAATGAGCAGGGGTGGCTAGTTGATCTCAATTGTTATTCTGTTGAGTTGCCTACAATCAATGGAAGGTCTTAGTGATCTATTTTTTTCCAGCAACAAGAAAAACCTGCTTCAATTGGACTGTTTGAAATTAGTTATATTCTCAGTTTAATACTGTACTATTCATTCTGTTTGCTTCTTGGCAAGAAAAAGTGCAAATCTTTCCCACATTTCAATAGTGCAATAATAAAGACAATGAGGTGGCAATGCCTAAGTCCATTGTTTGTTAAATACCGTCTCAAAATCTTGATGTTGGAATGGCATGATTTTAGTTTCATAGCAAGTACTGAGATTAGGAAAAAGTCTTAGGAGACATTTGTGGAAGTGGGACGGGGAACAATCAATTTGTTACCACTGTTAATGTTCCTCAGGCCACTAGAGAGCACTGAGGTTTAAAATCACAGGAGGGCTGGGAAAGAGAGACAGACTGGCTCTCCCCAATTACCCTCTGTGCTGGGAGAAATCTGCGGGGAAACCTATTGCTGCCAAGGGGAACTCCTGAGGGTTACCTGCAGACCTTTGAGTCTATAACCTTTGAAACAGTATTGAGAGCTTACACGGATGGATTTCCTTATCCCAGCAAAAAGTGTCCTGCAGTCCTTATACAGGGGGCCTTGGAGCTGGAAAGGGAGCCATTGCTAAGTGGCTAGGCAAGGTTTAAGGAGTCTTTAGGGTAAATAGTACACCCAATCTTTAAAATTACTAGATTCCCAAGAAACTAATTCCCTTGATTACAAGTGAAAAGTATGGTTATGCTTGCGATCCACAGGAAGCCTTAAATTAAATATGCTTCAGAATACTCTGTTATTAAATGTGGCCTACAGGGGGCACAAGGCTTCCCAAACCTGACACAGACAGACACAGAACACAAATTCGGCACGCATGTTTTTTGTTTTTCTCTCATGTGAAATGCCGTTCCACTGTTTAATAATAATAATTCTTTGCATTTATATAGCGCTTCTGCACAGCACAGTTCAAAGCACAAGAACACAGCACACAGCACACTTTTTCTTCCTCCTTCTCTTCTCTGTCTTTCCTTCAACCTCCACTCCTCCTGATAAACTTCTTCTCTCTTCCTCCAAACTCTGGCTCCCTGAATGGAATGAGGAAGTGCTCCAGGTGTCCCATGATCTTCTGACAGAAGGTGTGGTGGAAGTGCTGCAACAAAGGACTCCGCAGTTCCTGCAGCACCCACTGGTGGTACCCATGGACCAAAACAGGGCTGAGCCAAACTTCAACTCCCATGAAGCCCTATGGAAGTCCAAGGCACTACTACCACTCAGGAGGACTGCCATCTAGGGCTCCGAGGGAGATAATGCCTTGAATATGCTCTCTCCCCTGGTCCTTCCACTATAGAGGTTTCCAGGCCTGATAAGGGCCCTGGCTGTCTGCCATAAAAGATAGCGATTTTTTTCTAATGCAGCAACCAACATTTTCCATTTTTCCATTTTCAAAGCAGGCGTTACTATTCACAGGTGGCACAGTGGTAGTGCTGCTGCTTTGCAGTAAGGAGACTGTGGAAGATTGTGGGTTCACATCCCGGTTCCTCCCTGTGTGGATAGCGCTTTGAGTACTGAGAAAAGTGCTATATAAATGTAATGAATTATTATTATTATTTATACTAACTCCTGAGAATATGAACATATCCAAGAAATGGATTCTTAAATAGACTCTGAAGTTCTTAAATCTACTAAACAATTAAATTAAAAGATTTGTTCAAAGTAATTTGCAAATAAATGTTAATTTTAGAATGAGGTTGATTATAAGTGCCTGCCCTAAACAATCCCAAAATATGGAGAGGATTCATATTTTGATGAAGCTTTGGATGTTTCACTACCAGATGTTCTGCATACCTATAATTAAAAACAGAGCCCCTCCATATCTCATCTTGTATGTTCTTGCGAATTTATTCCCATCTACTCTAGAGCCACCTGGACAGGAATATATTTAGGGTCATCTATTATACTGCAAATTGCAGGATTACTTTTGATCAGATTTTTCCTCTTACATTCAGCCAGCTTGGTACTAAATTTAAGTGCCAAACTGATCACATCTTCCAAATGGTTGTGACTGGCCATTTCATTCTTGAAAATCTCAACTAGATCATTGCAAAAAAAAGGAAAACCAAGGCTGATTCATTCCATCCCACTTCCAGTACAGGTACGCTAATGTACACGTTTCCTTGATTTGCCTCTTGAGGGACTTTTGAAATATCCATAGGATGGGTTTGAGATTGTTGGTTGAATAAAAGTCAACACTGATTTAAAAATTCAAGGTGACTTTTAGGACACAAAGTCATTCTGGATGAGAAATTAAAAGTTTGTGGAAGGAAGAACATGACTTGGCTCCTGGTGTTGCTAAAACCTTGAAATGCAGAGGAATCAGTCCCTTTAGCAACTTTAGCAAGTCAATTAAAACATGAAATTGTTGCTTGTAATGTCCTAATATCTTTATGCAGTTGCCTAATTTCAGAGAATACTATTTTCATGTTGGACTTTATCATTTTTTGATCCATACTTTCATTTTACACAGATAGAGGAAAAAGCAGGTTAGTGACCAGTGGTATAGCAGGGAGCAGGAAATGTAGAAACTAAAAGCTGTTACAGAGCATTTTTCAAGAGAAGCTGTAATACAGGTCAGGGTCTACATATCAAAAGGGATAATGTTACATATTGTCAAAATTAGAAGACAAAAATAATATAGCAAAAGAGTACTAACTGTAACTTTTCCCCTCCTGGAACTAAACTTGAAAGATTTGTATGGGGTTTTGTTTAGATTTATGCAAATACCTGAACCTGATGATATGCAGCACCTTCTTAAAGTTTTTACGTGATTATGTTACATTATCTGTGTGGCTATGGGTGTCAAAATGGCTGTGGTAATGCAGAGAGCATCAGAAAAATGGCAGTGAACATGTACAACACAATTTCCTATCCAAAAAATAATTAACCTAATTGAAATAAAAATAATAATGGCAAAAATTATGTATAATAAATCAGTGGAGCACTGAACTGTCATTCATCACAGTAGTTTTGTAAAAGTAAAATCAGGGCTACCCTGTGGAACAGACTTTATAGACAATTCTCAACAGCTCATCTCCATGGCAGACATGCATGAATCTGGACTGGCCTGTATCTGCAATTTATGTTACTGATAGGGTCAACTTGTTTTGCACCTAAATTTAATATGTTGTTTCTTATTGTCACATTTTAGCTAGATGTAAATTTTTGTTTATGTTTTGGCATGATAACGTGCTGTCGAGTTAAGGCTCTTACTCATAATTTTAACCATAAAAGAACCTGTACTGTATTAGATATTGGATTACTTCAGTAAACGGAGGCAAGAGAAAAAGTGAGTCATTTTATTTACTGATTTTTTGTGTTCTCTTAATTGCAGGTTCTATGATGTAAAGATGAATTTTGGTACATTGTTTAATGTGTTCAACCAATATTTAATATTGTTGTATTTGATCATTTTGTTGGCGAGATCATCATTTTGTTTTTTGTTTATTGTCACATAATCAACAGGGATGCAGTGTGAGACATCATCATTCCTGTAACTTTAAAAGGGAACGCACAGTCCTAATAACATCCAAGATTCTATATAACAATGTAAAATCCTCTCTGATTTGCATGTTACTTGTTGAAGGGCATTAGGGGCAGTCAGGAACTTTCTGACTTTTCACTTTTGTCTGATACTTTGTGCTCTGACAATCAAATCTCTGTCCTTCCAGCTTAAGCCTCTGCCTGTGTTTTTGTTTCTTCCTTTTTCTAACAACTTTTTGTTTCATCCTAATGGTGATTAATTTCCTTGTCCAAATAACTTTTACTAGTCCCTCAGGACGAGCATTTCCAGTACTGACAATGCACATGTGGCCTCAGCCTTTGGAACCTTTATTTCAAATATTGTGTGAACCCCAATAATAAACAAATATGGGTGATTTTCAGAAGCAGCTTGATTTCTCAAAACATTCTCTGTGAATTGTATTTCAAATTTATGTCAGTTCTGTCATACATTCCAAGCAGCAATTTGTCCTTTCAAGAACATTGGAGGAGTTGTAGAAGTTGGCACTTGTTTTGTGAACTTAATCAAAGCTGTGTTCTCATACTCTGTGGTATATTATAGAAGGTGTTGCCGTGCTGTTGCATGCCTTGTATATGTCAGGTACGTGAGGTGCCTGAATACTTGGCGATGAAGTTCTTGATGATGAGTCAAACCTTGATGTTCAGGACACAAGATACCTCAGCACACAATACTGACCAGTCTATGAAAAACACTTTGTTGATCATCTGTTTAAGATAAGGTGGTGTGTACCCCAAGGATGGGATATGCCTTGTTATCACTACCCAGACTAAGGAGTCACACATAATAACTTTCAGATATACAGTCTTCCACTGGGTAGCCACTGAATAACACAGTTTACATGGTAAATTCCCTTTCTGAAACAGGGCTAAGCTTACCAAGGTTTTTTTTTTCCATAAGAAAATTTTAGTGTATTTTTAATGAAGAGGATTTTAATTTACTTTGGGGCAACTTGTTTCCTTTTGAATATTTTAGTCTGAATTTTTCTTATTTATATATTGAAATACATTTTCATATTTCTGGGTTTAAATTGTATTGTCTCTAGCTACAATAAGAGAGTTCTGAATTACAAGTGAAGTGTGCTCCAAAGCTACCCCTTTGATGGTAAAACATAGTGGTGAAGGTTGAGAACTTGCCCCACAATAATTACTATGCAGTTGATGTAGTTGCATTTGTAGAAATTTCCAAAATAGTTCCAAAAACAGCTGCTGGAAAGGTTTGAACATTAAGTGTGATGCAAATATAAAAAAAATCCACAATCCAAGTGTCTTTGTTTTAAAAGTTTTAATGATATGAAAAAGCAAACAGTTCACACAAAAAATAAAGGAAATTGATAATGCACACACACACATAAGAAATACTCCTTGATGATGATGTTTTGTTTAAGGCTTAAGTATCTTAGTTACACTTTTTTAAGGTTACATTTGTTATCACACACACTATGACATACATCAATACAGTATACATGAATTATGGTCAGAAAACTGTCTGCCATTGTATCTTTCTAGTTGCAAGCAAATCTAGAAATTCATGCTTCTACTTAACTATGAATCAAACTGATTAACATTCTGTTATTATATTATAATCATAGCTGAACATTAAGGTTGTTCCATTACATGTCAGCTTTAAGGGATAAAAGAATCTTCCATTATCTATATAGCAATGTGAAACTTACTGAATAATTCCATTCAAATTAAGAAAACATTTATGTAAAATTACTATGAACATTAACTTTCTAAGATTGACTGTTACAATAGATTATGTGAGTACTTTACAGAAGTTTGTTTTATGCTCCCTAATCTTCACCTCAGCCCATTCCACACTTTTCACAGTTGTCTTCATATGCACATACTTTGGTGATTGGTTTCTGTCTTACTGTTTGCATACTTTTGATGTTTATATATGCAAATGTTGTAAGGCTTTGCACTTTACTGTATTCAAGCTACAGTCATAATTACGTATAAATGTTCTAATCTTGTTCTCTGTAAAGACTGCCATACAAAAGTAAATTGAATTAGACTGATGTTTTACTGGTTCAGCAGCACCAACCTGATTCAACCCCATAGTATAAACCCCTTATTAATATTTCAGGATCAACTATTTACTAAAACACTACTTTTAGTTTTTTGAGGATTACCACAGGACACAAGCACACTTGCAAATAATATAATCTAGTAATTTCCGCCCCTATGTTTTAACCTAGCTTCTTACGTTTTAACTGAAGCACCTGGAATGCCTCTCTACCTACAGTATATTCCTTTTCAAAAATACAAATTTTGTCTACCCCAGCCGTCCTTTGGAACATATGAACAATGTCAGGAAAGTGTTCTGTCTACACTCTGGGTACAAATATGAATTATAAGAGCTTTTGTTGTAAAGAAATGTTTGTGTGACTCCTACTAAAGTCACTTTTCTCTTTCTCAAATAGGGTTTAGAGATAAGCTGCTCTGAAGTCTTAATTCTTTGCTATTATATTAAAGATCCATGAGCTATCTTGTTGGTTGAACCAGCTTCTACCACTGCAGCTCTGACGTGTTGGAAGTAGATTGGACATGTAAGAATCCCACTATACTCCATATAAGTGACAACACTATTACTACTACTATCACCACTACATGTCTTTCTCAACAGCAATGAGGTAAAGATGGAGAAAATAGGTCGTTGTAGGATATACACCATTTCATATTACCTTTTGAGATATGTTAGTCCACTTAGCAGCACAGAACTGGAATAAAAGTCATTATACTAAATATGCAAATTTAATTTAGAGTTGAATATGTGGACTATCAGTTTTAGAGGCCAGAATGTGCTGTATATTTATTTTTTAAATGAGGCAGATAGAAAACTACACTGAATGTTCTTAAAGTTTAACAAGTTATTAATCACTCTTTTAAAAATATGTAGCGGTAACTACAAATATTTTAAACCTGTTAACAATCACCATCATATTTTAAAAAATAGCAAAAGAAAATATCAATTTTTAATTTAATAGATGAAAATGAGAAATATTCAAATATATACATATATATAATTCAAATATATATACAGTATATTTATATATATTACAGTATACACATGATATATATGTGAAAACATGTATACACATTATAAACATGATATGAAATTTAATTTAGTCTAGCTCCAAAAATAAACACAAAAATAACAAATAACATACATTTGCACACTTTCCCAAATAAAATGCACTGCAGGTTGCTTAATGAAGGTAAAAAGAAGAGCGCGCTTTCTTAGCGGTGGCGCCTCTAGTGTTGGTCTCATTGGAAGTGCACTCGTTCAGCTCATGGCTCGGCTGTTCAGGGTCTCTTTTGTGTGAAATGTTAGAGATTACAGCTTCACTCAGTACATGGGGCAGCCATTCCGAGGACAGCTTGATTTATTTTTTCTTCTCGATAAAATAAACCAAAAGAAAATAGCACGAATACCGTAATAAAAAGAACAGAAAAGTGCGCGTATCTGTTCTTAGTATCTTGTGCCGATTTTGAAAACACCGTTTTATAAGACGGGTACAGTTTTGGAGGCTTTTTTTTCAGACCGCAAACGGATGTGAGGCAGAGAAGGTGTTGCTCTGTATCTCTCTTTACTACAGCCATTCTTTTTAACTCTCATACAGCTTTCTTATTTTTTTCTACTGTGTGTACGAAATCGCAAATCCGAACAAGGGAGTAGATTGATGTTTTTACTGAAATGGACGTGAGATTTTATCCTCCACCAACACAGCCTGCATCAGCTACAGAGCCTCCCTGTCTGGGACCCTCTCATTGCTTGGACCCGTACTATTGCAATAAGGTGATTTTCTTTCTTTCTCTTTTTTTAGTTTAAAATTTTGCATCATTGTGTTGTGTCTTGTTGTTGCATGTTTGAAAGCTTTTGTGAGTAATGAGCGATATATTTCTAGGTTCGCGATGCTTGCTGCAAACACGGTGCAGGTAGTCCGAAACTAATTTGATTTCAACTCTTGTCAGTGAGTTGCAGGCAGTGTTGAAAACTGAAGTATGATTGTTGAGGAGTTACAAAGAGGGGGTACGCTTGCATTTTGCGTACACTTTCCTTAGAAGTACGCAGAGCATAGGGAAATAGCACTATGCTGAAAAGCACAAGTGCATATTTAGTTGTCCCCCGAGTTCTGAAAAGATCTTTCTTTCTTTCTTTCTTTCTTTCTTTCTTTCTTTCTTTCTTTCTTTCTTTCTTTCTTTCTTTCTTTCTTTCTTTCTTTCAACATGTAATCCCTGTCAGTCTCGAATGAGCGAACGGGCTACTTGTGTATCTTTCTAAATCCCGCATACAAGAAGTGAACGACACTCTCCTGAACAATTTCGTGTACTTTGTGACTGGGGAGCAGTTGTAGCGGCTCTCGATCACAAAAGGATCGAACAAGATGCTATTTTCTCCCTGGCTTTGCGAATCAATTATTCATGGTTTTTCAGTGAATGCTTCTATACTTAACTTGCTGCTTAATTTATTTCAAAACACACCCCGAAGTGACAGTTTATTCCAGCTGCATTCTGGCATACGTAGGACTTTAACATTTACAAAAATAAAAGTGTGGCATTTTAGTCTCCGTTATAAAGGTATTCGTGTTGTTACGCATAAGAGGGAACATTCATATGGCACGTATGTCTCTCTCTCTATATAGTATGTATACATTGTATGTGTGTAGTCAGTAAAGGTGAAGTCCACAAATGAGACCAGGCGCGCAATCTAATATAAACGCACTTTTTTTTAGCTTTAGCTCAAAGTGTCAAATAACTTATTTTAAATAATCACCGCTACTGACCCAGCTGAGATACGATCTGGCAGATGTATGGTAGAAAATGTAGGACTGAACGACCCTGCCGGGGAGAGTAACACATTACAGCGTTCGTGTTGTTATTGTGTTGTGTGTATTTTATCTCGGCCTCTGTTTCAGAGGTGCAGTGCGATAACGGGGCATGAAAAAGTCATACAATTGGTTACATGGCCGCTTTTAAGAAGACCAGTACCCGTCTTAAATAGTTGCCTTCTTAGTGACGGCGCCCACTTTCTGTACGGAGTGCGTTTTGAAGTATTTTTTACCGGAGCGCTGATTTCTAGCGACGGCAGTTTTTCTGTTGTAGTAGGCTTAAACAGATATGATCTGGAGCAAATGGTTTATAAATCATCCCTTTAAACTGTGCCAAACAGACTAGCTCCAGTGAAACTAATACATCACATCTTTCCTGCCGGCAAGTTGTAACAATGCACTTGTACACGGCACGCTTTGCCTCCAAGGTATTGTAAGTATAAGTGGCAGGTTTAATTACTATATCGGATAAAACGTGTTTTGCACTAAGCATCTCTAAATGAAGTTCTAATGCCACGTTATCTGATTAAATTCTTATGGTTTAAAAACTATGTTTATGTGATTTAGTCATTATGTAAATGGTTAAGTCTACCAGTAAGAAATGTGCCTTTTAAGAACATTATTATTAAATTATATTGTAGCAGTAATACTGTACTTAAAAAGAAACGTTTATTTCTTAGGCAAATGATTTAAAGCAATAGAGAGGTAACTGCTTAAAAGTGTTTTTTTAAATTAATAAATAGTCTACATATACTTAAGTCAAAATGATTTTGGTACATTTATTGAGTGATTTTACTGATTATATAAATAACCCTGCCACTTTTACTTTGCTTCGTGTATCAGCTGAAATTGTGGATTGTTTTTGATCCATTAAGTTAATAATTCAAGGACAGTTGAAGATTTACTTATTTTAGAGTGAGTGATCATGGATGAGGAATTTTAAGTATGTGCAGAATGACTAAAAGTTAACTAACAACTATTCTGCTTTTTGACATTTTACAGCATCATGGGCTGCAGTACAGTTACACAGAGTTTGAACGATGCATTCACAGCGCAAAATAGGCATCTGTACTTTCTTATCTTAGGTATAAAATTAGCTTCTAGCAGTTTACCCTTATAAAAATAACTACTGAATATGCAATATATATTTACAGTAAAATCTCATCAATTTTTTGTCCATAACAAGCGTACACAAGTAATTGCTTGGCTAACTGTATAGCAAACTTAGCACTTAGACTTTGGCAAATACAGAAATAAAGCTATCTATCTATCTATCTATCTATCTATCTATCTATCTATCTATCTATCTATCTATCTATCTATCTATCTATCTATAATAATACATTTATTTATATAGGGCCTTTCCCATGCTCAAGGCACTTACAAAATATAAGAAAGAATGGCAGGGTTTACAGTATATAGCATCTATCTATCTATCTATCTATCTATCTATCTATCTATCTATCTATCTATCTATCTATCTATCTATCTATCTATCTATCTATCTATCTATCTATCTATCTATCTATCTATCTATCTATCTATCTATCATTGGGTAGATTACATTCATTGTAGTAGTTCTTCATTTTAATGACTGCTGTGGAATCTGGTAGTCTAGTAACAGTTTTTTTTCTAAGTGAAAAGAATGAGAACACAGTGCAAACAAGGTTGGTTGTAGCAACTGTGTGAGGCATTTCTTGTTCAAACACCCAGAAACAGATGGTATGTAGCCCTAAAAAGGCCAAAGGCATGTAGGAAAGAACTCAAATATATTTACATTCCTATAGTATCAAGTAATATAAGCACTGATGTATGAAACATAAATGAATCTCTCTCACGCTCTCTTTTTATATGCCTACATACATGCTCCTGTTTTTACTTTATATAATAGAGTTTAGTGTATTTAGCAAATACATTGTACTCGGAGCATATATCTACAGTCTGAAATAACAGCCCTAATTTGGTAGTCTTTAAAAGTTACTTTTTAGCTATACATTTTCATAAGAAAAGAAAGATTTAGCTTTAATAAAGGAAAATTAACATTGAGCTGTACACATTCATGTTCCTTTGAAATGAACAGAAGTATATTTCAGGTTTTTTTTATTAGATTACAGACATTAAAACCATAGCAAAGAGCATGCAGCTTTCAGTAATGCAGCTGAATCTATTGTGATATTAAAGGCCTATTATCATTTGATGGGCAGTACTTTGTGTTTGGTCATTGTAATAATGAAGCAATGCTGAATTATTAATTCACTACTCTGCTCTGGATACTATGCTGACATTACCTTGTAATTGTGTTTTTTTTCTCATTGTTCACTTCTTTAAATGTAATTTTTTTTTCTTGTTCAGGTAAAATAAATTAAGAAAATATGGTGGTTACATGAACTCCTTGCCGTAGTAAAAGTAATTCAAAATAAATTGTGCTTCATTTATGTTTATAGCTCTCCAGTTCTGTTGTTTAATATCTTGATCATAAAAATGCCTGCAGAATACATAATTTTAATTATGCCCAAATAATGCTTAATTATATATGAATAATATTGTGGTGCCAGGTACATGAAGGGGACTTAAGAAAGAGTGTGGTTTATTTATTTGTTAAAGTACAGTTAAAATAGCTGACATTATTTTTTTTTGGAAGACAACAGTGATTTCCATTAATAATAATGTATTTGAAGAGTCAAGGGAAAAACCACATGTCCATTTCTAAGGACTTTATAAGCAGTTTGTAGAAACTCCCCTTCACCGTTTTGATGTCTGTCTTCAATTTTCATGATCCCTTTAATACTGACTTCTGCAGCCATCTATGGAAAAGAAATAACTGACATCTTTACTAGAAGAACAATAGTAGCTTGTCAGGGTTATCACAAGTCTTTGAGACCTGCATGTTTTTTTAAAATTTCCTTTTAATTTATAGATTTAATTTATAGTTACAATGACCAGTGTTTTTAAGTGTTGCAAAAGACAAGGTATTTTTGGAAATCTTATACAAAATAGAGAAGAGAAATAAATTATCTTTAGTGGGTGGTATAATTAGAGAGACAAAACAAAACCTTAAGTATGTTTTTCACTTTAACAAATTATTAACAATGGTCTATTTATATTCCTCATGGGAAATGGATAACCAGAGGAAGTTCTTACTATACAGTCATTTCCAAAAAAGCTAAAAATAATAATTTGATATTTGAAGCCTGTATTAAGTCAGGTAACAATTAAAGCCACAATCTTTTATTTTGGATGGCCTTTTATGGTGTAATAGTAGAAGAATATAACAACAAATATAGAACTCTTGGTTCAGAAGTGCTTATGCTGAAGTTATACTTAAATGTTATTCTAGAGTAGCACAGTGGCTCAGTAGGTAGTAATGCTATTGCTGCTTTTTAGCTGGAGGAGACTGAATTTAAATGCCAGCTTGGTCAGAGTTTGTGTGGCACTTGCATATTTTTGGGTACATTGTTTGTTTTATCCATATAAATGTAATGAATTATTATTATTATTATTATTTCATAGATATGTATGTTACATTACATTTTGATTCCAAGTTTAAGAGACAATTTACTGTTTCCATGGAATGGTTCTTGAGTTGCACTTAATGTTGTTGGGACTGATTTCAGTTCCCAATGATTCTGTAGTGGAATAAGCAGTTTTTAGTTTGATAAGCATATATAAATGTACATACCGTATTATGGGTATTCCGTTACTTGTATATTAGTTTGTTATTTGATTTCCATTATGATATTGATATTTTTATAACCAGTTTAATCTGTCCATCCTATCTCCCAACCAGCATTTTCCTTTGCAGGGATACAAAGAGCAGTGGCCTACCCAACAACACTGGATGCAACCCTGTTGCTAACCCTGGACTAGGCGCAAGTCTCTTATAGGCAGACCTGACCTAAGTAGATCATGCATAGTGGGAGAGATCAGAGTTAGTAATATTTTCAACATGCATATCTTTAGGGTGTAGAGTACCCATAGAACATCCACAGGGAGAACCTGCGAATACCACTTAAGTAATGAAAAGGATAGGATTTGAACCCAGGTCACTGCTGCTCTTAGCCAGAAGTATTAACCACTAAGTCGCAGTTTCACCGGTGTTAAATGACAAAACATTTAATTGTTATTCAGCATTGTGTGAAATTGCACTTTCATAGCACACACTGATTGTTGGGTTTTCCTGCATAAATAATATTGCAGTAGATAGATCTTTTGTTTTTGGCCTGCATTGAATCATGGTTTCATATTTTACACTATGAGCTTAGATTAAATTGGTAATTGTGACACTGCATATTAGAAAAAATATCTCTATTGCGCAAGTCTTTAATTAATGGACTTTAGCAAAGTAAAATATTTCATACAGCATTAAAAAATGTGCCAATGTATTTTATATAGAAAATGGGAGGGTATTGTATATAAGAGTACAACCTCTATGTTTTCTCACTGTATTGTTTTAAAAGAATGTTAGCAAGCTTAAAAGGCTTGCAGTGTGCACATTTGCGCATATACATGAGTGTGTGCATGGAGTCTTTGTTTTGTTTCAAGGGTTTCTCATTGTTGTTATGTTTGCTAAGCGGTTCCTAAGTAAGCCTAGGCAAATATAGTATCTCAGTGTAGCCCATGTCTTTACTCTCTGGGGAGTGGTCCACATTTGTCTCGGATGAGAAAAACAGCAGGATAGCCTTTGAGCAAAATGAAATACAACATGACACTGTGTTAATGTAGATGCAAATATTAATCATAAATAAAATCTGTGCACTGTGAAGGCTGATATCAAAGCTAATGATTTATTTTATGTTAATGACATACTGCTGGTACATAAATATATTTGAAATAGAGTTTCAGTATTGTCCTTTAATGGCAATGAGGTAATAATTTGTTTCCAGAAACAAGTGGTTTGATTTTATGTACTTGCCATTTAAGTAGTGTGCACGCCCAGCAGGTGAAGACCTGATGCCAAGAAATCCCAGTGTTTCCAGGTTTAAATGATGCTCTTGATTGATAAAGAAACAAGGTGCACTTTGTAGCCCCTAGGATACTTCAGATTGCTGCTGGCTGGGGGGACGACCCAAAACAGAGTGTTGCCAAAGGAAATTGAAATCTGCAGGCACTGGTTAAGTCAGCAGAAAACAGGAGGTTGAGAAATATACAGTACGTGGAATAATAACAAGTAAGAGGTGTAATCTGGTCAAAGTAAACATTTTGTTAACAACTGTGATTAAAGAGTAAGACATTTGCAATCCGGTTTGGAGGAGAGGCTAGTATTCAGAATTCATACTGCATTACAGAATGCCTTTGGCGAGTTTTAAATTAAAATCTATCCATTATTACTGTGTTTCTAAAGTTTATGGCTCTAGTGACTGATCTCTGTAGTTGTACAAATTTTAAATAATTTGTTATTAATTTCACTGCCACATTAACATGAATTTATTATAGTATTTCCAAGGGGTTTGGCAGAATATAATGCAATGTTCTTTAATCATGCATTGAATAATATAAAGGATTCTGCAAATATTTTTAACCAGTGTGATATTAATAGCGTCCATAGCTTGTGATGAGCCTAGAATGATTTATAACTTCATTACTCTTTTAATGGCTTGTTATACTCTAAAAAGAAGCTCATGGTATTTCTGAATGTTAACTTCTAAAGAGTTCTCTTTTGGTAATAAATCATTTGTAGATTAATTCTGAATATGTAGAAAACAATAGAAAAATACAAACTACTACAGTGCTGCACCTGTTGCCTTATGAGAATCGTATTAGGTATACCTGTTTAATCAGACACACAAGGGCCTGCTGCAAATGATGAATCACTCACAGAGGAATGAACTTTTAAAATGGTTGAGTCATTATTTACATAAGCAAACAGCAACATATATCAGTATCATTTTCCAGCATTTTCTGTTGCATCGTTTGAATTGTGTTTAACGGTAATATATTTGTTCACATATTCTGCTGTATACAATTTAAATGACACAGCACACAACTACTGTAGGTATCTGAGTTATATATGTTGCTTTCATGTCAATTGCTCTGCACTGAATAGCTAATGCTTAAAAAAATGTGCTACATCATTATTTTAAATTACAATATGCTACCTCAGTCCCTGAAGCTACAAAATTTTTATAACCAGTGTAGCAAACATTGTTATATGCATGGGAGCTTTCAACGTCATATAATGAAGCACAAAGTACAAGATTAAACATTTTAGTTGTGGTACATTAATACCTTTTTTGCTTAAATAAATAATACTTGTATTTATTAAATTCCTTTACCCTCTGTTAAAAATAAGCAGTTGACTAATCCACATTGTGGGCTCATCAAAAGTATTACTCCTGCAGCAAAACTTGTTAAAATTATTATCAACAGCATTTAGAGGAGCACACAATTTTGAATTAACAATTGAGCTAATTTAGTAATCAAATTTAGTGGATAATAAAGACCTTGTCTCCACTCCCCTGTTGGCTATAAAAGGCTATTTATGTTCATGGCAACAGTTCAGGTACAGCTGCTGTGTGTTAATGATACATCATCACCTCCCTGATAGACACAGCAAAGGTCAGGTCTGGAGTGACCCACTGAGCACTTCAACAAGCTAATCTTCTTCCAAATTACATATTATCACCTTGGAAACCTTAGTATTTGAGGGCATTTCTTGGCAAGCAGATACCACCCAGAGTACTAGGTCTGATAAAAAAGACTGGCAGTTGAAATCATTCACACAGTGATTGTAAACGAGCTGATATTTATTGAACTGAATGAACTGTACTTGTTTTATGAAGCCATTTCTACTGTTTGTTTATGTATGTGCCCAGAGTCTCAGCTTCATTATTCCAGTCTATTTCCGAACTGCAAATGCAGAGATTTGACTTTTAAAATGATATTGAATTGATCTGCCCAGACCTTTACATAAGATCATAAGACAACAAAAAAGAAAAAAAATAACAGTTTGAAAGAGTTAAATTTGCTTTTTTCAATGCTCATGTAAATGAGTTTATATTGATCTATATGATCATATTTTACAACGTGTTGACTACAGCACATGTTTAGTGAAGCGAGTTTCTTTATGCTGGGTATCTCTTGAACAGTAAAATTGATAAACTATTAAATGCAGCGTAATAGATTTACAAGTGGTCTTTCTTTTTCTGTAACTATAGTAGAGAAACAGTTAAATAGATAACAATTGTAGTATACAAATATAAAATCTGTAAACTGTACTAAATAAGCACAAGATAATGTGCAAGAGAAATTACTTCCTGTCTGGTGTGTGTAAATGCTGTATGTATATATTTATTGCATTTTGTTTATGCACAGAGCAGCTACAATATGGGCCATGCTGTGTATAGTCAGAAAAAAGAAGTTGTTCTCTTTTGTTACATTAAAATTGTGACTATTCATAAGAAATATTGAAAAGCGATGAGTCATATGTTTTCTCTGTGATTTCAATTCAACTAGCAAGGATGTAGTTTAGTTATTTGATAATTTGTTATTTGATAATTCATTTATTGTATATAATAATAATATTAATTCATTATTTTCTTAAGCAGCTTATTCTGGCACATACAGATTCATGGGGGTTGGCACTCGAGGTACAATCATTCACATGCACTCCCACAGACCATCCAGAGTCACCAACGTGCATCCTTCAGATGTAGGAGAAACGAGAAAACAAGACGTCTTGCATACTTCACAAAGAAAGGGCTTGGGGTAGAATCTGAAACCATGCAGCATTATGTCACTGTGCAGTCCTTCAATAAATCTTCTTTGTCTTCTTGTTCATCTTTTCACACTTCTATGTGGGTTGATGTGCCTGATCAGCCTTCTCCATCCAGCTTGGTCCTGTACCTCCTCCCTAGTCAAACCCTTTTCCTTCAGATTTTCTTTTACTTTATACATCCCCCTCTGTTTTGGACTTCCTTGCTTTCTGTTATCCTGTATTTCCATTCCCATCACTCTTTTGCCCACATATTCATGGTTTCTTCTCATCACATGTTCATACCACTTCAGCCTACTTTCCTGTACTTCCTTAGATATCTGTTTCACTTTTGGAAGTGGCCCAGGTCTCAGCTCCATACATCATTTCCGGTCATACCACTGTCTTAAAAACCATACCTTAAATCTTCTTCTTAATTCTTCAATCACACAGTACTCCTGGTACCTTCTTCCAATTGTTCCATCAACACTGCACTCTGTGGATACATCTCTGTATCTAATTCTCCATCTTGGGCTACCAGTGATCCTAGATATTTCAGCTTTTCCAGTTTTCAGTTTATAACTTCTGATTTATGTCTCCACGTGGGAGTAAAGGAACATATGAAGGAACATGATATGCTGTTGATGGACAGTTCATTATGTATAGTAAAAAGGGAGGATATTTGTTGTCCAATTGTAATAGAATGAGCATTCACAAGATATATTGGAAAGCATGTGGAGGAAAGAAGTTGTTTTTTGGACAACCTCAAAACCAGATGAGGAAGGAGCTATTTTACAGCACTGTCAGAAACTTGCCAAGGAAGCCAGTGTCATCAAAAAAAACATTTCTAAAAGCACGTAAACACACCAGTTTGGAAAACAACAAACTGTATGCTTGTTGGGACTTTGTGTATCTTAACTGTTCACTACCACACTGTGACATTCACCCTTCTTTGCACCTCCCTTGTCTATCCTTTCTACACTGGCCTGTCTTCATCCTGCAACCAGTCGTCCTACCAACTACACACTCAATTTGTCTGTGCTGGTGAAGCAACTAAAAACCTTATTCTTGGGTCCCTTCTGAATCCAACCTCAGAATCATGTCCAAGTCCACAACAGTAACTTGGCCAGCTAGCGCTCTATGGCTGAGCTTTCCATAGGCCTTAATGACCTAGCTTTGTAGCTACTTTTATTGTCTGAGGTACAGCACAGTTCCTTGTGTGACTGTGTGCTTTCTAGCAGCTAGGAGATGCTGCACTCTCCTGTGCATTCTTGTTTGACTTTGTCTCTCCATTAATAAGGAATCAGGTAATCCAAGCTGTGTCTTCTAGCATCCAAGGACAATATTGTAGGTGTCAGCCTTGAAAACACTTACTTCCATAAATGTGCTATTATGTGTAATAACTAATATCCAATACTAATACTAATAACTCACACCCACCCTGCTGGTTTAGAATTTACACTGGTTTGACAAGTTGTGTTGTCTTTGCCAGCAAAGACATTCCAATGACCTTGTGTGGGTGTTTTGTTCGGCGCCATCTTTTTCTGCCTGCACTGTCCATTCTGGCCAGAGCCCTTAATACAAACAGGTATTTACAAGCAAGCAGAGATCTTTCATCCCATATATTTTGCAGCCAGCTTATCTAAATATTGTATCTCATAAATAATATATTACTCCAGGTTCCCTCTATCTTTGTAGTTAGAACTTAACTTTTAAAGAAGATGCTAGATTTAAATGTAATAAAGAGCTGTAGCAGAAGCCAAGATATTCTAATAATAAATCTCTTCTCACCAATATATGTGAAATAGTAACATATAAAAGTGAGAGACTTGCTTGCTATTCTTAATTCTGATGTGTTTTAGGTTGGCTCATCAGTAAAACTGAAGGTTTTTGTACTGTAAAGGTTGCATTTAAATTTGTACCATAATATTAAGATAATTAGTATCAGTAAAGAGTAAGAAATGAGGGCCCCATTGTAGCCTCAGGTTTAATTAGAAACTGCTTCTTAGTAAGGGGGTCCAGCAAGGCAGTCCCATTGGGATTAATAAAGTATCTATCTATCTATCTATCTATCTATCTATCTATCTATCTATCTATCTATCTATCTATCTATCTATCTATCTATCTATCTATCTATCTATCTATCTATCTACAGTATGTCGGGTTCAATAAAAAAGCCACAGAAGTGAATTTTGGGTTGCTGGTTGTGCATTTCAGATGCCGAAGGCCTTCAATTTTATGTGTAATCTTTTGAGTTATGTCCCAAAATGTGAGAGTGCTACTGTTTAGATGTGAAACTTGCTGTAGTTAAACTGTTTTGTGTGCATTCTTATGCATGATATTTTTTTTTGTATTTCTTTACTCTAAGCAAGAATAGATGGCTCAAGAAAACATAAAATTGTTTTGCGGGTCTGTTTGAGCTGGGTTTGTATTGATTCTATTATACCATAAAATATGGTGTACATTAATTTAGAAGAAAAAAAACATATTTGGATGAACTGCTTTTTCAGGTGAATCTAGTCATTTATATAGTCAAGCTTGGAATGGAGGTAGCTTAATGATAGCCTGGTAGCAATCAGATTTAAGTACGACTTATCTTGAACACAACACTATTGCAAGTAGACCAAAGACACACTGATGCACATAGACATACTAGGTTAATAAAAATGACAGATAAACCTACCACTCTGTATGTGCACTGTAGCAGCATGAAATCTGAGTTAGTATGATGTGAACATGTAAGGCTCAAGCTAATAAATAATGCATATGGCTTAGCAATCATTGTACCACCTATTGGACCATAATGCTGTTGTATGAATGCATGCAGTAGAAATGAAAATATATAACTCAATAAACGATATCATGTTGCCTTTTATGGACATGTAGATGTCAGCATTAGTTTCTAATTATAGGTACAGACAGCAGTGTAAATAGTGAAAGACAAATGTTAACAGTAAATACACTTTGTCACCAATTGCTGTGATGTTAATAATGGAAGATTTTTAGAGATTCTGTACTAAATTTGTGTTTTAAATTGTATTCAGGCACGTTTTAAAACTGAATAACATAGATTACCTCCTGTAATGTTTGAATAATTAACATAACAAAATTCTCAGTATATTCAGTGGATTATTATCATAACAGCACTGTTTTTTTGTTTGTTTAATGGCAAGGCTGTCAATCCACTTTAAAGCTTTACATTGTTGTATTGCCTGTGCTGTAGATATAAACTTTACATACATAATAGTCGAATATGTGCTGAATTTTACATAAGTTTGTATTTGGTTCAGGCAAAAAGAAAATCTGCAGCATAAAATTCTTATTTTGATTTGCGACTGGTTTAAGAAATGTTTTTTTAAAAAAAGGTTATCGGCTAGAAATTTAAGGGTTATTTAAAAGCAGTCTTTACACTTTTTTCTATATGATATATCAATTGATTAACATAGGATGGAATAGGATTTTTGTCTGCTTGCCTAATCATTCCATTTAACTTCTGAAATTAGTTGCTCATAGTTTTATCCTTCAAACACATGGTTTAGTTGTGGAAAATGGTGAAAATAGCTGGGTGTTAACACATCCAACCACATCAGAAATAACAGAAAATTCAAATGAAATGGCATGGAACATCTTGTTCACCGACCTGACTTAGTGCCTAGTAATTTCATTTTTTTTGGCAGCTCTGAAACAAGCACTTGGAGGCACTTCACTTACAACGATGATGTGAAAGATGCAGTGAATGGTTCGTTTTATAATTTCAACTGAATAGGACAATTGCATTGATTCTTTTGGAGATTATGTAGAAAAATAGCTAAGAGATAGAATGTATTAATAAATGTTCAAATGTTTGATCATATTTCTTATTTTTTCCTTGCTGATGGCAGATCTCTTGTTCATACTATATGAAGACTGCTGCATTTTTAATGTTTTTTTTTTTTTTTTACAATTAATTTAACAATATTCTACATTGTTCTTAAAAGTGCACTTACATAACCATTTCTTAAGAATTAGCTAAAGCTAGTAAAGTGTCATAAATAACCACAGCTTGACCAGGTGCAAGGCAAGAAGCTGCCCTGGAGATGATATAAGTCTGCTACAGGGTCTATAGACTTAATATATGTATTGACATAGCATACCATAACCTATCCGGTGATGGCACTGGGTGCAAGTTGGAAGTTAACCGGATATGCTCATCTTTGGGATATAGCAGGAAAGATCAATGCAAAGATGGGGAGAATGGAGAATGTGCAGACTCCATCTAGAGAGTGACCAAGAGTGGGATTGGAATCCAAAACACTAATCCATGAGGCAATGTGTTACTCTGCTGACGCAACAATTACTTTATTATGTCAAATTCATTATATAGTTTGAGGGATTTTGTGTTTTTGAAAAAGATAGGTATTGACATAACATTCCATAACCTATCCTGTGGTTGCACTGGGTGCAAGTTGGAAGTTAACTTGACATTCACATCTTTGGGATATGGCAGGAAACATCAATGCAGAGATGGGGATAATGTGCAGACTCTATACCAGAGAGCGACCAGGAGAGGGATTGGAACCCAGAACACTGATCCATGAGGCAATGTGTTACTGTGCTGCCACAACTATTACTTTATTATGTCAGATTCATTATATAGTTTGAGGGCTTTTATATTTTTGAAAAAAAAAAAAGATTATACCTTTTTACCCATGCATCCATCCATTATCCAACCCGCTATATCCTAACTACAGGGTCACGGGGGTCTGCTGGAGCCAATCCCAGCCAACACAGGGCGCAAATTAAACCTTTTATTGTAACCAAGTGAAATGACTACAGGTTGTTCGAGGGCCTGACCTTGTGAGAGGAACCTTGCCAGACTTTGTGAAGTTATAAAGTATTATATAGCACCATGGCTTTCTCTCTCACATGAATACGTTTACAATTCAAATACCACTACAAGAAGGGTAATACAATGCATTAAAAGTACATGAAGTAAGAGTGAGTTAGCAGTACAGTATACAGTGCCAAAGGATGAAAGTGCAGTATTATATTGTAGAATATAAAATTAACAGCAGTTTCCAAATGGATTCTAGAGAATAATTAACCCCCCCCCCCCCAAAAAAAACAACGTTTTGGTTACCTTATTAAAGAATGTGCTGTATAAGCAATAGTTAGTTTAATCACCATGTTTTTATTTGCTAATTTTATAAAATTCTGCATTTGACAGCAAGTCAAACTTTAGCATCAGCAAACTAAAAAGGAAGAGTGTTTTTTTTTCTCTCTTCATTATTCTGTCCGGCACCATGAAGCTCAAGGTAGGAAGCAAACCCAGACAGGGTAGGGTGCACACACAAGCTTACCCACACCGGGATCAACACAGGGATTTACCTATTAGCAGAGCCTGCATATCTTTGGGGATGGAAAATTGAATACCCGGAGGACCACCCACACTGACATAGGGAGAATGTGTAAACTATTCAAAGACAATGATACCTAAAAGATAAATCTATGTGGCAGCAATGCTAACCACTTTGCCTCCATTATTTGATTCACAGTTTCAAAAAACTTTTCATTAAGATTAATGAGGTATTATCACCAAGCAGGTCAGCTCAGCAATAATATAATTTCTTCCATCTATCCATCTAAAGGTTTTCAACCTTTGTCACTAATACAGGGTCTAAAGAAAAACAGGTGTTAAGGCGGACGTGCCCCCTGATGGGAGTAACAATAATAAACATACAAAAATAGTAATCGGTTTTAGGTAGCATACCACAAATGCAGTAATTATATTCATTATTTTACACTTGAAGATAGAAATGCGTACTGTCTTAGCAAGTTCCATGGGAATGGAATTATTTTTTCCAAAGGAGAACCCTTCTTCTTTCATTGGCCTCCAGAGTATGTCTAAATTTGCAAAGACTGAAACTTTTTAACACAAACTTGGGGTTAAACAAATAGATTAAACATGAAGGCATGTATCTTAAAAAGGCTAACTTTATATGTCTAGTCTTTGAATGTTCACACTTGTAATATAAAAGGTCATGAAGACCCAGTGATTAACCAGGTAGCAGTGGACTTGGGTGGAAGAGCTGGATTGCACTTAATCTTATAGTCTATTTTTAAGTAAGTCACACGAACCCTGTAATGTTAACTTTTCAGAAAAATATATGATCCAACATGCAGGTATTATAAGGTTAAAGACTAAAGAGCAAGCATTTTGAGGAGCTTTGAAATTGTATTATGATCAGATATACTGAGGGAACAGCTGATCAGCATTGCGTGTGTGATCGGCATAGTTTTAAATGTATTAATACCAGTGTAAACATGCCTAATAAGGGTGACATGGTAGCATAATGGTTTGTTTTGCTGCTTTGTGGAACCTACTACACCCAGTCATTGTCCATGTGAAGGTTTCTCAATAACTCTGTCCGAACTTTTCCATTGGGTATTTCATTTTTTTCACATCCCAAAGACATGCAGGTTGTATTAATTGGCAACATCCTGTCAGAAGGTCTGTCTTGAAGCTGTCGCTGGTGGGACAAGCTCTGGACCCTCGCGACCCAAAACTGTATTAAGCAAGTCTGAGAACATTATGTTACACCCTTAAAAATGCAAAATGTTGCCATGTTATGTGCAGTATAGTTTATTTATTAAGTTTATTTTGTCAACTTTTATTTACATTAGACATATTCCAGAGCTGAAGGTTTAGGCAATTAATTTGTTCTCAGTGTTATATATTTTCTTTTCATATGAATACCTATTCACCCATTTTTTCCACCTCCTAGTTCCAATGGCAAAATATTAGAGCGTTTTTACAGACTCAAATTCACATCCATACATACTTATAATCATCAGTCAACCTAACACATTTTAGGGATGTGAAGTACCTATAAAAATCCCACACAGGCACAGGAAGATTGTGAAATCCTTCACATAGCCCTTGGAGCTACCGTATCAAATATAAGCGTTATTTACAAACATGAAAAGATGTTATTTATCGTAGCTTTGGTTGACAACTTTACATATGATGTTAAAGCTTTAACACTCGTTTTATCATCTTGCAAAATTTTCAATTATATTATCTTTTCCTCCATGTATTTGTCAGTATAAAATGTAATCCCATTCTTTGGGTTTGTAAAACTATATTTTATTAAATTGCAAATGTGCATTTATTTTGTAGCAGATTTTTATCTTTTCCAGTTGTGAGCATTAGCAGAATGAAACAGTAACATATAGATTTAAAACTTAAACAACAGAACATTCCAACTGTGATTTTCAGTCATGACCAATATACAAAACAATCTACATAATAATGAATTAGGCCTCTCCTTCAGCACAAATTTAGCACCCTCTCTTTCACAAATTGTAGACCTGGCTATTCAGGCCTTTTTCCAGCAAGCTATTGCTTATTTTTTCCCATATGTGCATGATAGCTACCCAGTTTACCAAAGGACCGTTAATTTCCTTGGAAAAACATATTTACTGCATTCTTTGATTATGTGAAATATGTCTTCCAGATTAAAACATTATCCAAGCAGACCAAAGGCTACCTGACAGCCCTGGTAATTATAGCATTTCATCGTTGCAAATGAACAAGAACAGACCACATTTTTACTCTTCTTTCTCCTAAGGCCATTCATTAATCAATCTCTGGGGTTAGTGTAATGCCATCTATTGGCACCATATTGATGCATAGATTCTGTCACCCTTGAGCGCTCTTTTCTATATATCATGCTATTTACATATCTTATGATTTAACAGTTAGTTAACCATGTACTGAAAAAACAAAGGACAAGAACAGGAAATAAAAATACATTTTCAGTTTATTTAAGCCATAAGATATAGATGCAGGAAACAATTAAATTATATTTTTTCAAGAAAAATATGCAGAAAATTTGGAAATTTTTCATGTTTCTGATTGCAAGCTCTAGTTGTAACTTGTTGGTATGGCATACCTAAAACTAGAGATGAACATCTCTGAAGGTGGTGGGAGAAGGCGGTAGGCCCACTGTGATTTTCATTTCTGCAAAACTTTCTTCTAGGAGCAGTGGTGGTTATGAGTGTAGGGATCTGTGCTGGCAATTGGAAGGTTGCTGGCTCGAATCCCGTAAAAGCCAGAAGTGATTACACTCTGTTGGGCCCTTGAGCAATTGAACCATCCTGGGTATAACATTAACCTGCTTCCAGCCTTGCAAGCAGGTCCTCCAACTTGCAGGGAAAACTCTGGAGTTCGTGGCAGGATTGGCACTCCAGCTACTGTATTAAAAAAAACTCGCACTGTTCCATTCCATTTGAATTAATTGCACAGCTGTACTCAGGTCCTAATTTGGTATCCTGAGGTGGTTTGTTGTGTGGTGAGTGCGGCAGTATGCTGTATCAGTGCGTGCTCCCAACCTCTCTCTCACTTTCTTCTTATTAGTTAGCAAGTCTTTTCTTCATTTATGGGCTTTGGAAGAAAGATGGCCTTTAATTGAATGGTTGATTCTGGCATAGTGTTTTTGAGCACACCAGAATAAGATTAGGCAAACGGACCAAAAATCACCCAATAGGTCCTGGTTGTTACAGCATTCCTTTGCCCATGTATATAAAATTGATTTAGGCAGTATAATATATGAACATATCAATCCACTTCAAGGCTAATTATTCTGTGGAAACATCTATGGGGCACCATTTCAAAACCAGTCATTCAGTGTACATCAAAACTTTTCTTGAAGGACTGCCTTCTCACTGAGTTCTGATCATCTAATAAATTGTATGAATAATCACAGCAACACCAGCATTATTTGGAAAAGGTGTGGATACACATTTAGTGAGTTTATATGTGTTCTTAGACAAACATATAGTTCAGATATATAAATATTTTAAGAACTGTACTGACAGTTTTATTTTTCAAACAGCTATTGTAATCTTTGTATTGGAAATAAGTGGTAGTAATTGTGAGTGTGGCTTTACAGTTTAAAAATGGGTTTCTGGCAGAAGGTGAAAATTAATGGTCAGATATTTTAATGAAATCCTAGTGGCATATAAAACATTATTTGCATTATTTGTGTCAAAATAAAATGCTATTTTAATGTACGGCACTGCCTTTGACAGATTATCCCACTCATGTTTCAAGGAATTGACAGTTGTTTTAAGTTATAACAAATAAATCTTTCCTCAGCAGCCCTCAGGTATAACTGTGTGTATTTTTGCAATTTATAATGAACCATCCTTAGTTTCTGTATGTGTTACACTGTGAAATCTTTTTAAGTTTTTTATGCACCTTATCTTTTAACTCCAAATGCAAAATTATGGTGCAGTTTTTTCTTGTAATACTTAAATTGGATGACTGCTTGCCCCATAATGTACAAACTTGCCAAACTTAGTGAACAACATAAAAGGAAGTTAACAGGCAAATTTTTATACATATGAAAAAGTAGCATTATAAAAGGAGCATATCCAAACAATATATATTTTATTACAGTTTAACAGGTGAATTATTTGACGAATTACCTGTTTTTGAAAACCAGTTTTTCCCTTTTCACATCAATTGTCTTTACTTTTCAAATGTAAATTATCTGGTCTGTATTATGATATTTTTTTTAAAGTTACTGATCCAGAATGAGGAATCTTGATCGATGCCCTAATTTTCAATTATAGCAAACACAAATGTGGACTTTTCTTTGGTGTCAGAGCAATTCTCCTCTGTGCTCTGTTTTTCTTCTTGTTAAATAAAGCTTAAATTTCAAGCGAATGTGTTCTTCAGCGATATCAGTTTGATGGTTGGAAAATGAAAATGACATTTTTCTCTTTGGCTTGCTGCCAAGTGTTGTGCTCTAATAAAGAACTGTATAGAAGAAAGAAGAGGGGAATAATGCACAATCCAGAGCATTTCGATTTCAGTAAAGTAAAAATGTGACCTTCTAACCTTGGTTTATTTGCAATGCTGATTTATTGTGGGGGGAAAGAGTTAAGATTTTAACATGTACAAAGTTTGACGGAGATGGTAGTAAGATTGCTGAATGTCATTTTTAAAGGCTAAGCCAGGTTTTACTTTCAAAAATACACAAACACAAGCCTAAAACCCCTTCCTGTCCTCTGAATAATTGCTGGCAGGGTATCAAAGCTGTCTACCAGTGGAGTCTCTTAGCTCCACTTGCTATTATTGGCTTGCAACTGGCTATGCCACTTTCGCTGGGCTGTATTCATCAGATTTGTGATTTGTCATGACGGCTAACAGTTGGGAGGCATCTGCTCTCACCTTGTTGGGAAAAACATCTAAAAAAATCCACAAACATAAATGTTGCCCAGTATTATCTGTAGTTGCATGGCACATTCGCTATTATGCATTTTTATTAATGAACTGTGTATTATGTGCAAGCCTCCTAATTTCTTGTCATTTGTGCTGTATGGGGTGCATTTCCTAAAGAAAATAATGCTTTTTGAAAGCTAAAAGGGGTGAAGCATGCACATTTTCAAGACAGCTCAGTACACAATTTAAACAAAATGTAATACATAAATGAATCGTGAAAACATTAGACAAGTGCACCTGCAAAGATAAATATTCCAGATGCCTAAACTCCAGCTGTATTTTGAATATCCTCCCTTGTTCATTTAAATTAGTCTTTCATATAAAGACATCCTAGTAGGAGTGGATTTTTTTTCTAATGCAAAACGTTTTAAGACACATTGTATAAACAAGCAACGTGCTGTTCGGTCTGAACTAATGCAAGTAACTATTTCTATTTGAGTGTTTCTTTTTTGTTCGCCAGGCTGTTGGTGGAGAAGGAAATAATGTATTCGGTATAATATAGTTTTTTTTTTTTCGATCCTTGAAATTTATGTCTACTAACAGCATGGAAAACTCTGTAGAAACTGAAAATGCACTTTGGCTTAAAACTGCAAGAGCAGATCACAAGGTTAATAGTGGTAGCCTGGCGTAACATATTCCATTATTAATCTTTTTATGAGTATGAAGGGACTTGTGTTTTATATCTCCATTATTTGAAAAATTGTATTATATATTTTTCTGTAAAGTCGGAACCTACAGTTTCCACATTAGAACATTTTTAATGTTTAATTTTTAATTTTTATTTCATACTTTGTTTTGGGTTAAACATCTGCTACTTAAATAATGCAATGTAAGCTGATACTGTATCCCATTAAAACAGGTCAGGTTTCTTTTCAAGACTGTTCTTGCTTTTCATTGAATTTATGTAGATTATTAAATTGTACCGAGAGAAACAAAAAAAGTTTGCACAGCTTTAAACAATTAAACTAAATGAATTGGCATATGCGTGTCCCTTTTGAAACTGTAGTACGACAATTTAAGAGTACAGATGTTAGGTATTTCTTTTTTGATATCACCCATTGTCCCTTTTACCAAAATGATTAGTCTATACAGGAAAAAAGAAACTAATGATTTTTCTTTCCTGTCTTTTTCTGAATATCATGTGTTACACAATCTGTTCCCTTCATATGTGCGGCACCGACACATTTCCATTATTAATCATAGGCCAAAAAATTTCTGAGCATAAAGATTTCTTAGAAACCCAACCTAATTGCAGTAAAATTCCTTCTTGCTGGTAACAAAAGCTGTTACTGTTTAAGTTCCTGTTCAGCGGTTAGTTGGTACGGTTCAGTGGCTGCTGTCAAAAAGGCTTTTCTTCTGATTGACAACCCCGCAGGAATGTGAATGGAGATTTTAATTGCATATCATGTGTGCATATCAGAAGAGAGAGATTCACTCACTCACCCTTCCAATTCATTAATGCTTAACTCCATTTCTCCACAGGTCATCCATGCAGCAACAGAGTATGCATTTACATTTCAAAACCAAACTGTTTTGGAGGTGCTGCCGAACTATCTGTTTTGTACGACAGTTTGACAAAGCTGATGAAACCTGAGGATGATCTTGCCAAAACAATTTAAATAAAAAATAGATTCATACGTAAGGACCTGAAAAATAGAAACATGCAGGCATTATGTTCTTGATGTATTTAGGAGTTAGTATTGTAAACGTCATAGTCATTTAAACTTGGTCACTGGTGGACAAACTCATATTGTGTTCTTGTGTAACACTGTTCATGCTTAGTTGCTTTGAGCTGATTTAAAATTGATAAGCACAAGGGGGTGGAATTTTGTGCAAGAGTGAAAAACAGGCAGATGATGTGTGTTTTAATGATTCAATTGCAACCTTCTGTGGCTGACCAAAAAAAAAAAAAAAAAAAATGATGTATCGTTAAAAACATTTACTTTCTTTTTGTAGCATCCTGTCTCACTTAGTCACTAACTATTTAAGTCATTCCTTATGAAATTTTAATTTAGTTTTTAGTGTTAAGGAACCTTGTCATTTTCAGGTCTCCCCTTTATGGTACCAAGTGCTTATTTTTATTGCTAATATGTTACAGTATTCTACCACAATTACACCTTCACAATTGCTGCATTATGTGAAATGAAATATATGCTGTTGGCTCCTATTACATTTCACATACGCCATTTGCACATGATTGCTGATGGCTGTCGGCAGCTATAGCTCTGCACAATCAGCCATTATCAGAAGGTTGTTTCAAACATAGTTTTTCCTTTAAGTCTTTTTCCTCTGTTTTTTTTTTTAGTCATTTTTGTATGCTGAATCAGGCTTTATTCTTACAGTGTTCTAGTCTTACATGAGATTTTTAAAATTTAGTTTAGTTGAAACATTACCCCAAGATTTCAATCCGGCAAATATAATATGCTCTGACAATTTAATCTGAAGGTCGCACCCTTGAACATTTTTTAAATCGGTTTATAGAAACATGTAGATGCATATTGAATATTGTTTGTTGATGGCTGAGGATATTTCAGTGATAAAATGTAAGTTTGCTATTAATTAATTAATTAATTTAATTTATTATAATGGGATGAATAGATGTGCACTGGGTTACTGATTTTCTCTTGCTTTAATTATAGTATGATATAAAACAATAAATAATACAGGGGATTTATTTTTTTATGTCAGTTCACTTAGTTGTTCATTTAGGAGATCAATTTGTATGCATTATTATGGAATCCTTAAACAGAAAGCAGAAAGGTGCATCACTGCAATATGTACCTTATTGAGAACACATTAGCCAATTTATTGTAATGAGCAAAGGAGGTTTGTCAGAGCTCCAGGGCTATTCATTTATGGGCTAAATGTTAACATTTTATAGTGTAATTATAGCAGATGAAAAATTTGGCCTACAAATGCTTCAACCCAAACGCCTGATTTGATCTGAAATAAGATTATTAAAGAAGCATAACTGGCTTTCTGTCGTTTTCTCTGTGTCAGCTAATCTAGTCTGGTAGTCAGTGAAGCTAAAGATCAACTCATTAAGTGGCTGAGCATAATGATGGTAAAATCTGTACATGCATCTATGCCATTTTGGCTTGAGAAAGTAGTATTTTTTGTTTCCTGATAGTTTAGAAATATTGGCTTAGATCAGTGATTGTAGTTTGTTCATGACATGCCGCTTGCTCTCGAGCTTAAAATAACAAGCTTAAAATGTTCCTTCCTTGTTAGGCTTTTAATATACTGTTTGGAAATCCAGAAACATTAAAACAGATGGTGATGGGAGACTAAAACATAATAAAAATTTCATCGTTGGATTTTACCCAAGCAATAAATATCATTGCACTTCATTTTAATATGAAAACCAGTTAAATAATAAAGCAGGAGCAGAGCAAATAGTGGTATTTGATTTAGTGGATTTTGCCTGCTTAACAGATTCACAGAGAGATTTTTAGACATGAGCTGTATAGTGCTTGCTGGGAATTTCAGGCAACAGGAGCTCACGTGACTCATGCACTCTTCTTTTCACACAGTCTGCACTGTTTACCTTGTCTGATAAGCTGTTGGAGAGTTTAAACTGTGGTTAGAGTGTCACATAAAGAAACTGGCTTTGTGAATTATGATAAAGGTTAACAACTGCAGTTTTTCTTTTAAAGGCAAAAAATCTTTGCTTTATTTAATGCATGTACTTTGGATATAAAAGTAATGGATGAGTAACAGTTCGCATAACTCTTACATTTAATGTTTACAGTACCCTTGTGTAAGGATGACCTTGAGATAATTAACTGGAATGTGTTCAGTTTACACAATATGTTTTTTTTATATTTTATGATGCCTAGGGAAGTGTTGTTTACTGATTTAAATATTATTCAACTGCTAATTGTCTTGCATAATTGGCAAAAAATGAGGCATATGTTTCTTGCATTTTAAAAGTTTGAATTCTACTTATGAATTTATTTTTCACTCAAATGAGGTGTATTTGATAAAGAAAATTTCTGAACCTCTTTGTTCTGTTTTGGGACATTGGAAGAGGCACCTTATTCTGTCAACGATGGCTGGAACTAACCATGGGTGGATGCCAGTCTTCCTCAGTGCACACTTAAACACACACTCACACACTTAACTAACTAGACTAATTTACAGTAAACTCCATATGCATATCTTTGGGATTTGGGAGAAAACTAGACTACCCCAAGAAACATGGAAGCACATCCTGACTCTGCATAGACAGAGACCAGAATGGCAGTGGACCAGAAGATGTGAGGCAAGTTATGTCTATCTTGCACCACCTTTAGTTTAATGTGAGAAATAGTAATCGCTGTGTGACTTAATAGGAATTATATCCATAGTGCAAGTCTGTCACACCAACATTATACATCATCGCTCGCATTTGCATAGCTCTTGACAAATAATTTGTGTAATGATGGGTGAGTCCCTTCTTCCATAAAAAACTGTAAACTGTAATATTTTTTTGTTTTAATTTTGTTTTGGATTTGCAGTTTATATATGCCTTAATCTCTAGTTTGAAGTGACTTCAATTTACAAGAATGAATCTCCTCATGAGTTTTTTTTTAATAAAAGAAATGTACCCTCCCACGTTTCTGTAAATTCCATAGATCTGATTATATCCTTGTGCAAAGTAACGTCTTCTTTGAAGTCATTATTGAGTATTAATTATGAGTTTCACATAACTGCTATCATCACTAATGACTGTAAATGAAGATGGGTAATGTTTCTATATTCAGGAAATGGCATGTAGAGCAGCCCAAGCCAGACTCATTCAGTCAGATTCAACCAAAGCTACTTTTTCTTAGAAGACAATTTTATAGTAGTATATACAGCATATAGTATCTTCTTGCTATTTGTTTATTTTGAACATACTTTGCAATTCTTCTGGCACCTACAAGCTTCATGTGGACTCTTAAAGATAAGTGTGAAGCTTGTTGGTTCGAGCAGACCACTACCCAGTTGATAAGTGTGAGATCACATTTCACCTTCATCTAACAGGTGGGCACTCCACCTCTTTTTGCGAAACCTAATCTGTTGTGACATGGCAAAATTAGATCCTGGTGGCTTTATTATCTCTTGAAATGAAAAACCATGAGTGGGAAACCATGTGGCAGTAACAGTGCAGTAAGCTTTTGTGCTGATAAGGGGTGGGATGCAATTAGAACCAATATAGCTAAAGCGTGTCTGTTTGTGCGTACAGTCTTCACATTACTTTTTTGCAAATTAATTTTACTCATACTGTTAGGTGATTCCTAGCCATTTTATTCATTTGTAGGGAATCATTACCATTTAAGGCTCATATGTTGTGTAATTTTGTATTTAAATACTTCAAGATAATTAAGTGCATTGATTATAATTTTTACAGTTGCTTTTAATATTTTGCTTTTGCCACATGTTGAAACTTTTTACAGCATCTTAGTGTGATGGAAGTCATGTATACATTATGCTAAGTTTAGTTTTTTTAGTAGATATCAGCTCCTGAAACTCCTCTAAATGAATCCAGAATTGTCAGACACTTGTGCCTTATTAAGAGATAAGTGTTTGGGCCAGAGTACTGTACTTATCTGTTTCCTGAAATAAAAAGATCCAGAATGTCTCATGTGTCAGTTTCACACCATCTGTTTTTACGTATAGTAGTACATAACTTGGTTAGTTGTTGTCATTAACTCTTTTAGAACTGATTTTTTTATAGTTTGTCAAAATGTGTTAGTTTAATTTTTTGTTCTGTCTTTGAACCACAGACAAAAACAGACCAAGCTTTTAAAAAATGAATTGCTTCTCATTTTTTGTACAGTTTTAACATAAACCAAGTAACAATAGCTAGCAATAATGTTTCAATGGGTGGAGCTGCAGTTTCTGTACAGCTCCAGAGGCCCAGGTTTAAACGTGAACCTGGAGTGGTAAAAACTGTAAACATGGGTGAACATATGGGTACAGTTGTTAGGTTTACAGTGACAGTACATACTGTATGTGTTAGCATTATAGCCCTGATGTAAAGCTATAATATAATTACATTTTCCATAAATTTTTACCTAAAGACCTTGAAGAAGTCAACCTGTTTTTCCGTAAACAGCCAAATCAGTGAAAATTTGTGAACAGTCATACATTTATATTGAAATATTCACCATAAATGGTGGCATGTTAAATGTATAATTGGTCGAGCTTGAAAAAATAGGCTACTGTTAGTGTCAGTGTCATTAAGAGTTTTATTAGTGAAAAAAATATATGTTACACTTTAAACAATATATAATTATGTTATTAGAGAATGCTACTGACAATTTTAAAGGCTGCTTTAGAAAATGGTCTCTACTGGCAGCAATGGACTGTTTTGTGCAATTTAATATGTTTGTGCTGATACAATGTTCGTAAACCAAATCCCTGCTGTGATAATCGCTGCATCAACTTATGAGGCCTTTTTTTCATATGGTCCACAATGTTTTCTACAAGCTGTTGGGTACAGACAGAAGGGTCCCTGGGTTTGGGCGCATTATTTACAAAACTAGTAATATACAGCTTTCTCACCAGTTGCAATAGGATGTTGTTCCAAGAATCCCCTAGTGTCATCTTGATAGAGCCTGTAGTGCTTAAGCAAAGCAGTGTTCTTCTACCAGTATCCTGGTGAGCATTGCTACCTCACAACCTGGATTGAAACCCTGGTTCTGACACACCCATGATCATTGTCCAGAATATGCACTGGGACATTGACGTTCTTGCCTATACAGATATGTCAAAAAGATACACAGAAACTTCTGCAAATGCACACAATTGGGGTATGACCAAAACATACATGAAACAAAGTAGAAACACCTCCCTTTGCATAACAGCCATGCTGAAAGAAATACATTAAAAAGACTCATGTAAGCCGAGCAAGACTGACGATGGAACAAAATATGCTGTGCCAATGGATGCAGCATGTCTTATCTCCAGCATGCACACGGGCAACAGAACAAACAAAATCAAATGCCATATATACAGTAGGTACTTTCCACTAGTTTCACTTCCTTTCCAAGCACAAGACTACTTTTCATGAGCCATCCTGTAAAGCCAGTTTGTAACTCCTGAATTTCTTTAATGGTGTTCAGTGTTCAAACTTCACACATCAATAAGCTTGAAATACCGTATCCTTAGGTATAATTGTGGCATTGTTTTTAGAGTGAATTGCTAATCGGAGCAAACGTCTTGACATACTGTATCTGCATGGGTAGTTTAATGAGATTAATTCATTTTTTATGCTCATTCATTGCTAGATTGAGGCAAAAGTATCCAGAAGACTTTATTCCACTTCCTTATTTAAATGCTTGACTTTTGCATTTAAATCAATTATGTTTCCTAAATTGTTGTTCTATTACTTTTTTGTAATATTGCATAAAAATGTGTGAAGCTCAGAGCAATAATCAAATTTGAAATTATTATTTCAAGCTGAAGTCCATTTTCACCCTCCAAGCAAGATATCATTTTCTATGCATTCCATCTCCTGTCCAATTCCATGCACAGTAGCGTCAATCTTCCATGTAAAAATAGTTTCCTCAAACATGTGACAATAGCTTTATTTGTACTTGCTACTGACTCCTTCCAGTAAGAATCTGGGAACATCATTAGGATTGCTCACGTAGCATCAAGGTGTTTCATTCAGAATTTGTGTAGAATGTATTAGCAAATGGTTGGTTTTATTTTCTGACACTCATCCAGAATGACTGGGAGGGAAGATGAGGTTTCGTTCCGTTTTTGGATTTCCTGATGTAGCGGGTAAATTAGTTTGCAGACATGTAGAATTAACAACATAGGGAGAATAGGCTTTAGTATTTAATACAAGCCAGCATCCTCACGCTGTGCATTCATACTCCATACATTAGGTATGCTGATATTTCAATATTCTAATAGAAGGACAAAAGCTACCTACTTCTTCCTCCATTTTCCAACAAGAATTGAAAATTCAAATAAGCCATACCCATAGTGCCACCAGGTATATCATAGAATACAAAATAATCTGTTAAAAATTGTTCATCTGGTTTATGATGAGGAAGAAAGATGAGAAGAAGGGAGTTGTTAGGGCCACTGGGTCAAGCTGCCTAAGACATCCTGGGGACATCTGTTTAGACTGAGATTGTGTTTCTGCGTGCTTGCTGTGCAAAGGTGAAATGCAAGCTTGTTCATGGACAAGCACTTCCAGGTTATTCGTGTATGTTTTTTGCCATGTGTAGAAGGTACAAAGGCCCTGAAAGGAGGTGACATAACGAGATAAACAGACAATTATGCAGATTTGCAATATTGAAGCATACCTACTTGCTGACCAATAAAGCTGTTTTCCACATGTTAAAATGGCCACATTTCTTAATAGCAGTTTTATTTTAACATGGCAAAATGTTGATGATCTCAGTCTTTTTGTGAACACTTGATGTAGATCTGATTTGTTTAGACTTACACAGTTACAAATATTTGTGACTTTTCAGCTTCACTTATGAGGTCAGAGAATTCAAAACATTTAAATACTTTAAGAATTTTAGGAAGCTTCAGTTCTGTTATACGTATATGGTAGTTTTTGGAAAAGACTAACAAATTGTTTACAGTCAATACTGATGATGTGCGGGTACACAAAAAATAATGGATGAATGTTATTTGATCATAAAATATGAACAATTTAAGAAAGCACTGAGAGGTCAAGCATATTGGATGGACCTTCTGTTGACTCGACATATGGTGAATCACAGCTGTAAGACTGTAATGTCAGCTATTGAAAGCACAGTACATTATGGGGAAGTTCAGTAAGGAAATGCCATTTTTTGTACGAGGCTTAATGGGTAGGCAGAAGATTTATTTTTGTTTACCTAAGATTAAAACTACACTAATAAGGATGCCTTTCAGGCAAGGTCTGCTCATTAGTATAATGGGCTAATAATTCACTTAACCATCTGCATTAAAATGATGAGCCTATTTTAAGCTATAGATCATTTCCTTTCTATTCACTCCTTGCACTTTTCTTTAATATGATAGAAGAGCAGCTGATGAGGGAAAGCAAAAAAAAAAAAAAAAAACACATCTAAAACACCCATAATGAATTAGAAAGAAAAAAACTCTTTATACACACATATATCTGTGAAGACCTTCTACTAACATCTAACTGCACTCAAACAAATGTCAATCCTAATAAAAAATGAGAAAAATGTATTAGATGAAAATTATATACAGACTGATGATGTTTCTACCACAAAGATGTTGCTAGTGCCTGCTATTATTCTATTTTCTAAACAGTAGTTTTAACATTTATTTCAGTAATTAGGTTTCCCAACACACACACGCACACATAAAGCCTTACATAATTGTAATAAGATAGATAGATAGATAGATAGATAGATAGATAGATAGATAGATAGATAGATAGATAGATAGATAGATAGATAGATAGATAGATAGATAGATACTTTATTATTCCCAAGGGAAAATTCACATGCTCCAGCAGCACCTTACTGATACAAAAAACAATATTAAATTAAAGATTGACAATAATGCAGGTTAAAACAGACAATAACTTTATATATTGCTAAAGTTTACCCCCCACAGGTGGAATTGAAGAGTCGCATAGTTTGGGGGAGGAACGATCTTCTCAGTCTGTCAGTGGAGCAGGACAGTGACAGCAGTCTGTCGCTGAAGCTGCTCTTCTGTCTAGAGATGACACTGTTTAGTGGATGCAGTGGATTTTCCATAATTGATAGGAGCCTGCTGAGCGCCCGTCGCTCTGCCACAGATGTCAAACTGTCTAGCTCCATGCCAACAATAGAGCCTGCCTTCCTCACCAGTTTGTCCAGGCATGAGGCGTCTTTCTTCTTAATGCTGCCTCCACAGCACATCACTGCGTAGAAGAGGGCGCTCGCCACAACCGTCTGATAGAACATCTGCAGCATCTTATTGCAGATGTTGAAAGACACCAGCCTTCTAAGTAAGTATAACCGGCTCTGTCCTTTCTTACACAGAGCATCAGTATTGGCAGTCCAGTCTAATTTATCATCCAGCTGCACTCCCAGGTATTTATAGGTCTGCACCCTCTGCACACTATCACCTCTGATGATCACGGGGTCCATGAGGGGTCCGGGCCTCCTAAAATCCACCACCAGCTCCTTGGTTTTGCTGGTGTTCAGGTGTAGGTGGTTTGAGTTGCACCATTTAACAAAGTCATTGATTAGGTCCCTATACTCCTCCTCCTGCCCACTCCTGATGCAGCCCATGATAGCAGTGTCATCAGCGAACTTTTGCATGTGGCAGGACACCGAGTTGTGTTGGAAGTCCGATGTATATAGGCTGAACAGGATCGGAGAAAGTACAGTCCCTTGTGGTGCTCCTGTGTTGCTGACCACAATGTCAGACGTGCAGTTCCCAAGACACACATACTGAGGTCTGTCTTTAAGATAGTCCACGATCCATGCCACCAGGTATGAATCTACTCCCATCTCTGTCAGCTTGTCCCTAAGGAGCAGAGGTTGGATTGTGTTGAATAAATATCCTTTGCTCACTCAGTAAACTGTCAAATTATATCCCATGCTGACTTTTTGTCGGACTCTGGAAATTCTCTTTATGTGAAAATGCAGTTCCAACTAGTGAGGGATTACATTATTAGCAAATGTCTAACTGGACAGTAATAAACTATTTATAGGTTGCATTCCTAAGTATAATCTTCTACAGTCAAATTAAAGAAATGGCACATTGTATATATTTCATATATGACTGCACAAATTGATGATGAATTGCTATACTTTTACAGGTTAGTCACTAGGACTAGGTGGACAGTTTGCGTAAACTGAGGAAGTAGTTTTATATATCATATGAGTAATGTTAAGGAAATAAAGAAAAAAAACTCAGTAAGTAAGAACCCCAAAAGTGACAGCTATATTAAATTGCAGGCTGTGAGGAGTAGTGGTTAAGGCTTTGGAATTCAAACCTTAAGGTTATGGGTTCAAATCTCACTCCTGACACTGTGTGACCATGAACAAGTCATTGACCTGCCAGTTCTTCAATTGGAAAACTAAAAGAAATTTAACCAGTTGTACCATAAATGATGTAAGTTGCCTTGGATGAAGGCATCAGCCAAATAAGTAAATGTAAATTTATTTTTTATAGGCTTTATATAGTACATCTCTTCAGTTTAGGTATTACTGTATTATGAGCTCTCCTTCCATATACTATATTTAAAGAAATACTTAGTTGTGCACACTTTGGTTTTTTCACCTTCTCATTTTTAGTACAGTATAAATTGCTAGTTGATTATGATGATATACTGTGAATAATTTTAATACTGAATGTATTAGTGTCTGTTTGTGGGTAACATACTGTATACACTCACTGAGCCAATTTTTAGGAACACCTGTACGCCTGCTTATCCATGCAATTATCTAATCAGAATATCATGTGGTAGCAGCACAATGCATAAAATCATGCAGATGTAGTTCAAGAGCTTCAGTTAATGTTCACATCAAACACCAGAAAGGGAAAAAAATGCAAACTCAGCGATTTAGACAGTGGCATGACTATTGGTGCTGGATGGGCTGGTTTGAGTACTGCTGATCTCCAGAGATTTTCACGCATCAGTCTCCAGAATTTACTCATAATAGTGTGAAAACAAAAAACATTTAGTGAGCAGCACTTCTGTGGATAGAAGTACCTTTTTGATAAGAGAGGTCAGAGGAGATTGCCAGGCCGGTTTCAGCTAATTGAAAGGGTACTGCAACTCAGATACTCTGTACAGCTGTGGTACAAAGCATCTGCGAATATACAGCATGTTGCATCATAAGGTGATTGGAGTTCAATAGCAAAAGACTACATCTGGTTCCATTCTTGTCAGCCAAGAGCAGACTGCTGAGGCTGCAGTGGGTACAGGCTTACCAAAACTGAACAGTTGAAAACTTGAAACACATATCCTGGTCTGATGAATCTCGATTTGTGCTCAGGCACAAAATGTTAGGGTCAAAATTTGAGTTGAACGGTGTGAATCCATACACCCAACCTACCTTGTGTCAAACGTCCAGGCTTGTGGTGGTAGTGTAATAGTTTGGGGTATGTGTGGGGTATGTCCCACAATCCATGAAGAAGCGAGGCTGTTTTGAGAACAAAAGGACTTATCACTACTATTATTATTAGTATAGTGTTCCTAATATTTTCCTTAGTGAGTATGAAGTTTCTGCTTCATATTACTTTGATTCCAGTTAAGTTTCTTAGTGTGCCCCCAATGATGCATTTTGAAGTTCTTTTTTGGATTTCTGTTTTCTAAATATTGCCCAAAGATTTGATTCTAAGAAGAATAGGTGGAAGATGAAAACTTTTGTTACTTGTTTTCAAGATTGGTGTAAAACAATTGGGGATGCCGTATACTCATATCATATTAGAAAACATCTTTGCTTATTTGTCAGATAGTTTTTAATTCACATTTGCTCTAGATCTGCTAACAACTTTATTTGTAATAATGTCTGATGGGACAACATTTTTAAAAAGCTATTGTTATGTTTTACTTTACACTACTTGCTTCTTGTGTTATGTTACTGATTAGGAAGAAACATAACCATATTCCTATAGCTCTGAGAGACAATTATGTCTTAAATCAAATCTGGAACTTTGGATAGGTTCTATGTTTGTTTAGAATTTGGAAAAAATGTATTAATACTGTTCTACAGAAGATTTGGTCCTTTGTTAATGTTTTGGTAATTTCAATGTCTTAATTGGTTTTTCTGATCATGGATGGCTGGGTATGAGATGGATATTAATATGAATCATAATTATATGGAATATACTACTGATTGTATGCATGATTGATTTGGGTATTGAATTGAATTTACAAAATCAATGCAATAAAAAGCAAAAAAAAAAATCATATTTTCAGATGACAAAAAATGTATATAATTTTTTTAGTGTGGAATTTACACATTCTTTCCATGTTGCCACAGACTTTCTTCAGGTATTCCAGTTTCCTTGGACAGATCATAGACATACCTGTATATTAGAAGAATAACTTAAATTTTCCCAGTGTGAATGAGTGTGTTTGAGAGTGTGCCATGGGATGGACTGGCATCCCACCCAGAAATGGTTAGTGTATTACACACATGTCTGGATTATGCCCTTTACAATCTTGTGGGGAAAAAAAGCAGTTTGAAAAAATTAATGATATTTTTTATCCACGACAATGATTGAGGTATACAAACTGAAAATGAGGGGGTTCGCATGTACATACATGGTAAAAACTCCACTTATTCTGTGTGTCCTCCAAACTCTAGTTTTTACCTCTCACCCTTACTTCTGTTGCTTCACAAGAAATGAACCTTTATTTCTAAATCCTGAGTGAGAGTCAGCCAAATCCTTAAATGATCTTTAGCTGCTATATTTGTCTCCCCAGTAATTCTGACTTTCTTATTACTCATTCAGTTGAATACACACGGTTATGGTGTAAGGCTCATCAATGTGTCCACTGAATTATATAGGTGCTGCATTACCCTTAACAACTTCTAAACCTCTAGAATATACTGGCTTTGGCATGCTATATAGTATATAACATTAACCAGTTTTTTCTCTACACACAGACACACGCATATTTCCTGTAATATTATGTGATTTAACGTGTAACAAGATATAGTCACAAAAAGAGATGATTGAACAAGGTAGGCTTAGAACAGAAGGTTATTTCCTGAGTGTAATTGCATCTAAGCAGCAGCTGACACAATGTTGAAGGCATTCTAGTAATATCTAATAGTATACTGTGTCTCTACAATACTTACATAACTTTTTAAGCTATGCAAGATGTCATGACTTGTTTATTTGATCTCACCAACTAGTAATCAGCTGTTCTAAGTAGATCTGAGCTTTTAGACTTTGAATAGGCACTCAGCCCCTTTTTACGAATTTCATCCTGCCATCAAAAGATTATATTAAATCTCCATTTACGGTATTATATTAATATTTTCTATATCGGTCTAATCCAAGAAATAAATGTGTCAGTTTCTATGGCTACCCTTAATGGTCCCAGCTATAAAATAGTGCCTTAAGGCACAAGAAAGGACTTAATGTGCAGGACTCCACTGAAATACTTTTTGTTTTACTCTATCGCACATAGCATTCTAATTTAGTGTGATTTGTTTCTAAGGTTGTCGATGCTCAGTATTGAATGATCTAAAGAACTGCATTGCTTTAGAGAAATTATTTTTTACTGCTTGGCAAGTTGACTGTACCCATGGGAAGCCAACCTTTATGATTACCAAAGGATGTATAATTAATTCCATTCATTTTTTATGTAAAAATACATGACTATTGCTTGATACTGTTTTTATGTTTTGTATTACATATCACTGAATTTGAATATAATGTTTATCCTTATCATCAGATTAAATGATAGTGATGCACCATTACAACACAGGAAACCAGTTTTAAACTAAAATACAGTTATTTGATATATCTTTACAAAATAAGCCTATTTGATAGTTGAGGTTTTTTTATTCTAACCCACTGTTAACTAAAAAAGAAAAACTGCACGATTGCAGTAGATTTTGAGGGAGTTAACTATTTGAATAGACAATGCATCTTTTAGAGGATGTACTTTTAGTGCACAATGTGGTACTTCTTTTATTTTCCTCTCTGTTTTGCATGTTCTGCTGATTGTTAACTCTCATGCCAGTAACTGATAGAGAGAAAGAGAGAGAGAGAGAGAGAAATAACAAAGTGAACAGACTATGTTAATCATATTATTGTTCATATAGACAATATTCATCCATTCATTTTCAAAACCTATTTTATTCAGTATAATGTCACAAGAGTATGAATCTAATGGACCTACATTTTACAAGCAATATTGAATAACATAAGAAACGTGTCAAGAGACCCCCCAAAGAGAAAATTTCTCAAATATAATTAAATCTTCTACATGACTTTTTCCTTGTCAATGGCAAGACAGCTGCAGTACCAAGCATACATTTCAGCATAGAAAGAAAGATTTTTATGAGCAAATTCTTTATTAGCCAAATTAACTCTTCTGCAATACATTAATGCTGTTTAAAACAGGATTTTGAAAGATAAAAGAAAAATGACATATTGAGCTCCATATGCATCTATTTGAAAATTTCCTCCCCGAGACAATAATTCTGTGTATTCATTTTTCCCCAGAAGCCTCCAGGGAAAAAGTCCTAATAATTCTTTTTCATTATTTCACAACACCAATTTGTTTTATTATGGGTAATGGCATTTTCTGCAATGTAGCATAGCATTTTCCTTAGTACATTTACCCAGAAGCCATCGGGGGGCACTCAGTATCTGACATCAGCAGAGTAGCCTTATAAAGGTCTGCACACACATCCGTTAAGTATCCAAGTTTTGGACAAACATAGTGTAAGGTAGTGATTATTTAGTGTTACTTTTTTGGTTCAATGAATTATACATATAACTTTATGACTTTGATGCTTGATTAACTATTTTGTATTGGTGATGGATAATCTTCATTCTTGGCTACCGAAACTCTGCTCAATGCTTTGACAATGTCCATCTTCCAGTCCTCACTTATAAAATATTTTTTGTCTCCTTGTAAGTCACAACAGTTTCAACTAAATCGGTTGAACTTTGAACCTTTTGTATTACTTTATGTTTACTTTGTTTTTACTTTTTGTTTAAATATATCTGTCCATCCACATTAAGATTCTGAATGTTCCAATTTAGGATGAAAGAGAGATGAAACCTGTCTTAGCAACATAAAGTAGGGACAAACTATGGATGAAATGCCAGTCCATTGCATTGCATGCGTACTCACATACTAAAGTTATCTCAAACTGGGTCAATTTATAGTCATCAGTCAGTCCCCTACATTTGTAAAAGTATTTATCTTATCTGTTGGCTTCCAGCTATATATGAACTAATTCACAATTATGTCATCGATGTCATTAATAATTCTATGTCCATTATATGCTTGTAATTTATACTGCCACTTAGGTTGAATTTTCTAGGAAAGAAGATGGGAACATAAGGAAAATAGTAAAGAAGATAAAATGTTCAGTCATGATCTGGCACCTATAAAATGCATATTTTACTTGGTAGAGTTGGCAGTATGGTGTTGGGTAGGATTAAAAAAAAATCTGGCAACAAGTACATAGCTGTTATTTGCTTATGCTTTTTCAAGTGTTCACATTAACTTAAAAAATCCATATTTGTATCAGTTTGTGAACAGTTCTCGGTCATGGCAGGTTAGGCACACTCAGGCCTACAGCCACACTCAACTCTTACATGATCAGTATGTAGTTAACCTTTTATTTAAAATTGCTCTGTGGAAAGAAACAGAAGTAAACAGAGAACATTCAAATTCCACAAAGACGGTAACCTGACAAGGAATTGCACCCAGGACCCTAGAATTGCCACTATGCTTTCTGCACTTTAATAATAAATTATGTAAGAAAAACTACTTTTATGGGTAAATAGAATACCTTTCATGGACATAGTACACAAAATAAAAAAGTGAAAGTTTTATTTTAATATTTGTCAACCATTTTGCTCCATGCTCCTAATAACAAATGCATTGTTTTGCTCATCACACTAGCTTAGGCTAAATAAACCTTTTGCTTTGCTGAGCTTTGCAGTCTCATGCAACCTGATGTTAATCATATTTCTCCATGTTACAGGTCAAGTAAACTGTTAATACCTTCTTAAAGCATTACAGCTTCATAAGAGGACTACTGCATTTGGCATAATTTCTTGGTCCTGATGAATTTTCAGTTCAATTCTGTTTGTTTTCATATATTATTAGTTCACATTTGTAAGGTTAAAGTGCTGAACACATTTACACATATGATGTAACTAAAATAACACATAAGAGCACATAAGACAATAATCAATAAAAGCACAAACAACAATCTCCACTCAAATACTCTCTCTCTCTCTCCTTCTCTTTCCCTCTCTGATATTTATCCCGTAAATAATAAACCTCGGGGTACCTCTGTCCTTGTTGTGATAATGCAACATTAAAATAGCAAAGTGGGGAGCAGGCATCAACGTGACAATGAAAAAAACAAAAAAAAAAAACAACTGCCTTCATTCCAGGCAGCCTGGCCCTAATGGGACTCAGGTTTTAAAATGTAAAATAATGCTTTAAATTCACAACAGTGCCCTTCAAGATAGAGGATAACAAAGACCATTTGGCTTGAACAACAAAAACAAAACAATATTTTTAAAATTAAAAGAATTTATTGATAAAAAGAGAACAACAATTATGGCAGAGCAAGAGAAAATAGGACAAAAAAGGTAAAAAAAAAATCAGAAATCAGTATCCACAAAAACAAATGCAAAAAATCCAAAACAATACTTACTATATTAACCTTGGTGTTGTTTTGTCTTATCAACCTGAACATAAAGGCTGAGGGCGGTAACTAGCAGTGTCACCATGATTCCTCCCACCCACAGAAGACAAAAAAATATAAATACACAATACATGAATACTAAATAATATTTAAACAAAGCAAAATTAAGAACAATTCATAAGAACAGAAAGCACATGAAAAATATCAGTTCAAAAATAACAGAATAACCAAAAAAAAAAAAAAAAACCAAATAAACATAAGCCAGAGAACAAACTCTGGCTGAAAAAAACAGTCTCTTGGAAGAGGAAGGTCCAAGTCTATCTGACAATTGGATCGTCATTATTCCAGCTCCCCACTGGTTTTTTACAGTGTACTACATTGTAGATTAGTGTCTGTACTTTTGATTTTATAAACCAAAATTATTGTTTTGATTTTCATAACATTTTAAAAGAGAATCGATACATCATTTTCATTCAGTAATACAGCTGATAACAGAGGATGCAATAAGCTCCTTGTTTATTATACTACTCACAGAATGAACCACCTAGTTACACATCATATCTATGGACAACACCCCAATGGAACACGTTATGACTCATACCCAGAGCTTTTCAAAATAAACTCTATTTCATACAGTACATTAAAAATACAATGCTGGGCAATATTTCCCATGCAAGCTCAGTTAGTTTGAGAAAAAAAAGTCAAATGTTAGCAAGATCAAGTGACATTGCAGAACACAGGGAAGAGAAAGAATTTGAAAAGACTAACTTGTTTGTATGGATTAAAAGATTTTGTTAATTACAACCCATCAAATATACCCATGAATGTTGCACTTTAGTTTTAGATTTAGTTTTATTGCCAGAATAAAAAAAAACTCTTAATACCAAGATTAAATAGAAACACTAGTCAACTAGTCAGCAATATTCATAGCTTCAGATTATATTTGGTAAAACTTCTTCTGTTTCTAAACGTTCATGACACCAAAAAGCTGTGTATAGTTCAAAATGACAATAGTTATAACAATGAACAAAATATCTTTAGGTTTTCTGGCAGTGTGGAGTTCTGCTTTGACCAGAGCTAATTGGGTTGATGCCTATAACTTTTACTTGGTGATGAGATCAGTATCGCATTGGATCACAGGTTGGAGTTTGTTGTCTGCAAGAATACAGTGTTGTATGTTTTAACTTTAAACACTTTCTAGCAATATGTGCATTAGCAGTGGTAAGGATCAGCTTACTGTATGTTAGTTTCTTTACTTCTCAAATTAGTGTTGCTTGCTTCTTATTTACATTCTTTATATTCTTAAATATTCTGTGTGTTTTCTCTCCTATTATTAGTGCCATATATCAATAATGCCTCTATTGCTATGATCAATTATTTTTGTGTATGCTCAGAGGTTTTGTGCAGTAGTGTAGTACATTGTCCTGTAGTAAGTAGGTTGCTAGGGCATACGAGTAAATTAAATTGGAGGCATTTATTTATTTAAAATTCTCTTCACTATAATTGTGGTTTTAGTTGTGCAACAAGAAAACTAGGGAGAATGTTTTGGCTAGTGCTAGCTGTTGATATTGGCACATGAAATGGTGCATGCAGCTCCTTTGTTCAAAGTAACAAGCACAGAGCTCAGATGTCTAGCTTGCATCACTTTAAAATTTGTGCGTACCGGTTCAGGAGCCGATGTGGGTTTAGCTGTACTTTACTATACTGTCATCCATCCATCCATCCATTTTCCAACCCGCTGAATCCGAACACAGGGTCACGGGGGTCTGCTGGAGCCAATCCCAGCCAACACAGGGCACAAGGCAGGAATCAATCCCGGGCAGGGTGCCAACCCACCACAGGACACTATACTGTCATGTTAATGTTAATTAATTACATAACAGAACCCTTGGTATTGGGTGTGCACTTGCGTAAAGTGTAACCAGATGGCAAAAGACATGGAGTGACTCAGCTGCAGTATAGTATTATATTTACTAATATCTGCCTCTCAGTAACTTGTTGTTATCAGCATGGACTTTTTCCTCATAATCCAGAATTGTGAGAAGCATTAGTTCCATTTCAAATATATTTTTACATTCACAAGATTGCAAGATATTTTTTGTTTTTACTTACTTGCAAAACATTTCCAAATAACTTTTACTTTGACGGTGCTGTGTTGATATTTTGCCATTGTCCTTTCAGCACTTGTCATGGACACACTGTTTCTTAAACTCTGACATGGCCAAACACAAAATATTGAATAGTAGTTTATTTAGCCTGAATACAGAGATTTTAACTTAATGGACTGATATTCTTTGGTGTTTTAAAGTATAGCAAATTGCAGACTGGTGTCGATGCTTTTCATGTTATAAAAATATCATTATTTCCTGCATATCAAAACATTTTAAAAGTGAATTTAAGTATCTGTGTGCAATAACTCAGCTGATAACAAACGATGAAAGGAAGTACTTGTTTATTGCATTACTCACAGAACAGAACTCTGCACTTACAAAGATTTATGTACAGCAGCTTACTGGAATACATTATGATTCACACACGGAGCATTAAAAAAAAAGTTGTTTTATTTAATATTCTCACATATGATGCCAAAACTATTACTTTGCATCCAAAACTAAGACCTAGGACAACATTAGAAAGGTGAAACACTAATACTGGCTGGAATAATAATACTGGGAGTACCAGTTTTCTGAGCTAGGCATGAACCAGATTATCTGCATACATTTCCCTGTTAAACCTAAATGAACGGATTTTAAGAAAAATGTTGCAATTCAAAAAGCAATGTAGTAGCAATTGAAGACTTGTTGTTACTTAGTGACCCCATTTACACCATTAACAAGCAACTGTAAATGATGTCAACATGCTACCCACAGTCCTTTCGAAAGAACCTGATGACTACTGCTTTACAGATGCCTAAAAATAAATCGATACTTGAAAGAGTCTTTTGTTTTATGGTTAACTCATGAGATGTGTGCTATTCTAGATTCACGATCTATAGACAATCAAGGCAAGGATGTACCTGTCCCACTAGCAAAAACTGGATTTCAGTTTATGCAAAATAAATATGTGTCTTTGCCCACTGATCATGTGTGAGTACAGTCATCAAAAAACATTTATTTTTAAATATGCTGAGAACATATTTGGCTGTCCCAAGAAGGTTTTACAGTAGGAGAGATGTGAGATGAAAATGGGGTATATAGCTCTATGTTTTTAAGAAAAGACCTAGACACAAAAATTAGTTTTTTGAAAAGTTGAAATAAAATGTTCCTGGTAACCCTGATATAACTTACGTATAAGTAAATATATCATAACACAGTATTTCAGCCTGTTTTACAATTATTTATAGCAGAAATCATTATTAAGGTGAATGCCATGACTTAAAACAGTGTTTCTCAGCCACTGTAAGTGCGCTGTGAATTGCTGTTGTTTATAATGGCACTGGGTTTCAGTTGATCGCAGGTCCAACAATTGCACTCGATCTTCCTCTCCTGCTCTGACAATTAAGCATAATTCACCTACCCCAGGTGAGTCACAAAGAAACTTCCATAGGAAAAATTGGCTTGTGACACTAGAAGGGTTGCGAAACACTGACTCAGGACATGGCTGTCTTAAATGGAGTAATCTCTTCATACACGGCTTCAACAAAAATGTCACACACCTTGTACTTCTGACCCTCATCACATAGAAAAGCCACTTTTCATGACACATACTTTTGTATGAGAGTGAAAGTCACCATCTCACCCACTAAGCAGTGCTGGTACTCACTTTAACAGCAGAGAAAGTTTGTCTTTTAATTTCTTAGATTGCCTATTTTGTGGTAATCCATGGACACTAAGGGATTTATAATACAAATTCCAGGGACACCACCAATAATTAGCATTTAGTGGCTTTCAATGGCTATAGAGAGTTGATTAGGTGGTCCTAGACTCTCCCCTCCACCACCTTGACCGTTCTTTGTTTTTCATGTTACTTATAATTAAATAAACCAATATTTTTATTATGTATATAACACAGTAATAACTCCTACAAGTTCTATGTATTGTAGCGTACAGGAAAAAAGTGGGGATTAATCCTGGATCTCAACGGAATACAAAGTTGTAAACTAGATCATGTTAAGTTATTTATAATATCCATAATAAAGTTAAATAGTTTACCTCTGAAGCTTTGTTTTACTTATGTAATTAACAGTCCTTTATTAGAGTTTTTTAAAAAGTAAGTGAAGTGATGATACTCTGTAGTAATTATGTTAATAAGTCATTGTCATCTCATTTGCAGTGTACAGTTGATATCTTTTTTCTACGGAAATACAGATTTACTATTGATAAGCATAACTACCGGTTTTATGGTTTGTAAGTTTTTGTGGGGCAGCAGAAGTTTGGGATAATGCTAGAAAGGAAAATATATAATTGTAAAGATACCACTAAGTTATGTGCATATATAAACCTGTATGCTGGACCAACTATTTGCTATTAGGCATTCTGTTATTACAGTTTACTATATCCAAAGCATTTTTGGTCTCATAATTATGCTTATATTTACCAGTTGTTCTGTTCTCCACTATTCTGCAAATTTTTTTTATAGAGGAGTGTTACTGCAGATGCTTGAGCGTTATGTTTAGGCTTTCTCCTGTGTCTGCCCTGCAGCCAAAGTTCCAGGTTAAATGTAGACATTGATAATGTTTTTTTTTTTTTTACCGAACAATGAGCTGCGTGCGTATAGCTTGGAGTTGATAAATGGTGAAAACTGTTGTTACAGAGAAAATTAAATTCCTGGCTGCCCTCCTTGATGAAATTGTCAGGCAGTGATACAGATTTTGGCCTAGTAGCTATTAAAATGCCATAGTTTTCATCTATAAGACATCTCCATTCATGCAGTGGGCTGAAGCCACTCCAAGCAGCATTTGATCTGGGGCACATATCAATTAAGATATTGCAACTCACATACCCCAAATCACTAATTTTGGACAACTTAGAGATGTCATTTAACCTAATGTGTCATTGAATTGACTTTTTTAGTTTAGGGAGTAGCACCTAACTTTTGACTTCTAATTCCAGCTTATACACGTTGTTGTGGAACATCAGGGTTATTTCTATTTTAATATTTGTTTTCACGGTGTGTTTTCAAAGATTGTTCCTGCTTTGCCTTTGATAATAGAGGTATAGACTCTGGCTTTTACAGCTGAACTGGGTTTAGCTAGTTCAGCAATGAGCAAATTAATAAATAATTTAATTTCATATGATTGACTTTGAGCCTGTGTCAATCTGATTTTTAGACTTGTGCTTAATAGAGACATTCATTGAGAATTCATGAAAAGATTAATTCTATAAAATAATACAGTATACTGTATGTTAAAGTATAATAAAGCATTGCTGAAAAAATCAAGTACATCAAGTACAAGTACATTGCTATTTTGTTTTCAGAGCTATCTGATGTTGCCATTTCTGCCTATGTTTCATATACTCTATACTGAAAATTAAAAAAGAAACAGTTTTTTGAAGTATTAAGTGCAGCTCAGCTGTATTTTTTGTACAATATTCTTTGCATATACAGATTTTTTTTAAGATTTAATACACTGAAAAAGTACACCATCAACTAATAAAGGTGTTATAGTAGATTAAAATTTAATGTATGCAAGCAGCCTCTCCACCTTATTTATTGGTCAACAGTCTGGTTCAAAAAGTGACTCCCATGAGGCTTTAGTGTCCTGTGCTTTAGTGTCCTGTTTATAATGTACGCTGGTTATTCTGAAAGTATATATTTAATATTAATTTAGTAAAATAAGCATGCATTTCGTACATTTTGTGCGTTTGACTGGATAACTGACATGTGGATTATGCAGCATTAGTAATAAGAGATTTTGTTTTTTTCCTTGTGGACATTTTTTCATGTTGCATGCGTTGTACAGCATTGGTCACTATTGGCTTCTATTATATCATGATTTTTTTTTTCTCTCCATTTTGCATGAAAACATGAGATTAACATTTTTTCTCAGGCACCTCTACAAAGTACTCAGGGTAAGTAACATATAAAATAATATTTTTGAATAATGTAATAGTTTAAAGAAAAACAAAACATAGGTCTTTGATACTAATTTTTACTGTTCTCAAAGAAGACTTTAATGAAAGTTATCAATGCGCATCACAACATTGGTGGAAACTCTTAGGTGCTTCATATTCTTTGGATCTGGATCTCTGGCTGAAGCCTCACAACTAATGATTTACTGAACAACGCACCATAGTATTTTCACTGTCTATAGTATCTTTTGCGGTAATTTGTTGTTAGTCAGCACAACCATAAATGACTAAAAGGCTATTTACAGGGTGGCCACCTCTGCAGTGATACTCAGCATCTAACAGATAGAGGGATCTGTTTCAGATTTGGCCATAATACAATCTGAGTGGAAAATTAACTGTCTCTAGCAACTGCTGGGCTCAATATTTACCTCCAAATAGCACGAACAGCTAAAAAGCCTTTGGTTTGACTGAAAGATTTTTAAAGATATTGATCACATCCATGATGTTTGAATGTCTTATTGCTGCATAGTCTTGTATATTTTACAATTTACATTGTATTTGGTATACTTCATAAATATTAACAGTAAAACTAACAACAATGTTTGGATTTCTGTGCAGGAATTGTTTGTGGTCTGAGAATATTATTTCACTGTACAATTTTTTGATCTTTAGCAGTGCAAGTGCATGTAATAGAAAATCTTTATCTGGGACCTAAAAACATGCTATAAATTGGGCTTAATCCTACTGTTGTTTGTGATGAATGGTCTGTGGTGCAGGGTGACTTTTTAAATAAATAATTGCTGCCCCATAAACTTGTAGGACTCCAATCAAATACAGGTGTGCGAGTGTGCATTGCAATCTGCGGTTAATTGATTAAAGGAACACTTTGAAAACACATCAGATCTCAATGGGAGAAAAAATCATGCTGGATATCTATCTAGGAATGAAAGGATACCACATCGTTTGATGGAAATGAAAATTATCAACCTACAGAGGGCTGAATTCAAAAACAACCCGAAAATCAAAGAGAAAAAATGATGCGGCAGCCATTCCATTTTGCAGAATTTCATTGCAGCAACTCAAAATCATACTCAGTAGTTTGTATGGCACCCACGTGCTTGTATGCATACCTGACAATGTCGGGGCATGCTCCTAATGAGACAACAGATTGTGTCCTGGGGGATCTCCTCCCAGATCTGGACCAAGGCATCACTGAGCTCCTGGACATTCTGAGGTGCAACATGGTGGTGTCGGATGGACCAAAACACAATGTCCCAGAGGTGTTTTATTGGACTCAGGTCAGGCGAGCTTGGGGGCCAGTCAATGGTATCAATTTCTTCATCCTCCAGGAACTGCCTGCATACTCTCGCCACATGAGGCCGGGCATTGTCGTGCATCAGGAGGAACCCAGGACCCACTGCACCAGCATAGGGTCTGACAATGGGTCCAAGGTTTTCATCCCGATACCTAATGGCAGTCAAGGTGCCGTTGTCAGGCCTGTAGAGGTCTGTGCGTCCCTCCATGGATATGCCTCCCCAGAACATCTCTGACCCACCACCAAACTGGTCATGCTGGACGATGTTACAGGCAGCATGAAGTTCTCCACCGCTTCTCCACACCCTTTCATGGGTGTCACATGTGCTCAGGGTGAACCTGCTCTCATCTGTGAAAGCAAAGTACGCCAGTGGTGGACCTGCCAATTCTGGTATTCTAAGGCAAATGCCAGTTGAGCTCCACGATGCCGGGCAGTGAGCTTAGGTCCCACTAAAGGACGTCGGGCCATCAGGCCACCCTCATGAAGTTTGTTTCTGATTGTTTGGTCAGAGACTTTCATACCAGTGGCCTGCTGGAGATCATTTTGTATGGCTCTGGCATTGCTCATCCTGTTCTTTCTTCCCCAGTGGAGCAGATACCAGTCCTGCTGATGGGTTAAGGACCTTCTACGGCCCATCCAGCTCTCCTAGAATAACTGCCTGTCTCCTGGAATCTCCTCCATGCCCTTGAGACTGTGCTGGGAGACACAGCAAACCTTGTGGCAATGGCATGTATTGATGTGCCATCTTGGAGAAGTTGGACTACCTGTGCAACCTCTGTAGGGTCCAGGTATCACCTCATGCTACCAGTAGTGACACTGAAAAAACAGTCAGAAAAGATGAGGAGGGGAAAAATGTCAGTGGCCTCCACCTGTTAAACCATTCCTGTTTTGGGGGTCGTCTTATTGTTGCCCCTCTAGTGCACCTTTTGTTAATTTCATTAGCACCAAAGCAGCTGAAACTGATTAACAACCCCCTCTGCCACTTAACTGACCAGGGGCCTCATGTATAAACGGTGCGTACGCACAGAAATGTTGCGTACGAACCTTTCCACGCTCAAATCGCGATGTATAAAACCTAAACTTGGCGTAAAGCCACGCACATTTCCACGGTAACTCATACCTTGGCGTACGCAATTTCTCCGCTCGGTTTTGCAGACTGGCGGCACCCAGCATCAAAGCAGTGCTACTGTTCCTGTGTGATCACCCTTTCTTTCTTAGACCCACATTCCTGACGCGGCTTTATAAATACACTGAAATTAACTGCATATTGTTTATTAGTGTAATGCATCTGATCGTAATTAACCTGTAGCAATATAATGGGCCAGGGAATAGCCATAGTATTCCAAATACCATAACTGCTTTAGCGTTGTTACGCTCACTGCATCTTGTTCTTCTTTTTGCTGCTCCCGTTAAGGGCTGCCACTGCGGATCATCTTTTTCCATATTACTCTCACTGCACCACTCGGAGTATTTATATCACTGTATCTGAGTGTGAATCACAGCAGCAGATGATCGGAAAGAGAATTATCGGTATACAGTTTCAAGTACACACTACCTCAACCACGGCAAAAAGCGTCAAAGCCTTTCCTGTACGGACCTCGCGTTTCAGAAACAGTTTCATCCCAAGAACTATAAACGCACTTAATCAGTCCATCAAGTGCTCCTTGTAGAACTGTTTGTACTTATAAGTACAATCACCTCACTGTAAACTTACACTACAGTTATAATATTGCACAACCTGCGCTACTTTATAAAGCGCGTATGACGACAATATCATTTTTAAGATGAAATGCAGCAAAATATGTTGCTTATAGTATACAGATAAAACTTTAACTTCATTTAAATAATCTGTATTGTTAATAATTAAACATGTGAGGACACGGTGCCACAGCGTATAGCTAGTTCAAGGATAGCTCCTGCCTTGCGCTGTATTCTTGCTGGTGCTGACGCGACACTGGAAGGATAGATGAATAGAATAATGAAACATGTACTACGAAGATATTTCAATGTTCCTTAAAAGTTTTGAAGAATCGGCGTTCTAAGCTTACAAATGGCTTAACGTCTATTACAGAGCTGATTGTGTGGCGATTGGAGAAAGAAATGTATGGACAGGAATTGGAGGTTAGTACGTTTGAAAGAGACAGTACTTCTGTAATAAATTATTTCATCGAAGGTCGCACATGGTGCAGCAAGCCTCTTGCGTGAGATATGAACAATCACTGCGCCACCGTGTTCCCATGTTTAATAACATGCTTTCATTCCTATCATCATGAAAATGATATCACGTATACTGTACATCTCAGTATTTTAATTATTCAGAGAGCTGTAATATCTCGAATGTAATGCATTCTGTGTCCTGTCGGAGAAAGAGAAAGAACGGAAGCACGTAGTGATTCACACACATAGAGCACATAGAAGATCAAGCACAGAACAAAGCATTTAACATGCTACTTGAGAAACTAGTAAAATAAACGATTTTAAGATGAAGTTTATGATGTTCTACTTTAATGGCAAAATAAACTACGTGATTAAAGTGGAAATTTCGAGATTAAAGTTGACATTTCGTGTTTTTTTCCCACTGTGTGCCTATGTTTTTTGTTTGTACCCTAATACGCTTTCATGTGACACTCAGACGGTGGGCTACGACTTGCCTTTTCACAGCGACTTTGATATATGATTTCTTTTTTATTTCGGGCACTGTGCGACTTTGTGAATTTGATCTTTCGAGTTTTTCCGACAGTCTGTCACTCGATCAACTTTCTTTTGTTGATTATACCAACAAATAGTACGTTTTTCCTTTGCCTCCACTTGGTATTCGCTGAAATTCTTATATTTTCCCCTGTGCTTTTCCCATTGTCTTTTCACAGAAGGCTATTTATATTGATTTGCAAATTCAAAGAGGCGTAATTCTGGGAGTAGTTGGGACGGGACAGAAGGCACGTGCACGTGCGTTACTTTTCACGCTGATTGGGATTTATGTAGTGGAAGAACGTGAAAGTATGCGTGCGCACAGATTCCTGCATCTGGATTTTTCTGTGCGTACGCACAATCCCACTTTTGTGCTTACGCCATGTTATAGTGTGAGTTCTACGCATGGCATTATACATGAGGCCCCAGATCAGTATCCCAGAAGTTTAATTGACTTGATGCTATACTCTCATTAAAAAGTGTTCCTTTTCATTTTTTGAGCAGTATATTATGTTTAAATGCTCTTTGATTTTTTTATGTTAATGTCTGATATTACTATAGTAATTTATATATGGGTGTCATATTTGGCAGATTTTTATTGTCATATTATTTAGCAGTTTATGATATCAAGTAAAAACTGAATTGATTTAATCCTTTCTGTGATAAATATCAATAGTGTGATAGTGTCGTGTTTAAAGTTACTTTTTACAGGTGTAAATAATTGTAAAAACACTTGATGGTTTGTAATAAGATAGCATTTTTTTTCATGGTATTTCAATGGTATTTCTAGTTTTATAAAAATTTTTGCTTAAAGAGAAAATAAAACCTTAACCAGAAAGTAATTGCTAATTACTTTTTATAATTATCTCATATGTTTTACCCAAAGGGTAAATAAGTAAACATAAGCAAACTTTTAATGACAGTCTCACTGTTTGTAGCAAATTGAACCAGAAGTTAGTCTGTGGAGATTTTAGTGTATTCGTTATTTATTTATTTTTTGTTTGAAATTTCCATTTGTAAAAAAGGTAACTATGTCACACTATGGTTTGTGTATTTCTAATTAAAAAAAGTAATGATTATATATGACTAGAATAGGCAAGCATTGTTTAGGAACATGATACTAGCTGAAAAAAGAAAAACCTACCCTGACCTGGCTTTTGTGCAGTTGAAGTTAATGGATTCTGATTATGTACTCTTCACAAAGCAAACACCACAGTAAAGGAGTAAGGAAGTAAAGATGTTTCTGATACAAAAGCCCTGTGCAAACAAGGAACAGCTGCACCATTGTAATTAACTCTGAGAAAGAGGTTTGGTGGGTTAAAAAATTATGTGTGTGTGTATGTATACTGTATTTGTGTGTGTGTGTGTATATATATATATATACTGTATATATATATACTGTATATACATATGTATGTAGTATATACACACATACGTGTTATGAATGGTACAATGCTGTTCACAAAAATTGTCTGTTTGCAATGAAGTGTACATATTGTGTTACAATAGATGCAGTTGGTTAGCCTTCCCTGTAATAAGTTGATAATGCAAAAAATGAGATAAAGATATATGATAATGAATTCATTCAAATGTTTCACATGAAAAAGATATTTATGTAATACATCTGCTTTTAAAAGACTGTGCATGTACACAATATATGAGTATAATACACAATATTATACACAATAATCCCATTGTTGTTTACCATATTTTTCACATTTGTTTAAAAAAGGTTAAAAAGTAATAATTTTGTTTCTGCTAGATTATTATGCAGTACTGGAGAGCTGGAGCCTATCACTGCAACACTTAAGTCAAAGCAAGACTTCATTCTGGATGTATCACAGGGCACACTCACAGACATACTCATGCTCATTCAGTTTGATGCCACCAATTAAGATCTTAACTTTTGAATGAAGGAGAATCTCAACATTCCTAGAGGAAACCTTTGAGAACAGAGTGATATGGTGAGGAAATTAATTTAGGACCTCGTAACTATAAAACAGCAGTGCTGCCATGCTGTGAAAGAATATAAATGCACTGTTCAATTAAATTAGATTATGAGTTATATTGTATAATTACATTTTTGGCTATTTAGACTACAAATAAAAGCCACTCAAACAATTTGTTTATTTTGTGTATGGCACATGTCATGATGAACATCATCTTATTGTAGGTATAATGCAAACAAATTCCTTTAGCGGCATTTATGGAAAATAATTAGTAAAACAAAGTATATCCTTTTGCCTACAATTCCTAGAAACTGCTTCTTGAATTTGTTTAATAATTGCTCCAAAAATATAATGTCATATCAGAGAATTTGATTTTTTATTGGTGTCAGTTACGCACAGCATTCATGCAACTGCATTTCCTACTTTGCATTTACTTACAGACTTACTGTACAAATTTTCTTTAATATACTTTTAGGTAGCACCTAATCACACACTAAATTTAATACAGATGCCTACATAACTCTGAAGGAGTAGCATCTCATTTGAAGTGTGGTATAGTCGTGTTTCCTGAATCCATTATGTTTGAGTGTGGCTTAGCATGGGTAAGGTTTGTAAATATAATAGAACAGTGCTTCTGACAATTAATACAGAGCAAGTACAATTGTACTTTGCTTTAATCATGCAATAACCCAAAGGGTGTGTTTTTCATCTTGTATTCCTTAACTACATTTACATTAAAGAAAGTACTTATATTGTATTCCTACTTTAGGAACATGCATGTGCTCTAACTTTACAAAAATACATGTAATCAATTGAACCATTATTCTGTGAAGTACTTTGAACACAGAAAAAGTGCTATATAAATAGTGCTATATAAATAAAATGTTTTATTACTAAACATTTTATTTATATAATCTTAAAACACATTGGGATAGGTTTTCAGTAAAGAAATTACCTTAAATGTTGTTCATGACTTCAATATTTGATTTATTGTTTCATCTGTATTAATTTATAGACCTGCTTCTTCTTTCCAAGGCTATCTTTCCTCATATGAAAATTAGTTTTAGACAAGTGTAGTTTTAAGATGTAGTGGAATGTGGGTTCACAGTGAATAGACCTAATATTGCATTTTTGATCTTTAAAAATTTAGAGGTAGCATCTTGATTTACTGTTGTGAATATTCAGTCATTGATTTGCCACCCATTGTGGATTATGTTAAAAGTGCAAACATCATGAGTTTATATTGGATTCTTACTGACTTAGCTGACCATATCTTTGGCTTATATCAGTATCACTCCAAATAACAGACAATTTCAAATGATATGTTACAGTACATAAAATATAGTCTTGTTTCTTAAGTCTTGTTTATCATTACTGTCATCACTTCAGATTAGAAGGCCCTGTCTTTTACAAAGAAACACAGTAAAGTATGATGAATTCTTATAATTCTTTAGCAAGCTAACTTATGTAAATTTTATGCAAAAATGTGCTTTCTTTAAAGTTGCAGCTTGTTCCACAGTTAATATAAAACTGCAGGGTCCTTTTTTAGGTTATTATTTTAGACCCTTCAAGTGGGCCCCTTTTAGGAACTTGAAAGAGTATGCATGTGGGCTTGATCCAAATTACCATTAAAATGGGCTTTTCAGCTTACTTTGTTTATGAAATAAAGATCATTGTTTTTGTTTAAGAAAGAGGCACCTGATGGAAAACATTTTAGAATGTTGTCTGAACAACATTCATTTTTATTGTTAAGGGTTATTCTTCACTGTCGCCAAGGTATACATATTCAAAGAGAAAAATGCACTCTCAGTGCCCAAACATTTAGCAGAATGACCAGTGGCAAAATTATACACTTACAGAAACAACAGATAACTCCCAGAAGTCAGAAATGCTAGTGTTGTTTTAAGTATGTACACTTATATTCAGATTTATACCAGATAGATGCCATCTGTTATGGCAGTCGGGCAACATTTTTTAAATGAATTGAAAGTTAATTATTAAAAATGTTAGGTACAAGTAAACTAATAAGTGGTGGCTGACATATTTCTACAAGCATTACATACATTTGTGTGAATTTCCCCTTGGGATTAATAAAGTATCTATCTATCTATCTATCTATCTATCTATCTATCTATCTATCTATCTATCTATCTATCTATCTATCTATCTATCTATCTATCTATCTATCTATCTATCTATCTATCTATCTATCTATCTATCTATCTATCTATCTATCTACATTTTCCAATGACCCTTTTTTCATAACAGAGCTGCAGGACAGTGGATATTAATTTATTTGGCAACAGTGGACACAATGCAGAACTCATACACATCCACAGGGGATAAATTAAAATTCTCCATTGAACCTGTTTTTGGGATGTGAAAAGTGAACAGAGTAGCAGAAGTAAGCCTCTATGGATGTGGGCAAAATATGCAATCCATGTTGACAGGATGTGGGCTAAATATGTGAATCCATGTTGACAGTGAGAATGTGGATCACATCCAGGTCCTCAAAGCTGTGAGGCAGCATTGCTGAACACCATGCCACCAAGCTGCCTGTTATGAAAATTCATGAAACTAAAAAAGATCAGCAGTTTATTATTACACGGATCTCTTCTAACAGGAAATACTTATAAATAGAAATATAGCAAAATGTAAAATACCATAAAATGTATTTGTATGTATAAATGCACACATACCTCTTGCTAAATGGAAAAACTATATGTTCATTCATATTTTCAATTATAATTTAGGTAAAGATAATCAAAAACTATTTATTGTTATACATTCATTTTATGTATTATTATAAACCCCAGACAAAACTTTCAGTTTAGCCCTTTGTTATTTGGATATACATATTTATAAATATGGGCGGCACGGTGGTGCTGCTGCCTCGCAGTAAGGAGACCTGGGTTCGCTTCCTGGGTCCTCAACACGTGGAGTTTGCATGTTCTCCCCGTGTCTGCGTGGGTTTCCTCCGGGTGCTCCGGTTTCCTCCCACAGTCCAAAGACATGCAGGTTAGGTGCATTGCCAATCCTAAATTGTCCCTAGTGTGTGCTTGGGTGTGTGTGTGTGTGTGTACACTTCGGTGAGCTGGTGCCCTGCCCGGGGATTTCTTCCTGCCTTGCGCCCTATGTTGGCTGGGATTGGCTCCAGCAGACCCCCCGTGACCCTGTGTTAGGATATAGTGGGTTGGATAACGACTGATTGACTTATTTATAAATATTTAAGCTGTGGACCAACCTTTTTTGAAGCTAGTCTCCTTCTTCACTGTTAGAGCTAATGGAAACCTCTTTAAAATAACAACCCTGGATAACTCTGGCCAATTCATACCCAAGTTCCACTCCTTGCTCTGCCTCATGTTCGTCATGGGGAATATTTATTTCTAAAATAACAACATGGACAACTCTTAGCAATTTTTAATTTGATTGTAACACTTTCTGCTCTGCCTCTGTTTGTGTGCCTCTTTCCTCTCCTTTCCTGTCTCTCCCCAGACTTCTGACGCTCCAGTTGACACTTGCTTTTAAGGACATGTTGATGTCACAGTGGAGAGTCCACCTGCAGCAAAGCAATCCCCTAATCCAGAAGGTGCCAAACAGTGCATTCACTGAATATGTGTTGTTAGAGAGCCTGGTGTTACAATATTAAATTATATTTCATTTTCAATTTTTCTTAATCATAAGGTGTATCATTATTGCAGACTTGCAGGTTTACAATTATATCAAACCCTACAGTGAGAACAGTTAATATTAATAGAATTATTAGCTAGTGATTCTAAACTAGCTTTGTGTGTGTGAAAGTTTTCAGTTTGTCATTAGGCCATACGATAAACTAGTGTCTGCTGATTTTTGCATGTGCCTGATGATGCTGAAGTAGGCTCTGGTCCCTTAAGATCTTGACCTAGATTATGCAGTTTCAGAGTATTCCTGTTATCAGACAAGTAACAAGGCAGTCAGGTGTCTCTTAATGTTTGTGGAGTACTTGCTAAATGACTAGTGGAGAAAACATAGAAAGGTGGTGTGATATAACTGTGTAAAACATATACCAAATTGTAAAACAAATAACCTTTGTACAAAAAGTGATTCAGACATTTAGCATAGTTGTTCAACAAATAAACATTTATGGAAAAAGTAGATTTTAACAAAATGTTTTTTATTTAAGAATTTGCCTTCCTGCAGATGGTACCTACAAACCTATTTGCTGAGAATTTCTCTCTACTGAAAGTAAATTTTAGACCACTGCAAAACTGACTGTCTTTTGAAATGACATACATGCAGCATATCCAGTCAATGATTGTGTATTGAGCAAAACAGATGCCTGTTATGAACTAGAAAGTAGAGAACACAGTGTTCCTCTTCAGTGTGGCTTGTTTAATTGCTTATACTAAATAAATTCAGAGGGAAGCGAGAGAACATAGCCTAGGGTAAAATGTCCAGTGTTCATAGACCTGCTGTTCAGGCAGTGATTAGAGCTTTTCACAGAGAGTAAACAACAAATCTGAAGCATCACCATTGCGTTGGACACGCAATAGCTCAAATTCTAAAGTGTCTGTTTTGTTACTGCTGAATTTCCTTTGATAATAGGGAAAAAATCACAAAATTGATGAAATAGATGTGCATTACAAGTTGAAAGTTTTGTTTATTATTATTGTTTAACTCTCCAGTGTAGCACGGTACTTAATAGTGCTAAGTCTTGGATCCAGCATCCTCTACTCGGAGAATCTCACATCTGATACCTGTTAGTGCAATGTTTGTATGTTTTCTCCATGTGGTTTGTCCTCTACATGTTTCTTATGGCCACTCAAGATTTTTATCTCAGTTCCCAAAGATTTGTTTATTAGTGGTTCTAAATTGGCCTTGTGTAATGGTGTATGTATGAGTGCCCCCTGCAAATGGCTGCTGCCTCATCCATGGCTAGTTGCTATATTGTGTCTATTGCCTCTGTAATAGGTCCTAAGCATGTAAACTATCCTCAAGTGGATTAACCAGATTTGAGAATGTTATGCCATATTTAGCATAACATATTACATATGATACATACAGTATCTGCATTGGTGTTCCTCTGAATACTCTGGTTTGCCTATTCCTTAAAATATTTACATAAGAAAAACTTGGGATGGACTCATGTCTGATGTCACAATGATAGGATTAAGCCCTCTGAACTCTTGAACTGTACTGTAAACTGCACATTTGTGAACATATTGGAGGAAAATCGGTGTACCTAGAGTGAAGACCATGCAATCACAAAGAGAATGTGCACTCTTCACATGAGTCTCAAATCCAGAACACAGTGAGAGGTGACAATGCAGCCCACTGTTCCTTCCTGTCATATTTCACACATTTTTATAAAATTCGACTTAAATAGGAAGTGACTCTGTTCACATAATCTCCTCCATACTATTACCCTCCCAAAAAGGAATGTAGAATTAAACAGAGAATGTGTAAAAAATAAATTCAAATTACCATAAGATTATAAAAATGCTTCAGATTTGAATACCAAAGGTGCAAAATTAATTAGAAGGTAATGTTCATTATGTGTAGTGCCAAAAATCATTTTGCTGCAAGAATAATATACTGTATTGCCTTGTAAAATTATAGATGTACTTCCTTTTGTGAATTTCCCCTTGGGATTAATAAAGTATCTATCTATCTATCTATCTATCTATCTATCTATCTATCTATCTATCTATCTATCTATCTATCTATCTATCTGATAGCAAAAACATATAAAATTAGTCACTGGGGATTTAAAATCTCATGCACAAAATAATTATGTTCAAAATCATGTTTCAAAGGTACTTTCTGAATTAATATGACTTACCATTTTTATACATTTTGTAACAGATTCAGTATTCATTTCTGTATAATTGTGTTAAAGGTGTATTTTAATTAAAATTTTAAGTAAATGTATTTTGAAGAAATATGGTTTTAGTCTGGGTCAAGTTACAGAATATATTATCTCTGACAGTATCAAATCTTTATTTCCTTGTCATCAATACTAGTGGAATTGTTTATTTTAATGAAGTGACATAATAAAGCACTGTATTTTTTAATCAGTATTTTCAACTTTAAGATGTGTTAATTGATTTAATCATTGTAACATCAGAGGAAATTCTAATTATAATGAAGAAATAACTACAAAAAGAAGATATAAAAACAATACATTTATACCTGCTGTGTTCATGTAACCACATTTTGTGTTTATTTATAATCCTGAAAACAATATGATCTCATAACTAATGAGCTTTCCTGTGTGATATAAAATAACATTTTGCATTAATAAGAAGTAGGCTGTCATTATTATTGTTCATGACACAATGGTTAGTTCTGGGAACCTGAGTTCAGATCCATGCAAAATGGCTATTTGTGTAAAGTTTGCTTGCTCTTCCCATGTTTACATTTTTGTTTTTCTCTGGTATCCTTATTTCCCCACACATGCTATCGTGCCTGTTTAGTTTGACTGTAAACTTAAATATATCTGGTTCAAGTGAATGTGCCATCTGATTGATGGGTGTTCTATCCACAGTTGGGACTGATTCTGCTGGGATGTGTACTGACTGATTTTGGCCTTATAGTGAATTTAGTGGTTTCAGAACAAATTGTGGATTGACATGGAGATAGATGCAATTTCCCTTTTCCTTTCAAACTGCTTTTTTGGAATATTTTTTGCTGGATAATGTTTTGGTCTCATTGACCTAGTAACAGTACAGTTTTAGTTATTATTTTTACTTTCTTTCTTCATGTTGAATGATCTTTTAAGCAAATGTTTCTTCAAATCAGTAACCTTTGCTTGAATTCTTCTTGGGTTATTAATATACTTAATTAGATGTGATTATTTATAGTTTTGTTTTTTCTGTCATAAATTGGAACATCTTACAGCATATACATTAGCTGAAGACACATCTTGTTTATTGTATTACACAAAGATCAGTTTTTGGGTGAAAATATGTACAGCAGCTGCTTTCACTCTGTTTCTTCTGTGGACTCTGATGTCCATCCATTTTCAGTTTTATTGCCAGGGAGTTTGAACTAGTCTTATAGGCAAAGGGATGATAGTTTCATGCTTGAAGGAGGTTTCACTCTGTCTTAAGCATGCATTTGATTTAAGGTAAAAATGTTGCAACCAGCTCTTGTGTATAGTGGGGACGGGGACAGTTCCCTGGGTTTTATGAAGTTAGAAGAAAGTAATGTGCAAACATCAGCAGTGTGCCGTTGTGATGGATGACATTTGCTTTCGTCAGACTTTGAAAATGTATACTTCTCTTATCAAGGGACCACAGATTCTCTGTAGCTGATATCCTCAAACAATAAATTTATATTTATCTTATGAATGTAATACTGTAATCTACATATTATTCAAGATTCAAGCCAGACATAAAAGAGTTTGTGGGCAGCAATACAATCACAAATCCTCTGTAGCTTTTTTATTACCTATTCATAATACAATGCTGTCCTTTCAGGTTGATAAAGTCATCTTTCTTGGAATAAATGTTCTAAATTATTAGCTGACTTCATTTAATTCAGATACTTGTCTGTTCGGGGCTGTCCCTGGCCTTTGCTTCCGTTACCAGAAAAGTGGCACAAGAGAAATAAAAAGCTAAGAAATAAGTTCAGTGTGGACATCACAGAATCTTTAAGCCTAGATAAGTGTATTAAATATGTACACTTACTTTTTTCAGAATGTTTTCTAAGAGTAAGTCTTCAAAACCTTTTTGTCTTCTTTATTCGTTGTCTTCATTTAGCTATAAAAGTATTTTTATTGACTTTAAAATGTAGTGAGAGACAGGCTGAAGAAATATGGTCTGTGTTCGGTTAATTAAAAATGTGGTTTAAATGAACCACAGAAGACGCTTCTGCCTTTCATATTTTAGAGGTTGATATAGTGAACAAAACCTTTTTACAGGACAGAATAATTTATCAGTGAAATGGAACGTGGTGTGCATTTCTGACAGTAAGAAATAAAATGCTAAATTGCTACAATCAGTAATAAAATATTAAAAACAAGCTTAAGGAAAACAAGCTGGCAAATCCATAGTATACATGATGCATTAATGGGAGTGCAGCTGCTAATAAGTAATATTTTGTTAAATAGGCCACTGTCATCAATCAGTGCATACAAACTGACAAAGGAGATTTTGTCTTTGCTACTGAATTTATGCATATGAACAGACTTTGACTGTGACAGCAAATGGAAGACTCCAGTAACAGAAATGAGAATTGGTGTGGATCATTAATCAAAATTGTGAGTTGTCTCACCCTTTATGTGCATAGAAACCTGGTATTTTGACAGTAATTGCTCATATAAAATCCTTTTCCATTCACAAATGTGGCTGTATTCAGTCTAACAGTTGTAATTGTCAGGATATTAAGAGTCACCACAAGTAACAATTGCATTTAGTCAATGATTCAATCCATAGCATTATGTTTTGTTTTGTTTAAATTTCTGCCTTGTGGATAAACATGCAAAACATATGCTGATAGCCATTTATATTCATTATGTTCCCTGCTTGGATATAATGTTAAAGTTCTTACGAAGTAAAGTTAGAGAAATTCTCAACTTTCGCTAGTATGGCTTCTTGGAGCAGACATGTTTTCATTTGTTTAATGCCTTTATTAATAATAATACATAAACTTATTTAGCAGCTTTAGGTTATTAAAGCAAAATAGTCTTTTTCTGAAAGCCAGGCAGGGATCTTGTTTATATTGTTTGTATCTTTTTCTCTGTATATTTTGTGAGGCTTGGGCCATATACATGACAAAGCTTTTCTGTACATCACGCGTACTGCACAGATAGTTATTAATGAATACATGGTGCCTCACCGTATAGGTTAGTTTGGATAATATGTTGAGCATTGTTCAAATATAAGTGGTTTCAGACTCCCCCTAATTTCACATTCAGAGCAGATTTAAAGTTGCTGGAAAATTTTCTTGTGTTGAGAAAGTTTTTATCATTTCCTATAACTATAAATATTGGTTAACTTTGAGATGAATAATTAATTTATATATTTACATGTGAAAAATCAGCATTACGTTTTTTAGATTTGAAATGTTGCCTAGGTGCCACCATGTGCATAGACATATTTGCCTGTTTTTGCATGTACATTTGAAAATAAATTGCGTTAGGGAGGTTACGCTGTAACTACTAGTAAGTTCAGAGTTTTAGCATTAGGAAAACAAAGATTTTGACTTTGCTTTGCTAGTGTTGTCCTTTGCCTTCATTTCACCTTGATTCTTCTCAAATAATGCTCCAGCTTAAAGACTTCTACTTCAACAGCAATGGACACTGTGAGAGGGACTTTAAAGTCACAGTGCTTATGGGCAACTTCAAAACACAGCAAGAGAGAAAAGAATGGGAAGTTAAACTCATGCTAAAATTTAATACATTACAACATGGATTGAATAGAGACAAGAGTTTTATGGCCAGCTATGAGGATTGTTTACATCTCTCAGAATGACAGACAACCTGTCTACAGATCCACATTGTATTGAAAAAACTCATTACAAACTTCAAAAGACTTTGTTGGACAGTTATCTTATCCAGAGATCTTGACAATACATTGTTCTTTTCTCTCTTGTTAAATTAACCCTAGCCTGAATGAATCTATTAATTTTTTACATTTAAAATTTCTCATTTAAAGATTTACCAATGTTGTTTTTTGTCGTAGAGTGTGTATATAAACATAGGGAACTCCAGTTTCTGTATTACATCTTGCCTGAAGAAGGGGACTGAGTTGCCTCAAAAGCTTGCATATTGTAATCTTTTTAGTTAGCCAATAAAAGGTGTCATTTTGCTTGGCTTTTCTCACTATACTATATGAATATGTCAGTGTAAGAGATGGTAAGTTTGAGAACATCAGAAATCTGGAAGAAGCTTGTAGACTTGTTTGTTTTTTAAGCTGTGGTTAAATGCGTTCACTGCATTGGTTTTCTGCAGAAAGTGTGCAGTATAAAAGAACCTTAGTGAATTTTATATATATTGTTATTAAACTAAAATGATAAGATTTTTAAAATGTTTGAGGGCAAGAGTAAAGTTGTCAAATCTTTGTAATGAATACTTTACCCCTTAATATAAAATCTATGAACCTGTTCTTGTAATAGTGATACACACTGCTTCATGTGAATTTCAAACAGGAATGGAAAGCTTCTTTAATTCTACACTCAGCTTTCAAAGTTGAACCTGACATTATAGCCTGTGTTATCATAGATAAACAATACATTTACTCCTCTCTAGTAAAATAAAAATGTCAGGTTAATGTGCTAGAAACCTAGTGCAATGAAGTTGCAATTCTGAAATATAATAGACTTAATATTCATTCCTATGAAAGTAAGATAATATTGACATTGAAGGCCATTATTTTCTATTGTATTATCGAGGTATACATGTCTACATATATATTCTTTATAACAGTTGTGGTTGAAATTGAAAGTTCTTTTCAATTTCAGAAGCTGGAGTTGTACAACATAACATTTTCAAACCTGCTTATTCCATTTCAGGGTCATAGTGGTGGCATGAGTAAGGTTGTGAAATACTTTGTGCCACATTTGTTCATGCAGTTGTGATGTGAAATGCTAACAAACTAATTCAGAATAACAGAATTCTCCTTGTTCAGTACTGTATCCTTTAGACAAGTTTGGTGTTTGAATTAGGAGGATGAAACATTTTGTGCTTGTTTCATTTTAGAAAGAATACTTTACTTGTAGCACCCACCTGACAGAATGGTTGTAAGCACATCTTGTGCATGTTTTTTTGAATACTTATTAACAGTTGATATTTATAGTAATAGCTGATTGCATGCTTGGCTTAGGTTTAGTTTAAGATGATATTAATCAGACTACATATTTACATTGCCAGTCATTTTAGTCAAGTTCTAAATTTCACTTTATGTTGAGCAATTCTTAGCTGTGCACAGATATGAAATACTCCTTAGTAATTGATTCACTTTATATTCTACTTTTCAGTTCTTGTAAGGCAATTTAAACCAATATGCTATGACATACAACTTTGTGTATTTTTCTTTGACATTTTTAACAGATGTTTTCTTTTAAAATGTTTGTCTTGATATATGAAGTTATATATCAATATGTTTATACAGGCCCAAGAATGTTTAATGCAATATGTTTCATTTATCCATCTTCTTTTTAAACACGCTTAATGTACTTTACAGTTGTAGGGGCCAGAGCAGCACAGTAACGACATTAGATCAGGGTAATGAAAGTTAAGGATTTTGTGGTACTAGAGGCTTTACCAGCAGTATGGTGTACAAGGAAGGCACCAGTGCTGACTTTGGCATCAGCCCATCACCTTATTCAATATGAGTGAATTTCAGCTGTCCTATTAACTTTGCAAGCAAAATGTTGGCATGTAGGTGGAACATCAGTGTAGTGGCAGAAAACTCACACAGACCTGGTGAGACCAGGCAAACATGTAACTTTTTTTCCTTGATAAAATGATTCTGCAGGAAAAAGCATTGTGTGCTGTGAGATTTTGTCTACAATTAGCTATAAGCACTGACTTAAATAGGTGTTTTAAGTTGTAATGTAATCTTTCAGATATGCATTACTTTTTTTTAATATTAAAATGAATCATGTTTATATAGTATTTGTCATTTTTCATTATTTTTTTCCAAGTCACTTTGCAAAAGAATCATTATATCGACTACGAATTTCAGTGATTCACAAAAAATACAAAGCAATAGGGAACAAAATTAAAATTTCACAGTACACAGTATCACACAATGCACAATATTAAATGAAATGCTGACTAATGAAAGAAGTGCAGGATTGTGGCACTTAAAAGTAATCTATTCCAATGCCGTATGTAATTAAGTCACAGAGTGTGGACTAAGAGTGTATAACTGGTAAAGAAAAAAATAACAAAAATGCAATGAAGTAAAACACGAAATGGTGGAGAAATAACATATATATATATATATTTTTTTATAGATTTACCTTCAGAGTAGCCCATATTCCTAAAAAGTGGTGAAAACATTATTCTTTCAGATGATGTGTAAATCAGGCAGGATTAATTGAATAGATCTCTTTTAAGCACTTAACTTTGTTTACTTATTAACATGGATGCTTTGCTGAATTGCATTTTATCTCTTTTTTCATTGCCGGTTATATGCACACTGTACAATCATTGGTTTAATAATAAGCTTCATGGGATAAGAGTGCTTAGAGCGCACCAACATCCTATATTTTAGTTCTCTGTGTGACTATTTCACATTATGCTATGAAGCCTTACAGGACCTAAGAATACTTTCTGTAACTCATTTTGAAGATTATGTCATACTTAAGAGGCAGTGCTCTGGATTTTGCATAAAACTGGAGCTGCCAAAACATTAACTTAAGCTTTTTAAGTGTTTATATTTCTTTTATGATTTCTCCACCCACATTCCCAAAGACATAAATGCTGGGTGAGTTGTCAATTCCAGATTGCCCCTGTGTGGATATGCATATGAGTGGGCCCTGTCATGGACTCGCACCCACCCCAGGACAGATTTTTTTGTCTTGTGACCAGTGCTGTTGGGATAGGTTCCAGCAACCTGTCACCCTGAACTGGATTAAAAGACTCTTAAGAATGTTATGTTATGACATTGTTTACATTTTCTTTATTTGTGATCAATTTTTTATTTAAATGATGAAAATGAAATGTTTGCCAGCAAAGTATTTATGTAAGATATACTGCAAAAAGAACTATGCTGGAAGAAAACAGAAGAAAGGAGCATGAAAATCAAAAACAAAAGAAAATTCCCACTGCAGCCACCCCCTTTTCAAGCCGCTAAAGTGCAGCTAGATTTCAGTCTAGGTGATGCTATTAGGGCATCCAATTTCTGATATGAGAATAAGCATAGAAATGTTAATATTTGTTTTTGAAGATCCATTGATTCTTATAGCTAATAGTTCAAAAAACAGCAGTTTGCAAATGGAGGAATTTTGAAGAGTGACATTCTACCCAGCATCAAGGAAGGGTTTGTTTGGTGGCTATAGCACCCAAAGAAAGTTTTTTTGTTCTTTTCTTGGAAAATGTTGAGACAACAAGAAGAAAGGTCCAATAGGAGATAAATATGAGGATAAAAAGGAACTTGTGTTGCCAAAATTGAATGAATAAGAGAGGAGACATTAGACCAGAAGACGTTGAGAAATAAACCTTGGATTTTAGTGGTGCAGAACTTACAGAAATGAGCAAGAGAAATGTCTGTAACAAGGTGCCGGCAGAGAGTGATACATAGTCTATGCACAATTTCAAATTGGGAGTGTTGATAATCTGGAAATTTAGATAAAAATATTACCTTTTTAAAAACGGTATTCCTAGATAGGGTTACATTTAAGCTAGACACGAGCAACTGCTTTTTTAGGTACAGTCACATATAATGTAAAAAGAACCTACTGTGATCACCATGTTTATCTGTGTGTCAGCAGTGGACTGATCTTGTTGAAACTGGGCACACTTATTCTTCAAGGAAATTTGTTAGGAAAGTGACTTTTTTTGATATATATGAGTTAATCACACTGTACACATTTTTGAAATTTCAAAATCTTACAATACATTGTTGAATGTATGTATTAGAACAGCAAATATTCTGTGTTATTTCAATTATGATTAGTTTACTTATCAAATTTGCCTTAAGAGTGGTCACATCAACTTTTGTATTTTGTATATTTTCCACTTTTACTCATTTGACAGGCAATGGGTCCCCACTACAAGTTAGAGAAACATTAGGAGAGGCTTGTGCATGCAAGTAAAAAAAGTATCTTATCTAGAAATAAATGTAAAAAGAAACTAATAATGTAAGCAATGCTATATAAGCATACAGTGAGTAAATACGTACTTAGTAAAAGTGCTACAGATGGAAAGGAAATACATGTGGGAGGAGATGTTATGAGGAGTCAGCCACATACTGGAATGAGTGCAAGTTTCACTACATGCAACTTTGTGAGAGGGTCAAGATAAAGAACTTTGACTTGTCTCTGTACTAAGGGTGAGTACTTGTTGTTTTTAAGGGGTTGCTTATAGCTCTGGGAAAGACAGGTTTAACTTGCACACACTGGGGTAAGCCTGTGTTGGTGAACCTATATATATGTCTCTTGACTCAACCCGGTAAGTGGGTCTCTGCCTTTTATCTCTATACTCCTTATAATACAATGTACAATACAACAAATGTGTTTAGCCTAAGGTATATCAATTTGCATAAACATTTTGCATTTTTCCATTTCATACCTATTTCTAAAATGTTAGTTGTTCTAATTTTTTGTTAAATTTCAAAACTGTAGTAAAGATACAATTTATCTGTATAAGATCCATCATCATGATCTGTAAGGAAAGTAAGTAAAATTGCCATCATAATTAAGTGATGTACTGTAGGTGACTAATGGTGTAAAATTACATTATTTATCTGAAGAATAAAATCATGTTTTTTACGTTCAGCAATGCCATTTGCTCATAAAACCTAAAATACAGCAAAAAGGAAGATTAAGTCAGAAATAAAGGAAATGGTACAGATTTGGAGCAAAGAAGCCATTAAAACAGCTGACAAAATATTTTATGTGCAAATCAGAAAAAAAATCTATTTGATGCAACATTTATACAATATTATTTTTATTTTAATTAAATTTAATGTAATATTTTACAGTATTAATTTGTGATTATTAGTAATATCCAGCCATACAATTTTAATAGTTTGGTTGCATATCCCAACAGAATAGGTGCAAGGTGTGAAGCAGACCCCAAACGGGGCATTTTCTCTCTGTCTCTCATATGAACATACAAACCCCCACATTTACTCATACCAGGCCAAATTAGAGTTTCCTGTTCACCTAACATGTCTTTGGGATATGACAATAAAATTGAGTTACCCAGAGTAAAAAACACATGGACACAAGCAAAACGAATAAATTCAATATAGACAGGGACCAGGAGGTATAAAGAAGCAATACTATGGCAATGATAATATCAATTTATAATACAAATGTCCATAAATTTAACAAAGTTAAATTTAAGCATGCAATGTTAAACACCAGTTAGATTTGTAAAGCCTTTCATTTCAGTGAAATCTGTTGTTGTCTTTTGTTATACTGTAGTATGCATCAGTCTTTTTAGTTTGTGTGTTTTTCCTTAATTGATATTTTCATAACTTAAGAGTTTTTAGCAGATACTTTTTTATTGTTAATGTTAAAGGCAGAATAATTGTAGTATCGTAGTTTACTTAGGTTCCGAAATGCTTCTTGAATTTCTCAGAAACAGTAGGAGTTTCCAAATGAGCCAAATAACATGGTACCCAATAACTAACCACATAACTTGATTACATTTGTGCCTCTTTGTTTTCTTCACAAAGTACCATTTTAGGTAAAACATCATGAAGGGAATTTTGAGGGACTGACTTTACCCAGTTTACTCATGTAAAGCCATTTAAGTCTTTTGCTTCCTTCAGGCTTAAGATTTAGTGTTTTTTCTAAAAAGTAACAAGTTATTCTATTAAGCAATCATTAATCTAGCATTTTTCTTCACAATGAGAATGTAAAATGTAACCTATCATTGCTCAATTTTAATCCATTGTTATTCATATTTGTCATTTACAGATACTAAAAGTAAATTCAGTGTTTAAATATTCCCTTAAAACTTTACTGTTTCATTGTGGTTGTCAAGAAATTTCAGCTTTGCTAAGTAAGCACAAATTACTTGATGTAGGCTAGGTATTTGTTTTCAAGTGATTTGAAAAATGCCCTCTTAATGAAAAGAAGAAACCCACATTTACAATTAGCTGTAGGATCACAGTTAGGAAGACGAAAAAGAAAACTCTGAGAAACTGAAGGTGTGGTAGTGGGATTGCCCACTCATTCCATTCATTTAAGACTCCTAAACAATTTAGGTCGTTTGTTGGCTAATATACAGCCTAAATATTTAAGTCATTTACTTCTTGTTTAATGTGTCTATTTGATGCTTGTAACTTCTTACATTGTTTTCACACTTATCATCAAATCATACCTTTCTCCCTTCAAAGCAAAAGTTGAAAAGTGAGAAGTTCCAAGAAGGTTTTTATAACTTTTTTTAGCAGATGCTCCCTGACATCTGACATACCAATTTTTTCTCAGATTTTTTTTAAATCTAAAATGCCCCTTAATGCTTTAGTATTGAAAATATGAGCAATGTTGATTCCAGAATCACAAATTATATGTAATTGTACATACAGTATGTACATTCAGCCTCTTCATTCAGACTGGCCAACATGCAATTTCTCAGTGTTTTTGGTCTTAGTTACGTAGCCTGTGTGGCTAATTGAAAACATTTTGCTATTGTCGCTTATAAATAAATGATCCAGTCCATCCATCTACCCCTTTTTTGCCACAGTGAAGAAATTCTACTTGGGGTTCCAGTCCATCACAATTTGTGTGCAATGTATTTTACATGTAATTACACTCAGTTCTTGTAATCACAAGTGGATGTTAAATATATAGGCATTGGTCAAGAAGTTTTATATTATACTTCAGAAAATGTGATAATTTATGAGATTATTTGACTACTAATAATTTAGACATAAATGTGTAAGGTATTCAGTTTTGGACAGATTGCCCATTTACTACTGTGAGAAATTATTTTTAATTTTATTTTTACAGGTATCATTATCATGTAGCAAAAATTATGTAATTTGTTTTAATTGCATATGTGGTAAATAAATAAATATTCAGTAGCTTGTCCTATAAACAAATAAAACTTCACATTTCTGCAATTTAACATGGCATTATGAGAAAAAACATGAAAAACCTATGATTTAATGATATTAAAGATGAGTATTTATGCCTGCATCTAAACACTGAACACCTCTTCATTTCATTGATGAATTAATGATTAAAGGCAGGTAGGAATGAACTATGAATTAGTGCTTTGCATCCACCAGATTTATAGCAATTAAACTTGCCTGCATCAACAAAATTAAATGGTATGTTGAACTTTTACTTCATTCCAAGGCATATTTGAATATTTAAAGAAAAGTTATTTAACGGAGATATTAAAAAAAGAATCATTCCTCCAGAAACACATTATGCATGTGCAGCTCAGATGCACAATAAGAAGCTACATATTCATTTAGCAAAATGAGTAATTTGCTCAGTTTAAGGCGTAGAAAGGAAATTGTTTTTTTATATCCATGGTTTTATGTTAGGGACTTATAATACTTAAAGAAAATATTAATTGTGTTTTTGAAAGCTTTTTGAAATGCAGTTTGGATACATTGGATATGAGGAGCCCTGTAAGCTCTTAATGTAGCACACAAAATTCATCTCCTTCTTTGACAGGTGTAAATGGGGATTTAAGAGTGCCACAGGTTTTTAAACTTAGGCACTCTTTCAGAATGCTAATGATTTATGCTGCGGTGAATTAGGAAGTTTGAAAACAGTTTACCTAAATGATAAAATGTGAGTCAATGGTGATTGGTTCTGCCAAAGACCGAGTTGTTAAGCAAACAGGTGAACAGACTATTTGAGGCTAAAATCACTCAACATGTAATTTTCTTAAAAAAAAAATATATAAAGCCTTGTAGAAACTGCACAATGCGGTCTCACTGATGAAACTATGTTTACAGTGTTCAAATAAAACGTTGTATGTTCTACTCAGATTGAGTTGTAAAGGATCCTAGTCAGCTTCTGGGAAAAAGAAAACGCTTGGCTAAGATGATAGCCAGCAGCTAGTGCTTCTTGACTCATGGAGTGGCAAACTGTTGTAAATCACTACTACAGATTTTATTTTTGTTATACCCAGTGCTGGTAAACAGAAACTGACATAGCTTTTTTCTTATTATTTTGTGATTAATTTTTATTGTCATAATATTTATAAAGCAGAAACCATTCCTGTCTAATTCAATATCCATATTGTAGTATGCTTTCCAAGAGGTGATTTGTATTCTCTCTTAAGTTTCTGAATTAGTCAGAATTATTTTTTAACAGTATTTTTTTAATAAATTACATTGTACACAAGATGGCAAAGTCATTGTAGGAGATCTCAGTGTGCATCTCAGAAGCAGATGATACCTGCATTATTTATATGGTTCTGATCACAGAAAACACTGCAGCTAATCTTCATATGGTTGATCTACTTTTAACAAAGGCAGATTTTAGATTTTAAAAATGGCCTGTTCTGTTGCATGCTCCCAACCTGTACTGTTTTCAGCTATTTTAGCTGTGATCATCAATCATAAGTAATAATATTACAGTATTGTTTCTGTTCTGTGCTTAGTCATAATAAAACCCAGGTGGAAAATAAAAGTTACTGTTAAAGATACACAATGAAACACACATTTCAATAATGAAATGAGGAAAAGTCACTTATTTAGCAAGATCTAATCGCTTATATAATAAGTAACTTGTCTGGCTATGTTACTGTACTTTCAAAATAAAACTTTATAGCTTAGAAGGTAGTCAAAGAAAGATTATATACAAACCCTGTCATGGTTCAATGAATGAAAGCAAGAGCAGAAAAACTGATATTGGTATCTGTAACATCTTCAGATTACTTTTTTCTACTTCAAGAAAATATTTTACATTTTTTAGAAGATGTCAGTTGATGGCAGTCAAATTTGTGTGCATGGGCACCTAACCCCTTGTGCTTATAATTTTCTGTTAAATTTATTTTGCCAAATAAAGGAAACCTTCTAGCCTGCACCTTGTTGACAAATATTTGAGCTGTTGACAAGTATTGGAACATTTTGTGTAAGAGGGTAGGAAATGATTTTCGTTTGCTTTCCAGTTGTTTTCCATGGTAAAATATTAATGCTGACAGAGCAGGTTGAAGGTATGTTCTTCCGATCTGGGGTGACTTCAGATCACGTTTTCAAGCTAATTGCATAAAAACATACATGCACACTTAATTTATAAGTTGGAATGAATTTCTTTTCTCTAACATTTGGTGCACAATTAAATTAGGAGGAATACAGTTGTTTGACGAATGAGTATTTAAAATTGCTTTGTGCCTAACTTTCATCAAATATTTATGCTCATGTTTGTTATTTTAGAAGAGAATTATGTGTTCTAAATAACTTTGGTTTAGTGTTTCCTAAAAATTTAAATATTTCTTTAGTCATTTGTGTATTTGATATTGTGTATTTGAGGTTTGTGCCACTACTATGTATAAGAATGTTTAGCATTCCTTTATTGTTTGCACCTATAATTCCTCCCCATCTGTGAATGATAACAGAAAGAAAAGGAGGAATTAACATATATAACACACAATAACATTATCTAACCCACTTAACCCAGTTCATAGTTTATGGGGGCTGGAGTCCATCCTAGCAAAATCAACTGCAAGGCAGGAAGTCATTCTGGATGGAGCACCATTCTGTTAGGAAAAAATATATATTACTCTAAATTCAAATTTATTGGTAAAGTTTAAATTAGTTTTTGTAAATAAATAAATTAAATGAAATAAAAAGGCATTGGATTATCTTTAGTAAACACTTTTCTGAAATAAATGCTTATACCAAAAAAGTTTTAGAGTTAATACAATTTTTTAGATGGAAAGTACTCGTTAGTTAATATTGGGTTATTTGTAGTATGTTTAATATGTTCCTTGTTTATTTCTAAATATTATTGCAACCCTTACCATGAAAAAATGGTTTTAGAAGATGAAATGAGATTCTAAATAGTTATTTTATATGAAGCTTTTACCATTCTAACCATATTCTGTTCCTAATTTTTTTGTGGTCCAGAGTACTAAAGAGTCAGAGTCCATAAGTAAAGAGGAAGGACTCGACAGAATGCCACTCCAATGCATCCACACTCATTCATAGTGGGTCTTTGTATAGGCCTACCTTCCAAATGATGTGCCACCATAGTTTGTGATATGGAGGAAACTGAACTACAAATAGAAAAAGTCTATGTGAACAATAAAAGCATATACAAACTCCATATAGAGGGTTCTGCAGCTGGGAATCAAATTGGGGTTCAGGGATCATCACTTACTGTGCACAAGTGCCACACATAATATGAAATTTCACTATAGAATTAGTTTGCGACCTTATAAAAAGTGGCATCAAATAATTTGAAAATTGCCATATTTTATCTTGTGCAACCACTGCTTTAGCCTATAGTGGCAGTAAATCCATTTTAAAGTGTGTTTTTTTTCTCAGACTGGTATCTTTTATTCCCAAACACATATGACCTTCACTACAGCAGAAAAAGCCATTCAGAAGTTAGCACCTGCTGTAACATTTTGGACACAACAGCAGAAAACATAATTTGGCAATGATATTTTGTCTATCCCAAATGTCATGAGGCTGTGACTAAGTAAATTTTCCTTTAAATAACAGCATTAAATGGTAATAGGGCTACATGCCTTTTTTTCTAAAACTATGGTCAGAGCTGAAATAATATCTTTTAAGAGTTCTAAGGAAGGATATAGCATTTATTGTGCTGAATAAAGGTTTCTCTCTACTGGATACAAGAAGAAAATCAATAAATAAAATAAGGGAACATTATTTTTTGAGTATTAGATACCAGATTCACTTAGGCAGTGGTTAAGAAAAGATACTCGATTTTCTGCAGAGTGCTTTGTGGATGTAATCAATTGAAGTTTCAGGAATGGCAAACATAAACCACAGTCACAGATATAATATCCAGAACAGTTTCTGCTGACCTTAATACAAATTGGATAAAGCAATCATATATACAGGAGTGGGGAATAGTAGGTTTACAGTTGTTCGTATGGAAAAAGACATGCAGGTGGTGATTATCATAATAGCTTTATTAACTCAATTGCTTTATTAACCTTTAACTACTCACGCTGGTGTATTTTGTACACCAATCTCAGTTATTTTTGACCAACGTCCTTTTACTTGAACCTACCGGCAGCATCCACCATCTGTCCTCAAGTCGATTCTCTGCAAGTACAATGTCGCAAAGGTTTCCCTCCAGTGTGCCGGTTTTATGAGTGGATGCACAGTCGCAACTTCCATATGGTGCATTTGGTACTTACGCATGTATGACAACGATGAGATGTTCTTCTTACAAAAACTGAAGTGAAATGTGATGCATGTGCATATCCTGCAGTGGATGAAAGTGTGACCAGTGACAAATGAGCACTGGAGAAGTGGATCAGGTTTATTTCCAGATAGTCCTCGACTGTGTCATATTATTCAGTAGTATGGTATTAAATGACATTAAAAGCATGTACAATTTAAAATTATCACAATATTTTATATTATAACCTCAAAGTGTGCATAAAAATATTCATTTTAACAGTGGTGCATAAAGTACACTGCACGAGTACTTATGAGGTGAAAAATGATGTGAGTAGTTAAGGGTTAACTTTATTGACTCAAAACAATATCACAATGGCACGCTGCGCTTAGGTATAATCTCGTAAGTGCTCAAATTGCCAGCTTCTCATACTCACAACTGTAAACCTACTTTTGTCCAGCATATGAATATGTATTTACTTACATACAATATTTAAATATATTTACATATTCAGTATTTTGAGAGGATTTGCTGGGTTTATATCTCATCTGTATCAGATGGACTTCTGTTGTGTTTAGTTTTTGTGTAAGGAGGGCAGAGAGGGTTAATGAGTGAACAAATATGAGTACCTTTTTTGTATGACTCCTTATATTGACCTAACAATAGGCAAAACATTCAGAAAATAACACTAAATTATGTAATGAGATAAGTTCTAAAAACTCTTAGGATGAATTCTTATGGAACTCATAGGATATTCATAAAGTTAAAACAGGATAGTATTTTTTTCCAGTTTAAGTTTTGTACAGGTAGTGTTATTCTTTCATTGCAGTGGAATAAAACCTCACATTTAGGTACCTTTCACAGACATACTGAAATGGAGCAGCATCTGATTGCTGGATTATTCTGAACAGAATGACTTGGATCTTAATAAACTAGTAGCAGCATTGTCTAATAAATTATCAGTGGTTCTGTTTTTAAAAACCATTGGATATTTGTGGCTTCCTTGGTTTATTTTTGATAGTTTTTGACATTTTATTTGTTTATCGGTTTCTTTGTTTTTTTGGTGTTTGAAGAAGACCATGTTTAATAAACATTACATGAGCTTTTACATGTGCAAAGTTAAACCCATTCCTACTATTTAAGAAATGTTACTATTGAAAAATGACAATATCATTGAAACGTCAGGATATGAATTTGGTAAAGCAGGATTTCCTACTGTTATAATGGTAAGGGTATAACTGTATATATAGTAGGTAACCACCCATACAATCAGATTGTGACACAGACTACGAATGCCGTGAATATATATATATATATTTCCTTAAGTTTACATCTATCTCCACCATTAGTATAACTAATAAAGAAATACATTTGGTCTCCTCATTGGTCACAGATATGGTGAAAAGACAAATTACATAAATGGTGGATGCTAAAATAAGGGAGATGTAAAGCTGAGTGGGTGAAATGAACACTCCTTGTTTGATGCATCTCTTAGATGTTCTGCTCTTAGCTAAAATTTTTAATTTTGCCAAATCGGCCTGCTGTTGGAGAAACTGAGGACTAATTGATCCTTGTGTTTTTGATTAAGAAATATTACATTTTAACAGGTGATCAGCTTATTGTAAGGATTACAGTAACTGGAAGATTACATTTTATAGATTTAGGCTTTATGTGTCTTAAATTGTAAGAATGTGTTTTTGGAAGTCAGTGAAAGCCATCTACCTTTTAGTAGGATAAGTGTCACTGTGTCTTTCTGTGTGTCTGTCTGGTATCTATGTCTCTGGCATTCCAACAAATCCATTGCAAGGTGCACTACAAACATTGAGGCCTTGATTTCTTTGATCTCAACCTGTCTTAGATGGGTAGCTCAAGAAGTATAATAATAAAACTGTACTATAAAGAAGGTTATGAAATTTTTACATTAACAGCTCTCTGTACATAGCGTATGGACAAATGTATTAATAGCCAAACAGGACAAATTAAACATGATATATATATATATATATATATATATATATATATATATATATATATACACAGTGGTACCTCAGTATAAGTTCGCTTTGGAACAAGTACAACTTGGTATACATCCTGGTTGTACGCCCAAAATTTTGCTTGGTATATGACCTTTGTTTGGAATACCACTCGCGTGCTAGAACACCGCGTGCTACCCATGTTTACTTCTCTCGAGACAAAGCCACGACTGTCCACAAGCATCAGTACGCCAGTTGCAAGCATTCAGTGAACAACCCGTGCTATAACTCTCTGTAAATTTTCACGTGATTTTGTGTTTTTTCGGGTAATTTTTAGTAAATTCATTAATCATGAGTTCTAAGAAAGTTAATGAGAAGAACCATGGAGATTGTTGAAAAGTATGAAGGTGGCATGTGCATCCGGGACTTGGCTGTTGCATACCGTATGCCGAGAATCTACGATTGTGAAAAACAAAGATGTTATTAAATCGACTAATGTTGCGAAAGGGGTGAAATCGATTTCCAAACAAAGATCAGAGGCATTAGAGCATGTTGAAAAATTGCTTTTGATCTGGATAGCAGAAAAACAGTGTGCTGGATATAGTGTATAGGAGGCAATGACAATTTGACAATTATGAATACCTGGGTTAGATTTATGTGCAACCTTCGTTGTTCAGGATGGTTAACTTCTGTTATCCTGTAACAACACCCTGACAAGGCACACATTTGGTTGCTCTTCTCCTCACAACTTCTAGAGCTGCTATACCTTTTAGGTAGTGTGGTGACCAGAGCTACATGCAGTAATCCAGATGTGTTCATACCGGTACATTATAAGCATGACATCCCTTTCTAGCCAAATTTTGTTTAAATGATGCGGTTCTAACAACACTTCCTCTTTGTGTCCTTGGAAGTCTTAGTGAGTCATGGCAGGAAATGATTACAAAAATATGGTGCCTCACCAGTTTATTTATTATTTTATAATTTATTTAAAAAAAAATAGAAAACCCTTACAAGAAATGCACCAACTATAAATTTTGATACAATAAGAAAGTAAAATGTTTTGTTGACATCATCCAGTTTATCAAGTTTCACCTAAAAAACCTGCAAACAGGCCTAATCTGGGCATTCAATGCGTGTAGAATGCAAAGTAAGCTTTTATAAATGCCATCCTTCAAAAAAAAGGCAAATATCCATCTGTGTTTGCTATACTTAATAGAAGTTACTCTGAGTGAATTTAGTTCACTCGAAGAGCTCCATTTATCCTACATTTTAAGGGCGAAACTTTATAGTTTAGAAGATCCCAGAGATTGTGTTAAAAAGAAAAAATAGTTTTCGCTGCCAACAGTGGAACACATGAATTAGATTATACAATATAATTTGTTTCTCTTTTTTAATGTAAATTATTGTGTCAGAGTCTTAGGAATTCAGTGGTTTTTATCAGTTTACATTAAGAGCTGAATTTTAAACAGACGATGAACAACAACAAGTGGGACTGAAATATTTGGATATGTTAAAAGTGTACACATACAGTATGTATATTTGCCCCACACACATTTTAACACATCATTTTAAATGTAAAGAGACATTGTAATCTTTTATTTGTCCAGGAGCCTCAGTTGCTTCTGCATTATATTTTCCGTTTCTTTCCAGAAGTTTGCTGATTTTTTTTCACCTTTACTTTATTTAGATAACACCTTTCATGTCAAAGAGACTATATAGCTGTTTGCATGTTTGTACTTGAAAGCATGCAACAAACAATTGCATTGTCCAGCAGTGCTTGATTATCTGTGGTCAAAAGAAGAATTGTTCTTAGGACAAAAACAAGGTGTTTACCTATTTATTTTTTGATCCTTGCTGGCAACAAGCTTTTGCATTTTAACATGGTGCACTTCATTTACAATGAGAAATTAATTAGGCAAAGATGGTACATCTTCAGATGTCATTATTGTTTTTTTTAATGATAAAGTAAGCTTAAACACACTGCAATTAATATTTCTAAAAGAAATGACTTTCTAGACCCTAGTGCTAGTCTGTTTAGAGACATAATAACATTGTCTTTACATCATGCTCCTTAGTGATTTAAACAGATGGCAACAGCTTTCTTTTTGATTATAACTTTGAGGCAGGCTTTACTAAATGGAAACAGCAGGGTTCATTAAGGTCCCATTTGATGTATCAGTATTATAAAAATACCATGTTAATTATGCTCAAACGCTGCAAGTTACCTCCATTTTTCTGCAATCAGAAGAGGAGAAGAAACCCTGTGAAGCAAATTAGTCCTAATTGAAAGAGGACTGATTAATATTTAAATAAGGCATTGTGTGAGGGATTCTGCCATGAGAAAAATAAGCTGAACATCTGAATTAATTGCATAGCAGGTTAAATTAAATTTCATATAATGGGCTAGGAGATGAGTTGGCACAGCGCTTTTGCAGAGTGCACAATGACTGAAATACCAGCCTTTTCTTTCTCTCTTGGCTGGATTCCATTGAGATCCTTGTGGCTCTACCTCTTTGTTGTCTCTCTTTTCACAGCAAACAAAGGTACTAACAGAAAACTGCAACCACATTTTAAAAAATGGTAATCCTTTTAGGACGCAGCACCTGCTGACATTTTCGAAGTACTCCCCCTACTCGTCCCCCATAAGCTGTTGCACATCAGCCCAGTTTTTCTTTTCTTTTTGCAACTTTTCATGACAGTTGATATCAGAAAACATGAACAGCTTGGATGCAGCTGGAAGGGTGCTATTGGTAGATTAGTGCTTTTCTCTGGCATTTTCATTGCACGGGGGCACACATGTGAGCTTGTTTTAAAGTGATTGGGTTACTCTAAGGGTCCCTGTTAGGGGAAATTCAAGCCACTATGAATTACTTATGCACTATGTTAGTGTTCAAAGGGAGAGTGTCATGTTGTACTCGTTGGCAGTTTTCCAGTCAAGAGCTGTTAATTACTGTATGGATCTGTTAAATTGAAAATCTCACAAAAAAGCAGACTGTGAGTTAAGTGTGCATTAAAATAATTAATCAAACTTTACATGTAGGGTATATGCCCATTTGTAAAATTAAAATAGAGCAAACAATTTTTAAAAATGTAGTTAGTTGCTCGGTTATATCTAGAGTCATACCTCCACATCATCTTTACTTTGTTAGTCTTGCCATTTAATGACTCATTTTGTGGTCTGTTAACCCACAGATTTCTTTGCAATTTCCATTCTCCCCACCTTGTACCCTTATCTTTTAGGTATTGTCTGTGCAGCTCTAATATGACACATACAGACACTCAGATTAATTTTTATTTAGTAAAATAACAGCTTTAGTGCAGTCTTTTAATTCGTACAGATTAGCTCTATTTCCCACTGGAGTTTGGAGGGGGGGATTTTTTTTATACACAAATGAAGGAACAATACATCTTTTGTGCATGTGCTGCTTAATCATATATCTTTATCTAAAAGCTACACTTTGCTTTGCCTTAGTTATGCTACCTGAAAACAGACATATGTGGGATTTTTTAATTCGCTCTTCCAAAAAACCATATGCATCTGCTGTACATTGTACTAAAAGCACGTTTACTACACATAACTGGTATTGTGAGTGTGTAAAAATTTATACTATCTGTATTTTATGAAAATGAACAAGAAACTGGAAATTTGTAGTTGATGTTATCCAAAGTTTATTTTTATGTGACAGAAGATAAAGTGTTTGTTGCTACGAAGATTTCAGAAAATGGTAATTGTTGCTTAAAGTCTTCTAAATTCATCTAGACAGATCCCATATACTTTGGATGTAGATTTCTTCTTGTAGCCAGTTGAGTGTGTGCCAAGACGTGCAGCTGCCAGATTGTTTAGTGAATTAGAGGAGGGTTAAGGAATGCAAATGACTGCATTGTTTATGTGTAAGAACTGTATTGTCAAATACTTGCTCAAACAGTGGTGATAAATATGTAAATCGGTGATTAGTGTATATCTCAAAGGATATGTATGTACTTATTTATTTATTGAGCCTATTAAAACAGAACAGCCTGTTAATAAATTAAATGTAGTTTTTTCAAAGAGTAACCAATGAAGGCATTTCATACTAAACTTTACAACACACTGTAACTAAAACACATAAACATTACAGTGTCTCATCTTTCAAGTTAATCCATTCAGTGCAGTGTCCAAACCAGCCAGCAGTCTTTTATTAGGACATTTAGATGTGTGATTGAGTGATTTCATTATCTTTTTCCTTGATTGATTCCCCGATTTTTTTATGATTTTTGTATATTTCTTGCAGCACAAACAGTAGAAATGTCATTAGTGTATACCGAGATTAGTATTGTTTGCATTTGTGTTGCTGGTTGAATGTTTCATTTTAACTACCATACTAATGCTGATTTAAAGATCTACAGATACACTTTATACAGTTATGTAAATGTTGAGTCTGTCCAGTAAACTGAGAACTGTAATATACAGTAAGTACTTTTTTTGTATGTCTCTTGAGCAAATCTATCCATATACACATATTTTCTGAGTATATTTTATTTTCCAGAGCAAGAACATAAATGTCTTTGTGCTTCACTTCACACATCATTTGATTAATAAGGAATATTATGGTTTACAGTAACTGGGTGGTTAACACTTCTGATAAATAGTTGTTGGGTCCTGAGAGTGAATGTGGGCTGGGACACTGTGAAAAAATATTTCTAGGTCTCTGTGCATTACTATGAGTTTTCACAGGTGTCTTTCTAGTCTTCCATGTTCTACAGTCATTCTTTTATATGACTGGAGTTGTAAATTTGTTTCAAGTGATTATACATACTTTATTTGTCCCTTTTAAAAAATGTTTAAAAATGTTTATACAGCAATCATAAGAAGCATAAAAGAAGGTATTGAATAGTGGTATTTAACCTAGTTAGTGCAAGTAATGGGTAGAAGGAGGAAAGTCCCACGTAATACATAACTACAAATGTAATATGGGTGCGTTGGAAACCACACACTTGAGAAATGGCTAGTGTATTGATGAAATCAGAAGTTCTTATATTTTAAAGGAAAATATCATTGGGTTCTTTTCAGGGTGCAATAAATTGTTAATCACATCTGAAAATACACATGCAGAAAAAGCATACTGACTTAAAAAAAAAACAAATGCAGCAATTAAGCAAGTTTGATGCAGTTTAAAATATTGTATAGTTTTTAATGATTTCATTTATAATAATGCTGTGTTTATTATATCCAATCAACTGTCACTTGGCAGAAAAAAATCTAAATGTATTATTTTTGTTGAAAAATACAAAAACTTGTTTAATCACTTTGTGATCTTTTTATGTAAATAACCAATGGTAGTTTCATTTCGTGGAACAGTGAAGCATTATTAGGTGCTTCTACCTCATAGCCGCAGGCAGCCAAGTTAGATTCCTAGCCTGGCGGTAATGTGTGTGTGTCAGTATGCTGTGTGATTGACTGGTTGATATATGATTGGGCTTTTTCTTTTGCACCCATCTCTTCTAAAATATTTATGTAATTGACAAAGCAATTTTACAAAAGGGGAAGATGTAATAATATTTCCAAAATGTTTCAGCTTTTGAGGCTTTTTTATGACACAACTAGATCATTGTGTTCCTAATGTTCTTATTTTTTATTTATTTACTTATTTTTAGCAATTCAGTGTTGGTTTATGTCAGGATTCCCACTGGGTACTCATAGGTGAATTGGCTGTTCTAAATTGGCCCTGTATGAGTGTGAATGTGGGTTGATGTCAGTGGTCCCTGCAATGGGCTGGTGCCCTACCCAGGGCATTTTTTTGCCATGCACCCAGTTCTGTCCGGGTAGATTGCACTAAGAAGTTTTGCGAAGGTTATTTTATGCTATGCTGAGCACTGCTCATTGTTTTCATCTTTTTCTTTTCAAACTCAGGCAGACCACCTTTGTCTCTAATATACTTTTGGACATGAGAAGAAACCAATATCTAAAAAAAAAAAAACATACTATAGATACCAGGAGAATGTATAAAATCTCTGAACAGAAAGGATTTGAACCCAAGTTTCTGGAGTTAAAAAAGCAATCTGTATATGAATTTTAATTGGCTTTATGATTTCTTCTGTCTACAGTACATAGTATAGCTAAGGGAATTTTATATGGATTAACAGAAACCTAATCATAATTCCATTAACAGATGATTTAATTAATGAGATCTTTCCCAAATGCCATCTTGTTCATCACACACACAATGAAGGGGTTCTTGTTTCAGGCTAAATAACTGAGGGAAGTCAGTCGTCTTTTAAATTATTCACTAGGGATATTTCAGTTTCATTTATACAACAGTAGGCTGTATGTAAGTGGTTTGCATGTCTAAAGTAGTACATCTAAAGTTTTACATTACATCATTTTCAGTTTTCTTAACATTAGGTTAAATATACCTACATTTAAGATCATTTAAATGTATTTTTATCTAGAGTTCACAAGATGATTAATTCATCTGTTTTTTTCAAAACACTATGCTTGGTTTGCATTAAAAAATGTTGTGGCTTATTAGGTCAAAAGGTGACCTAAGCCTGTGGTTACTGGTGGACAAGATATTTTCTGTATTTTTTCAAGCTGTTTTATTTTTTCAAGGCCGTGAATGTGTGAGAGGCTGCTTGGTTTATTTACCTGGTGTGTTTTATTTAGAATATCCCAGTTACGGGTTCAAATTTCAAATTTAAGAAAGCAAAGCAGGTTGGTCTTGTGAATTTGCCTATTGAAATGGCTGCCAGACCCCATTAATCCCAATTTCCATCTTTGCAATAATAAATATATTAAGCTCTTTTTTGGAAATAATTGTTTTTAGCAATTAAATATTGAATGAATTTGTCAATGTGGACTTTTTCATTTACCATGCCTCTTCTCTGTAAAGTCAGAGTACACGTTTGCCATGGTGCTCTCTTTTTGCTGCTTCCAATTTTCAGAAATTTAATGAACCTTTTATCCAGTCTTTTCTAAAATATTGTTCTCATGTGTGGAGACAGAACCTAATTACCTGCATGTTCCATGCTCATTTACCATTTAGGTGACAGAAGTTCAAAGGTCAGTCAGCTTTACATTTTTATATATGCACTGTAAAAAATGCATTTTTCAATCACCTCTTCCTTAAGATAATGTTTTTTGATGTTTTTTCTTGTTGTTTCCTTTGGTGGTGATGTGGTTAAATGGCTTTCGTGTTAAGGAAAATGAACTGCTCTTATGTCTACAGAAAAGAGAGAGAATGAAAAACTGTTATTATTCGCTGCACTCAATTAAAAACATTTATTAGCTGTTTTAATTTGCAAAGGGAGTTACTCAGTCTTGGGCTACAATTGAGAATGCCTTCCAGGTGCTGTAAAAAAAGCAGTTAATTTCTTGTTCAGTGCTAAAGGATTGAAAGCACAAAGAAGGAACCCGTGACTGCCAGGCATCCAGATGCAAATCTTACTCTGCAAACCTTAGAATGTGTCTGACAACTAGAAACCTACTAAAGCAATTTGATTATTTTGGCAAATTGTTTGTTAATGGTTGAACACAGAATTTTCTACTTTTGTGAATAGAGAGTTTTATTATTTAGTCTTTAAAGTGCTTTAAAATGAGTAGTTTCAGTGCTAAGGATGTGGAATGTCAGAGACACAGAGCAGAGCCTGTTTTGAAGTAAATGGCAGAACCCCATCAGGAAAGGATCACTTAAAGTGTCAGATTTATAATGGAAAAAAAGCAACACGTGAACAATGGTTTGTGACACAAGCCCAAACATCTGCTTAGTTACAGTACGAAACTCTTTCAGTTGCTGCTGAAGAGAAAGCAGAGAAATTCTAAGCTTAAGCATTCTGTGACAAAAATAACCTGACCTTTTCCCCTAACGGCTCACCTCTTGAATTTTGCAGCTTGCTGCCTTTCAGGAGAACACCCAAAAGAGCTTTCCCTGAAACTAGCAAAATGGCAAAAAAAACCAAAAAAAAAAAACACAAAAAACTTGCAAACTTGGGACATACAGACAGGTGAAAGCTTTACAGCCGTCTCACATTCTTTCAAACAACGCTGGCTGTTGAATAAACTTCTATTTTTTCAAAAATCTTTGTTCTTTTTCGGTTTGCAGAAAAATGCAGAGACCACGAAGGTAAAGGCTTGTCTGTTCTCAGCTGAAAGTAAACAGTTGTGGCAGGAGGAAACCAACTGTTTTTCCATTGACCTTGTTGGGGGTTGTGGTTATAAAATCTCCCCCTTCTTTCTGTCAGAAAGCCATACATCCAAGATCTGATAAAATAACTGAGCCAATGGTATCTCATAGAAATCTTCTGTGTAGAACTCTGTAAGTTGTACTTGTTTTGTTTCAAACAGTCCTTTCTTTGTTTGCAGAGGTTTGCTGATATTAGGTCCCAGTTAGTAAGGCCTTGGGATTTTTTTTTTCATTTTTAAAAAATAGGACAGTGTTCCTTACACATTGCCTTATTTATAAGTAACTGTTGCGGTGCTTAATGTTGTATCGTTTTCGTACTGAATTGTTGCAGACTTTATATTTGTATTGTAGGTTGTTTATGGTAAGAGGTTTTAAATGATACATATGTTCTGTTAAGTTGTCTCGCAGATGTTTTATTTTATCTATAATGTAAATAATGCAAAACCTCAAAGTTCCAAGATATATAAAAAGTATAGTTTTAAATCTGCAAATGTTAATGTCTTCGCATGTTTAGCATGTAAACAGGCAACATGCTTTAAACCTATCTCGTTTTTCCCTCACAGATGGCGCAGTGGTAGTGCTGCTGCTTTGCAGTAAGAAGATTGTGGGTTCGCTTCCCGGTTCCTCCCTGTGTGGATAGCGCTTTGAGTATTGAGAAAAGTGCTATATAAATGTAATGAATTATTATTATTAAATGATTTCGTTGAGCATATTCCACCATTATTAAACTACCTGTTTTGTTTACACTTTGCATAATAGTGTCTTTTCTTTTACTGGGTGCATTTTGCAAGGTCTTTATTACAAATATGGTAACATCACAAAAAATATCAAATAAATGTAAGTGAATATTGCCGAAGTGAAGTCAGACTGTGTAGTGGTTAGGTTCTTACAGGAACACTGTACTCAAAAATTTTATTTTTTTATTTTACTTACAATGTACACTTTGCATTGTGGCCAAGCAAAAAATGTAATCTTATGTTTTTATGCAGAATGGAGTGAAAAAGTATTATGACAAAGCAGAAATCAATGACGGTCAGTACCGTATAACAGCAAAAAATGTGAAAAACGGCCATGGAAAAATAGCAAAAAAAAAACATATCACATTTATTGTTGCGTATAATCCAAATGTTTGTTATCTGGTCGCTTGCTCAAAACATGCAAAACGAATACATTTTTTGCTAACATATTGTTAAATGCAATTATAAGTGTGTACTCTACATAAACAGGAAACTTAAACACTCGAAGGAAGGACTTGTTGAATTGACAGGACTTTTGATGAACGAATGATGGAGAGAGGCGGGTCTTCAAGTTATTCTGTTATTTTATTTATTTTGTGTAATACTCAGCAGAATGAAGCAGTGGATATAAGTTGTAGAAAAAATGGGAATAAAAAAGTTTGCATTTTCATGTGAGGTCATGGTTACAAATGAAGCAGAGTAGCTGCCTAAGACAACCTTCTTGTACCGATTAGATGCTCCCTTTCAGCTAGAAGGAAAAAAGAATGAGGGTGTAGACTAGCTGATTAAAAAAGAATTACAACATGAATGTTAGTAGTGAATTATGTTGAAAACAATATCAGAGAAGACAGAGAAGAATCAAGTTCCTATTGGTTACTAGGAAGGTAGCATAGTGGCGCTGGCTGATCAGATTACAGGGCCTTTTGCTTTGCATTATATGCAAATGTCCACATATTGGAACTGCTGGAAGGAACTTTTTTGGTTCATTGTTATTTCTTCTCTATACAATATGTTGCTTGTGCACTGAATCTAAGGCACTGCAAGCAGGCAATGACAATTGGCTATGCTGAATAATTTACAGTATATGGGAATGTGCTCAGTGTTGTTCAGGGCTGTTTACACAAATACAAAAATGTATGTAATGTAAGGAAATATGGAATTTCAGAAGATTATCGCATGCCAATTACCCCAGGGATAGTGGCGTCTCCTAGCTTTATTAAAAAAATGTCATAATGATTTTAAAGCTTTTTTAAGTTTAAGAGTATAAATCTCAGTTTCAAAAGTAAACATAAACAATAATGAACCATACATTTCTAATTAACAAAAACTTTCTTCTTTTCGCCTAATTCATAAAATTCTGGTATCTTTATGAAAGGTTAGATCAGTCAAAAGTTTTTTGCCCATGTCAACTTTTTACTCAGTTCAGATTGTAGATCATGTTTTTTTTTTAATTGCTAGCACCTCACCATAGTGAATACAATGTACATATTGCAGAAAGTCGTGTGTCTTGCAAAGAAACAATTTTCATGGCAATGCTATACAACAGTGAAGCAAAATAGCATCAGAATTTGGATGAAGCACATGGTTTAAGTCAGCTTACATGATTATTTGAAGGTTTGAAGCTTTTTTTTATTGCCTTTTGTCTAAAAGATTGATTATAGTACTGTATGCTACTTTTTAAAAGTTTTCCAACATGTACTTTTGCTTCATCTATAGCTCCAACAATGAAAACAATGAGTAACAGCTATGGATATTTCCTTTCAGATCGCAGTAACCTGGAATCACTTGTAAAATACACAAAACCTAAAATTACTGTTAGTCTAGAGCATATTACAAATTAACAATGTAGCCTGCAGAAGTCAGACCCTATTTCTGGTCATCTATTAGCTATTGGCTATCTGTTCATGATCACTTTCATTTTAATTAATAAATTTCTCATGCCGAAATGCATAAATCTGCTGAAAGTCACTTTGAGGCGCAGATTAAAAATGACACTTAAGAGATGGAGGTTGATGAAATTACAGCATTTTCCTTATTAAATATGATTTTTTCCATAGTTATTTTACACATATACAGTAATATTCATTAACCAGCACAAATATAATGTTATTGTTGCCTAATAGTAGTCTTACATATCCTAAATGATATGAGGCTTTATTTGTGTATTTTAAATACTCTTTTGGTTAAAAACAATATATTACTCAGTTAAATTAAGTTTGTGATAAATTTGACTGTACTTAGTTCACTAATCTTGCAGGTGAGAGATAGGGTGATGCTTCTGTTTCATGAATTTAAATCAGTTACAGTAAGAATATGTTCATTTTTGTAGCAAGGGTTACAATTTAAAGTATGTTATCATTTAGATAAGCTGTGGAGTGTTTTGTTCAAGTTTAGCATTTGATGAACTCATTAGTTTTTATACAATTTGTGATACTTTCAATGGCGACTTTTTAAGCATACAGTTTTTACCAGTCCTATAATTTTTTGCTTTTTGCGCATTCCCTTTTAAAAACCTCTGAAGAATAATAACCAAAGCAGAGTTGTAAGCATAGCCAATGAATAATGGTTTTCAGTTGACGTGTTAACTTAAATATGAAATTAGTCAGTCAGAACATTGCAAATCTAATTACATTAAGTATTGAACAAAATATTACATTTTAAATTGAATGTAGAGAAAAGCCAAGCAAAATGACACCTTTTATTGGCTATCTAAAAAGATTACAATATGCATGCTTTCAAGGCAACTCAGGCCCCCTTCGAGTTGCCTCGAAAGCTTGCATATTGTAATCTTTTTAGTTAGCCAATAAAAGGTGTCATTTTGCTTGGCTTTTCTCTACATTCATAATGGCTAACATGGTACAACACCCTAGTACTACACATTTTAAATTGATAAAGGCCTGCAATTGTTTTAAATTTTTTAAATCAACTGACTGTGGTTTTCTTATATATAATCATTATATATAATCAGAAATTCGGAGAGTGCCTCTATCACCAATACATGCACCAGTAACACAATATTACATTTACAAGGTCTAAAATAGACTATGTTAGCCCAAATTTAAAAGCAGGTGTACTAAAGAAATAAATGAAAAAAGAGAATGTTATTGGACTTTGTATAGGAAATAATAATATAGTTAGTGTGGCCTAATAATTGGAAATCAAGTACTTTTGCAGTCTAATACATGCCTGATTATCATAATAAGTGATCCCTGGGCATACTTCACAAAGAGTATGTGTCCCAATGTCCAAGCTAACTTGTCCACCACAGCCTTGTCATTCTGGCCTCCTAATCATCCCCTGTCTCTAAATGGTTATCTCTCTCACCACTTCACCATCTAACAGCTAATGTATGGTGAGCGTACTAGTGCAAAATGGCTGCCAAAGCATCATCCAGGTAGATGCTACACATTAGTGATGATTGAAGCCTTTGAGTAGTAAGAGAAGTGCTATATAAATGTAAAAAATTATTAATTGCCTGGTTAATAGTAAAGTTTTACATGTTCATCTTCAAACTCAACATTTACAAAAACATAGAAAGAATAGAGGTACATACACATAGAAACAAAATATAAAAGAGAATATGGTTTACAGCAGTTACATGTATAGTCCACAGATTATAATTAGTGCTTTTTACCTTCTTGTTTCTAGACACAAAGTGACTCATTTTATACCATGTAAGATGGTAATAAATAGTTATGGCGTGGAATCTCCAGGACTCCTTTATACTTTAGGTTATCATACATTGTGCATATGTTATGAAACTAATATGAACATGAAACTAATATAAATTAATGCTACCCAGAAATAGTATGTGAGGAAGATGCTGGATTGTTTTTTTTTTTTTTTTTAATTTCCATTCACAAGCAAAGGATCATAAGGTTACGTTTTATACCGTTTTATGTTGGTAAATTTAAGGAATCATTTGATAACAATATATTTAGGTTGTATTAGTGCATTGTTTCCTTTGTAAAATTTTGTTTTGTATATATTAAAATAGATAGTGTTATAGTCCACAATGTTTTGACACCACAAGTAGCTAGATGACTTTGAAATAGGCAGGCCTATCCAAAGTTGTTAACAATGGCAGATGATAGTGTGTTTTTTGTGCTTGTAACACATCTTGGGGGTTTTCTGCCTTGTTTGAGTAGCATTGCTATAGGTGGAAAGAAGTAATGAACAAAACCACTTAGTTTGCTTTGTTGTAAGTTCAGCAAAATTTTGGAAATATTTGGGAAAATCACCAAGTGCAGTTAAATGCATTTAAGTCAGTGGAAATGGAGGAACTGAACTAATGTTGAGTTGGTCATAATGGCACAGTAGTCTTTTAAGTGTCTGTGAGGGCTTGGGAAGCAAATGCTGACTATGCTTGACCAATTACTATGGCCATAAATGTGACCTGCACTGTTAGAAAACAGTGCTAGCCATTGCACCATAGATCCTCTAACAGCATAAGATAGAATTATAACTAAAAACAAAATGCAAATAAATATATATTGTCACAGGAGGCTGGGGGACAGACCCAGCTGGGACGCCTGGAAGGACCGGGAGGTTGCATATACGTCCTCCGGGCCACGAGGGGGCAACTGCCCTGGATCTGGAGAGGACCACGGGTGAGGAGCAAGGAGGCTGAAGCCCATTGGGGCCCATGGCCTCCGCCAGGGGGCACTCCAAGCCTCATGGAGCCCGGGAAACATTCACTTCCGCCACACCCGGGAGAATGGAGGAAGAGTCTTGCAGGGACGCCTGGAGTGCTTCCAGGTGAAAGAGCAGCACTTCCGCCACACAAGGAAGTGCTGCCAGAAGAGAATCATCGAGCACCTGGAGCATGTCTGGGTCAGCATAAAAAGGGCCGCCTTCCTACAGTCTGGGAGCTAGAGTCGGGAGTGGGAGCAGGACGAAGCTCCTGTGGAGAAAGGAAAGGCGGTCCAAGGACATTGGGGAAGAGGCCCGTGTTAAAGGTGGTTAGTGCTGGGAGCACTGTGTGCTGTGTGCAACTTAGAGAAAATAAACGTGTGAATTTTATAAAGATGTGGTCTCAGTCTGGTGGTGTCCGGGCATATCTCACATTATACATTTATCATTTCTCTCACAGAGTTCCAATATTCGGTGCACTGATTGACTGTTCTTCAAACTGGGCAGTACAAACCAGTCTTTAAGTCTTGTTGGCCATAACCACAGTACGCCTGCCACAAGCTTTCCAGCTATGCACCAAGCCCATATAATGGAAGGGGATGCAGGCCGATTGCATGCACAATAAACCTTAAACCTTATGAAATAATAATAATTACGAAGAATTGTTATTGTCTACAAGGAGTTTCTATCTTTTTGATGGAAGAAAAGAATGAGAAAGATTTACATAGGTACTATAGATCGGATACAGCTGGGATGTCTTTTTGTAGATGCAGATGACAATTTATTGTTTTCAATCCATCTGTGCAGATCCTTTGCACTTTTGTCTTTCATCAGAAAGGTAGAAACACTTGTAAATGGTAATAACTCTTTTGTTATTATTATTAATTTATAGGGTTTGACTTTTTTTTGGAATGAGTGGGGATCAGGCTCCAAAGTGTTGTTTTGACTAGGCTTTGCGCAGTATGACTAATTGCATACGCATTCAGCCCGCACCCCCTTTTATGAACCTGGAGTGCTGCAAGTTGGTTGCGACTCTGGCTGTTGGTTTGCACTACTCTGTACCAGCATTTTCCTGTTTGAACTTTGGAGATGGAAGATAATATGTGTCCTGGTGCACACCAAGGGAGCCTGTGATGCAAGGGATCAGCATTATATACTTGGGAAGCTTTGCTCTCAGTATCTGATTTGCTGCATAGTGAGGAGCATATCACGCATAATCTAGCAGTGAAGATATGACGTACAATTATTCTGTGCAGAACAATGAAGTTTTTTCATAATATTCACATTATAGTCAGCTACTATACCCCACAAATTAACATACTGAATTTTTTTTTTCCAAGCAAGCAGGGTTCAAATCCCGCTGCAGATTGGGCAATGACTTCAATGTAAGGTGGAGTACACTTACGGTATGCATGCGTGAAAGTTCTGCACATGACTGCTACAGCTCTGTGATGTCTCATTGGCCTCACAAAGGATCATGGGACACTGGGAAAAAAATGTATGGCTCATCCCATTTCACAGAGAATTTCCAGGAGAACAGAATATTTGCTGTGAGAAACGCTTTGGTGAATTTTGCCAATCATCAGTAGTGGAGAGATTTAGGTCTGACACTAGAAGTGCAGTGTTATTGATTTGCATCTAAACAATTAAAACATTGTAAACAATTTATTGCTGCTGTATTTTATTGAACCTGTTCAGACTTTCATTTGGCACAACTTGCATAGCAGGCAGAGACTTTCCTAATCTGTTTTTAAGAATGTGGAATAAATAGTTGTGCCACAAACTGCGTGTAGTACTATTAGTAAAGCTTTATTAGCATATTTCTGAATTTCCTGTACTGTTCCGTTTATGCCACAATTTTTACATCAGGCACAAGGCAGAAACCAACCAAGGACGTGATTCCACTCCATTACTGAGTTTACTCTGATACTTTCTCATATTTGCCCAGTTTACAGGGCACATCTTTCAAAAACTCTTAATACTCTAATTTGAGAGGAAGACAAAAAGAGAGAAATTACCTCTTAGTAAGATTCAAATGATTTGAAAGGCTACCATCTTTTCTTTTAAAGGTATTTGGTTTATGAGTGTATTTCTAACATGGGTTCTCTGTTATTTTTTTTTTTTTTTTTTGAGATTAGATTTGATTAGGTCAAGTTAGATAGACTCCATTTGTTTGCATCATAAAGTACATAAAACTGATTCCACAGATACAGCAACATTAAGCAAAAAATATGGAATTTTATACTGTGTAGTGTTATTAATAGAACATACACCTATAGTTCCCACAAATCAAGATATGTTAAATTTTTAGGAAAACAATGCAAAAAATAAGGTATGGCAACTTCTACCTTCACCCACTTTGTAATTTAAAAATCATGCTTATAACACTGACTGTAAAAGCATTTCTAAATCTGTTGTGTCTGACTCTTGAGGATTCAGTTTGCCTCTCTGTGACCTAAAAGTAACAGTATCTTTACGCAATTAAACGATTACAGTCATAAGGTGACTTGAAAGGTAAAATGTCACACACACGTAGTAAACTTTTACTCATATCTTTCATTGAATTTCATCTGATGGAGCATTTTACAACAGGGTGGTAGATGTGTGATTGTAAACAATCAGTGATGTTAAAAATAGCAAACTGCCGTGCATGAAATAAAATGTTCTGAATTTGCTAACACATTGTATATCCTGCAGCCACCTGGTGGCAAAAGCAAAGCTGGTTAGGAAGGCAGCAATGCCTTTCTTCCTTATTAAATGAAATACTGCTGGCTGCTGATTTCGAAAGTTGCAGGTTTTTGTTTTAATCTGCACTGGCAGCTGTAAGTCCCCCACAGTCCAGAGTGACGCTCTGCTTTGCTTTTCTGCTCAAAAAAATGAATGGGTGACACAAAATATAACTGTACAGTAATGCTTTAGAGACAAAAGGGGGTTTAACAAAAGAATGGATTCTTTTCAAAGACAACAGGAGTTTCCACATTGAATACTGTAGGTGGGGGGAGGGTTGCTGATCTATCCCTTGCGACCCTGACCTACTTCTGTAGCTGCTTATTATTCAAGCTACAGTATAGGTTTTGAAAAAATCTGTATAATTCAGTCTGGCATCCTCTTCTGCGTGTTTGCCCTGGAGCAGTAGGTGCTCTGTAATATTAGCAATGTCCCATGTTGAGTCATATTTAATATAAAAATCCTAATATACTCATAACCCGGGAAGAAGCTGTTAATTGTTACTGGGAAACTGCTTGATTGTAGGCTACATGTCTCATCAAGGACTCTGCCTATTAGTAACCAGTGTTGACATTTAGATTCAAATTGAATTTGCTCCTAATTAAACCCAGAGGGGACTGATCCTTTCAGATGTACAGGTTAATAAAATTAGTCAGAAATTGTTAAACACTGAAGCTAAATTCTCCAAGAGTATTGTTGTCCACTGAAAAGCACTGGGGAGATGGCATCATTTAAAGGTAAAAAGCTTCATTATTTTGAAGTAGTTTTTTTCTACCACCCCTTACCTCTTCACTTTCACATGGGCATAGTAGCACACTACTCATTCTATGAGAGACGCCTGGGAAATAATTGGAGTGAAATAGTTAAGTCCTTCGACTGTTTTGACTACTTAAATGATCAAATTGTGTCTTGATTGTACAGTGCTGCATATATATTGTAGTGATTGCATTGACTAGTTTCCAAATATTCTGGAATGTTACAAGAGTTAGAAAAATATGACTGTGATGTTGTCATACTACATAATTCCAGTCTTCACCAAAAGGTAGTTGCAAAAATTATTTAGGAGAAAATGAATGCAAGAAATGGTGCAGCCTAGGAAACAAGATGTTGTAATTTATTCTGCTAGATTTGGTTTATAGTGTACTTGTCAGTTCTTGATGGGATTTTATACAGTTATAGCCTTACAATTAATGAGCACTGTAACAAGAGAAATATGTAGATAAGAGGCTTAAGTGTGCTGAGACATGTTATTGGGGTGCAGCCATACCTTTACAAAGGATTTTTGAGACCGTGCTGTTCAAGGGAGGCAGAGAACGCACACTAAAGCACAAAGAAGTGAACAAACTTCTGTAAGAGGAAATTAAAATGACTTCAACAGAGAAACAAATCAATGGCTTGAGTTTGTTTTTTAAATTCTGAGTTTGATTTCTTGTAGTATATGTATTTTGGTGTTTTACCACTATTAGATTTTGTAAGCTGATCCCCTGTGGCAATTGCTGACATACTTGAATAGCAAAACTAGATTCCTTTAAAAGGAAGGTTACTCATAAGCCAAAAAAAGCAAATGGAACTTGACCAAAACCATGTGTTTTGTGTATTTAAAAAAAGGAGAACATTTAAAATAACAAACAGCTGACAGAACCTGTCAGACTATTATAAACATTAAAGAACTGAGGGGCATTTGAGAAGCCCATTTTGTTTCCAAAGCAAAGTCAGACCTGAATTAGAAAGAAAATAAAGATATTATAGAGTGTATTATTAAAGATTTGTTCTTGAAGTTGCTGAAAAAGCATCTTTGAGTGATTTTAAACCCCTAAAGAAAAGGGAAACTCATATGCTGTGAAGAGCGTGGTCTGACTGAAAAGTAAAGGAAGGTTGTCTCCTTGAAAAATGTTTATACAGTAATATAAGTTTGTGTTCTGAAAGGTCAGGAAGTCCAAATATATAAGAGGGGTATTTGAAGACAATGTTGACATTCTGACAAGTTTGAGCTATAGCTTTCCGAGAACTAAATAAGTAATGTTGAGTTACAAACATTTCAGATTAAAATCAGGCTGTAATTTTAGACTCTTCATAAAATATTAAAGCTATTTATAGCTGTATTAATAACAAACACCAAAATGACATAAACAATAAGTTAAATACTTCAGACATGTATGCTCCAGTGTTGTCCTCAACTGTCACAGTCATTACTGCATTTATATTTCATCAGACATTTTAATGATAATGCTCCCAATTTATCCACAACAATAATGTGTTTCCTTGGTCAAATGTTTCCCAAAATATTCTGTGTGTTTCACTGGCAAGATGCTGAAATCTTTTAAAAATTTGCTTAATTCTAATAACTATTCTTAGAGTGTGATTAAGAAGATAATAATGCAATTATAAACTTGGAAACCTGAAAGAAAATGTGAAATAAAACAGAAGCTGTAGCAGATGAAAATCATGTTGTGTCACTGGAATGACAAGTAAATGGAATCACATTTGAGCAGATCACTAACTCTATACAGCAGCTCTCATTAGAGATGCCAGATAGGAGAAGGAGTGGTTTTGTAGTATGAAATCTGTATCTTAGAAGATCATTTAAAAATAACATAGCATAACATTCCTAAATCCACTTAATCACATTCAAGGTTTGGGTGATGGAGGTCTCTATCCCAGCAGCTTTGGGCACAAGGCCAGCTACGTCCATTACAAAAACTATCAATATAGCATTCATTTACTGTTTAAATACTAGATGTTTTAATTGCTCATAAGAACACAGGTTTCAGTAAGATTTTCAATGTATTGGTCTCATTTTACGAAGCATTTCAGAAACTCTAAAAGATTCATGATGAATAGCTGATTTCATAGCAGCCTGCTGAAAATGAAGACATAGCTAAAAACATCTATGATAAAATTGAGAATGAAAACAGAGAGTGAGTCAATGAAAAAACAATAAAGGTCATCAGATCTCAAGATCACAGGCTCTTGTAAAAGTAGGAAGAGTGCAAGCTAATGTGAAGAGTCAATTGTGATACTGCATTATTTGCATCATCTTCTGTTAATCTGTGTGTATTACCATTTCCATAGCACTGTTAACACCTAGAGCTCTCAACATATCGAAACAGCAGCATGAATTGGCAAGAAGTGAATTCAAAAGACTTATGTTTAAAGATAAAGATTACTCATTGATGGCTTCTTACAGTATGTGTTTCTTTTAACAGAGAAGGTCTCAGCTGATTAACAATATGTTAATATTTTGTTGTATATATACCTTTCTTATTCGGATTTAACCTGAATTTCAATCCACACTCCTGGAATAATGCCTGTTTTGCAGTAGCATTCGGGAACTGTGTGGAACCCAAGCTACAATATTTCCATTGTTTTTTTTTTTATCAAAGGTTTGGTTAGTTCTCACTCTGTATGTGGAACCTAGGCCAGTCTGATAGTAATTTATCAAGCCCATGGTGATGGATGTTTACAGTTCATGTTAGCAGACAGATGACTAGATAGCACCTGTAGCATACTTCCCCTGTACAGTGTTTTTAAATATGCACTTTAAGTATTTTGCATTTGTTTTGCTTTTGTGTAAAATTTGTTCATTGTGCAAAGTGGAGTAACAAGTATACAAGATCATTTTCATTGACAACATTCAGCAATAGTTGAAAACAGAATTCTATGGATGAGTGAATGGCAAAAAACTGGAAGAAATGGGTGTGCTATACAGTGTAAAACAATGCTGAGAAAAGCTCAAACAAAAATATAAAAAAATGCAAAAAAAAAATTTGCACTACAATAATTTATGCAAAATGTATTATGCAAGTGTGGATTGCTTGCATTTGATGTACTCACTGTATTGCTAACTCCTCCTTTATAGTTTATTCTTGTAGTGGAAAAATGCCAGCCTTCTTGTTGATTCTGGTCCTGGCACCAGACACTAGTGGAAAAGTGGCTTGAGTGAAAATAAACAATGGCAGTGTAAAAATGCATATTCCTGCTATGGGAGCAATGTATAATTACTCTTCTTTGTTACTTAAGAGTAAATAAGAGAGGACTTAAGAGTATATGAAACTTAAAATGCATTCTTTACTATGTCAAGAACAATTTAATTGTTCTTCAGTAAAGTCAGCAGTTCTGTTTTGCTGGCCCAGGTCAGATGCCCATGTAACAGGGAGAATGAAAATTACCATCCCAGAAGAGAAGAGCGTCCAAAAATCTTATTAAGAAATCTATGCAGGTTTTCTTTTATGCAGCCATCTCTGGTATCTGCAATACACATTTTCTTTAAAGCACATTGTGTTTTCTATGTACCTTGCAAAATATGGCCAAGACTACTTTATGAATTCATATACTTCCATCCATCCATTTTCCAACCCGCCGAATCCGAACACAGGGTCACGGGGGTCTGCTGGAGCCAATCCCAGCCAACACAGGGCACAAGGCAGGAACCAATCCCGGGCAGGGTGCCAACCCACCGCAGGACACACACAAACACACCCACACACCAAGCACACACTAGGGCCAATTTAGAATCGCCAATCCACCTAACCTGCATGTCTTTGGACTGTGGGAGGAAACCGGAGCGCCCGGAGGAAACCCACGCAGACACGGGGAGAACATGCAAACTCCACGCAGGGAGGACCCGGGAAGCGAACCCGGGTCCCCAGGTCTCCCAACTGCGAGGCAGCAGCGCTACCCACTGCGCCACCGTGCCGCCATTCATATACTTTGTTTTACGAATGCTGTGGAATAAATGGGCTAAATTACATTGAGTATTTTAGAAAAGATATTCTTTGTTTGACTTAGGTCCAAACAAAAATTCTGGCAAGAAAGATGTTCATTTTTAAACTGTTTCATTTAATCATTTTAGGTTGCACAGTGAAGCCTCTTATCAACTTATTTTACTAAATATTGGTTAATATTATTTATCAGAATTTACAGTATCATGTTTTTAGATTGCAGGATATATTTGATTGGTGGAGTGATATATTAAAGTGGATTAACAGTTGAATAAGTTACAGTTGTTTTGATAAAGTTTGTCCATATGAGAATGCATAAATCATCCCTGATCCCTCAATCATACACCATTTCAAGTTTAATTGTGATTAATGTTATTCTTGTGAAGAGATGTCAATTTAGAAATGATTAGCTTGTTTAATAAATACTAATGTGTACATAGCTAAACTGTTAATTTCCTCTGACCAGCCTTTTCTCATTCATGATTTCTTTACTAGTGTTTTTTCCAAAAATTGTGAATAAATCTAAAATAAATTAATTTTGCAATTTTTAGAGATGTATTTTAATGTGTTATCATATTTCACTGCAGAAACAGTTGTGAAATAGTGAACATGGATTTTGTTTAATTGGAAAGTTAATATATTTCATGTTAGTATGTAATACTATAGTATGTTCACTTTTATATTATATTAAGTGCACGTAGTGTAGTTTTTGAAAAAAAAAAAGAAATAATTAAACCAAGCTAAACTTTTGCGTAATGACAAATGGATGTTTACTTTTTAAAGTTTTATTCCAAATAACATATAAATTAAAGTGGCTCTATCATAAATGATTTAAAAATGTGAATAATTGCTTATACAATGACAGAATGGAAATAAAAGGAATCTGAAACATGAGGAACCATTTTCTGCAGATGTACCTTGATGTTAGTAAACTAAATGTGACTAATACAGTAGCTTTCTTCAGGTTTACTTTTTAGCTTGACACATACTGTGGTGCTACACAGTTTTAAGAAGAGATTATCACCTTTGAAATGCACACATACTACCCATCATTATCCTGCTGTCACCAGAAAAATGATAAGGCTCTTATAATATGCTTATTTATATCAGCATTGTTTAGATTAAAGGATAAGTTCTGTATTTTTCAGTCATGGTACAGATGAATTTGCCACATAAAATTGTGTTCTAAAGTGAAATTTTTTTTTAATATGTTATAAAAATACTTTGCCTGTTCATGCATCTTACAATATGGCTTATGGTATCTTGGGTCTAAGTATGAAAAAAGGCTTAAATTTGCCAAATTTTTGAAGACAAGAATGTTACCAGATATTATTCTGCATCTTGATATTATACACATATTGTAAAACAGTGTATCCATGTCATTTTAGAAAGGAATTAAATAAGTAAACAAACTATTAGTATGGTTCGGCTCTTTTAAAAGCAAACCAGATCTGCACCTCTTATTGGCAAATCCCTCTCCCTCTGTGATAACTTTTCACCTCCCAAGAATGTGGTTTCCGCTACCTCATGTTGTGTATACCATATACAGCACTTTCATTTTGAGAACCTGCTACTTTTGGGTACTTCTTTCAGGATTTACACAAAAAGGTATTATTTGAAATTAGCATAATGTCTGACTGTGAAGACAAGAATAAATTTAGCATTATCGCTGAACCATATTTGTTCAGGCGAGAATATACTTATGAAGAGATCCAAAAGATTGAAGAGGAAAGAACAGAGAGTAGGGCAAAACTGGAAAGACAAAATGAGCAAAATAGACAACTGAAAAATACGGTAATACAATAAATAAGTGGCAATTGGTGGTGCACATGTGGAAAATGTGAAGTCATGGCCACTCAGGAAGAATGTCACTGTTGCAGGGACTGTGGTGTGCTGCTTCCATTGCTGGGAAACTTAGAAATATCAGGGGATGAACCCGCTTTGTTACATGAGGCGCAGTATGTGCGACAGATAAGGACAAATTTCTGCTATCATCAATCATAAACCTCTGGAGACATTTTTCCACTTTCCAAAATTAAACTGGAAGAAATGATCAAAACCTAAAGGACCAAATGGGCATTAGAGTAAGTTTGCCCATTGATCTTATTTTTTCTATGTTAACTGCTTACTTACTGTTGATGTAAGACAGAACAAAGTTACCATTTGGAGACTGTTATTATTTTTTACATGGTTAACAACCAGGCATACGATTCAAACTCATGACACTAGATCTGAGAAGCAGCACCTCTAACGGGTGTTCTGATTTGTTGCCTTACATAGAAGCAACTCATGTATGCAGTATTCAGTTTGCTAGTGAAAGACATTGCTATTGCTATTATTTGAATGCCCTACATTTCAGGCTACTATAGTTGCAGCAGCAGTGACATAATACAGCTGAAATACCTTAGGAACTGCAGTTGACTTCAATAATGTGCGATCAGGAATATGTACTTGTCCACTAAGAAATAAGCACTACAGACATGCAGGTTGGCTTTCAGTAGGTCTTCCATTTGAGTGGTCATATCTAACCTAAGCGGTAAGAGCCATAACTTTAAGGTATTGTGGTTATCATAAGGAATTCGATGAAAACTGTAAATTCTCTGTTTTCTAAATGTACACATCCTGGAATTCCAAACAGTTTTTTTAAAAGACCGATCAATTTCCTTATTTATGTCTAAACTCCACCCCAACAGTGTGTTTGAGCATTTTCTTAAATTTAAACCTTTGCTGCTTGAAAGTAGATGCATTTGGTGAGTTTAAGACCTTTTTTCATGCTTGGACCCTAAATACCATAAGCCCTATTATAAGGTGAAAGAACACACCAGGTATTTTTAAAATTTATAAACAAACTCTTCACTTTAGAACACAATTGTATGTGTTAAATTAGTACATACCGTGACTATAAATTATAAACTTTGACTTGAAAAATACTGAAGTTATCTTTCAATACCTATCACATTGCAGAAATCTGAATAGGAATGTTAAATTACATGCAGAAAAAAGGCTGAGCTCAGCAATGCAAAGTTTAGGTTTATTAGCAGATTGAAAAGAGTTTTGAGCTTGTCTAAGATGTCAATAATGCTTTTCTGATACAAGGGGAATGCCACCTGATGTCTCTTCAACATTGAATTAATTCCAAAGGAGTCTTAAGCTATCAAACATAACCTATCAAATTATCTAATTAAATAGAATTATAGGGAGGATGTAAAGTGACAAAGGAAGATAAACTCCAAGAAAAATCTTATAGCCTTTCGCTATCAAGCAGAATGGCTCCCCAGCTTTCCCCCTTTCTAATACCACATATACACTTTGTGTTCTAACTCAGTTCTTGCTTTGTATTACTGTATTTCCATTTGTTACCTCCGTTTTTTGACATAGCCAGTGGTTCCTTTTCCCACCTAACTTCCCATTCTAGTCTGACTTGGTTTCTTGCTGATAGAAGCCTTTAAGTCTCATTATAGGTTATTCTGGGGTCAAGTCCTAGAATCACTTCCGACTTTAGGAATGTCTTATTTTATTCAAGGGTTAGCAGTTATATGCTGTCCAGTGGCAAAATGAGATCACTGAGTTGTGAGTAGATTTTTGAATGATCAGGTTTACAACATATCTTTTGGAACACTTTTTTTACATTCAGTAAAAAAACACATTTCTCAAGTATTTTGTGTTTCTGGTGCCGCCTGCCAGTCTGGGGGGAGATGCACTTGTTTCTTACCAGTACTCTATGGTCTCCCTTTATCAGTTACAGGATCAGACACACTTACATTATTATTAGTTGCCTTTCTGGTTCTGTCCTTTGGTAATATTGCAGGCTCTATCCCACACTGTCATATTCTTTCTCATCTCTCAGTGGTGTGCACCTGAAGGATTCCTTTCCAGGGCATGATGTGCAGTCGGAAGATCTAACGAGTTCTAACATTTTCTGACCGTCCATACTAGCACGTTAGGGAACTCTTCACTTGAAAATATGAATTTTAATAATCTCCCTGCCCCTTGAGGGGTCCTTGTTGTGTTCTTTGCAACTGTGTATCTGGGACTTGCAAAAAGACAGAGAGAAATTCTTCAAGGGTTGTAGAACAGTGCTTTATTGTTTTAATGGAAAAGGAAAACTCTCAAAACATTAGAAAACTGTGTCCCTAACAACCAGTTCTTAGATAAGTTAGGATTATGGTTTCAGATGCTATCAGATATTTTACAACTTTGTGGTAGACTTCTTCTTCATGAAAAAGGCACTGCCCTTTTTAGTCTGGCTAACCGGAGTTGGAGCCTATTTTCTATTAATGTTTTTGACTGAAAACAAGTCATGAAATAATCATTTATATCAATCTGATTTAGGATTATCTGTCTGATATATTGTCTTGCCTTCATTCTTAAAGTTGCTGTCTGTCTGAGTATTCATTTTAGTTTGTTAAGACTATAAAGCAAACAGACATATTAAAAACTGTATTCCATTTGGCCTAGTGTGATTTGTAAAATGCTAGATGTAGTATGATTCTGGGGCACACATATTTGCAACATCTTTAAAGGGTCTTCTGCCCAGTTAGATAGAGGCATACAGGATTTGGAGAGAATAATGTCTACATGTAATAAGGCTCGGTTTTCAAGTACTAAACACTGGGACACTTGAAGAAGTGTATAGAGAAATGGAAGCAGAAACAGCAGCCAGCAGAGACAGTTGTACAACGAAAGGCTTCAGAAACTAAAGTACGAAGAGGAGGCTAGAGAATAGAATCTTGTCTTGTAGTATACCACCTACGTACCACTAGCAGTCATAAACCAAAGAGTAACTTATTTCTTCATGGCCTGCTGCCGTCTTGTAGGTACACAGTGATCTTGTAACCCAACACAAGTGTTGCGATCTGTTCTCATTCTCCCTCTTTTTAATGCTTCCTTAGTTGCTGTTTTATACATTTTTACATCATAAAAAATGCTTCTTTGGTTTGTCATTATTTTGTAAGAGTATTACAACACTTATTTTCCATTTGTTTGGGTGGAATTAACATTGCATTTAAAATTTTTTAACCGTATATGGAACATGTCAGCATCATGTTTTCACTCATATTTTAACTATTTTTGCTTTTCTGTGTTGGGTTTTTCAGTATTATATATTTGTATTCTTTAGGAGAAAGTTCATTTCACAGGCACATACTACTGGTCATACAGGTCTAGGTTAGCAAAGCAAGTCCTTGCAGAGTTTACCTATGGCTGCTGCTCTAACCTCTTTTGTCCAATTAAAACGTAGCCAACTCAGCTTAGTGTCTTTACACTCATGTCTATTTTTATTTTTATAAATTCTGTGGCATGACGGAAAATCAGCATCATCTGTATCTTGATCAGTGGCTTGAATGTATCTGTCCAGTTAATCATTTTAATTTACTTTGTCTCCTCTGTTGTTGACTAGCTGCACTTTGTGTTTATTCCTGTTTTTGCACATTTTCTGATGGCAGTAGTTGTGGTGTAAAAGTTGTTAGACTCCATTTTGATTTAAAAACTAAAGAAACTGAATATGCTATATATTTGCAACTCTTAATCTAAAATAGTTATGTAAAACAAGGTTTTTAATATGAATTGAAATTATTTTAAAACTTTTATAATGCTGAAATATGGGATGATATTGTGTCTGTGTTGCTAAGCTTGACTGTGATTAATTCCAGACATAAAAGAATTTTAGGATTAAGCATTAGTATCTAATACAGAGCATTACCAGCTAAATAATACAACAGAGCTACAGATTTACCAAAGACAAGGTCACTTGCTGTTGGAGGCAGCAATTCAGTTATAAAATGAACCAATTTCTATTGAAGTTACATTTTACATATTGAAAACTGAAATGATTCGAAGGTGATGTTCAAAATTGCACTGTTTTCTAGTTACCTTTTTTTATACAAAAATTATTTCATGTGTAAGAAAGAGTGATGAGTAAGGTTAGCAACAGTAAGGGAACTATGTCTATATGAAAATGCTTAAAAATTAAATGTGATAACATTTTTGTAAACCTTAATTTACTAAATTTACTTATTTGTGTTGAAAGGCATCCAAAATCAAAATAGTGAATAATGAAAGCTGTTGATTTAAATATTTTGGATGTTTTGACTTAAATACTGAATTTTCAGTTGAACTTAATAGTTACTTTCTAATAGTTGAGTTGCTTTTTTAAGATGTTAAAAAGATGTAATATTTAAATATGTTGAATACTGTATACAAAACAGCAGCCAAATAACTTACATTGTGTCTGATGTTTAACAACGTAAGTGAATTTCACCATTTTACATAACAAATCATTATAACACAAACAAGGACCTTGTCAATACTACTTACATTGCTTCTTAGAGAAAGTTGTTCAGTTGCAAAACCTACTTTATATACTTAATAAAAACATCAACCTATGCACTGTGTTTGGGTAAATCCTTATAAAGTATCTTCGAAGCATATGTAGTAAGACTTGCAAAATTAAGGAGAGAGACTTAGTGTGAAGAGTTGGGGTAACACTGTGTAATGATGCAATATGGAAGTTGAAAAGAAAAATGCATGAGGGTCCAAAAGGATGGCAACTGTTGTAATTAAAGATTTTCAAAGTAGAGGAGTTTCTGAGATGGAGCACCATCATCCTGAACCCGATGTCATATTATGTAACATTTTGTCATGGGGCATGTGAGATTTGCCAACCGAGTGCCAATCTTCCAGTGCAGTCATGATTCAACTAATGAGAAAATCAAACTTTTTTATTTCATCCTAGCCAGTTGCAAACTAGTTGGTCTCAGTCGTTGGATATGTCATATTAGACAATCAGAATCATGGGCGAGCCCCGCCACTTGCCTCAGACTAGATAAGATTATGTAAATGAAGGCTACAATTGAAAATCATTGAAAAAGTTGTCTAATGTGACATAGCCTTCAGTCACAAGTCTGTAATGAATGTCCACTACCTGTGACCTTCAGGGTTTTATAGTGGTCTTCCAGAAAGGATGGAGTTTCCATGGCTGATGCAGGACTAGGGTTACTCTTCTTCTGGCAGGCATCCTTCTGAGCTGCTGGTATAAAAAGAGATTGCGTTAGCAACAGTTGCCCATCTTGACTCAGCGTAGAATTGTTTACCTGAGCTGTGAAGATGTTCCTTAGGAACGTGTGCTTGACGCAGTGCAGTATATTGATGCACAATTTCTAACATAGTTATGTTTTCTACCAGTTATGAACTTGACAGCCTGAACTTTTATCTGCCTTCTTCCTTTCTTATAGACCCCTAGCGAAAGGATTTGCTAAGGAAGATGTGATTCTCTTGCATAGGCAAACGTGGGTGTTATGAGAATAAAATTGGGAGCATAATGCTGACTTTTAAAATACTGTTATTTACAATATAAACTGATTACCTTAATCTGGCATATTAGGTTGCTCAATCTGTTCAGAGTTAGCCTCTGCCCCATGCCTGATTTTGCAAAAGCTGGGCTCCACCACTCAGGACTTTTAACTTGATTAAGCATGTTTGAATTGTAATAATTATACTTTAACAATGAACATTTAAAAAAATCTGAGTAATGGTTAAATAATTTCCACAGATGCCCCAATGCAAGTCCATATGTCAAAAAAACAAGTATTTAGAGGATTCATCACAATTTTTCTTCCATAAACATTTAAAACATTCTCTGAGTTGGATTTGTGTATCTCTGGATTAGAATGTTACTTTTAAACCATTTACAGTACCTCCTTTATCTTCCCAGTTTTTATCTTAAAGATTTTGCCAAAATATAGCAATTGGCAATAATGCAGGAGGGGTACTTGAAGATACAGTGGAACCTCGGTTTGCGAGTAACTTGGTTTACGAGTGCTTTGCAAGACGAGCAAAAATTTTTAATAAATTTTGACTTGATAAACGAGCGAGGTCTTGCAGTACGAGTAGTATGTATACTCTTTGTCTGCTGAGCGTCATGTGATCACAACTGAGCTGATGGTTCTTCTCTCACTCTTGCTGCGGGATTGTGGGCAATCGTCTCCCATGCTCTGTCTGAGTCGGCATGCCTCACTCATAGTAAACATCCGTACGAGCGTATACTGTTTACAACAGCATTAGCATTGTGACTGTGTGTGTGCACGCGTTTGTATGTGTACCCTTACTTAAAAGAAGAGGACGACATGCATCAAGACTCTTTGCAGTATTGGCTCCTCAGTGGTGGAACGAACTTCCTCTTGCTGTACGAACAGCGGAGACCCTCACTGTCTTCAAACGTCGTCTGAAGACACACTTCTTTCAACAGCACTTGGACTAAAGTCCCCATACTTTTTTTTCTACCCTTTTTCTCAAAAAAAAAAAAAAATTTTTGTACTAACAAGTTACTATTTTCTTCTAGCATGGTTTTGTGTACAACTTGGTCAGCGGTAACTTGTTTAATGACAGTAGATTTAATCCTAGCCTTAAAGACTGAAGAACAGTCGTAGACTACTAAGCACTGTTGTAAGTCACTCTGGATAAGAGCGTCTGCTAAAATAATGTAAATGTAAATGTAAAATGTGTGCTCGCTCGCGTGTTTGTATGTGTGTGTGTGCACGCGTGCGCATGTGTGCTGTGATGTGCGAGTCCCCATCTTGCACACTAAGACACAAAGCTGTGTCAACACCAGCTTTATTCAGCTTGAAACAGACACAGCAGTCAGACAGTGCCCTGCGCATTTTTAATGCTCCTTGTTCCTTATATCACCCATCGACGGCAGGCGCTTATAGCATGTCCGCGATCTTTTCAGATTTGCTTTTACAGCGAACTGCTACAGCGCTGGGAGACTGTGATTGCTTTGGGACACTCTTCTGCGTGTCGTCCCATTGGTTGGAATCCCACAAGAGTTTAGAAACTCACTCACACCAGCCATGATTCTTTTCAAAGGTAAAGTGCAGGTTAATTTGTTTTATGTATTTTTGCTTTATATTTTGTATTAATCATTTTTATATGAATAGTTTTGGGTTGTGGAACAAATCATCTGAGTTTCCATTATTTCTTATGGGGAAATTCACTTTGATATACGAGTGCTTTGCCCTACGAGCACGTTTCCGGAACGAATTATGCTTGCAAACCGAGGTTCCACTGTACTGTTGTTATTTAAGCTGCTTTGCACGTTCTAAAGCTTTTAAGATGAAAAAATAAATATGTGATAATCGTATACTTAATGTTTAAAAATATAAAAAAATAAAATCATAGTGTAAATCTATCTATTTTCTGAATCTGCACATTGTGGTACATATTGAATTGTTGCTGGAGTCATCTCAGTAGTTTTGGCTGTAAAGCAGTAACTGTTTCTAGAAGGGACACCAGCTCATCCCAGAGCACACTCTTAATCCCATTGGGACAATTTTTAATTTTTAAAAATATAGATTGTTGTAAAGAAATAATAAACTTTAGTTATTTTCAACAATTCGTTATTGTTGTTAATAGTTCTGTATTTATCTGCTGCAATTATTCTGGTTAACTTTTATTTTTATATATGCCTTTTATTTGCAGTGCTGTAGTTCCTTTTTGACTGATAACGAAATATCTGAAACCAGATATTCTACTTGTCCTTATTGCTTTCACACTGTTCTGCACTCTTATCAGTAGCTGGTTTAGGCCAGAAAAGTCTTCCCTGTCCTCTGATGTAAAATGCAGGAAACATTAACTAGAGTCAATTTACAGAGCACTTTTCAGTTTAACAGAAACAGATTTTTGTTCACCATCTGGCTAGCAAAAGATATACTCTAGCAGACGTTTTAGAAAGCTTTTTATTCTGCACCTTGTATAGTCAATCTTAATGTTTTCTTTATATAAATTACTCCCAAGCTATTTATTTCTCTTGCATTATTTTTCACCAATTAAAATATTGGTAATTTTAAATGTTTAAAATACACATAATTTTGTAGGCAATCTTAGATTACTGTATTTATCCAGGAGAAAATTGCCCATGGACTTTGGCCTGTATCACATTTAGATTGCTGAGTGGAAAAATAGAAAATCCATCCAAGATTAATGTCCTGCAGCATTGTTAGAGAGCACGAAGCAATGTCAACTGTTCTTTGTAGAATGTCATCTATGAAAATCTAGGAAGGATGACGCATATTACAAAGATCATGTTATAAGCAATCAAACAAAGCATGAAAATTGATTTTTTGTGATCATTTTTCTTTTTGTTTGTTAAAACAATTATTGCAAAGTCATATGATGGGAAGCATTTAAGTAGAATATCCTGACTGTACCTATGAGTAGCTAAAAAACAGATTTTCCATAGGAAAAAAAGCCCACTCCCTCCCACTATACTGAACTGCAGTCTGTGAAAGTTACACATTCATTTCATAGTATTGGTCAATTCTATAGGGTTGGGTGGAGGGGTTAAATCATATATAGACACTTGTACAAGAAAGTGTACAAAGGGTTAGAGAAAGAGGGAAAATGACCAGAAGATGAAAGATTTAGGGAAAAATGCATCACACAAAAAACATAGTGTTAGCAGGCAGGAATCAGAATACCATAAAATAGACAGAAAAAATCAATTATCACAATAAGAAACACCAAACCAGAATCCATTGTGGTCTTCAAAACCAACTTGTATTTATATAACAGCCCCTATCTAACACTACATGCAGAGGGGAATGGAGGTTTGGAGCATGTACTGATTACAGTGCGTTGCCACACTCACCACAAGACAAACCACCCAGATTGGGACCCGAGTGCAGCCATGCAATGTCACCTCACCACCACACTGGAACTGAGTGAGGTTTTTTTTTACAGTGGCTGGAGTACCAGTCCTGCAATAAACCCCCGCGTTTTCACTGCAAGTTGGAGGACTTGCCATTTCTCTAATGTGTGGCCTCCACCTGATGATGTGATCTGAGCCATTTTTGTGCCAGTATGCTCACCACACCTTAGCTGTTAGGTGGTGTAGGTGTGAGAGATAGTTAGCTTTTTAGAGGCAGTGCATTGGGACCCACACACAGACCACAGGGTAAGTGCCCCCAGCAGGCCTTGCCAACACCTCTTCCCAGCAGCAACCAAAGCTTTTCCTGGTTATTCTCCCATCCAAGTACTGGTAAAGGCCTGAACATGCTTAGCATCCGGTGGATGTGCTGTTCTAAAGTGCATGTTGTATGGCTGCTGACACAGGGAGAAACTAGTCTCTTTTGCTTCTCATTCACTGACAAAGGCAAAACATGGTTATACTTAGATCTGAGCTTTGTGTTTGATATAGGGTATGAAAAAATTGTCCATTATCTTTTGCGACCAAACACCAAACCAGGAATCCATGATTATAACATTGCATTTAAGAGGACCCAGCAGCCAGGAAATGCAGATGGCTTGTCACACCATCACAACTTCCCCTTCTAACATATCAGGAAAAGGAAACAGAGCACCTGCCAGTGACCAGTACATTTACTCAAACAGACACAAGAAATGATCAAATACTATCCAAGGTTTACATCATATCTAAAAGGATGGCCAGACTAAGGCAATGCCATGTTTTTACCTTTTCCAGCTAAGAAAGAGCAGCTCTCTATCTGTCAGGTAATACTAATGGGTGGATCAAGAGTGGCAATTTCTGCAAAACTAAGAGTATTGGATGCACTGCATGAGAGACATTTAGAAACTGCTAAAATGAAAAACCTGTCATGGAGCTACAGTATATGTGGTGGCCACTCACAGACATATTATTGAATATTTTTTTAAACTACACGCAGGGTGCCAATGAACAAAGAATTCCCCTCCAGTATCTTCCCTACTCTCATGGGAATAGCCTTATACACCGTAGGAATGTATCCACATAGATTTTGAAGGTCATTTTCTGAGCAATGTGTTTCTAATTGGCCAAATGTATTCTGGTTGCTGTTCTCAGAACATTCTTTGGAAGAAATGGAATTCCTGAACAAGTTGTCCATAATAATGGACCACAATTTATTTTTGATGAATTTAAGAGATTCACAAAGGAAAATGGCATTAAACATGTTACATCTATTCCACACCATCCAACTACAAATGGCTTGGCAGAACAAATATTCAAAAAATCAAAAAAGGCAATAGAAATAGAAGCAATCACACTGCAATATGAATTTGACAATGTACTACACACATGAAAACACATCAAAACTGTACACATCCCATAAATTGAATCACCTGCTGATTTAGTTCAGATAAATCTTATATGTTTATCTTTTTTAGCTGAAAGGAGCCTTCATCAAATGATGCGAGCACCTGTTTGGCTTTTAATCCAAACTCCCCTCACATATCAGTCGTAAATGGATCCTTTGAAATTTGCATCACCTTAGTAGGAATGTCGAAGTTGTCAATCCTCAGAGCAAAGTCCACTCTTAACTTGTCTAGAAACTCTGTTATTGTTGTGGTAATTTTTACAGATGATGAGTTATTTATTAAGTCACTCAATGTTGGAAAATGCAGCATTCTTCCCAGTAGTCAAATCATTTGAAAATAAGTCCAGTTTCTTTTTAAATCCATTGTTTTTCCACAAGATTTTGGACTGTTTTGTCCTTTTCTTGCAAACCAAGATTATGTCAGTTTAATTGTTTAAAGATATCACTCGGGAGGAACAGTTCTGCTATGAACTACTCATCTAGCATTTTGGATATAAATTTCTCTGCTTCTTTAAGATGAAAGCTGTACAGAAAAGTAACAGTCTCTTACTTTTTCAGTGCATTGCTATTACTTAGCCCATGAACATTGTTATGCACAAGTTAATCATTGTGCTCGGCTAACATATTAGAGAGAACCTTGCAAAACAATTGGTGCTGCAGGCGTGAAGCTGCTCTGATGAAATTGACGATCAACATAACACTGTCCATTGTGTGTTTTAACTCATCACTGAGTTTTACACACAGAACACTTGACGTATAACACAATGTAAAGATTTAATATGCAGCACAAGTTTGGCCAGGCAGGATGACAGAATGTGCACCTTTCCTGCCATGGATGGGTTGTCTTTTTGTATTAGCAGGTTTACTTCTTGCAAATGTAATCTGTACTCATTTAAAAAGAAAACAATTTTCATGAAAAATGATTTCCCCTGTTGTCTGTCTCTCCAACGGAATAGGAGTGAGTAAGTCTGTACAAAAGGACTCCTTATTGAAAAATCTCACATACAGACATAGTTTTAGATGTCACCACCATTGGTGGATTCATGAACCGCTGGAGACGTTACATTGGCCTTTTTCAAATATGTTTTGAGAACATAACCTGATAGTACGTCATCTCTTCTCATGGATGTGGTATCAGACATTGGCATGTTATGAATGGGTGAAATTAAAGTTCTTCCTTACTTTTTCTTCTGTCACTCTACAGTAGCGAAATGTGTTTCAGTTGCAGAGTGGGTAAATGTTTTTTTCTTTTTTCTAAGAATCCATTCTGCACAGAGGTAGGTTTATAAAACCTTTTCTTGCTTATAACATGATCATACCATGATAATTTCTCTGCTCTTGTAGTTCATTATTATGGTTTTGCACTTTATGTCTACGGGCATCTGATCTTGCAGGAAAATGTGTGTCAAAATGTGAGCACTTTGCGTGAAAGTACCTCTTCAAATTCAATATTCTTTCATGACATACATGCAAATGTATGTATCGAACATACTTGTTTTCTTGAAACATATGCAAATAGATATTTCTTGGTCCAATCATTATTAAACTGCTGATTTTCATTGTGAAAGTCTTTTGCTAGATGGCAAAGAGGTAGAATAGTGGTGGAATCTTGGCACCTTACAAAGCTTTGGAGTGCGTACTTCAGAAGCATCTAAACTTGATTTGACAGCAACAGGTGGGGCAAAAAGTTCTATTTGAGGAATTTGGTCTGCATGTATTGCTGTTCAGAAACAGGTTTATCAGCAGTGATAAATTCATTTTAATGGGCTGAATCGTGTCTTTTGTTTGTTTTTTTTTTTTTATGGGCTGCCAATTGAAGACTCCTAATTTATATGGACTACACACAGGAAACAGTGTGATTCAGTTCTGCTCCATAGCTTAAATGCAATTTTTTTTGCAAGTATCATTTTTGTTTTTTGGTGAACAATATCAGAAATATCTCCTACATTGCTAATATTAAAGAGAAGTTTAGGTATGAAGACCTGTTGTGAAACAATAAATCAGAACTTAGGGCTATCTAAAGCAGGACTGACACTCACATTTTTTTATTTTCTTTCAAAACAGTGTATCACTTCCTAAATTATACTAATACAGTACTTATATACAGTATGTATGTAGTAACATGATTGGGTCAAGCTAGACACACTTAGGTCTGTTCCTGTATTGAAATATACAACTTTATGTAATAAGCACACATAAAGCACAAAAATTTGAGATTTAGCATGTTATCCATAAAGTATAATTTTTATATTACACATGACAATAGTCATTTTTCACTGAAGGATTGCTAACATAGTAATACTGTATTTGTGACAGGTTCATTTAATAAATCTCTATATATTCAGACATTTATAAAATATATTTTTGTGTCTGTGTGTGTGTGTGCAACTACACTGTGCCCTATATACACATACCCCTTTGCCTTAGCAAAAAGTAATACAACATGTAACAAAAACTCTGGATTAGAGATGAACAAATGGATTGTAGAAGTACATGTGTCACAGGTCAGCCGTTTATTGTAAATGCATGAATGATGAAGTAGGTCTTGCTGAAAATGCAGTTGGTGGGAGAGAAGATACTATAGAACTCTTCCCTCTGTGCCTGAAATTCCTTGCAATGCCCCAATGCAGTTTGTTGCTCCTTGAATTGCAGTTCGTTGTTAGCTGTCTACCAGAGCTAATAAATCATTCAGTCTTTATTTTAAAGAGCACCATCATAGAGTGCTTTATAAAGTAATGATAATGTATAATTCATTAGAGTACAGTAAAGTCAGCAGTAAATGAATGTAGAGTCAGTTTCAAAACAGTTAAATGCAGGGACAGAATTTCAGTCATATAAGAGGCAGAGGATAGAGCTTCACAGTGTGAATAAATTAGCACACTTCAAATACTGCAAGATAGTAAAGCTTTGGATACACAGAAAAGTAGTACTGGTAGATCTATATTTTACATAATATAAACTAAGATGCGTATACTGTCGATCGGTTTGGGGATTCATCTTTGTAAATCAGCAGCACATTTTTGAAGTTGACCATGGAATGAACGTGAAGCAGTGCTTGTATTGCCTTTGGTCCATTCAACACATTGGGCCAACATTTACTTTGATTACAACATTTTCTTTTGCAACTTTCCCATAAAATGATAAAAAAGAGACAAAGAACACGTATGAGATGCTGAACAGATAACCTGTTTATTTGAGTACAGTGATGCAGGATACTTGTTGGAATAAACTATGAAGAATTATGAATTATATGTCCAAATACACAAAGTGCTGGTCTCGGTTTAAAACAGCAATACATATCAAATTTGTAAGAAATGTATTTTTAAACTTTAAATATTTCAAATGAGCATTTGTCTGAATGTTACATTAAAGCAGCTGAACTGAAAAACATAACGGTTAATAATTCATAATCTGTCCTTCAAGCCAGACACACTGTTGGCTTCATTTCCTGCAAATATTTTAGGCTTGCAGACCACCTACTGTTGACACTTCTTGGGTTTTAATTATTTTTCTTTTGCTTTTCTTGTTAAATTTCATTTGAGTTTTTTTTAATCACTTGACACCTCTTTGTGTGTGTGAATTCTCTATTTCTTAGACTTTGTATTGAACTAACTTGTATGTTGTGACATTTGTCCTTGGGCAGTGAAAAGGAAACACTGACTTATACCATCTCTCCAGTGCATCTTTCTGGCAATCATCTTGGCGGTTTTCATGCTTGCTTAAGAATGACTAAATACATTTCCTTGATATTTCACTTACTGAATATTCTTTCTATACAAGTGCGCTAGGCAGCTTTCTGGAGTGCATAAATTATTATGATGGATATCTGACTCCAGTATAAATTTACATTATAATAAGAAAATGCCTGGGCTTTGTAAAGCTTGGTTCATTAGATTGAAAATATATATGCTTGTCTGAAAAACATTAAGAGAACAGCATGCATAAATAAAAACTGATGACATGTATGGCAAAATGATTTTGTAATGTGTATTGCATAAATAATTTATTTTGCTAATTTTAGGAGAAATATATTTTTAAAACTCAAAGTAGCTCATGACTCAACTATGAATGTGGGCTCATTTAAAAGTGGGCAATCGTGTGGAGTTTGCAGTCCTTCTTTAAACTGTCATATGCTGAAGTATAACATTTTTTATTCAAATCAACTCTCCATTAAAACTTAATTATGATAAATATCTTATTTCGCTGTGGAGCTTAAATGAGAATTAGTATCTTAATTTTATGGGTGTTTATATATTCTCAATTTTGACAAAATACCCGTTTGTTTAAATGAGGTGACAGAAGTAAATAAATGAAAGATTTTGAAGGTTAAAAAATCAACTGATTTTGTTAAATCAACTTCCCTTCACTTTGTAGTTTCCATTAATGCATATATACAGTAGTTGTCACTTGCGCGAGTTTCAACTGTCTGATGCACGTCCTCAGTTTGAAATAGCTGTCTAAAATGTTTAGACTTTTATCTGTTTATTTATTTATGTGCATATCTATTTATTTATTTATGTATTTACTGCTGCTTTAAATAATGTCAGTTTCTGTCATAGATTGAAAGCTTAAAACCCATGTATAGGAAAATATTTAAAATGTTTTTTGTAATTTTATCAGTTAAAATAATATTCATTATAATAAAATGTGAAATTTGAACCTAATAAAACAATTCAAATAAAATGTTTAAATTTATTCCCAATATATAACATCAAATACTGCTTTTTTGAACATTAGTCAGTAATTCTGAAATATAAAACATCATAATTCATAGCACAGAATATATAAACATAATCACTGACCTCCATTATATTAAACATGTACCTACAGTAGTCTGCTTTATATACAACCTTTAGAAACGCACTAGTATAATTTTCAGTTGCACTGCAACTTGATCAGATTATAGAAATCTTACAGAACTTAGTGTGGCACAAATGGAAGAAACTCAAACAAATAATTTGTGGGGTCATTTTGGAGGAAGATGTTAGTTTGCTTTATAATGTTGGAAAACATGATTACCTATGATCTGAAACAGGAAGCCCATAATTACACTTTACTCTTTTATTCATTCTCTGTCCAGACAGCCACCCAATTATCATCTGTACCCACCTGTGATGGTTGCATCTGTCTAATAAAATTGCAGATTTTGCTGGGTGGAGGAGCTGTCTATGCAATACTAGGCACAGAGCAGGAACCCAGGTGCCATATTATTTCAGGGTGAGGGTACCCTCACACATTTGTCCTTGCTCATTCACACTGACACGATTTATAGACATCAAACAGACAAGTAGGTAGGTATTTACCCAATTACAGATACCCTAATTTTATTTAAAAAAGGGAACTGACTTTGTTTTATTTTAGAGTCAGAAATAATAGACATCTTTGAATACTGTGCCTCATGTCAGTAAACTATTTTAATTAAGATCCACACAAGATACTTTGTCTTTACCTGATTTATTTAAATAATTTCTAAATCTGCATAGTCAGAGTTGTTTGTCCAAAGCAACATGCCATTTATTTTTATAGCTAATTGGAAATCCTTGAAAGTACTTTCGATTGTTGCAGAGTGGCTTCATGAAGGTGACCAATAGTGCACGTGAATGGCAAGAAACTAGTGTGATTATAATCTGTCATTCAAACAGGCAGTTATCACATTTCAGATGAACTCTTTATACTATGAAAGGTAAATCAAAATAGACTTTTGTTTTGTTTCACATACAATCTTTTGTTTTTGTGGAGACCATCTATTAGGTTTCATAAACAGTTGTGCCTTTTTATGATTTCTGATCTTTTTTTGAATGTAATCTTTTGATCTAAGGTTACATCTATACCAATTTGTTTTCATTAAAAAATGTCTTTTTCAAACAAAAATTATATCCGTCCACACTAGCGTTTTCACATCGTTTATGATAAGCATCTCAGTCCACAACAAAATGACTGAAAATGCATATAATGTAGACATTTACCTACACTGGGCATGCATGCACCAGCAGAAAAATCCTAGACGGGATGGTTAAATCCACTGACCATGGAATTTATGGTAAAAGTGTAGCAACCACTAGTTTATTGATATTTTCACCTGAATGCAGCATTCAAACTATAGAAAACAAAATTTAGATGCAAAACAGGTAAGCAATACAACCAGCGGCATGGAAAGCAATTCTTCTGTGTCCGCTATGATGAAAATGGTGTTCCTCCATGAAAAGTGACCAATAAGGGAATAAGAAGTTGTAATGACAAGATTCCACTCAGGGAAGGGCTGCATAATAAGCATGGACACATCAGAGTGCAATTAGAACCTGCATTTTTAAAATTCTGTGTTTTTACCTATAAACACTGCAACGCTAATTGGCATTTAATAAAAATATGGCCCTGGAGATCATTTTCAAAAGTCTCCATTTTCACTGGTTAAAAATACCGGGGTAGCGTGGATAAAACACAAAAAACATAGTAGCGAGGATGTCTGAATATTGTCACAGTAGTGTGATCATATGGTGGATGCATGCAGTCTTGGGGTATGGTCATATGTTCTTAGCAGCCATTTTGGGATACTATAAATGCAATCCTAGAAGCATGGTCAGATTGTCAGCTCTTCTGATTATTTTTGGAGATGTCAGTTTTGTCTATTTAATTACTGGCAATTAATTATGGTAAAGCAGTTATTTATCTGTACAGCATTGTGGTTTTGTTGGGTAGCAATGCTGCCTTGCAAACTCAGCATCCCAGATTTGCATCCTGTGCCTGATCATTGTCTGTTTGGATTTCAGATGTTCTGTCTTTGTCTGTGTGGGTTCTCGTCTGGCTACAAAGATTTTCGTCCCACATTATCAAAGCAATTCCGGTTACATTAATTGGTAATTGAACCTCCTTGATCATGAACTAGATTACTCATGTTTGAAAGTGTTGTTTTATGCTACTTTTTGTAAGTTTTTTTTACATACAGGTAATTTAACTTTGAAATTTTCAGTATGTTTTGTTGTTTAGAGCTACTGGAATCTTTACTTAGCAGTTGCCTTTTCATTTTTTTTCAGCACTGTGTTTTAATGATTATTTAGAAGCTAGCTGAAATAGGCAGGTGGTGATGCTGACTGCACAGAGTCACGGGGTAAGAAATCCTTGGCAGGCTTTACGTAATTCTGCCATTTAGTTTTATTTTCAGAAAAGAGATAAGGCCTGTTAGAGACGTTTTTTGCTCCTCCTGCTTTATCATGTATTTTGTCTTCTTGTTGCTGCTACAGAACTTGGTGACTCAGTGGAACATTTTGTACAAATTAATTTTCTTTTTATGTGTGTGCTGGTCATGACACAAGCAGTATAAAGAAATATCTGATAAATGTACTATTTTGTTTTGGTAACTTTTAAACTCTTTGACTAAGCATGGGCACTAAACTTAACCCACCATCTAAAAACTTTTCAGAGAGATGAGGGGCATTTTGTTTATGAGAATAATTACATCTGGCATTTTAGATAAATCTTTAGAGCTTATCATTAACAGACGTTTACTAGAATTAACTTACACTAGTTTCCTAATGACCAACTTTTCAACATGCTCCAAATATAGTTGATGCATATTTGATTTATGACTCAGCGATATATAGCAGCCTTCTAAATTTATTACTTGTGGTTGTCTATTTAAAATATTTGCATGTAGTATTATGTAATGTGACATGAGAATATCCACTGTCCCCCTGTTTTCTTTTTTCCATATTTTGGGTATCATGCGGTGCACATGACACTGTTTATACTGCACTGTATTCTTTTTTGTTCCTGCTGTTGTTTATCTTTGTTAAATGTGTCCAAGTCTTTTGTACTGTACACTTTATATTCATCAGGTAATCTAAATCATGGATAAACTAAAAATATTTGGAAAACAATATTAGTCTGTGCCCTGCGGTAGGCTGGTGCTCTGCCCGGGGTTTGTTTCCTGCCTTGCGCCCTGTGTTGGCTGAGATTGGCTCCAGCAGACCCCCGTGACCCTGTAGTTAGGATATAGTGGGTTGGATAATGGATGGATGGATGGATATTAGTCTGTGAAACAATATGTTCATTTTAGTCCCGAGATGGTGTCATTTAAACCTATAGCCATCTATTGTGTAAAATGAGGTATGTTATTCAAACCTTTTCCTGTTTTTTTGCGTTGGAAGTTCAAGGAATGTTTAGGGATAGAATGCTTGCTAAAATAGGTTGCTGATTTATGTAACCTCAGTTGTTCGCTACTGATATATTAAACAATATGCTTTTACACTGTGCACCTGTTATATTCTATTCCCAGTATTTTGATTAAACATCTCTTCTCTGTCAATATATTTTTATTATAGATACAGAATGAAGTCATATACAGATTGCTTTATAAATCTTATCTGTGATGTATATTATCAGAACAGGGATTAACCATTTGCAGTACCTTGATAATGCCTCTGTTCACAGTCCCAAACTTTAAAAATAGTGTACCAGATGCAGTGGAACACTATTGACCATTTGCACACTATTTTCTAACCACTCTCTGTACTTTCAGTGGCTAGTATTGCTGGCATGGTTTTATCAAATATTTATTTAGTTTATATAGGTAGAAAGCTAAGTCTGTTTATGTTTATTTGTTGTTTACACTCAAATAATCAAGAAGCCATCGTGTTGCACATATCTGAAGTCAGATGTCAAGAGGAAAGAATGTAGATCCTTGGTGCAAAATATGAGGGAGCCTGGAGAGCTCAGCTCTCATGAATGAGGCATAAGCTCCCTGGAGCAGGACAATTCAGACATTTTTTTTTCTTTCTTTTATATTTTATTTTGTTCATTTTATTCTTTCTAAATTCATAAGTCAAGAATCAACACATAGTACAAATCTTATATTTTGTAGCAGTACGTGGTATTTTGGTAGGTATTTAGATGATGTAATGACTGCATCATCACAAACTACAATATATCTTTTAAAACTTTTGGATGAAAAGCATCTAAACCATAATTCAATATTGGTCAATTGTTATTGGTCCACATAATAAATGAAAAGTCACTTACAACACTCACTATGTCTTCCTTTCTACCCCTCTCTCTTTCTTCCCTGTGTTGTTCTGAAATAAAACACAGAGTCTACATTTTATTTGCTAATTTAGGTTCTGTTAACATTAGACCAGCAAATGCTGCAATCGCTAGCTCTCCAGACAATATCTTAGGAGCTATTGACCAACCAGCTGAGGCTGCCTGGTACAATATTTATACTGACCCCACTACACAGGAAAAAGGCCTGTGTTACTGTGACTGGAGTCTGCATTGATGTATTGTCATGTAATAAGAGCCAGCACTGAAGAAAGAATGGAAGGCGCGTAAATCATTTTTTTTTTTTCAAAAATGAAGGCAAAGATCTTTTCTGTAGTCTGCAAACGGTGTGCATATAACTGAGAAATAGATTAATGCAGAAATAAATAGCCATGCACAGAAAATACTACAGAAAAAAATCCATAAGCACTGTGGCCGTATATCACAACAAAAGGCAATTGAGACTACAGAGATGAAGTAAAAGAAATTTCTTTCAACAAAAGAACTTGAAATTAAAACTAATTTGCTCCAGGAAATGGCCCTACACCATCACAGCCTACCTTTATTTTGTGACTCCAAACGTGAAAAAAGTATTACAGCCCAATATTTTTTGAAGAGACTGTATTATAATAAAAAAAAATGCTTCTTTTTTCTGATACTATATTTTTCTGAAATAGCATTTATAGAACATCATTTTTCTGTCTTCTGCAATGCTATTGTTAGAATGTAGTACACAGGAGAACACTGTGTTTACTGATGATTAGTTTGGAAATATTCCATATTGAAAGTTATCTTTATTTATCGTAGGTGTAGGAAAAATAATTAATGTAATGCTTTTAATTAGGCTTACATTCTTAACTGAAAGTATGTGTCAATGTGGAGTGTACAGAATGAATGTAATTTTACTGGGTCACTTGAGGTTTGCAACTTATTGTTTCATAGACATCTTCATTCTAGAAATTTTAGAGGTGGCTGTGGGGTGACATCTTTCACCAAGTACACACTTCCTTACTTCAATGCTGTATTCTAACATGGTAAGACAACTTTGTGATCAGCAGATCTATATTTTGTAGCTCTATCCAGTAGTTATTAATTATCCTTTTATCCCTGATATTGTTGGCAGTGAAGGGCTAAAGACTTTCAGATTCAGATTTGTCTGACATGCCCTGTGTTTGTTATGAACTGTGTAGATGATAAGTTTAACTTGGGGACGGGTGAAGGGGACTTTTAAAATATATGATAAGTTCAGTTTGTTTTTTTGGCAGAACCCCTGCCTAAGTTTTTTGTTTCAGAATTACCAGGAAATCTACTTAATCTTTTGAAATATTAATTCTTGAAGTAAAGATCTGGTGGACAGTGGACTTTTACAAATTTATATTTTCTACTAAGTAACTGCATGGTAAGGTTAAAAATGTATCATTTATTCTTTGGGTATTCAGATGTCTGCTGGGAAGGAGAAAGAGTAGAATAAATAGTCAGATATAAATAAATTGAACTACAGTGTTGCTCACTAAAAACTTGAGCATACCAAGAAATTTATTTTTAGTAACAGACTGTTGCCAGTTTGTAAAGTGACATCTGAACTTGTCTTTTCAATGCATTACATGAGTAATTCTAAAAATAGCCAGTTTAGTGTAACTACTAAGTAGTATTAATCAGCTATTCTACTAGAAAAGAACTCAACAGGCCTGTCAAGTTTATTAGAAAACTTATTGGGGAACTGATTTCATTGAGGGTGAATAGAGAATAATGACATTATCATGTCAGCAGTCTACATTGTGGTTAGGAAATCTTTGGTTAAGGGGCATTCCCTTCAGGCTGAATGGCCTCAAGAAAATGTCCCCACCTACATTGCATATTACCATCATGATAGGAATGATAAAGACTTTTTTTTTACTCTAGTTTGCCTTTTTCTTTAAACAATTATCTTTGTTATTTTTAAGTCCATTTATATTGCAAGCCTTAAAAAGATCATGTGTTTAAAATCAAACACAAGTAAAGGTAAATGTGATTTTTGGTTTCTTTTACACGCATAGCTTAATGTAAACAGGGTATATTTTTTAAGTTTAACTTAATTTTATTAACATTCATTCCGTCCATTATTTTATAAAATAATGTGTTCTTATTTATATGGTATCTCAGTTTAACAGCACTTTCTGGATGACAATGGTTAGAATGTATTTTTTATTAAAAACAACACCAACAAAATTAATTTCAAACTCTTTTTTTTGTGCTGTGTGATTAGGGAAACTTATTTTATATGATGTTCTTCATTGTAATTGTATTCATTATACAGTAAAAACCCAGTCATTAAAAATATCTGGGCCATTAAAATTCTTTAAAAGCTGGAGTTACTGTAAAATATATGTGTGAGGGCTGAATAACAAGAATGAAGAAAAATGCGTTTGAGGTGAATGGCCTGAGGATACAGAGTATGGTGGGTGGCCTAATGTATAAATAGCATGGTCCTAAAGATAGCTGAGAAACATTTAAGTTGATAAAATTGAGGAACATTTTTATTTTACAGTCTTCTGATGAATACTCAAGGAAAGATTATTGTGTATGAAACAGATGCCTCACAGTATACAAATTCTGTTTGGAGGGTGGATTTGGCATGTTCTGCCTATGTTCTTGAAACTCTGTTTTCTTCCATTACTCAGTTAGCGTCGGCATAAACGTACAGTATGTGTGTGTATATGCTCTGCAAAGATCTACTGTTCCATCTGATGCTGGTTATATCTTGTGCATGATATTTAGAGGGTCAGCTTTAGCTCCTTAACTGACCTGCATATTAAATGTGTGGCTGGACTGATATATACTTGCAAGAGACAATAGTAATGAGGAACCTTGAACTATATTACTCTGCTCAAACTATATAAATTCTGCATTTATGTACTTTGCGTAGCTAAGGAGAATAAATACACAGCTCCATAAATATACTTTAAGATGTTTTATATTTTACAATAAGTAATATATGGTAGTGCAGTGGCTAGTGCTGCTGCGTGATGGTTCCAACTTCCTGAATTCAAATTCTGTATTGAGTTGTTGTCTGTGTGTAATGTGTGCTTTCCCCGCGATTTCTACATGGGTTTTCCCTGTGCAGATTAGGTTACTGTGGGATTCCAGACTAGCCCCTTTGCGAGAGTAAATGTGTAAGTAAACACATGGTTCCTGCCATGGACTGGCTCAGTGTTTGTGGGTATTTTCTGCTTTGTGTTTAGTGCTGCTAGTAGAAACACCAGCTTACTCAGAAAAGTTAGTTTTAGCCTATCAGGCCCCCAAATAGAGAAAAGAGCTATAATTTAAATGTTTAAAAAACATCTTAAAATTGTGAGGAATTGTTGAAAAATGTGTGAGTGTGGATATTTAAACACATGGGTCCTATGATGGACTGGCTCTGTGTTCATGACTGATTCCTCCCTTGTGCTCAATGCTGTTAGTATAGACCCTAGCTGCCTGTGACTTAGGTTAAATGAGCTAGAGAGGTTTATATTACTGAGTAAATAATATATAGATTCTACTGACCTTTTATATTGCCAATTCAAGATTACATAACTATTGGCCTTCCTGAAATGTTTGGTTTCCCCTGGCCTGTCCCACTCTGTTGTGCTGAGGTTTTCAGTTTAGCGGTAGATACTACCTAGACATTACATCATAATTTTACATGCTCATTTGTCAAGAAGTGTTCTTGGGAATGTATAAAACTGATGTTATTAAAAAAGCAAAAAACAGAAGGACGTGGTTCTATATATGTAGAACGGATAGCTTGTTACATGGAATATCAATTACAAATCATGGAGTATCTCTATAGAGGTGTACTACTTGCCCACAACTACAGCATAGGTGAGAAGCATATTCAATTACATATCTGATTACTGGCCTGAGAGAAACAAAACAAGAAGTCTCTGTGTAAACTGCTAAAACATTTAGAGTGACTCATTGAGCTCCCTACTTGCTTGCATGCGGCCTGCTGTTCGCTAAACCACTCATGCCAATCCTTCACTTTCGGTCTGTTATTGTAAACTCTAGGTTTTATATAACTCACAAAGCCACAGAGAGGGAGCTCTGTGTGCAAACCGAGATAGCCTGAGGTTGTCGCTGAGTGTTTTCATTTTATCTCTGTACACAGCACAGCTAGGCCTGTCAGGGCCATGTAATTTAACAACAGCTTCCTGCATTTCCATCATGTAGCAAACTCCCGCCGGCTTTTGAGAGTCTATTCACTGATACAGCATTTAACGTCGACAGGGTACTCTGACTGCACACATCTTGCTGGCATTCATTGATTACAGCCCTAAGACACATTAAAACTGCTGGAGACGTTTAAAGCCAGTGTTCAAGACATTCTCCCCCAAAGTTTTGTGAAGTTTATGAATTTGCAACAGGTGAACACCACTGAGCTGCTCAAATCCTTTATCGTTTTGGTCAGAAAGCATTGCCTTATCAAAAAAAAAAAAAAGAAACACTAGCAGGCTGTTGCTGTCAGTTGGCTTTTGGCCACAGCGATTGGTTCTTTTCCCTGCTGTTCATTTAGTCAGGCTTTGATTTAAACAAGCAAATGTGGGTTTGTTGTAATTGTAAAGTTTCTTCAGCCACGTTGTATGACACATCTGCTTTATGATAACCTTGTGGTTACTTAATCACCCTTTCTTTTGGTTGTTGGATCACTTTTAATTTTTCCTAAAAAGCTTTGCATAGTTAACATCGGGCTTAATGAAACAGGTAAATCCCATGGTGTGTATTTATACTGCAGTGCATTGAATTGTTTTTCCTTTATATCCATCCATTTTCTAACCTGCTTATCCTGTTCATGGTTGGAGGCTTATTGCCTATCCAGACTTCTGTTGGGAGCGAAATAGGAAGTAACCCTGGAGAGGGTGCCAGTCCATTGCAGAGTTTATATGTTACGCATGTGTTTTTGGGATATTTTTTTGTGGAAACGCACACAGACATGTCGAGAGTGTGCAAATATGACATGTTGTACATAGTGTCCAAGGTGGCACGTAAAATGGGGCATTGGAGCAGTAGGACAGGGCTGTTATACATTGTATCAGCAGTACCAGCCCTTAAAGTGAGGCTAGATCATTTCAGAGAACTTTCATATACACATATCCAAAATCACTCACACAAAGCCAGTTAACATGGGAGGAAAACCAGAGTACTCAGTTGAGAACAGGAAGGCCATACAACCCCCCTCTCACTCAAATGCAGTTTCCTGGAGTTCTGAAGAACCAATGCTAACCAACTCTGCTTCCCTGCTACTGTTTTTTTTAGAACTTTCACCATGGTGTTATTGTAAGTTTTAGTGGAAGATAAAAATAAAAATAAAAAAAAACACGTAGTTTATGATTTGTATTATTTAGAAAGACATTGGTGATGAAAATTCATTAAAAATAAGGCTAATACAGAAGTTACATCAGTATACTCCTATTCTAGGATTGACTGACTAATCACCTAAGGATCGTGTCTATAACCTTGTACTGGGTATGTTGGTATATAAAATGGATGGGAGGATTGATCTACTTGATCTTAAATAGACCCTTTACCAAATGATCCCAAGGGCATGGAAGCTACATTAAAAAAGAAAAGTAGAACTCTGTTACAAAAAAAAAAAAAAAAAATTGATCGTAATACATCTTGTGTCTGATGCAGCATTAACATGACACAACCTGTATTACAGAAACCAGTAATTTGTTTTCATGCCCAACTTTAGTGTGACGAACACCAACTACAGGGATTGTAAAAGTAGTGAAACATCTGTCAGGACCTACCATATGGTGAATATGGCTTGTTGAATTCTTTTCAGTGTTATCTATAGCAAATAAACCCCAAAAATGTTGTCATTCAGTTCTGTAATTAATTAACCAATTTCACGTTCAATTGTTGTTTTACTTTCTGTAATCATAAGCTTAATTTTATCTGGTTGCAGGGACTAGTTTTGTTTTATATGTTAATGGCTCCTGGGAACCTGCATTTGATTTCCTTCCTAGGAACTATGCATGTAGATTTTGAATATTTTTCCTATCTTCACATGGATGTCCTCCTAGTTTTCCAATTTTCTCTCACATGTCAGACATACTGTAAGTGTTACTCTTTACCTGGTGTCTACTATGGCCGCAGTGTGAGTGAATGTGTTGAACTTGCATTCCTGTCCTGGGTTGGTTCCTGGCTCCTGCCCAGTTCTGTCTTTAATAGGCATTGGCTGGCTTTGAGTCCAGAATGATGAAAATGAGGTTGGGAACAGCATGGATGGATAAATCCCCATGTATAATCAGTTTTGTACTGGATTTCAAAGTGGTGAAGAAGGACAGTCCAAAACAGAATAATTTGATTTAGATTTTGCAGTGCAGAGAGCCACTAATATTATTTTACAACTATATTAGTGTTAAAGAGACTGAATTATGCAAGCATCTATTAGAGCTTTTCTAGTTCTCATTTCATTGTTTACAATTGTGGTGTCTATAAAATGTTAATGGAATGTGTAATGCAACAGCCTCTTTGCAGTTAATTATTTTCATTTATTATGGCTTGAACTCTCATCAAGTTTTACTGTGCCATGAATCAAATGCTCCTTTTCTGGTATTTGCTGCTAATGTGATGTGCATTTAACTGGAAACAACAACTGTGTTTGTCTTTGCTTTTTTCATCAAAGCAAAAACCTGCAGAATTGTTTTAATTCTAAGTTTAGAAGATGGTGTCAGACCACAGCTCATCAACTTAAACTCACTAAAAATTAGCTCTTTAGAAAAAAGTTCTCACGTTTTTGAAAATGTGATTTGAGTCAGAGTAGAATATTTATGGACTTTCTTGATGTTCAGTACGAAAGTTACATTTTTTGAATTGCAAAAGAAGCAGAAAAAAAGAAACAAAGGAGGTTTTATCTGTGTAAAATATGTGCATAGGAAATTAGAGGGGGGAGGAGAGTATTACAGTGTACAAAAATACTTTGAATGAAAGAGCATTTTGATGAAAGCATTCAGCTTTCTGATTATCATGCAGTGAACTTGCACTCCTACATTTATGTGAAGACAATTTGCCATTACAGTATATTTAAAAAAAAAGGCTTGAATTCCACCAATGTGTGCAAGTTTGATGTGAAATACTAGGTATATAGAAACTCTGTCCAGCACTAATTCTTAAACATGGAGCCGTATTTACACTTGTTAGTAGATATATCACTTGTCACCAATTTACATTGCCTGAGCTAGGCATAGATTTTATTATTTTCGTTTCAACGTTATTTTTTAAAATGCATGGATATTATATTCTCTTTTATGTTGTGTGCATACTGAGAAGTGACACTAGAAGTGGAAATAGTCCATCGCAATAGCTACCCTGACTCTCTTCGTACACAGGGGCTAGTGTAGAGTCATCCATTAACCTAGCTTACACGTCTTTGGAGATGTGTGAGGTAAAATGAGAGTACATGTCTGAGCAGAGAAACTCCGAATGAAATAAAAATAAAACCTCACTGTTATTTCATGTATGCAAAGCCTCAGAGAGTAAAAAAATGAATTAAAGAATTCTTCAGAGGTAGCCATAAGCTTTTAAACTACATGTGTTATTGCTGTTTTTTTAGTTCAGATGATGGTATCTTCTTTTGATGTAGCTGGTGAAAGTTTGATGCATGATGGGAAATACCACACTAATGCAACAGAAAGAAAGCCTGAGCTATAAATATTTTTACTGTGCGACCCTTCTGAATACTTTATTTTTTCAGTTAGACAGAGAGCAAATTTTAGGCATCTCAATGGCAGCTCCAAAATGGCTTACACAATGTAGGTGAAATGAGAATGTTTCTTTGTCTTTGATTTCATTAAGATAAACCTCTGTGGTTTCATTGCATTAGGACAGGCACAGAGAACTAATTCTAATATTTGAGTGGGTTAGCCCACTTGTCTTTTACCCTTAATTTAACAAGAGATTATAAATAATTTAGTTGATCTGAAATTGAGTCTACAGTTATTTTTCACATTACAGCAAAAAAGTCACAGACTTACTATTGTGAAATCTTTGTTAATAAATGAGATTTGACAGCCCCCACTGATCATCTTAGTAAATTTTTTAGGTGTATTTATATTGTAGGTTTATATATATATATATATATATATATATATATATATATATATATATATATATATATATATATAAAAATAGGTTTTCCGTTCTTAGTTGTCTATTTGCTCATCTTGGTACATATTGAATGTCAATGCTTGATGTACTATATTAATGTGGATTTAAAATAATGCTACCTGTGCTAATGGTAAACAGCTTTCTTTGTCTGCAAATGATTTCTGCTCTTTGTTTCCATATAAATGAATTAGTTCTTGTATTGTAAAATTAGCCTATTTCTACTGTGGTATTGAGCAATTTTCTTCTTCAAACTTCAGTAGCTATAAACATAAATTAGTAATGATCCATCATAACATAATGTTTCACAAAACACATGGCATTTACATTAATATCTGGCTAAAGCAATCCATAGGTGTCTCTGCCTGAATTTTGTCAAATTTGTAATTAAGCAGGCACCTATTTTCTTTGTCAGTTTTATAGATGTTTATACTCAGTGAAGTGGTTGGTTTGAGATTTCTTGCATTGTGATGTTGTTAAAAGTTTGTATTTTGAAGTAAATGTTGTTTCATTGTCCAAATTTACGTTCAAAATGTCATGAATACTTTCAGCTATCATTTTAACTTGTTATAATATATACAGCACCAAGCAGTTAATTTTATTATGTGGAACATAAATTTGTCAGTCTTTTGTGTCATCTCTCTTTATTATACAAAGTGTCTTGTGTGTGAATTAGAAAATTATTGCCCAAACCTGACCATTTCTAGCAATAGTACAAGGGAAATGTACTTCATAATGTAACACAACATTCCTAAATATTTTCCGTATAAATTCATAATCATTGAACTCCTTGTTTTCCCTTTCCTTAAAAATCCCTCTAATGATCAGTTAGCCTCATGTTGACCTCTAACTGAAATGGCCATGGTGAGTCCTTCAGTTCCTCTGCAGGGCCATATGGTGAGAGGTGTGCCAAGTCTTTTTTTATGTTATTTAGATACTTTTTTGTGAGGTGTCTGTTTCAAAGTGCACATGGTTTAAATGTCATATTCATTATATATTTTCAAGGAATTGTCTGTTTGTAAAAATAAGGAACATTTAAAAAATATTATTCTCTAAAAGGTTATGAACTACTTTTATTTTAAGTACATAGAAATAAAGGTAAAGCCCTGAGATTATTGTTTTTAGTATATATTCAAAGCTGGTGCTTCATATTTATTTAAAGAAAAGTCCAAGTTTAATTGAGTTTCCATTGCCTTCTGATATATCAAACTCTGAAGTGCCACTATATTATAAAGCGTTTTAGAGCCCTCTGCATTACCCTGCTCTTTCTCTTTAGTCAGATTCAGGGCAATTCATTTAGCAATTCATTAGGGCTAAAAGCAGTATGTATGCATTCTGTGCAGAGTGAGCCATTTTGTTTTATAACAGATTGCAGATGAAAGGAAACCATTCATTTCTTCCCTGTCTGCTGTAATTACTAGTGCACTAATTACCCCAAATCTCTGACATCCAGGGTCAATAAGGATGGGAAGAGACACATCAAAGACAACATGAACAAAAGCAAGGACAATTCTCCTCAACAAAGCACCTCAGATTTACTAACAATATTTGTTTGGCTGCTTTCTACCTCTCCCACCCTCACCCCCTCACCCCCCCAATCCATCTTTTTTTAAGCTCTCTAAATGTTTATTATTCTGTTTGCAGTTTGACGGTGAAAACATGTACATGAGCATGACAGAGCCGAGCCAGGACTTTGTGCCAGCAAGCCAGGTGGGTTAATTAATCTTCTCTGCCTTGTTTCAAGTTGTAATTAAACAAATTTAAAGGGATGCATTGCAAATTAGTGGTGCTATCAGTAGCTGCCATAATCAGGAGTAATTATAATTTATAAACAAAGCATTTAAGCCCAGTTTCAAGTTAATGAGATGGAGCTGATAAAACACTATGGTTGGCATGTTGCTGAAAGATGCGGTAGTTTTCTTCTCAGGAAATCAGCAGCTGGTAAGGCAGTTGGATCTTCCCAAACAGTTGTTTTACCTTAAGGCACTTGCATTTTTCCCCAGATGTGGCACATTAGTAAATGTAATTGCAGATGGGTCAGCTAACAGAACTAAGTGCAGTAGTCTAACAGTGAATTCTAAGAAATTATAGGAATGCAGAAAACAGCAGTATATTGATCATTATGGATTTCAGTCAGCTTATTATACAGTAGGGATCTGCCACCTTGATTTGACTGAAACCCTATTCATGCGTAACTGATGCAAATTCAGAATTGCATTTGACAGTAATAGAAATTACAGTGTGATTGAATCTTAATGAGATGCATTTTGATTTCTATGTTTAAATGTGATAATTATTATTATTAGTAAAGCTGTTATGTACAAGCACCCTCAGCGCTGTACTGTACATTCAGTAATCCAGGAGAACAACCTGCTGTAGATGTTCAAACTGTTGCAAAATATTTAAAAGATATGGTCCAGAATGCTACTGTGTTTGTTCCATTTTCCTTTAACTTGCATTGCATTTCTAAGCATGTCTTGTAACAGTGTAAAAAAAAATCTTATTTTTCAAACTGTTCTTAGCATAGCTAATGTAAACTTGATTTTAACCAAGCAGATGCCTCTATTAACCCCTAAGTAAATATTGCATTTGAGCTCATTGGTTCAGGTCCCCTGACTCAGAGTCTGTTGGCACTGATACAAAAGTGGGTTAGAGTGAAGCAAAAGAGAGAGAGCAACAGAGAGAGCTTATTTTATGTTTAGGGTAATTTAGTTCTCTGGATACCTGCCCAGAAAAGCATGCTCACTTGATTCTGCCTTTTTCCCCCATCAAACTGACCTGAGTAATAGCACTATGAATAGTTGATTCTTTAAAAATGTTCGTTTGACTGCTAGCTGTTTTATATAGCACCCTTCTACAGTAAACACTATTACAAAACACTTTATACTAATAGAAGCAAAGTAAGTTGTTTACATGAGTTTTACTGTTGTATCATTGTCACTTAAGTTAATTGACATGCTCAGGGTCACACAGACAGACAAAAGCAGATTTGTCATTTAAAGCCCAGGACCTTAAACACTTTAGAGCCATAATTACCTGCCAAAAAATCTGTCAAATTTTATTTTATATGGCTTTACTAATAAACAGCATTGTGTTCATGACCCTCGTATTCTGATTAAGGGTCAAAAGGAGATGGAGATTATCCCAGAATCAAGCACAAGGCAGCAACCAACCCTGGACATGTCCTCAGTTCTGGTTAACATCTATAGCACAGTTGTTTTAATATGCACACAATATGAAATCTGGAAAGTTCAGCAATTCACTCAGGATCGCGGCGACAGGAACTAAAGCAACAACTTTTTTGTTTTAAGCTTCTAGTATCTTTACCATCAGGCCATGATTTGTGCCTATATTTAGATTTAGATGCATACAGTCCATTTTTCTCTGTTCTTTTCTAGCAAATTGCTGCAAAACACTGACATGACAACCAGATGACAAATAAGCAGATTTCATGTTAAAGTAAATGAAGTAAATTGAAAAAGACAAATCTCTGCAGTAGAGTGACAGTTTTAAAAATCCTTTTAGAAGTCAGATTTGGGCAACCCGAGTTGACTAACTAGTGATCCTAGTCCAGTGCCGCTTGCATCTTTTAAAAGCCATATTTATGATAATTTTTAATGGCATATTTAGCACTCACTGAAAAATACTTTTCTAATTTTCAAGTACTGGCATATTAAATAGCAAAAATATTCTACGCTAGATAACTACTCTGGCTATTTGCTCATAGACTGACTTGTCATTTTTCTTAAGTTTCATTTTTTCAGTTTTAATTAAACATAATCGCTGGGACAGAGAAGGGGAATATTCAGTCATAACTGAGTCAATATTTCTACCACATACAAATCATAATAAAATGTATGATTCATTTAAATATTATCATCATTTTCAAAAGGTGAGAGTAAGTCACTATAGTGCATATCAATTAGTTCATATGTCATTATTTTGCTTTGTTAGTTTTTTCTTGGTAACATTAAAATCTCTGTAGTCTCAAGGTGACACTCAGTAAAAACTAAAGCTGTTGAATTATTACATTAAAATGTTCATTTGATGTTTATGGAAATACAATTAAGACAATAACCCAAACAAAACATGATTTTGATGACCATTAACACTGAATCTTTAAAACTACAGGATGAGTGCTGCATACTCCTTTTAAAACTAAAAAAATACAATAATCAAGTGAATAGCAATAATGTATACCCCCATCACTTTTCTGAGCTGTTTAATGTTACTCTGTAAAGGACATTTGGAGTCTATCTCTACAGCATTGGGTGCAGCACATTTTAGGTTTAACAGTGAAAACCTAACTTTTATTTTTGTTTGGATGTGGGAGGAATGTGAAGTGTTAAGCTGAACATGCAGCCTCCAAAAACACAGTGATACACCCAGAAATGCAAGTTCCTGAATTTGTGAAGTAGCTGTGCTAACTACTCTGCTTCCATACCATCATTGTACAGTGTATGTATACAAAATACACTGTTTTATCTTCTCAAAAGGCATTTCTCTAGCTTTCTACCAACTTTTATTTAATTGAAGATTTAAACTTGGCCCTGTGTGAGATTTGTTGTCAAGAGATGAACCAAAATCCTTTTACCCAATGCTGGTGGAATAGGCCCGGACACCAGAGACCATAAATTGGATTTATTGGGTTTGGGAATATGTTACTTTGTATGTTATATTATCACATTTTTGAGGGGATGAGCTATTGCTGCCTGAATTTAGACATTAAAGAGGATATACTCTATGTATCAAGTACACCACATTTGTAGGCTCAGCTTTAATATGGGACAAAGAACAATTATTTCTGACTGATCACTTTAACACATGGGCAAACACAATATTGCAGAAGCCAATGACCCAGAGCATTGTCTTTTCAGACATAGGCACACAATTATAGTTCTGCCTTCATAATGGAAGTCAGCAGTCTTTTAAAAGCAGTGTCACAGGGAAAGGCAAGGATTAAAGAAAGTTTGAACTTTTTATAGGATTACACATAAAATATAACACTTGGTTGGGTTCAATGACCTGCTCTCGTCAAAACTGTTCTAATGTTTTAAACATAGCAATGTCATTTTATGAATAGTTCTAGTTTTTGAAGGTAAAAATATCCCTGAAATTATTGAGTACCCACAGGTATAAAACGTGAAACACTAATCTCTAATATAGCAAAATGGCAATGCACAAGCAAATGTGAATGTATTCATGGATGTCTTGAAGATGACTATCCAACTTATACTTTGAAGATTTTAAATGAGTTAACTGCTACATTTAACTAATGTAGGCTTGTATATTTGTATAGAAACATAAAGTGGAATTTAATATACATGCATATTAGGTACTATAGTGATTAAAATATGCCAAGCGTAAGTGGGGCTATATGTTTTAGTGGGCCTTACAATAGACTGGCTTCCTGCCTCTTGGTGTTCCCAGGATTGGCCCCACCCTCCCACAACCAGACCAGGATTAAGTAAGTTTGAGTTTGTTGTTATGTTCTGTTTTCTATCGATCCATTTTCCAAACCTGTTTTATCCTGAGCAGGGTCCCAGCAAGAATAAGGTGCAAGGCAGAAACAGTCCCTCCATCGCAGGTAGAACACACAGACATACACATACAAGGACTAATTTAGCATCGCCAATACATCTTATCTGCATGTCTTTGGACTGTGGGGAAAAAACTGGAGCTCTCAGAAGAAACCCATGTGCATACAGGGAGGAAATGCAAACTTCATGCAGATAGGACCTAGGATATCAACCTCAGCCTTCTTGTTGCGAGGCAACTGTGCTACTACTGTGACAACATGCTGTCCTAATGTTATGTTATGTCACAACCAAATAAAGTATGCAAGGGTGTTTTAGTGAGGTATAGGTAGATTAAATCTGCACAGTTGAATATTTTATCTTAATACAGAGATTATTATTAATGTTAACAGGTGTTTAGATAATAATAATAATAATGTAATTGTAAAATGTTCTGTAGATCCATTTCAACACATTCATGTATAATTCCTCTCAAATGAGCATCAACATAAGCAAAAGTATATAGATAGATATGTTTATGTAAATATATGTACAGGGTTTTGCCAGCTAAGTTAAAATTCAACACAATTATAATCAATCAGAATGAATATACTGTACTGTATATAGGAAGTCACTTTTACTGTAACATTGATGCCTGATGGACCCACTGTGCTGGGTTTAAATCCTGCAACTAGTTGTCATCCAAGTGGAGTGTGCATATTCCTAGTGTGTACATCTGCCTTTCTTATGTGTACTCTTGCATTTCTATCACTTCCCTAAATACATGCAGGTTAGATGGATTGATAATTCTAAATTGTCTCAGTGTGACTATGGGTGTGTATATGAGTAGGCCTTACTTTAGACTGAAGGTCCACCATACACAGATGTCTGTTGCCTTACTCACAGTGCTGTCACAATAGACTCCATCCCCTTACAATTTCATTAAGTCAGTTTGAGAATGTTATGTAATATATGTAATGTAATATGTAATATGTAATAGAAAGGATGTTTCTTTTCATGTTACTGGTTAAAACAGGTAGTCAGAAAGTAAAAGAGAAAATGTGTGGATAAATGAGATGGAATTCAGAAGTAAAGAGTCCAATGGCTGTTAATACAGCATTTTTGTAGACACCGGATATGTGTACCATGAACAGTAACCACATTAGTGGCTTCATGCATGAAGATACTTTTATATGTGGAACATCCAGACAGTGGCTTTTCTGTGGTTGGAAACAGAATGTTAATGAAAGGGGGAGACGTAACTTATGCAGACTAACAAACAGGCTACAGTTGATCAGTTACTAGTAGAGTACAACCCTAGCATCGAAAGAGGCCTATCAAAACTGTGTACCATGGAAGACTGGAAAAACATTGCGTTGTATGATGAATCATGGTTTCTGCTGATTAAAGCCGAGAACCAGAATACGGCAAAACCACCTGAGTGTACGGTTCCATTCTGAGTGACACCATTATCCGCTAATAGCGTCATGGTGTGGATAGTACTTTGGTGGCCCACATTGCATTCCTTGATGTTAGTGGAAAAATAATTGAATTCCGTATACAGTTTCAACATTAACGCTTGTTTAGTGTTTGTCCTTAAGACAATAATACCTATCTGCAAATAGTCTTTTTCAGGAAAGTAATACCCCATGACACAAGTATAGGCGAGGGTCTAGAATGGTTACTGCCTTCAGTTTAATACAGTAACCTTTCCAGTCATTCTTATTCAGCCTAATTAACCCTCTATGTTATTAGACTGAGTTAGTTGTCTAGAGTAGGCATTCACCATGTGCTAATTTTAACAATTGTGGAAAACACTTGAGTCATCAGCGGTCAACATTACTGTACCACACTTTCAACAACTACGTAAGTCATTATACTGACAAATTCATTTTCTGTGAAAAATTGAGGAATATGTTGTTGTTTAGTAGATAGATAGATAGATAGATAGATAGATAGATAGATAGATAGATAGATAGATAGATAGATAGATAGATAGATAGATAGATAGTCTGAACACACCACAAGGGCTAAAAAGGAAGAAAATTAATAAGAAACAAAAAGTTCTGACTTGGTAGTCACAGCCATAGTGAGGCATTATACGGGCATATTGGCTGTTGGTATAAAGGAGCCCCAGTAGCGTTTCTTGACAACACTTTTGCTGAATAATTTGTTGGCTGAAAATACTCAGTGTCAATGTGTCAGAGAGAGGATGTTCAGCATTGTTCATAATGCCACTCACATCACTTCTTTGCTACATCCTCCAGGGGGTCTAGAGTGTGTCCCATATCTTAGCTTGTTAATTTGGTGGGCCTCTCATGAAGTGATGTTCCCAGCCTAGCACACTACAGTGTAGAAAATTTCACTGGTCAGCATGGGGTTGTGAAATATGTAAAGGATGTCACTACCCACATAAAAAGAACACAGTCCCCTTTAAGAAAAGAATATGCTCTGCCCTTTCATATGTAGTTCCTCTGTGTTACTAGACTAGTCCAGCCTGTCATTGTTGTGCACTCTCAAATACTTGTAGCAGTGCATCACCTTCAAATCCACTCCCTGAATAGTGACTGGTTGCAGAAAAAGTCAATAGTCAGTTCTTTGGTTTTGCTGATGTAATGTGAACAGAACAGTGGATTTAAGCTATAGGAAACATTTACTATAAAGATCCATTTGATAGTGAGCATTGATCCTCTTAAAATGAACCCCAAAAAATGAATGATCCTCAGAGTGTGCTTAGCAGGCATTGTTTATTTGGATTGTAAATAACCTTAGTGGCCGTCTTCTTCTGCACATGGACACTGCTGATTTTCTAGTTAATGCATCCGGAAATCATATTCCCCCAGAACATAATATTAAAGAAGAGTGCAGTGAAGAGCTATCTATTTTTGTAGAGATTAAACTTAGCCCCAAGTCTTTTGCTACAGACATCCTCCAGTATAACTGGGTGCATGGGTTCTGTGAGGACAAGTTTGAAGATCTGCAGAAAAGATAAGAAAAAATACAAATCAATTAAAACAAGGAGGCTACCTTTAATTGTGTGCATTTTCCAGACAGGCTGTTACCTTGAAGCCACTCTTGCTCCTCTGTGTCATTATCATGTTTGCTTTTTTAATCACTAATCCATGTGTAGGCATATGGTTCCATTTAAATGTAAAACTCTTTCTTTTATATCTCTAGTAATATCTGACAGGGTCCAGTAATGTTCCATGTTTTGATATTTCCTAACCTACTCAGAAAGCAACTCTTAATTTTACAGGGTATTTGTGCTAGTGACTGCTTGGTTACATTATTATTATTATTATTATTATTATTATTATTTATTTACTACCTGAAATCCTATCAATACAGCAAAAGAACCAATAAAGATGCATAACTGAAAACTTGATTATTCAGATTTGAGAATGTTATGTTATGTTTATGTAAATTTATGCTTCAAAAACAAAGGGCCACAACCTTCATAAGTCATAGATTGAAGTGGTAACTGAGATTTCATGGCACATTTCAACAAAAGGTTCTCCCATTTAAAATATACACATCTAATTATCAGTTAAACAGCTGAGTCTTTTTAACAGATATTCCATTCCAATCGTACCGTAGCATGCTATTGCTGTTTTCTGAAAGGGTCCATACATTTTTGCAGATTATGCACACTGTGTCATATATTAGAAAGAAGACTCAGTCCAAGATTGTAAAAAAGTAGTAAATGCATAGCTATTGTAATGGAAAAATAAATACCAAGAGAATACATGGGAATAAAGAGTGACACACCCCTGGGTGACTGTTGCATATAATGAGCCCTGTATATTTTTGAAAGTGCTTGAACGTGACTGATTTCATTTTTAAAGTTATCAAACTTACATAACATTAAATTCCTTGATGAAACGGAATATTGCTGAAAACTACACCCACAAAGTGTTTCTCCAGTGCTTTGATAGTCTTATTTTATTACATTAGAAAAGGATAACAAGTGTTCCAGATATGCAACTTTGATCTGTGCAAAATGTCTTACCTCGAGGGGTGGTGGATTGAAAGTCTTAGTTAAAATATGTTTAATGGTGTTACAGTTAAAATAGAACTGAAAGCTTTCCATGTATTTTAAACCTTTTTACTAGAAATAGTTAATCTAGAAATGAGGATATAGTAATCTAACCATTTGCAATGTTGTTTCCTAAAAATACAGAGTTTACATACAAACTGTTTTTGTTGATGAGTCTTGAATTTATTTTTTGCAGCAAGATGCATTTTGGGTTTCAGGGATCCTAACACAAAAATTGATCATTTTGATAATTACACTGTAGACAGCAATTGCTTTGTCTTATTGCTTATAGAATGTCACAGTCACAGTTGGGCTCAGTATTTTATTTTCCAGGTAAATTTTGCACATGTGAAAGTTAAATATAATGTTACACCTTTTTACTTCCATTAAGTACTGTCTTAAAATAAACAGCTGCAAAACCTTCTGTCTCATAGAAACATTTGCAGAATGCTGATACTATACTGTATTGTGCATTAAAAGTACACCCTTGTGTAACAATAATATGCTTCTCTGAATTGAAAATTTATTTATAGCAAACATTGTACATTTGCACAGTGTAATACAATCTATTCAGCCCTTAACATCAACAATAAAATGGGCCAAACAAATCCCATTCCTGTCATATTTGATTTTTATCACCCAATATGTCATAGACAGCTAGGACACACTTCTGTATTTATTTCTATTTTTGTCTGTGTGGATCACATGTTCGCTCAGCATATACAACTCAAATCACTTGTAGCCCTCCGACAGAAAATGCTGTGCTTTTGTTCTTTAATAACTCCCTTTTGTGCTCTGGATGAAGAGAGATGTTTTTGTTTCTTTCACTGCTGCTTTGCCAGCTTACCATTTTTGTGTGAAAACATCTATATTTCCTCATAATGCTGCAAAAGCTTGCATGGGCAGCAGAAGAACTCAGTATAACAGTAGGACCACAAGTTGTGTGTCTTAACATTTTCCAGACATCAGGGTGCCAGTGTGCAGTATGAAATCTTTGGAATAAACATTTACTGAAGATGACTGCTTTCTGGGTAATGGCTGCATAATTGCAGATCATGTCAGGGACTCACAGAGGCAGAGCTTTCCCAACTGAACTTGATAAACACTGTTTATGAACTGAACTACTTTGGAGACTGAGGCATCTAACAGACACCTGCTGATGATGTGTGCAAATGTTTGCTTTGTTTGATTCAACAGTAAATTGTATAGAACTAAAATAGACGTTTAAGAGCCTGCTAAATAAAAAAAGAATATCTATTGGATATTTATGCTTTAAATCTTAGACTGTCTGAGTAAGTCTTAAGCTCAGGTTTATGCTTTATGTGGCTGACACCAAAGTGATGACTTTCCACTTTTGTTGGTAATCTGTTTTAAGTGGGCACAGTACTTGTATCTGTTGAAAATTAAGTTTTTCCATAGTAATTATACTGCATATCATTCTGTTGAAAATGTCTGGGGGCTTCTATTGTGTTTACTGTAATTTTAAATTAAGAAACAGTTAAATAGTGAAGATCATGTGCACTAGCTCAGTTTACTATAATAATCGAGTTCACCCATTCACTTACATTTCACTTCAGTTCCGTGTGCCGGACAGTCCCACCCAGCCACAACAAAATACGAAACAAACAGGACCCCAATGGAAGCGAGATGTGGCATCTCAGTTGGACTACCCTCGACTACCCTGGGTAAATAATGTATTTAAATAAATACCTTTTAACATAAAATGTGATCAGCTATTTAAACTGTGTTTTAGTCATTGATGTAAAGTGGTGAAGTACAATTAACTCCAGAAGGAAATTTTGTTTTCTGTTTAATACACTTGATTATAGGCAAAATTTCTGTTTCTAATGTTTTTGTAATCTTTAATATATTTCAGGTAAGAAAAGTAATGTATGTTTTGTGGATGCTATTTCTAAACTAAAAAAATGCTGGCTTCAGTAAATATTTAATAATCTAAACCTTCAAAGTAAAGTTGGCAATTTCTTTTGGATAAATGCAAAATGAAATTCTAAAAGAAGTAAACAAGAGTTTTATAATGTTTTTCACTATACAGTGTGTTGACTGCACACATGCACACACATATATACTGTGATCTAAACAGGTGCAGTATATATGTGAATTCCTATATGCATGCCAGAAATTTTAAAATATGTTAGCATGGACAGTTAATGGAATAAAAAAACACATTTTTTTTCTTTGCTATCCTTTGAAAATCAAAAACATTTCAATTTGTTTTACAAATGGCAGGAAGTGCTTGTCAGTGTAAAGCTTTATAATATAGGTACTGTAAATGAAATGCTTTGTCTCCTGGGTTTAATTATTGTAGGGCATATAAATTAACATTTTGCAGCACCTGTTTCCAGCATGGTTTCTTCTTTCTTTAGGAGATTATAGTTATGAATGCCCACATTCCTTTGGGTCTCTTCATTAAATTACAAAAACAGTTCCTAGTACAACACAAATGAAGCAGACATGTATAATCATGCAAGACGAACAACAACTCCTCTGTCCCCCTCCCCCTCCCCTTTCCTCTGCATTGTGTTTGAACCAAGGGAAGCTCTGGTTCTGTTATGTGAAGAGCAAAATATGTTGTTTAAATGGGCATCAGAACAGATTCATGTCACAGGGGAAAATCTGAATGTTTTGCCTTTAGGGCACTGGTGCTTAATCCTTTAGTGCTCAAAATGTGAAGTCAGGTAAAAAAAAAAAATCTATATTTGTCTACACACGACTTAATATGAAAATCCTTCTAAAGGAATTGTTTGCTTATGTATAATTAGAAAATGGGTCAGAAAATGAATAAAGAAATGACAGATGCAATTCAGAGTATTGCGCATTATCTCCACAGTAATTACAGTATACTAATGCAATACTTACAGAACATGTATTTTACCATACTGTACATTACACTTCATTAGTGAAAACAAACTAAGCTATAGGTTCAATATGTAGCTGAAAGTCTAAGAGCTTTTCCAACAAATACCTTAAAAATGGCACCATGTAAGCAACAAAATTCTAAAATATCTGCAAAAAATGTAGTATAATAATTATTATTTTTACACATGAAAAGGTTTCAATAGTTAATGGCATTCATATAACTGTAGACTTGTCTGGTAGTATTAGCCCAATGGCTAAAGTGTTAAAATGGAAACTTGATGATTGCCAGTTCAGTCACCAGTTTGAATTACTGTGTGAACCTGATCAAATCAATCCATTGGTCTATGTCTGGTCTCTAGAAAATGAGTAAACAAACATAAAATGTGTGACTTTTCACACATGTCATATGCCATTGCAGATATATACTGTATGTACCAATGTTCATTTTATAATACATATATAATAAATATATAGTAAATAAGAGAGAGAAATACATAAAGGTTTGGGGTACCACAGGTAACCTAATGTTCAGTGTTGAAAATAAACCTCTAAAGGAAAAAGAGAACAGTTGAAAATATTATCACTAGCGATATAATGGCCATTTTAGAGAAAAAAAGACCTCCTTCCAAGGAGGGATGTTGCATGGTCAGAAGTCTGGTCCACCATGATATAGGACTTCCTGTGCTGCTGTATTTTGTAGTCAAGGTAGAGGAAGAGATGGGGCTGCTGTTCCAGGAGTGGAAGTGACGTCAGTAGGCCCCCAGAGAGTTCTCCTCCATCCTAGGGCAAATGGAAACTGAGTTACTGATTGTATCACACATAGACGGACCAAGACTATATAACATGACATGACATGACACTCACTTGCCTGACAATATATGTACAGTATATAGCCATAATGTCATATACAGTACATTTTAAAGAAATGCTGTATATCTGAAAATATTTTCATATGTTTTAAGAATGTTACATTAAAAGTGTTAGAAGTTAAAAGAAGCCTAAAATGTACTGAAAGTGGGGACTTAAATATACTCCTTATTGAAATATAACTGACAAGAAATAATTAGATATAATGATTTTTCAATTAAAAACAGATGTTTGTACGTATAGAAGCATGTCTATTTTTTATTATTAATTAAGAGGAAAAGTCAGGTGATGCAGTGGTAGGCTCTGCTGTGTCACACTCCCAGGTGATTGGCCTGGTCACTGCCTGTATGTATTTTTGGTCCTTTCTTTTTAGAAGTCTCAAGAAAAGTCAGATGATACTGCAACATCTGAAAGACAAGGTTAAAATTTATAGGAAACTCTCAATTGGTACCTTGATACTCTGGCAGTGTGTGAGTTTGCCCTGTGATAGACTAGCACCCCATCCCAAGTTGAGCCCTGCCTTGAGCCCGATCCTGCTGATAATGAATGGTTATATTTAAATATATATAATACAGTTGCATATAAAAAGTAATAACCTGATATGTTGTTTAATTCTTCATTGTCATTGCTGAATGATATTAAATAAAATATGACATAGTAGCTTTTTAATGTACACTGTTCCATACACATTATATATAAGTGAGCAAATTAACAGATACTTGAATAGATTTTACTAGCTGGAGGCTATTTCAGTGGCATTGAGCACAAAGCAAGAACCAGTCGATTTCAGGGTATATCCTCATTCATTCAAAGTGGGCCAGCTTAGTGTCACCAGATAACTTACCACACATCTTGTAAATATGGGAGGAAAATTCAAGTAAACAGACAGTGGCCAAACAAGGATTTAAACATAGTCCTTTTGCACTGTAAGATATCAGTGCTAACCACTGTGCCACCTACAGAAATATCTTTGTTTAAAAATAAACTTATTTTAAAAAAGACATTGACTTGTTTTTATTTATTCTGTGTTTTACAGCATTTGTAAAAACATGCTTTCTGTAAACAGTGTATGTGTTTTTTGTGAGTGAGTACATACTGTATATATACTGTTCATATGTGTATGTATATGTTTGATTCACATAATGTATTAAGATATGTATTCACATACATACAGGAACATATGATTATGCTGTAGTGAAAGCTGATTACATCAGTGTCCCTATATAACTTCTCGCTCATTAGCACCTGTTTGCCCAATCTTTCACTGTTGCATAATTAAATTTTTGTGCCAACCAGAAACATTGAAGAGCTCATAAATTGTCGTTGTAAATGGTTTTCCTTTTGTTTGTTTCTTTTTTTTCCAGTCGGTAAGTATCACACATCTGGATGCGTCTAGTAATCTTAGAAAACTTGCCCTATAGCGCCACTTGAAAATGATCCTTTATGTTCAATTTTCAAATCAGTACATGCTTTAGGGCTTATAGACACTGCTAAGTAACAACATATGGCAGGCTACTGTTCTTCTAATGTTGCTTCAAGCAAATAGTGTAATTCTGCACTTGTAATGATTTTTGCAGAGAACCAGTTCTGGAAAGTAGCCAGAAGTATGAATTCAGCAAGTTATTATTATCTGGAAAAATTCCAGGGCTATTTGCCATACCCATATTTTTTTCAAATATCATTTTACTAACAAGAAATTATTACATAAAGTATTTTAAATATTACTTTAGCTGCATTTTGTAAGTGTGTACTGTATTTCTAAATGCAAATAATCTTCTACTTAAGGTTATTCTTTTTCATACAATATGCAGTATACCCCTAATGAAAAAAATGGTTTCTTTAGAAATCAAAACCTAAGTGTTTCAGTTATAGGCGAGCAGTTTCATTACAGGCTGTGGTATAAAGTGGAAAAAAAACTGTCGTCTGACATTATAAAAAATATTAGTTCTTTGTCCATCTGATCTCTCTTTCCTGAAACTCATGTAGCCATTAGTCAGAATGGCCTTTATTAAGATTAAATGGTGGCATGCAGTTCCCAGCGCTGCCAGCAAGAGGTAAAGGGAGTGAGATTTAAATTAGATTGAATTTATCCTCACAACATTCATGACGGAGCATGCAGTTGGAATTTTGAAAGCAGATGGTAGATTTGTGCTTGTGTGCGTGTGTTTGTGTTTGCGTGATTGTGTTTTAAAAGCCAAGAATTATTCAGAAACTTTGATATTCAGTGTGTGCTTCTGCCTTCTTGATGAATTGTATAGTAGCAAGAATTTTTTCAACATGCAATACTCCATGTTGAGCACCCGTCAATATCAAATATCACTTTGTCAGAAATAATCAAAGGCCTTTTTTAAAATCTTTTTCATTTAAGATTGCATATTTACATGCTTATGGATATTAATGTAGTCCTGATACTGATTTCTAGCTTGAGCACCCGTCAATATCAAATATCACTTTGTCAGAAATAAGCAAAGGCCTTTTTTAAAATCTTTTTCATTTAAGATTGATTATTTATATGCTTATGGATATTAATGTAATCCTGATACTGATTTCTAGCGTTCTTAGTAAACTTTGAAAGCATTATCAATTTTAGTTAGCTCACTTAGAAAAAAGTGTAATAAGGGACAGCACAGCATCAGCTCCTAGACATCAAAAATACATTTTATGAAACAACAGCTAAATATTTTAATGGTAAAATATTAAAACGACATGTATGTATGTAGCAGCTGGAAGCTGGCCCAGTGTTTCAAAACGCATTACTTACATAGTTTCATACAACTATTTTCCAGGCCAGCACAATACTTTTTAAAATTATTCACATATACTGAGCGAGCAAAAATGCCATAGGTGTGATTTGTTAGGGCTCAGATCACAAGTGCTTGCCTGCATGAATTTTATATTAAAGACATAAATTATTCGTTTGATTGTTTAGTGGAAAATCAATATGTACATAGTTAACTTTAGTAAACACCACCAAGAGCCTGATTGTACACCATATATGTCCCACTGTTCAAATAAGAGGTTTGTATTGACCCATGTTCAATCCATCCTGCCAGCCTAAGCACTGAATAATTAATCAAAGTACTTGATTGCAAATAGCGTATATAAAAAACAAAGTCACATTTCCCATTCACTTAAGAAATCTTTCATGTAAAGATAATTAACTTCTCCATAGCAGTACTCTTTTTTTAACCTTTCCTCTCCTCTATAGAGATTTCTATATTTAGAGTTAAATCATTTCAGCTTTACCAAATGAGAGAAGCTATGGAATATTTGCTACATAATCAGAGGAGACTCTTTTCTCATATAATTGAGATTCGGGCAGTATCACTGGGACCTAAAGAAAATTGGCTCTTAGCAGTTATTGACTCGCTTCCTCCCTACTTTAAGGACTGCAGTATACTCAGCAGCTATTTAAGTAAACATAATTATTTTGTAGATGAACTGATTAGAATAGAAAATGTTCTGCTAATGAGATGCACTAAAGAGATTTGTTTCAATTCATTGAAATGTGGTTTCCACTCAGTTTAACATTGGCAAAAAGTTGCTATTTATGTATTATTGATTTTATTAATTTCAAATAATTCCTGTTCATTGGCACTTTAGCTAGAACCTTTTGAATAATGACCATGACATATTCTTTTTAATGCAACATTTACCTTTAAAGTTTATTCAGCATGCTTTATCCTTACTAAAAGGATTGAATTTAATACAGGTTGCATTATTTATGTAGAGAAACAGTGTGATTTTTTTGGAAATTACATTTATGTACTATTTTCCATTGCTCTTTTCATAAATTGAAAAAGGAAACTAATTTAAAGAGATAGATTCATTAATTTGTATTTTTCCATCAGCATCCTTATAAAAATCACTAGAAACTTAAAAACTGCAGTACTAGCATCATTGCAAAATATAGTCATTCATATTAATTTAAGCAAGAATTAAAAAATGGATCGCCAGCTATGTCATATAAAAATAAAGTAATACATGCCATAGCATTCATAGGTTTGAAATCATTTAGAAATTTTCATGTTTTTGATAGAAATGGATACTTCTTTTTGTCAAGGTACCCTTAAATTGATTTAAACATATGGTCTGGAAATTACTTTTATTGCAAAGGGCTATTACTATTTGAAATGACTGAATTATAATTTATTATTCACATATGACTGTAAAGCCCCATTTTCAGCAGCCATTACTCCTGTTTCCTAATGGTAAACTCTCATAGCCCATCCTTAATTAATTATGATTAAATGCTAATTGCTTATTAGAGAAACCTTTGTAAATGTGTCAGCACAACTAAAATGTGTTATTCAGTTCAGTAAAGCAAAAAAAAAAAGTCTTTCTTTGGGTTGCAAGGTACTAGCATTACAAACGTTCAATTCTGGGTTCAAAGATGGACAAAACAAAATTGCGAGCAGCTATTGAATATTTTCTGCACTAGATACTGGCACATTTGTTTTCAAAGGTGAAAATGTACTGCACAAAATCATAAATACAGATGAGTTGGCACCTTATTGAAAAGAAAAAATACAGAAAAAAATAAAGGATCTAAAATATTAAAATATGTAAAGAATTTTTTGTTGTTCATTCTGGTTCAATTTGGAATTGACAGTTAACCTAACACATCTGTGTTTGGGAATTGTTGGGGGAAAATGGAATACTCATAGGAAGACACAGACAGGCACATGGAAAACGTGCAAACTCCACACATACCCAGGCTCAGGATGCAAACTAAGAATGAAGAATAAATGAGGTTAGCAGAACTACTGCATCACAGTGCCATCTCTACTCCAAAAGCATGTTACAGGAGCATAAGCAGCAGGCTAGGGCCTTTCTAAACTACATCTCTCTTCTAAACTTCATGGTAAAAAATGTTTCACAACAAGAAAAAAATCCATGTAGATAGATTTTAAGACAAAATAATTTCCATCATGTCCTTGCAGTAAAAATATTAATTTTGGCAAATAGCTTGGCCAAGAAAACAGAATTGAATGTCTGTCTGTCCTTTGTTATAAATGTAATAACTAATGGAAAATACAGAAATAACTGCTTTTTTGCACAAATGAATGTAATCTGAAGCAGGATACTGGTGAAATTCAAGACGCAAAATAATTACTTTACAAATGTTTCTAAAAGTAATGGTCTGGTTCTCTAATCCCACTTTTACCCTGGGTTATCACTGAAGTTGCATGATTTTAGTCAGACAATTTTTTGAATTATAGAACAAGGAATAACATTTTCATTAAACTGTCTACTGTCTTGATTAATCTCATTTTATCTCCCTCTATCTTCATTTAATGTTGCTGTCATGAAGAACCAAAAAGGTTTGCTTCTGCTTCAGAAGATGTTTATGCAGTGGATTTTTACTTTCCTGATTGTATTGTTAAGACTGGCTTTGTGCGCCCAATATTGACCAAGTTTATAATAATATAGTATAAAAAAAACACTATGATATTACAGTTTATTCATAATGCTTTATTTTTTAATTCATGCAAGTTCAATTTAGCAATCTATCACATTCTTGCACATTCATGCATTAATGTTACATATTGCAGTGCTTTTTGATAAGCAACATTCTTGGTTTTGATAAACAACATTTGTGGTTTTACCGTTAGGTGTTGAGAATGATTTGTATTTTTCTATTTTTCTTGGTTCAAGCATTTTAGAGCAAATAATACATACACTACCTGTCTGTATGAAAAGGGTGGATTTTTTAAGTTAACATCTGCTATTTCAAGTAACTGTATTTGAACCTTGAGTATAGTTATAGTAAATGCAATTCACAGAGAATATTACAGTTGCTTGAATAAAAAGGCATGTTGGCGTGCATGGAATGAACACATCTCCTCCTCTTCTGGCAAAGCCTGATAATAATGTCAATTTTATAACATTAACACATGATTCTTTTACACATAGTCTTGTTCCATTATGCAATTTAAAGATTACGCAGACACATTGTTGTGACTCCAGATGGTTCTGTAATGTTGAGGAACTCAGCTGGACAAAAAACAGCCTGCTGCATCGTCAATAGACTTGTATGTGGTGGCACTTCTGGGAAGCTGATTCTATATTTTGAGATTTATATTACTAACACATTCATTTTTAGGTGTTAGAATCACAAATTCACAAAGCCTTTCCTAACTTCTAAAGGGGTTGAAAATGTTTTTAAAAGCATTCTTTTATAATTCTTGAATTGACTATAGCACTGTGCAAAGGTCCAGTGGAAATTAAATCAGATTATTTGGATCCATAAGAAATTTGTTCTGTGAAATTTAAGTGCATAAAATTAAATTGTATAGTGTGATGATGTGGAGTGATTGTTTATTCCTTAATAAAGAATACTTACAATCTAATGTAATCAAACATCAGATTTCATTGGTGTGCCATATATGTGTTATATACAAAATAAATGGTTGCCTGTTACATTCAGCTTTTATGTAGGACATGCTGCATGTCTGTCTGTCAGTCTATGGAAGTGGTTGTCAGAGTTCCTAGCATCCAGTGTTACTCCTAGGGTTGTATAGCAGGTCACATTACAGAGTTATTTCACGGAGCAGTTGCTTGCATATATACATTTAACAAAAGCTATTTTGAAGTGCTTAACTGAACTATAACTCTTGAGCATCTGAGCTCATGGCTAAAATGATATGTTTGAAAAAACTCTATAATCTGCTTGGTGGCACAGTGTTTCTTGCTTCTGCCTCACAGATATAGTGTCTTGGATTTGAGTTTTGAGTCTGGATGATGTTATTGAGGATGTTGTACATTCCCTCCATGTCCCTGTGAGTTTTCATTCAGGTACTCCAGTTTTCCTCCCAGTTTTCCAAAGATGTGCAGGTTTCATTAACTGGCAATTCCAATCTAGCCCCTGTGGGAGTATGGATGCATACTACGGTGGGGCCTGTGATAAACCAGTGCTCACTCTATGGCTTGAATAGGCTCTGATCCTCCACAACTCTGAATTATATTAAGTAGTTTTGAGAATATTATGTTATATTATAATTTACTATGAATTATGATTAACTGTTGAAGTATTTATTAATGGCAAATTAACAAAATCTGCATAAAGTTTGTCTAAACATGTATCGTCTGTGACAGTAGTTACATTAGATTGTAAATTATTTCTTTTAATAATTTGAAAATGTATGTTATGTTTTGAATAATAAGCTTACTGAACTTTCCTATCTTTTGCATAGGCTATAAAAAGGCTGGTAAGTTTCAGTATTTTTCTACATTCCGATGTAGTTTATTTTTTTAAAGAATTTTTTCCATGGGTTTAGTCTTTTCAAAATAAACTCAAATTAAATAAATATATATTACCATGTACCAAAGATGGTCTATAAACTTCAGTTAGACAAAACAATAACATAAGTGAAGAAACTCTATTAAAATGATAGGTCAAAAGACATGTTAGTAATTTAATGAATAAAAGGGAACAGGTTTGTTCAACATCAATAAAAACATCCCGTTTTTGGAAGCAGTTTTAATTTTTTTTAATCACTAAGTGAAATGATTTGCATTTAATGTTTTCATTGGCAATTGATAAAATTATTATTTAATATAAACACCACAGCCACAGGGTTTTCCCCGAATGCTGATGATGAAAACCAGTGGTTTAACTGAAAACAATAGTTTATTTAAAACTTTGCTACTCATGTTTTTTGGTTTGGTTCTGGCAGGTTTTTAACAATATTATTTACATTGATATGGTATGTTGTTACAGTTTTAAAGAATATCACACATTATTGTCTTTCTTCATTATTTTGATTAAAATAGTGCAAGGTCCCAAGCCTGAAAACTCAAGGAAAGTTCAGAAGTGACATAACAGTTTTCTAAACAAAGAACAGATTCAAGAATAGTTTCAGTTCCAATTTTAGATCATTACAAACCTGTATAGCTGTATAGATATAGATGTACAGATATATAGATATTTATTATACATTTACATGACATTTTCAAAACCACCATTGTTTCACTTTTTATGCTTCTTTATACCGTCTTTAACACATTCACCCCAGATTTTCAAGGTTCAGGGTTGCATCAGGGCCATTATTAATTACTTATAATTTATTTTTCCTTACATTATCAATGAGAAACATTTTGCTTAATAATAAAGTAATGGTACAGTAGTTAGCACTCTTGACTCATAACTCCAGAGACCTGGGTTGAGATCCCATCTGGGAGACTGCCTTTGTGGAGTTTGCATCTCAGCCCAGTTTCTACTCGAGTATTTCTCAGGCTATGTCAACTGAAAGATAGACATGCCATTTTAATTGGTGATTTAACATTGGCAGTGTGTGCAGGTGTGGACCCTGCAATGTACTGGTGTCCTGACCAGGGTTTGGTTGTCGCCTTGCTGCTCGGATAGGCTCTAGCCCAATTCTAGCTGATGGGCATTTAGGAGATTTTAAGAAGAAGGCATTTCAAAATAATGATAGGAAAAAAATCTTCATTAACTCATCATGTGCTGTATTGCACAAAGGTGTATGCTTTATGAATATGTAATGTTTTTCCAGATCATATTTGTGTTTAGCACTGCATTAGTTTCAATTTAAAGTTCATGGTATGTTCTGTATTTTTCATATCCATTAAGTGTGTATATTTTAAAATTGAGTACACACAAATTTGAAGTGCATATATGAGTATGGAAAAATTGCTTTAACCAAATTGTGAGAAGTGTTTTTTATCAACAATAATAATAACTATAATAATAATAATCTGTAATGGAATGGCGCTCTGTCCAGTGTTTGTTCCTGCCTTGTGCTAGCAGGGATAGGCTCCTGTCCTCCCTGCAACCGTGCACACTAGAAAATTACACAACATATTAATAATAATGTCATTAAATAAGCATCATTTCACATGCCTCCATTTTATGGATTTCCAAGCCATGAGTTGTTAGACTCTGTTTCTAATATTTCTGTTAACAAAAACAAAGCAGTGTTGCCAGTAAAACACGTTTACTGTATGTTTTCCCAATTAACTTCTTAAAGGAATACCCCACGGAAAAATTATATTTTTTTAAATACTTGTAGTTTGTAGTGGACTGAGAAAAAATTTTAATCTCACGTTTTCATGAAGAATGAGAGAAATATAATAAAATTCAATGGTGACTCATTTTTGGGTGGAGTACAGTATTCCTTTAATGTATTAATTATTTTTCATTTGTCAAAGCCGTGTCTTCTGATACAGAGTTATAGGTTGGTGAACCTATCCCGGCAGCATCAGGCACAAGACAGAAACCAAACCTGGCCAGGATACCAAGGTACTCATCCTGATATAGAGTGGTTAATCAGCCTGAATTGTAGGTCTTTGGAATGTGGGACGAAACCAGAGTAGGTAAACAGATTATTTCACAGAGTTTGACCATGCTCCATCACACCTTCAGAATGGCGGCTTCTAATCCCAGTTTGAGCATTGCCTGTGTGGAGTCCTATATATTCATCCATCTATCCATTATCCAACCCGCTATATCCTAACTACAGGGTTACGGGGGGTCTGCTGGAGTCAATCCAAGCCAACATAGGGCAGCAAACAAACCCCAGGCAGGGCACCAGCCCACCGCAGGTCCTATATATTTCCAATGATTATATGGATTTTTTTTGGCTACTCTGCTTTCTTTTCACACCTCAGAAGCACGTAAAACCGAATGACTGATAACACTATATTGGCCTTGTGAACAAATGATTTTGGATGGATGTGAATATGTCATGTAGCAGATTCACCAAAGGACTGCATCCTGTCAGGGCAGATTTCGGCCTATGGTGACCCTGAATTGGAATAACCCCATTTGGACAGTGAGTGAAAATCGTGCAGGGAGTACACTAATAGATTTATTAATTCTTAAGAATTGGGTAATGCTGATTATTCTCTTCATCTACTATTTACCGGTTCACAGTATGATTTTCTTAATTCAGAAGAAAGTGAAATCACACAGGACAGTTATTGCAAGTTAGTTATGCAAAGCTATTCCAACTTTTTCCTTATGTAATTTAAAGTTCTTTTTCTTTATTGTTACCTGTAGCATTTCAGAAGCAGCTTACATAAATAAGGGGCCTTTCTAGTGCAGTGGGGAATTTTTTTTTTTTTTTTTCATTTCACTTCTGTCAGTCTCAGACAAAAGCTGTTGATTAGGCATTGTGCACATTATACTATACCACAGTGTTTCAGCCCTAGCTTCTTAGGTGCTTCACAATTTTAGTGTAATGCTCTATTTGTGTGACATTTTTAACTTCATGTATTTCATGTACCAACATATTTCTTGAGAATCCATAGCACATCTGTTTTGTGGCTCTAGCCTGAGGATATGTGCATAATGAATACAGATTTTAGAGTGTCACAAGCAGTCCATTATTTTGGTATTTGCATTGGAATGATGAACAAGACTGGTGTGGACATCTGATTTTTTTTTTCCTCCTGTTATTGCAAGATGCAGTGTATTTGGGTAGTGTTATGGTCAGAGCAGAGTTTAACCAATAATTGTTAAGGTAAGCAACATTGTAAGACAATACAGTGCTTCTGGTTGTAAAGTACATTATCTATTCAAATGTACTGAATAGCTACAAGCTGCCAAGCTGACTGCTGACTCTGAATTAGCAATGTGTAAGTGAGTGTGGGGGTGTGCTTGAGTGAGCCCAGCAGTGAATTGGCATCCCATTAGAGGTTGATTTCTGCCTTGTGCCCATTGCTGTCTTTGTAATGTTTGACTTGTAGCAACCTTGTATTGAAATCACAACTTAAGACCAAACGTAAAAGCAAAATAGCTTTGTAGCTATTAGCTGTAGCTGAAGCTTTTGTATATGCCTAAAAATATTTTCAGAGTATACCATTATCAAAAATGACTAAATTCTGACATAGGCTACTTAAAGATCAAATCATTCTTCAGAATTACCAATTTCTATTATGTTGTTAAGGTGCTATATTTTACATAGGCTGAAACATTCAGTTTTTAATATTGCAAAATCTGCTTAATCCATTTATGAATTGTAGAGGGCCAGGGCTTATCACAGAACCATCAGTGCAAATCTGGAACCAAGCCTAGACAGAGCACCAGACCATAGCAGAGCCTGCTCACATTCACTAAGGGGCAAAGTGGCATCTTAAAAAGTTTTGACATGCACACCTGCTGATGAAAAACCATGGATCATGATGAATTGTGATGAATTTTCCAGAGACATAAAAGTTTAGATTTGGGAATTTTCACTATTCGTAGGATGTCTTAGGCCGTTGGCAGGTTATGTGACTTCTAGTCAAGTGGAATATCAAACTTGACAGCTACAGTTGGTGATCTTGTTGCCAGAGGATGTCTGATTACACGACTAGGAATATTCAAAGCGTAATAAATAAGATGACTCTGTGATGACTTTCCAGCACAATATAACATTTCCAAAGTATCATAAGGTTGTCCCATTTTATGACAGTCAATAATGTGCTGCCTAACAAAATTGATGCTGTATAAGTGCTTTCCAAGTACGGTGAGTTCAGCAGTAAAACACAAAATATGAGACAGATCAATCTCTCTTCTGTTTCCGAGGTCCATAACATCCATGTTCCTTATTCCCTGTAACAGTATTATGTGTGTTGTACTTCCAGGTGAGCTCTCATTGGTTCTCGGCTCTCACACACGCAGAGCCCATCCCAGCGATTCAAGGCAAAATCAAGCCTGTCGAGGGCAAGTGGTAGACTGGTTGTACTGAGTCGCTAAGTATTTCAGACTACTCAACTAGCAGTCAAGTGGGCATGCAACGACTGCCTCCAACTTGTAAAATCATGTAAACGAAGTCTGTTCTTAAGATTGTTGTGAAAAAGTGTGTAATCTGACAAGGCCTTTATTGTGTTCTATGGGGACTTTAGTTTCCTCACACATCACGGGATGGAAATCAAATGTAAGGTTACATGCTCCTTGCATGAGGATCATCTGCATTTTATTATCTTGGGAGAGCATCACATGCATCTGCCCAGGTTGTAGTTCTCATCTTCTCGTTTCTCTGTCATTTGTGCTGGGTGCCCATGTTTAATGGCTTTGTAGTTCACACAGTACAGGTGTACCATAACCTAGCAGCTGATGTGTTCTTACACTCGCATGTGCAGCAGCTTTCCAGCTTTTAGTTTGGCTTACTCTCTGTCTTTCTCCTGGTACCTAGCTCTGCTATGTGCCACCCTGATGGGGCCCTTACAAAGAAAAATCTATTGTTAGCCGGATACCCCCTACACATGGGTTAATAACAAATTACTGGTAGTGTCAATGTCTGGCAATAAATTGTCTTTGACTTAGTCCATGTTTTGTGCATATAAATAAAGACTTGAATTATTTCCCAGTCTGGATCCACTTATCTCGAGTATATCTCACACAGGGGTGCTCTGTTAAGTGGTTTGAATTCCAACTTTAGAATTACAAAACGAAACTGGGCTCTTTCACTGTAAGAACTAACTCACCACTGAACCAGAAACGTAATTGTTTTCAATTATAACTATTTAAAAAACTCAATATAACTGAACTTAAATTCTGTTTGAAAACCTCTAATATACAAAGAATTTGCTTCTTTGTTTCCTACGAAGACAATCATTATATGTGATTTCAACCTGTTTTATTGATTTTGTGATTAGTATACATGTTTTGTGTGTTTTGGAAAATGTTTCCTAATCAAAATGTAAAGCTTACTTGATTAAGTGATCTTATAGTGCATCTTATACTATAATGGTAGATATCCTGCACATATTTGTGTAAAGGTAGTATTGGCAATTTTAACCTTATATAACAATTCATCCTTTAAAGATGTGAGAATTAATTTAATTGGTGAATCTAAATTGACATGTGTGAATGGGCCTTCTGCTGGACTGGCAGGAGGAACCTGTTCAGAGCTGGTTCCCACCTTGGTCTTGATTCTGCCAGGATAGGCTCTGGGCCTCCACACACCACAATTGGATTAAGCATTTTTGAGAATGTTATGTTAATTGTAGCTTTCTAATGACATGTCAAACCTTTCTTATTGAGCCCCTGACAATTTTAAATAGTGTTTTATCTGTATATAAGAATAAGAGCTTCCATAGACGATAGGCATGCATTCATACCATCAGTCCACCATTTCCCCATAACATCTTGTTAAAGAACTTGTCGTATTATTGTAATTCATCCACTGCTAATATTGCACCTAAAAGTTATTTCCAAGTGTAAATGAATGTGAAGGCAGTATCCCCAATATGATTTTAGATTTTGTGGAACTGAACCAATAAAAAAACTGAGAAAAGAAGAATCTGTACTTTTATTCCATGTTTTCAGGACTTTGACAGTAAATTCTGCTTCACTCTGACGATCTTTGACCCAATAAATGTCACAGCTGGCAGATCTTGATTTATTTTGATTTATCTGATTATTGTAACAGACTCTGGCAGCTCAACAAGCCCAAACTAGTTACTGAAACCAGTCTACAATGTAACATTCAAATTATTACTGTGTACAGTCCCCGAGGTATTCATTACAGACAAAATTGCTCTTGTTGCCTTTCATACAAGCAGAGCTGCAAAGGGAAATGAAAGGCTGCCTAGAAAAATAGGCCACCTAATTAAGTTAAACTACTCTAGCATTTAGCCTGACATCTTCATTACTCAAAATTAAAAAGCTGCTTCATTTTAGTGCACAGGTTACCATTGTTTACATTTGTTTTCTTTTAATTGGTTTTCTTCTAAATAAATCTTATGCAAACCATACATATTGCAGTGAGACAAGCAAAGCTTCTTAGGTCAGAGGAAGTGAGCTTTCTGTTGGAAACCATCTGCACGAGTGCAGGAATTAAATTTTAATCACTGCATTTGCAGTGCTTTTTTCGGCTTTCTCAGCCTTAACAAATGTTGTGTTTTAGGTATATTGTACATTGAAAAGCAGTACTGTATCATATCTTAAGCATAAATGCCCCTATTTAGCCTCAGTATGCTCAGACTATCTATTTATTGCCAGCTATGTCTGTAACCGATCTGTGGCACCCATCTTGAATCTGTATGAAAGATTAATTTAAGCAGACAAAGACATAATGGCAGAGGAATTGAGTGCTGTATCAAATGCAATGTCAGTCTTTAGTGGTCTTAGAAATGTTAGGCTGATCACCTGCAGATGTGTGATGATAGAATTTTTTGTTGTGAAAAGCTACTTTTGATTTTCTGTTAGGTAAACTTCAGAGACACTTTAATTTTTGACAATGTTGCCATGTAAACCTTTGTATGGGAATAAGTAATAGAAAGCATTTTACTTGGATAATCTTTTTTGGAGAAGTAAGGTTTTTGTTCAGGCTTTTAAGAGTTTCTACTTACAAAGAAAAAGCAACATAAATAGGTTAAGAACCAAACATAAACAATTATAACCCAAAATAGTATGATGCCACAGTACTCTCAAACAGAGACTGACCTCGTTTGTCTTTGTTGCATTGTTGCTCTATTATTTTTCTTCTCTGATTTTCACTACTGCATGACTTTTGTGTTCACAGAATTGTCTGGAAAAGTATACGGCTTTAATACAGCATACTCACAAAACTCCTGTTCATTATCTAACCCACTTTGTCCCATTACAGAAATGAGAGAGCTATAGTCCTTTCTAGAGACACTGGCTACAACAAAGGAATCAATCCCAAACAGGTTGCCAGTTTATTTCATTGGAAAAATTTAGATCAACTGATTAACTTAATTTCCATACCTTTGGAATACTCAAAAGCCCTACAGTATCCCTAAAAAAAAAGAACTGCCTCCCAGGGTTAGTTCCTGCCTTCCAGATGATATTGCAGGTATAGACCCCAGCTTCCATGACCCTGAACTGGCATAAGACATATTCAAAAATGTATTTATGTTCTTCTCTTTTAAAACACATGTAAGTTACCTTAGAACCAATACTGAATAAAACTACCAGCTGCCCATTTGAACTTTATTTACAAATTCCAAATTTAATTGCCAGACAGTTATCTCAAATAATAATAAACCATTTATTATTGTCCCTGTTCAAGCTAGACTTGCCTTCCCACCAAGGAGAATTTGCCTGCTCCTCTTGCTTTAATTCCTGTTTGGTCCTCGCCTCTCTGTAGTTGGTGGACACCGAAGGATTGGCAGTAAATTTGCTCAACCTTGACTGAAAAAGTCTGAACTTATTGTTAATAATGTATAGAAGTAAATGTTACATTTCTTCTGTGATCACCTTTATGTTAATGGGTACTAAGCCAAGTTAGGCTTAGATTCTGATATAGTACATGGCATATAACTGTGTTTATTTGCATTTAAATTTAGTGTGTGTGCACTCTTTTTTTGTTTGTCCACATTTTGTATTTGAGAGCCTCGACATTTAATATTAATCATGCTGCCCTCAGCAGTATAGTCCCCTGGTTCAGCTAGCTGGGAATAATAATAAGGTGCGAAATATTTCTTGAACTGCTCTGGCTCATTTCATAAAGCTGGGGAGAATTTCAAATGTATACTTTAGTTTCAGCTGCCACATTAATCTTGTCAATCAAAGTGAGTTTTTGTTGTTGGTTCTTGCAAATGTTCTTTCTGCATTTTCTTAATTCATTTATTGAGTTGAAAATTTTAGCGTTAAAATTTTTAGCGTTCTAATTCTGCTGTCTGCTGTATATCTTTAAAATCATCTCCTTTAACAGTATATTCTAAGAAGAAGTCAGGACTCCAGGGAAAAGGAGATATTCTGCAGTGTCTGGTACAGCACCAATCAATACTGGGCTCTGAATGCATCAGTTTAAATAGAAGAAATATGTACAATGAATGAATACTGAAATTGCTTTAGAAAGTGTGCACTACAAGACTGGTACACATCTGGGTCTGTAAGCATAGAATGATCCAGAATAAACATTTTAGTCAATGTAGTTAATTTTTTTAAGAGTACTTGGATTTTTCTTCAGTTTGACTGCCCTAACATTATAAATGTTTAGGAGACATTTTAAGCTTCATCAGGAATAGCTGCAAGATTACTAAAATGATGGGAAAAGGGTGGTATGTCTACACAATTAAAGGGAACATTTAGTTTTATTCATAGCAACTACCTAAAGCAATGGTTCAGAATATACAGTACACTATTCTATACTCTTACAAAGGTTATTATAATTCTAAATTGTAAATGTATTTTTGAAAAGTATTGCATTCTCGTGTCTACCATTGATCTGTTGGAACGTTTCAAATCAGCAACATGTTACAAATAGGCAATCAGCATTCATTTAATGCATCATCTTTCATTTTGAGGAACTGTGGTCCATGGTCTTTATGGAATATGCATAATCATAATCAGTCTCCCTGCTCCTTTATAGGCATTCTGTAATAAGAGACAGTAAGCAGCAAGGTCCATTAATGTAGCAGAATCTCATGATAGGCTGGAATTGCTTAAGTTAACAACATTGACGCACAACCATTTTCATGTCTTGTTCCATAGACAAAAATGGGTAGACTGGCCAGGATAACAAAGGCCAAGGAACCTCTGATGTAGATAGGGGAAGGTCAGCAATAAAGTGACATAATAATGGCCACAATTTATGGATAACAAAAGACAGCTACACCGGTCAGTGTTGATAAGGGTATTATAAACAAATGCTGGGCTAAATTGATGATTTGTTTATCATTAAAATGTATGGAGGCACTAAAGCTAAATGTTTAACCTACAACAGCAGTTTGATGTATATTTGAAACTATCAGAAATGTATTCTGATCACAGTTTACCCAGAAAATCTTTAGGATTCCTGAGAAAATGGCTCTTAAAGTGTAAAACGGTCTTCTGACTCATAACAACAAATACAGTATTATTAAACAAATAGCTCGCACCAAATTTTGTACATTGTTGTATTTTTAACATATTGTTTAAATATTGAAGGTCAATGTCAGAAAAGATATGTGGACCTCTATAAAAGAGTGTAATTGGACAGAGGGTAATTAGTCCAATCAATAAGATAATATTAAGTTGTGCATTTGAAGCCCCTGCCCTGATAAAATAAATCCCGCCATTGTGGTGTCCTGTACTGCTCTCAACAGAGACATGAGATTGGTTGAAGAGTAGCATGACTTAATAAAAAGAAATTTCAGAGGACCTCAATGTAAGAGATGTTGAAGCTCATAAAGATAGAAACGGCAACAAAAGCATTTCTCTAGCCGCATGTAGTCAGACAGAATGTGTACTCACAACAAAAAAATAAATCCTGGTGCTGCTTTCCCTAGGATTTGGCATGCTGCAAAGTTCACTGTAACAGCACACCATGCAGTGATGACCTAATCGAAAACTGGACAGTGATGAGAAGATGGGCAGCATACTGGTCCGTTTAGTTAGCAGACTCAAGCAACCCGAAATGGGTGCAGCTCCATCTGAAACATTTGCTGCAACTGCATTTGTGGTAGTAAGAAAATGTCTAGGCCATTAAAAAATATTACTTGAAGCATGTAAATAAAATATGGTATTTTAAAAAGTGGCATGAATAAATATGCCTTGTGTTGAATTCCGCTTTGAACAGATTTTATGGCTTAAGTGTTTTGAAGTTGCAGATGGTTTATTAAATTAATAATTCAGAATGCCACATTCTCACAAAGTTTGCCAGCAGTGCATTAAGTTAAAAAAAAAGTAACAGCCGCTTTTCATTAAGTGTTATAAGAAACTAGTTAAAGGATATAAAACAAATGTATTTCATAAAATATTTCTTGTTTTATACAAGCTTTAATTGAAACATTGTATCAAAGCTTTAATTAAAAATGGCAAGTCAGCAACAGAAATGTGTACATTGAATGTACAAACAATACAAATATGAATTTGACATTAAGAAGGAAATTTAAACTTAATTAGTATACTTATAAGTTCAATGTATAAGTTACAGCTCTGCTTTTGATGTGAAAAACTTGTGTTGTTTTTTTGTCATTTAAAGTCAAAGGTTTGTAGGATTCACAATAGATATTTTATCACTTTGGTTTACATGGAAAGGCACATTTTTCAATGTCATCCCACTGATTTTGTATTTTTTATATATCATCTAACCTAAATCATCTTTCTGCTTTTGTAATTCTTATTTTTTGAGATGTGTTTTTTTATACTTGGCAAAATTATCTGTTCATGATAGTTACGTTTCACTCCTTTAATATATCTTACATGGCACAGGAATGGCTGTTGCTCTTCATTTGCCTTTCATGCCATTGACTTGCCACAAAGTCAAGTACAGTTAGTAGCAGGTAATCCAACTTTTTCAATATAAATATAGTTTTGCACAACAAGCAAAATACATATAACAAAATACAACATCCATCCATCCATCCATTTTCCAACCCACTATATTCTAACTACAGGGTCACTGGGATCTGCTGGAGCCAGTCCCAGCCAACACAGGGCACAAGGCAGGAAACAAACCCTGAGCAGGGCGCCAACCCACCGCAGGGCACACACACCAAGCACACACTAGGGACAATTTAGAATCGCCAATGCACCTAACCTGCATGTTTTTGGACTGTGGGAGGAAACCGGAGTACCCGGAGGAAACCCACGCAGACACGGGGAGAACAACAAAATACAACATCTATAATAAAACTAATTTTTCACAGTGTGGTATGTCAGAGTTTGCATTATCAACCATAGCTTAATAAACCAATTTTAGGAAGTCAGGGAAATACCAATTTTAATAAATGAATTATATGGAAAAATGTAATTAAATTTGCCGCAGCCATTCAATAAAAATGAAACCAGCTTTTTTATGTCAAAAATGAATACTTTTAGAATGCATGTCTACATTTTACATACAGTACATTTTTTCATTAGGTCACACAGACCTGTCTAACCACTCTGCTTTGTCCAGATGGTCTCCTTTAACATTAAGCTTATGTTAAACTTATTTCAAACAGAGATTGAGGCCAGATTTGTAGGACATAAAAAAACATGAACACTAATCTGACAGAAGTGGTATTATTTGAAGCTGAAACTATGCAAAAACTGATTTGCTTTCCTAACCTACCCCACTTTGTTACTTGTTGACCCCCTATAAAATTATGCCCCAGAAGTGTTGAAGCTTAGGTTTTGCTGCTCAGCATATTAGAAAAGCTGTCTTCCGTGAGTCGTAATGTGTAGATTATTGGTTTACATTTACTGTTTTCCAGATAAAAGTAAAACAGTTAATCACCAGAAAAATAATGTGTTTTGGTAGCCCAATTAGTCCAGTACAACAAACATACTCCTGTAGCATCGCTCTTAATGCAGAAACCACACTGTATGGGTTGTGAGTACCCGTATGACCACAATTTAATTAATTTAGCTATCTTTTTAGTTTAATTTCACTTTATTTGGTTTGTATTTTATGCTTTGTAACTATTACCTACCGTATATGCTGAAATTTCTGCAAGGATATACACATTTATCTTATGACATACAGACCTGCAAGAAAACAATGACTTGTAACAGAAGAAATGGTGTTTATGAGACCTTCACCTGCATCCTGGATGGAATTGTTCAAATGCACACATCTACATTTATTTACCATATATATGGACTTCAAAGTGGAGCTTAGCCAAACAGTCTTGCTTTTCATAAACTCATATGTGTTCTCTTAGAAAGAGGGAGGCAGAAAATAATTTGGAAAAGGACCAGAAGATAAGATGTGGACAGGAAAACAGGCAAAGATTCATAACCAAGACGTCAAACACACTGTTGTCAAGCCAAAAATCAGAATTTTAAGTCAAGGTCAAATTTTCATTTGCAAGGATTCATTTGCCAAGAACAAAATTAAAAGTAAAATATGCAGTGTCTTAGTTTTGACTCTGTAAACTTGGATGAATAGAAAGTATTTGTCATGACCTTTTTTACTTATGATCCCGTGATGTCACAGCCGTTCACTTCCAGGTCACCCACCTAGCAACACTGTAGCAACTACTACACAAAATGGTTTGACCTGTGAAAAACAAAAAGTCACCAAAATAATTACGTAAATGATAATAAAAAAATTAATTAAGGGAAACCATTATAAGAATTGGTTTCTGCATGTTCCAAAACCTAAAATAACTAAAAGGTCCACCCAAGTACTGCAAGAATTCCACAAAAAGTCAGAAATTAAACCAAATCTTAACAACATGTAGCACACAAATTCCTCATATTATAATGACAACTAGAGTAAGAAAAACTTTTAAGAAAATCATGACACTCAGTTCTACATAACAGAAGATAAGGTTTTAGCTGTTCAATATATATAGTGCAGGTAGCACCTTAAAACAGCATGATCTTTCATGTATGAAATCATGATAAAGCAATAAAAATACAGTACTGTAGTTAAACATTTTTTTCAATTCTAATTTGTATTTCATAGTAATATATTAATAAATAACAGAATAGTAAAGGCTGAAGTTAAATATTGTAATCGACACATGTAATATACTTTGTTGTGTTTGTGCAGTTACAGTTAGGTATGTGTGTTGATATTTCAGACAAATGGTGATGGTAAAGGGCAAAAATAAAGGGATTTTCATTATAACAGTAAACATTCAAAGGTTTACACTTAAGGAATTCCTTATTGTACCTAAGAATTAGATTCAATCACCCAAGAAGTACAAAGCTCACATAATAAGAGCAATGTACCAGCCAAAGGCCATTTCAAATTTGATAGCTTTTCCAGCAATTTTCAGTCATAGCCTTCATTTACATAATCTTAACATGTTGGAGGCAGTTAATTGCTCACTCCTGTGAAACCAGTCTTGTAAAATGAAACGGTTCAACTAGTCCACAGCTTGCTCAGACAAAGTCACACAGGTTTGGTTTAGTCATTAGTTGTCAGGTTGGGCTTGTGTGCGTGAAAGTTGACAACCGTGAATGCTAATCCAAAAGTACAATAGGAATCACAGGTGTTTTGGACCTTATAAACAGAAGAGAAGCTCATCTGTCTGATGTCTCTTGTTTTATGTACCACAACAGAATGGAAAAAATAAGGAGGTGAGATTGCAGCTGAACTCACTATACCTGTTAACCCTTTACACAGCACTGGCTCTGTCAGGGAGCATATTATTGGCTGTCTCTAAAATGGGCGAGCACAAAGCTCAGCACACAGTTGCTAAATTTAACATGACCTGTTATTTTTCAGTTGTGTAAATTGACATGATCTGGCAACAACATCAGCAGTGCAGTTGGCAAGTCTGACATACTCAACGACTAGAAGTTGTATAATGTGAAATCAGCTTAAGATGAACAAATGAAGCAGATAAAAAGCAGCAGAGGTTACTGTTCAAAATGCTCAGATGGTAAGCGTGGTTCGCCGGTTACAGCACACCACTTGCTAAAGCATCTCATAAGAGGTAGAAACCATGAAACTGTCTGTGTCTACTTTACAAATGTTACTTCTATTAAAAACTCAAGAAATGTACTTTTTTTTTTGGCCCGTCAGTTGTTAACGGGTGTTTTACTAACAGTTTAATATTATATCTATTCCAGATATTCTTAATACAGAGTCTAGAAAGGTGTTACTGCTTCAAGTATATACATGTGCTGTTTTGTCCCGCCATTTCCTTGGGTTTTACTCCCTGGGTCAGTTTTCATCCTCTGTTTATGAAAGTCACTCCTTTCTGAAACCACCTTTCTAAATTCAAAGCAAGGAGTCATAGACTATAGTGGTAGAATCTGAAACCCAATCATGCAAACACACACACACGCTCATGTAGTGAGAATTTATAGTCACCAGATAACTACCATACATAGTTTTAGAATATGGGAGAATAATGGAGAAAAATAGAACACACTGTGAACATTTTTAAAAATCAAACAGATAGTGACTGACTGACTAAGGGATTCATGAACAGTCTCCTTGAATTTTATTACAGCAGTGCTAAATGCTTAGTCACCATACTGCCTTCAATTCAACATTCGTCAGTTTAGATTTGCATGTCCAGTTGTGTTTTGTTAAAATTCGACAAGCCTGTTGGAGGCTTTGTGTTACCAAGAAACACTTGTGTTGATGTATCTGGTGTGTTTAAAGTAGAATATTGGAAACCAGAAATTATTTTAAAGATGCTGTAGATAGCAGAAGGTGTTACCCGTTATTTTTGTCACACGTATAGTTAGTGTCAACAACCAGTTGCAGGCTTGTAAAACCATAAATGTAGCAGTGGTAACAACACCAGTAATTTAAGTTTTGCAGAAGAGCCCAGTGCTTTTTCAGTTTACTCTGTATTTTAGAGGAATAGCAAAATATAATAAGTTAGGAAAGAATAGTATAAATAGTAAAGGAACACTGACTATAAGGCCTTTCTCAATGCATGAAAAGAACAAAATCTTCATCTGCTAAATATTTAAATATATATTTGAAACACATAGTAAAATATGAAAATGTGCCACCTAGACATTATTTAAAATACTGTTTTGTTCATCAGAATTGTGTTTATGTTGGCATAAAGGCAGAACTTATTGGCTCAGTGAATGTTTAGCCATAAGAGCTGAATAGCTGGACCTTTTTAAGAAGAGAATAAATTGGGGCCTCTTGTCTAGTTCAAAAAAGAAGTGATATGTTTGTCTTGAACTGCTAGAGATTGTTTTTATCTCCTGCTAGTGCTTCATGTTTCTTCAGTTTTATTGTTCTATCAGAGAACTAGCTCAATACTAGGTGAGAATATATAGGTGTATCTTGTATACATTTGTTTTGTTCTTCCAATAATATGCTGAAAATCACCTGGAAAGGCTCAACCCCATGAGATCAACTTAAAAAAATCCAGATGTTATAGTAGGCCACATGCCTTGGATAAATATTACATTTACAGCTTTGAAGAAGTAAAAAATGTCTTACTAGATATTCAACCAAAGTATTTAATTTGTGTTCTACCACTTATGACATTTTTCAAGCAGACACCCACCAGTTTTAAGAAATGTTGCTAAATGTTTTGTTTCTACCTCTTTTTATTTGAACTGAATATTTCCCTGATCCACTATACTGGGTCTGCATGTTCAGTATAGTTTACTATTTTTTACTTATTTTGTGTTATTTACAGCAACTTATTTAGTATTATTTTTATAACATTTATCTTCATTTCTATGTACAAAGCCTAATGGTTATACTGACTATGAGAGATACTTTATAAACATAAAACTTTTGCTTGAAAAAAAAAAAATAAAAAGATATATTGAACATGTCTTGTATTTTGTCAACCATTGAATAATAATTGATGTTTAAAACTAGGCATTTTTTGGCTTGCATTTTTGGGGTTTGTTTCCTATTTACATACGAAAATCTACACCTCATTATGTGCCTGCAGTTATTTCACAGCTATACTGTTTCATTCAAAATAATTATTAAGTGGATGTCACTGTAGAAAACTGGTTAAGACTGCTCCCTCATAGCTCCAGGGGTTGGTTTCACTCCCAGGTTAAAGTTTGTCTAAATGCAGATTGCATGTTTTCCCTGTGTCCTCTTGTGATTGTTTTATCTCATCTCCAAAAGAGAAGCATCTTAGGTTTGATAATAAATATGTTTATGATTTTCTACTGGTGATGGACACGTCCACTATTGATTCCCATTTTGATCCCGATGCATCTGGCCAAAATAGACCCTGACTTTCCCCAGCCCTTAAATATGACAAACTGTATGGATAAATAATTATGAAACCTGTAGTATGTATGTTGTAAAATACAGCAATACACCCTACGAAATATTAGACTGCTGGTTTTGCTTTCTTTGGTAGCATAGCTTCAGTGTCAAGACAAAAAGTTTGTGACTTTTTGTGTTATATTTTAATTGATAAAGAAGAGATTAAACTTTCTTTGACTCAACAGTAAAATTCAAACTGATAATCTTTGTCTTATCTAATGGGTTATGGAAATGTTTGATCATGTTCAATTATGCTACAGTTTTTTTTGTCTCAACTCAATCACACCAAATTGTTGTATCCTATAAGCTTTTAAAGCTAGAAACATGCTGAAGAATGACACATGCCTCTCTTGTAGTTTTAAAAGCTCACACAAAAGCTTATAAAAGCTAAATTATACAGATTGGCTGGCCTTAATGCTACATGATAGTGGTTTCTTGTTTGATCCTCTCCTGAGTCCAGAGTGGAAAGATCACCTTTCCCTCACTTTCAAGTCTCTGCCCATTTTTCCTGTTCTACCTTACCTTCCAACTCTAGACTCAGATACCCCTTCACAGGGAACAACCTTTAAACCACATGTGGGTTTTATGATAGTCTCAGGTGTCACATTTACACTACATTCACATGCTACCGAACAAACGGTAAATACGAGTTTCCAACATGAACGCCTTACGAATTCAGAGCACTGTTTTGGACAATTCCAAGTTGTAATTCAGTGCAATTCAGACCTTTTACTTCAGTCGATTATATAAAATCAAAAATATAACCTGCTCAGAAAGAAATGCATTTCTGTAGTCGAATTGCATTTGAAGCGGAGTGATACACATTTAATACATTTGCTTTGCTCTGTATTTTCATAAAAAATGCAGTCTATCTTGAATTTCTTTTTTTTGTAGAACTAGTAGCAAATCAACAGCAACCTTGCGTATCTCGAAGCAGTCCAATCAGAAACTCACATGAATGGATTAAATGGGAAGGGGAAAAGTCATAAGTTGGAGCTTAAAAAATATAGCATTTAAATGCAGCATTAATGTTACAAGAGGATCTGCAAAGCCTTAGGATCTCAAGACTGCAAGAGCTCCCACATTTGTGTTTTCTGTATTAAGCTTCAGCCTTCCTCTTCTCAGGGAGAACACCATCATTGTTATATGTGCAGTTAGAAGAGCTTGCATTTCTTCAGCTGCTCTTGATTTTCCATTGATGTAGAGGTACCCTTCGATTGCCAGTGTAGGTCTCTTTATTTTTCACTGCTTCTCTCTGTATCCCCTATCCTTGTCATCACAATGTCCTCCTTCCACATGTCGATGAGTTGCCAGCTTAGCAGCTCTTCATGTTATGTAAAATGTAGACCAAAATATACAATGAAATTGACTGAATGATCGTGTGATTAAGAAAAAGTAAGTACATAGCATGGTTTCATTGACTGGTTTATATCAGTATTTTATATTTCAATATCAGCTTTCACTAGGGTATTTCTAAACTCATTTCTCTCTTTATAATCAGTGTGCTGTTTTGTTTTTATTAATTTTGCGATGTATATAAAATGATTAAATAGAGTCTCAGACTACCATGCTGTTACTGTATGTACAGCTGAATTGATTTGACAGTTTGTCCAATAGAAATAAAACAGTGTATTGTACGTCCATATTGAAGATATGCAGTAAATTAGTGAAGAAAAAACAACACTTCATTTCTTAGATGCAACTGAATATTTAAAACAAAACTTTAAAAGCTATTCTTATCTGACTAGCATGACTAGATACAGCACATGATTATATTATTTTGTTGTCTCCCTCTGTTCTTATAAATGATTCTTTGTTTGCTGAATAATTATGCACAAGTGTTTATGTCTAACTATAATGTTTATTTTTGCTGCAGCAGTAATTTTAAATATTTAACAATAACACAGATAATTAATGAAAAGTGGGAAATGTACTACTAACTGAACCAAGAGCAATGTTGACTTGGCAAAAATAGGTAAAGCTCTTAAATATAGAAAGTAACAATTAAATATGAGTAGCATGACTGAATAATATGTATATAAACACTACCATGGACCAACAATTATAGTTGTTCCTTATTTCTTGCAATATTTCACTGCAGCTTCAGTTGGCTGTTATGTTAATGAATGGTGGCTTGATTATTGTCTTTCATAATAAACATGCTGCAGTCGTTTTGTGATCACAGTTTCTAGTTTATTACTATTTTTGGCCCATGAAATGTGGTTGGAGCTAACTTTACATGGTGTGCCACAGTTAAAAGCATTGAAGTTCCAGCTTTGTATTCTCACCTGATTTTTCATAATAATTATATTATCAGAATGCAAAAATATTCCATACTTTGTAAGGTTTCTTGAATAAAATACTCTCTAGGTATAATTGTTTCAGTGAATGTGATATATGCTAGGCAAGCAACAGAAAAGACAACAGAATTGGAAAGCAAGTCATTATTCTGTCATATACAGAGGAGAAACTTATGACTGAGATCAGTCTTAAATGTTGCTTTTGGTGACTTTGGTACATTATTGAAGAAGTTGATTTTGGAGAATTCTTTTTTCTTAATGTCAAGTAATAGCACATAATGTCCCACATACTCTTGGATCAATGAAGGCTACCGGTTGAAACTGTTAGTCTTTCTAGGAAGTTTAGTAATGTAATCTGAGATCACATTGGATGCAACTGGCCATATACACAACCTTAAAAAATATGCTAGGATTTTTATTTTATTACATCTGAATCAATATAACTCTTCCAGAAAATTGCTGCTTCATTTTTAATTTGATTCTATAACAGAGTGCTATTATGTACATTAAAATACATTTTTTCATTGGCATTAATGCATTATTTCAAATTTATAGTAACTGCATGGCACAGCTGTGTTAGTGGGATTTCTTGTATTGTTGCATAATGACTGTCATTGGTAAGTGCCAGTGGAAAGAATAGGAATGCTAAAGTGCAGATCAAGACATCTGTTATTCATTGATTTGAGTTACCAAGGATATAAATGCTAACATATATAATAATGCAAATATTCATAATACAAATTAAATGTTTTGGTTCTGAGTCCATTTGCCATAACCACATACAGTATCATGGGGAGGTGGCTTTGGATAGAAGTAAGGGGCCAACCATACATAAGACAATCAAGGTCTTATTATGAATCTGCGCACTTATTTTGTACAATTGGATACTCATTTATGAAGGAAGCAACTATATTACGTGCTTGAAATATTATATAATACTTTAGTTACTCCTTCAGTGGCTCAGTCCTCCTCCGTAGTGTCTTTATTAGGTGATTAATGTTTTTTACTTGACTAAGATACAGAGTCCTGGTTGTTTTATTTCACTCTAATGTACACTTACTAAGTAATGAGTATTTCCAATTGGTGCCCAGCCGTGACAAGGCACAAATGCCTAACCAACTTGCCGTAGAAAAGTGATCATCTAGGATGTCTAGACTGAATCCTGCAAAGGGCCCCTCTACCAAATTAAAGGAACACTCAGTCCCTCCATCCCCTTTATTTTCTGCCTATGAGCTAATTGCATGCTCTTGAACAAAAAGACACACATGAACCACTTTTTAAAGAGTTTCAGCTTAGTTCTCCTAAAGCTATGGGCATCTTAAGGTTATTTATCCAAAACGGTACAGCTAGGAATATGGAGTTACTGTATTCAGAACACCCCTTGTATACTCCCTCAGAAGCAGACTGTTATCAGAACCTAACTTGATTTTAAATGGTTATCCATTCACTTATAATCTCCATATATCTTTGTCGGGTCAGTTGTTTTTAGTCTCGCTGAGAATCACCTGATGCTGAGAAGTAATTCTGCCTCTTCAAAAGTGAAGACAATGACTGGTAGAACCATCAAAGACTATTATTTACATAGTGCCCTGAAACTCACAGTTGTCTTCAACTGGCTTAAGACAATACACTTATTCCATGGTACAATTCATATTGCAATTTTATTGCTTCAAAATACAATTTTCCCATGATATGAAATGTTCATAAAAGAAATGTACTGCATGTTTAGTGTTACTTATTATTAGACATTCATAAGGTGAAACACTGGAAAATACCTTTAAATCAGTGCGCAAATACACGTTTTAATGTATTGCTTTATTAGCTCTTTCTTTTATAAGAAAATAAAATAATCTTAAATATTAACATAAAATATTTGAACTGCAGTAGCATAAGACGTGTTCCATGTTAATTAGCACATGTAAGTAAGAATTTCACTGAACTCTGTACATGTTCCAATAATTATTTTATAAACCAATAATATAACGTTCCGCAAAACAATCCACATGTAAATTTATCATTTTCTTTTCTGAGTTAACATCAAACGTTACTCCAAGAATGACTGTGCATTTTTTTTTTTTTTTTATCTTGAATGCATTACAGACCTGGTAGCTATGGGTACTGACTGGATCTATGAAGAATAACATTATATTCCATTTTAAGAAAAGTGAGAGTCTCAACATTCTGCATGAAACTGAAATCTGTCTGCTGTGACAATATCCCCTTTATTCACTGGATACAGACATAGCAGGGCCAAACGTATGAATTGACAAGAAAATCAAGCACTGGGAATTTGGCTGCTTTTTCTCTCCACTATCCAATGGAAGTACTGTAGAGAAATGCAAGATCCACTGCTGAATAATTTCTCCTTTCTGTAATCTACCCCTATTTCTGAATGTATCATTGTCTTGAGCATTCGTTTTCACAACCGCACCTCATGAGAGCTGTAGTAATTATATCTTGCTTCATCCAGCAGCATTTAAGTATATCATGAGACCTGTTCCAATATGTTGGTAAGTTTGTGCTTTGAAAGTCCCTATAAAGTTCAATTTGAAAACAAGCATGTGGATGCAGCTGTGCATTAATGAAACAATGTTGTAATTTGCTGTAGTTATCCGAGGATGCAATTCACTAAATTAGAGTGTCTGCAAACCACTTGACTTGTGGTCCCAGCCCACATTCACGTACAGTGATGTATAGGTTGTGTGCCAACAACTTTCACCTTCATATCATTACACAGACGGCTGTAACAAAATGTGTTTAGTTTAGTGTGTTATAACTTAGTTCAGGTTTTTCAATCAGATTTTAAAATTCTCAGCTTTCGACAAAAGACGTTTCAGTCATCTTTGTGTTTCATTTCACTGTGGTAATATCATACATCACATGATACAATGCCACATTTCATGTTGGTAGTATTTTGTAGTACAAAATTCAATACAATTCAATTCAATTTTTTTTGTGCCTATTTTTTAAGTGATCTTGCTGCAGCTTTGCCCACTCCTGGACAATTTTTTTCTGGCGCTTACATCCACTTACTCTTAAGCTCTTTCTTATAGGTGTCTGGTGCTGCTTTACATCACTCCAGTCTGTCCAAACATGGGTTCCCACCATAAACTAGGTTTAACCAAAAAAAAAAAACGGTTTTATCCTTTTGTCAAAAATACTGTGTCATCACTAGGAGGAATAATTGAGAAATCCTGTGAATCCGTATATTGCCAATTCTGTAAAAATAGGTAAAATAAGAAAGGTTTATTATAGAAAAATAAATATAACAGACAAGTTTACAGTATTGGAAGTACACTATATTAAATGTAACAGAAAATAAACTCCTTCAGCCACTTCAGGATCTCCTACTGTGTGCTCCATTCCCTAAGTGTCAGGAATGGTTTTTGGTCCAAATGCTTACCTACAACTGAGTATTTAACCAAAAGGAACTTTTAGGCCTTAGTCAAGAACCTTTTCCAGGGGCATTTTGGGAATAACTTTTAAAACTCTTAGGCCTGTCTTTGTTGCATTTTTCAGCTGCATGCATCCCAGAAATCTTAACCCCTGCTCCTACTTAAAGGGGCTGATAATACCTTGTTTGCCTCGATGTATCACAACATCTAGTCCTGAAGTAAATTTTCTTAATTTATCAAGTCGCTTTGTGTTTTTGAAGGAGGCAGTAGTGTGACTGAGTTGTCTATGGGCGCTAATTTGTTTAATTTTCATGTGGTGTCCCTGTTCATATTCTGGCATTCTTTCATCAAAAAAACACCAAAACCACCATCAGGTAGCAATATACATGTTTTGCAATGCATGCCTTGAAATCAGTATGAAAACACAGGAACAATCTTGTAATTATTCATTTGCTACAATTCACTTACAATGGCAGCCCTAGCTATTGATGAGTGGTGAGATTTGGGCAACTGCATTCCTTAACTGTGTAGTGTGCCTCCCATGTAAAACGTCTTACCTTGCAAGCTGTTTTGAGATGCAAATCTGACAATGTCTTTATATAATACTGTGATCCTTCCTCGACCCCAAAACAAATGCATTCTTATAACCCTTACCCTCTTTTAATGATTTAAATACAGTGTTGTGCTATGCAAGTAACAGAGTTCTGACCTTCTACTTATAACAAAAAATGTGACAAAAGTACAAATAAAAATGCCTTATTTTGTGGGCATGCATTTATTAAGATTTAATTTAAATTCTGTATGTATTGCTTTTTTGTTGTAAAATGATGACCTCTGCATTATTTAATTCTTTATTGCTACTAGTATTGTATGGCTGCCGCCTCTCTAAAAGGGGACCACTCACCATCCACAATCAGCAACCAATGCCCCCTGCTAACAAAAAATTTCTAGAGGAACATTTGACTCTGGGACTTTCTGCCTAATTTATGACACATACAGTAGAAGACTAAAGGTGGCCGTTGCCTGTATAAACTCTGCCAGGATATCTTATGGCGCCAACTTTTGTAGTGAGCAAAATAAAACTGCTTGTAATCCTGGTCATGATGGGGTTCTCCTCCACAAAAGTCACAAGTCACATCATAAAATGAATTATTTATTATTAATAATATAAGAAACGGGACTTTTTAATCATGTGTTTATGTACTTTTGACATCAACTTTCCCTTTTCAAGCCAAGATTTACTTTTAAAATGTTAGCAGCAACACAACGATTTTGAAATTAAACTCATTAATCAGCTAGGCAATGAGACAACAGAATAAACACAAATTGAAAAATAATAACTAGATTAGGAAACTGCTGAGTATATATAAATCCTGCTCAGTTCCATGTTAATGGATTTTTGATATGAGCAAGAAGATATATTAACTCAGTATTATTCATGCATTTTTATTCTCCCTAATGATTTATTAATATTGTTTAAAGCAAGAGGGAATACATGTGTTTGACCTCAGCATGGTGAAGTTTTTTGTAAGCTTTAGCCTGGACACATTACTAAACTGACTTTAGAGTGCACTCTGCATAAACAGAGCTAACAGTTTAATTGTCGGGAAGGTATTATTGTTGATATTATAGCATGGAAAGATGTATTAACCACAATTCTCAGAAAAGCAGTAGTCCATATTATCTAAATGTGCAAAGCTAGTAAACTTGGAAATGGGCTGTGCCTTCCGATAAGAATCACAGGAGGATGTTGTTAATGACTATGATTTGGTGTGTAATGTGTTAATCAACTAAATGCTGATTTCAGCAGTTCTTTCACTGTAAGAAAACAAAGTGAAATTCTGCTTGGGTCAATGCTTTCCACAGTGAGCCTGATGCATTGTAGCACAATTTCACTTGCAACTCAAGATGAACCATTCATACATAAAATATTGTTCTTTTAAAACAGAGCCTAAGTATTGCAGTGACTATTAAACCTTTTGAATTTTTAAGGAGACCCTTCTTTTGGAATCCATGTGGTTACATAATGACATTTGAAAGTTAAAAATTTGAATAATGAAAGTAGGTTTAATACTTGTTATTTGGTTTTGCTTATTTTCAGATAAATACTAGCAAATGTGATACTTAAAAAAGCAACATTAAAGGAAAACAAATATATCAAATGCAAACATTTACTGTGTAAAAATGCAAATAAAGCTGGAACAGCCAAAACATTACATTAAATATTCTAGATAGTGCCTCTTTATTTTCTTCTTTTATAATCTTAACACTTAAGTGTGGTCAAGCTGTGTCATTTTAATTTGGTTACTTTTTTAAAGGCCATGATTATCTTGCTGCTGTGGTATTCTAATTAAGCAATATTTTCTCTTGAATGATTCAGTGAGATTAGGATGAATACTGGGGTTAGTGAGAAAACATACAGATGATTCCTAGTAGTAGTTTTTGGATAAGTTTGCAACTTGTATATAGAATGTAAGATGTCTTTTGAAATATGTGCTGGCCCTTAGCTAATATGTGTCTTTGTACATACTAGAGTACATATTGTACACTGTATTTAAAATAATTATTTATTTTTCCATTTAATGTTATTTTGTAATGGTTTTGCTTTTACAATTAATTTCATAAAGAGTCTCTTGGAACAAACTTGATCAAACCTGAGACAGAATACCCAAAAGTAAGCACTTCTTTTACCATATTACCATCCATTTGTCTACTACATGTGAGACATGATTTTTAGTCAAGGTAAAGAGGTGAAATATGTCTGAAGCTCAAACATTTCTTTGAGGGGCAATTTCAAATATTATCACTGATCTATATCAGGTGTGTTGCAAAGTGGCAAAAACTACCCGAGACCTGCCATTTTTGGGATTCTACCCAAACTTGATTTGGGCAAATTTTAGGAACAGTGATGGAAACTGTTAACTAACATTACATATATAAATGAAAACCTGTGTGTTTGTGTGTGTGTGTGTGTGTGTGTGTGTGTTTATGGAGCAGTCTGCTCTGCCCACGCTCAATCACAGCCACTAGATGGTGCATGCATGCACTTTTAAATTATTTCCGTGCTTGCATGCACCTCACTTCTCACTACGAAATACCTGTGTGCAGCAAACGCCACCACACAACAATGACGTTGTGCTGAAGACATAGATGAAGAGACATAATGTAGAAATGAAGCAAACGCCGCAGCTCAACAACATGCAAGTGAAACGCTTCAGCAATGAAAGGCAAGGCTTGAAGTTTTCACTAAAAACATTGTCTGTCTGGAGAATAGGACTCATAAGCCAGCAATACGGCTAAGATATATAGTATCACCAGTGGGGCAGCAAGCACTGGTAGGTCCACAGCCTCTGCCCTGGGTAATTCTTAAGAGTTAGCTGACGCCGCTCCAAGTTCATGAATTTAGTAAAACTGCTAGGGAGTCTTTGGGTTGTTTTCTGTCCCAAAGACCACACGCAGCTAGTTGCATTATAAACAGTGATCTGTCTTTGCAAAGATATATATTTAAGGCCACTTGATGACCCATTGATGAAGGTTTACTAGCCTAAACATCTATTCTATTTTTTATTTCTTCATTTTTCATTATGGAATTAACAATTGCCTATTTTTGGTAGATGTTTGCTCACATTGTCTTAGGTGATTCATCAGAAATATAAACTATATAAACTATGAATGCCTACCTCTTGTGACAAAAAATGGTCTGGAGTGTAGACATTAATAAATTCTTCTAGGATTTTACAGATGGCCCCAAGCTGAAGTAGAAGATTGAACTGAGACTTACAGTAAAGACAGTTAATAATTCAGTTTCATTACAAACTAAGTGCAGTGTGGAAATAAAACAATTTGAATAGCTTGGGCATTTCAGTGGCCAGTTCTATTTTACATGAAATAAATCAATAAAGTAACTTTTGTATGACTTGTGCTATGAGAAAGTGCTGTAACTTTCCTATTTTGTAATAGAAAAAGCTGGCCTTAGTGCAGTAATGTAAGTACCAATGGATATATCATTGTCAAAGATAACAAGATTCAGCAAAACTAATATTTAGGTCCACTGAGGTCAGAGCTGAAGATATTTTGTTATTATTTGCAGAAATTCCTACTATTAGAACTTTTTTGTCTTAGTTTAAGTGCTTAAGTAGTCTCTTATTTAATGTTTTAACACATTAAGCAGACCATTAATGATGTTATGATTGCAGCAGCACAAAGATGTCAAAAAGTTGAAGCCTGGCCTGAAATTGGAAATTGGGAGGGTTTAGGCCTGTCTAGGCCTCGAAATGGAGAACAGGCTTTTAAAGTTCAAAATGCAAAAGGCAATCTCAAGTATCCTGAAAATTGTATCACAAGAGGAGACAAGTCCCACCAGAATCTTTGTGAATGTTTTAACACAAAAATGCAAAAATAACAAAATACTCGACAAAGAAGCAAAAAAGTATTTTCCTAAAAGGCAATTCACAGCAAGCAAGTCCTAAATTGTCATCCAACAGAGTAGCCCAATAAACTGAAGCAGAAAGACCAAAATAATCAGCAAACATTAACAAAACAACACTGCTAACAAAACTTATCCACAAAGGTTATTTAATGAAGAGCAAAGGACTGCATATCCCATGAACCTTTATAGCAGTCCTTTAACTAAGTAAGATAAATGAATAGAACAGTATTAACAGAAATAAGCAAGCTGAAAAATGAAAGCAAAGGCAAAGAAAATGAACATAAACATAAACCAGGGAAGGAATCCTGGCCAAAGCCTAACGGATGAGTACACTTTAGTGTAATCCGCATATTTTCAGACATCTGTTAGTGATAGCATACCAAGTTAAGGCAGTATCAGTTCCAGTTCTGGACATATCTAACCTCTGATAATATTGTCATCAGAATTGAGTACATATTGAAAGTAATTTAACTATGTCTTAAACAGTTAAGATCAGTATCCTGCATACTATTTTGTCAAATCTGTAAGGCCATGTCACATCCGATGACCTTTCCAGCAGTTTTCAGTTGTAGCCGTTATTAACATAATATTAAAGAATTTGAGGCAGTCCCGGTAGACTTACATGAAAGGCGATCGCATAGTCTTACATACCCAGCAACTCACTCCTACTATTCCACAAGTCACTCTGACAAAATTAAACAGGTTTGATTTTGTCTTTAGTTGAAAGGGTGGGCTCTGTATGCTTGAGAACTGACAACCGACAAATGCTCATCTGGTAGTACAATGCATAAAATCCATTGACAAGGAATGAGGAATAAGGAATGTGGGTGTTTTGGACCTTACAAACAGAAGAGAGGTATGATGTATTATGTTTTACATATCACGATAGAATGGAAAAAAGAAAAAAAAGGGCAGAGATTGCTGCTGAACTCACTGTACTATTTAACCCGACTCTGTTAGGCAGCATGCTAAATGACTGTCAAAAAAGGGGTTAAGCAAGACGGTAATGGAAGATATGCCCAGTAATTATCAGTCAAGTAATTTTACATGGTCCAACAGAACAACAACAGCACTCAAGAAGTGTCGCATTCCCTCCAACGAGAAGTTAGATAATGTGTCATTGGCTTTAAGTTCATAGTGGTCATAGTGTTAAAAAGCTGTCCTTAAATAAAGCAATAATTGTTGTGAAATTTCCACTATCTTGTGATGCAGAAATGTTATTCTACCATGTTTTTGTGCTGATGCTGGGTAAAAGCCAAATAGTAATTTATTACAAAATTGGAAGTGCTTAAAACAAGACTAAATATACAAAGTACCTTTTGTCTGAGGACTTTAGAAGTAATATGATGTTGCAGAATAAAAGTTATTATCTTATTAACAAAGCAAGAAAAAGTATGATTCGTTTCTAAAATAGAAGCTAAGTACATGCCCCTTAGATCCATCCATCCATCCATTTTCTAACCTGCTGAATCCGAACACAGGGTCACGGGGGTCTGCTGGAGCCAATCCCAGCCAACACAGGGCACAAGGCAGGAAACAATCCTGGGCAGGGTGCCAACCCACCGTAGCCTCTTAGATCCAGTTCCACAAAAATTATTGTGAAATTAAATTACTGTACTTGCAGTGCTCATACTGTTTGAAATAAATCCATCCTTACTGATAGGAAATTCTTATGTGTTGCCTAGCATCAGACCCCATATTGCATCCTTCATTTGTTTATTCCATTAAACTCTGAAAGAAAAGAAATGCATAGTGCAAGCAGAAAGCTATTCACTTACTCTGCTGTATGTAGAAATATGAAGAAAAAGTTTGCAGATCTCTCTTAGGCTCAGAGTTTTATATGAAATCCCATTCAACACACAAGTGCCACTTAGTATATTTTCCGTATTACTAATTATGTCAACATCAATCAGAATAACACTAAAGTTTCCTCAGTATTATGTAACCTGATTCAAATGGAACAAGAAGAAATAGCCTCATTGTTAGATGACCAGTTGGTCATTGAGCCAGAGGAGGTTCTCCTTAGCCTGTGTGGCAAAGATGGTTGTTTTCTGCACTCTGTGCAAGGTACATTCCGGGTGTCCAGTGGGAATGCACTATGAAGAGAGCATACTTTGAATGTGATCTTGTAAAACTATTTTTGGGAGATTGAACCATGGCAGTAAAATTTAACTATTCATTTTTAATGTTTACAAAATTGTTATTGAAAGAGAAGTTCACTGTATTAAATCATGACGTTTAGCTCTGACCCTACATTAATAACTGCATGGCAGGAACACTCCTTCACATTATAGTTATTTACTACTTCACTAGTGATGCCTCAATCAGTACAATTAATAAATAAACAAAAAGCAAATTTTAAAAATAACTTCAAAACTATTTGAAATGTAAGGAAAGTACTACAGTTTTTTATTAAATTCAATTACATGGAATGTATGGGTCACTGTAGGTTTAAAATAACAATTGGAACTTTGCTTATTTAAATTGGTTTATCAGTTGCCACATTTTGGACGGCACTGGTATCCAGAAATATTTACAGACAAAATATTTTAATAATCAAAGCCAGAAAACAAAATTCATACCATACATATTGGCAACAGTCTATTCCAGAATATTTTCACGCATATTCTTGATTCGTAAAGCATGAAATTATATACACAGCAGATAATGACTTTATTGCATATAACACAGACTGTTTTACAAAAGAAACCCTTAAAATAACAAAAATGTAATTTGTAGGTTATATATTTCCAGTCATGTTGGCTAGGCTGGTCAGATTGCAGTTCCACTATTTAAATGAAGATTCCATCTTCCCTTTTGTAGTTTTTCATTATATTATTGGAATAAAGAGACAAACTATTTTGATCTCGGTACTAAAATCGTGCTTATGTTAGTCTTTGCAGTTTGACACAAAGCAATGCAAAACAGACATGCACCAATCATTCAATACGACTAGCAGCAATGCATGATGCAAATAGGCTTACATTTGTGTATGTATCACACGAGCTTTCGTTATTTGTTATCATTGCTGTCAGTTGTAATCAGTTGTTGTTATGTGTTAGCAAGATTGCCAGGAGCACAGAAAAATATTCTGTTATCTTGTGAAAGCAAAAAAAAAAACAAAAAAAACCCAAAATGTAATGATATTGCACTTCCTCAAGAAATTATTCCATTATCTCAAGAAAACAATGAACAAAATAATGATATTGCACATCCTCTCTCAGTTTCCGTAATTTACAGCTCACATTGATGAATTGAGTAAGTTAAGCTCAATAGTACTAAGGAAATTCTAATATTGATGTATAAATGCATTCATCTTTAAGAGATACTGATATTTCTTTGATCTAAAGCACTATTAACTGGAAAAAAACAAAACAAAATAAGGTAATGTTTTTTGCAACCTAAACACTTATAGCCAGGTTGAAGGATATTTATCGTTTGCCTTGATGTGTGTATTTGGCTCCTGCTTTGCACAGATTGCTGTATGGGTTGTTTTCTGTTATTAGTGACACTAATATCACAGGTTTATGGTAAAGTAATAAACATATTTTTATTAAGAGATAAACTGTAATTTACAATTTTTTTTGCATTTACTTTTTTATACTTTAATACAGCTGACTCAAAAAAGTTTCCTATACAGATGTATCGATTAGTGATCCCTGAGTATACTTGTGTCCTGAAATCTACCACTGACCTTATTATTTAGAGTGTTAATCAGATTTGCAATTTATATAAAAAAGCATTTGGTTACTGGATGGAAAATTAAATTAGTTAAATTAAAGTATAAGTGTGCACTTCTCCATATAAAGGAAAGAAGAGGGGAAGAGAAGGGAGTACCATGAGAGAAATGAGAATGAGAGGTATAAGAGCACAGTGTAGTACAGGGAAGACTATTAAGGTTATGAAGTTAACTGCATTTTTTTTACTTTCATTTACATTATTAATGAAAGTTGCAATCTGTTGAGTTAAATATTTAATTGATACTCACTAACTATTCTTGCTATAACTCAACTCATGGAGAACATTTCAGGTTTTGTTATACACATTTACTTTTGCCATGCTTCTCCCCACTATTCCTCTCACTGTAGTGTTTCCTAATTGAGCAACCAATTATTCCATTCCTACAGTTCTCCTCTATGCTGTTTCCTCATCAAAGCACAGCCCAGCTCAGAGGGTATATCCATGACATCTCTAGATTCCATTTTTTACAGCTTGCATTTAGCTGATTTTACTTGTTTTGATGCAAATTATCTTTTAACCTCTTGGCCTTTTCAAGGGTAGCCTATAGTCACCAAACTCTTTGATGTGTTTAATGAAAATTTTCTGCACCTTGCCATCTTTGAGGTGTTCCTGTTGGTAAAAAAGTTACTTGTTTTAAATTTTGTATTCTCAGTATCCTCTTTATTGAATAAATTATTGGTTACATGTTGTGTTGAACTTTATTGAATATATAACTTTATTACATGTTTTCTTGCAGCTGTCGTCAGTGTTAAGTTTCTGTTTCTCTTTTCCATGCCTGATACTGTGAAAAAAATGTTATGTTAAGAAAAATCCCCATTTTCTATATGCAAAACAAAAAATAAGGGCACAGTAAGTGCATTTTCAAGTGTGTGAGCTTTCCATTCTTACTCTGTAAAGTTCAATAGTTGAATAATCTATCCAAATATGACCCTGTGGGATTTTGAACATTAAACTCAGTAATAAAACAGTATGTATGTATGTGTGTGTGTGTGTTTATGTATATATATATATATATATATATATATATATATATATATATATATATATATATATATCTGAATGGAGATATATATATATCTGCTCAATTGCTCAAAAAAAATAAAGGAACATTTTGAAAATACATCAAATCTTAATGGGGGGGGGGGGGGGAATCTGGCTGGATATCTGTCCTGATATGGACTGGATAATGTGTTAGGAACGAAAAGATGCAACGAAAAGAAAATTATCAACCTACAGAGGTCTGAATTCAAAGACACCCTGATAATCAAAATGAAATAATGATGCGGCAGGCTAGTCCATTTTACCGAAATTTCATTGCAGCAACTCAAAATCGTACTCAGTAGTTTGTATGGCCCCCACATACTTGTATGCATTCCTGACAACATCGGGGCATGCTCCTAACGGATGGTGTCCTGGGGGATCTCCTCACAGATCTGGACCAGGGCATCACTGTGCTCCTGGACAGTCTGAGGTGCAACCGAATGCATAATGTCCCAGATGTGTTCTATTGCATTTAGGTCAGGCGAGTGTGTGGGCCAGTCACTGGTATCAGTTCCGTCATCCTTCAAGAACTGCCTGCATACTCTTGCCACATGAGGCTGGGCATTTCCATGCACCAGGAGGAACCCAGGACCCACTGCAGCAGCATAGTCTCTGACAATGGGTCCAAGGATTTCATCCCAATGCCTAATGGCAGTCAAGGTGCTGTTGTCTAGACTGTAGAGGTCTGTGCATCCCTCCATGGATACGCCTCCCCAGACCATCACTGACCCACCACCAATCCGGTCATGCTGAACGATGTTACAGGCAGCATAACATTCTCTATGTCTTCTCTGGACCCTTTCACATCTGTCACATGTGCTCAGGGTGAACCTGCTCACATCTGTGAAAAGCACAGGGCACCAGTGGTGGACCTGCCAATTCTGGTATTCTGTGGCAAATGCCAATCAAGCTGCACAGTGCCAGGCAATGAGCACAGCGCCCACTAGAGGACTTCGGGCCCTCAGACCACCCTCATGAAGTCTGCTTCTGATTGTTTGGTCAGAGACATTCACACCAGTGGCCTGCTGGAGGTCATTTTGTAGGGCTCTGGCAGTGCTTATCCTGTTTCTCCTTGTCCAAAGGCGCAGATCCTGGTCTTGCTGATGGGTTAAGGACCTTCTATGGCCCTGTCCAGCTCTCCTAGAGTAACTGCCTGCCTCCTGGACTCTCCTCCATGCCCTTGAGACTGTGCTGAGAGACACGGCAAACCTTCTGGCAATGGCATGTATTGATGTGCCATCCTGGAGAAGTTGGACTACCTGTGCAACCTCTGTAGGGTCCAGGTATCGCCTCATGCTTCCAAGTAGTGACACTGACCATAGCCAAATGCAAAACTAGTGAAAAAACAGTCAGAAAAGATGAGGAGGGAAAAATGTCAGTGGTCACCACCTGTTAAACCATTCCTGTTTTTGGGGTTGTCTCATTGTTGCCCCTCTAGTGCACCTGTTGTTAATTGCATTAACACCAAAACAGCTGAAACTGATTAACAACCCTCTGTGTTACTTAACTGACCAGATCAGTATCCCAGACGTTTCATTGACTTGATGCTATACTCTGATTAAAAAGTGTTCCTTTAATTTTTTTGAGCACTATATATATATATATATATATATATATATATATATATACAGTATATATACACACATACATACACTATATACTGTATATATATATATATATATATATATATATATATATATATATATATATATATATATACATATATATATATGACAGGAGTGGGGGCTATTTTGGCATCCCTCCACAACCAAAATTATGCCAAGGGAAACTTTTGCCAAGAAAAACCTACAACTTTTCTGAGACTTTCTCAATAGGACGGAGTTTCTTGCCTACTTGCTCACCTTCCAGCTTCCACAAAATCACTCCCTTTCACATATCACTCTTGCTATCTGGGCCTCATTTTCCTTGTAGTGAATTGTTGCCCCACCTCATGACCATGAAGAGCTACACTTCTGAAGTGAAAGATGGCCTTTCTTTCTAAGGCAACAATCATGCCAGGCTAGAACAACTTCATAATAGTCAAGGTCTATCTGCATCCTCAGTAGCTCTTAAAATGGTCAAGTCTTTCTCCTAGTTGTGTTTCCTCTAGTTGGGTGTTGCTAACACCCAATAGCCTGGGGTGTATGACTGGCCTGTTGTTGTTTCTCTTAACATTGTCTCATTTCTTCATATCTGGGACCACGTGCTGCCCCTTATCTGCTAAGATATAGTCTGTAGTACTGTAGCATCTCTCTTTCATTAACCATAGAAGGTTAGGCATCCCTGCACCTCCCAGTCTCAACTGTCTCTCTCCCCCGCACCTTCTCTTTCTCCCCCACTACACTCTTACCTCAGGCTGTTGCCCTTCCATAGCACCCAGTATATATGCAGTGCTTACCACCCAATGGTGGTGCTCTTCTTTCCACATTTTTACTTCCATCTACAATACCAGTGCAGATATTCCTTTCTCTTTGGGGCATTGCAAAGCCATATCACTTTTCTGTGCCACTGTTTCTTCATTGTAGTCCATCCACAAATATATTTGTAGTCACAAAACATAAAGTTTTTAAATAACAAATGTTTGGTGTAAGCTAGCATTTGATTATTGCTATTGTTCTTTCTGTCTCATAAATACAAGTTGACATCTGTGGTTTGTGGTTGAAGACAAAGGTGTTTTCCTTTCTCAAAATTGTAATTTGCTTATATTTTATGATGCAGTTGTATTTTGCAAGAGAAGCAGTATGTACATAGAGTTGTGTTGATGTGTTATTTTTTGACACAAGGCAAATGTTATGCACTGTTGATGTGCTATTGTTGAGCAAAAGGGCTTTCAATGATTCATTAAATGAAAGCCTTTACTGGTTGTCACGGGTGCTATGAGGTGTAATGTACTGTTTGATAGTGCTTGAATAGGCTTAGAACTTTCGATAGCTGAAATCTGTGCCACTCAGCCAAATATCAGAAAAGTATTATCTTTTAGTGAGCCCATTGCTCCTCTGGGTAATAACAATATAGAAAAAGCTGAGAGCTGCGATACTATCCTTGCTTTTCATTTCACAGATTGCAGGTCATAAGTTTACATTTTGTAGATGTAAAATTGTGTTAAATGCAATCTCAGTTCAATTTAACGCAAAGTAAATGAACTGTGCTTTACATGCTTTGGTAGTGAGATAATAAACCTCAAACAAAAAATGAACAGGCATGCTGCCAGCTCATAGTTATGAACTGATACAAAACTCTTTCAAAAAGAATACAATCAAAAGTGTAAAAATAACACTTCAGTCAGCTTTCAGTTTCTGAATACATTCATTGTTTGAAGCTTAAATTATATTAAAATAACTGGGCTTGCATTTTCTCTCATATTTTTTGGAATCGCTTTAACAGAATGTGTTATATAAATGGGGAAAAAAACAGTTATATAAGCTAAGAATGATCTTTCTCATTGTAAAAGTGTCTAATTGCATTACTTTTAAGTCATCTTTTGGAATATATATCGAGTAACAATCCAGCAACTGTTTACAAAAGATCTTAATTCAGTTTTGAGTGGTGAATATAATGAGCATGGTAATACATATGAAACTAAGTGATAAATAAAGTAGAAATGTTTCCATAAAGAAATAGTTATTGCTGTAAGTATGACCACTCAGAAGCATTTGACATTTTCCAATGTACTGAAATAAACTTGTTATGGTATTGTGCCTGGTTAATGATTTCAGATCTTCCTTATGTTGGAATGGAATGTGAATATGTGAAGAAATGCCTTGTGTACAACATGGAGTCTGTATATGCAGTATATTATATCCATGAAATATTTATGAACTTTATATAAATCTTTACTGGTGTGCTATTAGAAGCTGAGATATCGGCACCATTTACTCTATGACTTTTGATGGGATAAAACTAATGAAAATTGATCAATAGATAGAAAGGAGGATTAGTAAATGGGCAACACAAAGTTTATAAATTTATTCATTGTGAAGTGAAATCATTACTTTATGCATGACATGTAGAGTTCGTAAGAGAAACTAGCTATTACTGTTAACACATTTATATTTTGGTCCCAAACACTGCATGTTTTAAGCTACAGATTTGTTTCTTTTGGGCACTGCAAAACAGAATGCTGTGGAATTTTGACTTATACCCTCACTGGAAGACAGAATAAGCTATACCACATTTTTGTGAGGCTAATATTTGTAATGCTTAGGCACCACCTATAGGCACTGACTGGAATAGTGAACTCCAGTGCCACCAATTCAAATGCTAAAGGTTAACAGTTTAAAATCAAACTTAAAACCACAAATCTTTGTTCCACGTAGGACACAATATGTGGGTTATTGTGTAGCTGCCATTTGGCAGAAACTTGTCTACAACCTTATGTCCAAATTTGCTATGGCAGCTTTTTGTACCACTAGAAATTGTTCCAGTTAGCTCCCACATTCTGTTTATCTGTCTTTTATTTGTGAGACAATTGCGTCCCATCATGCGGCCACTTTCAAACTCCTCTGAAGAAATTGATCCTTTGTAGTTTAAGCAAATGGAGACATGATTGAGGTGTTCAGAACTCTTAAATTAATTATTTATTTTAAAATGTATTCATCAACTAGAACCCAGGCACAAAGATGTGAACTTGTTTAGGGTGAATTTTGCACAAACGTTAGAAACTTTTATCATAACACAGAGAATCATAGCTACTGTACATGAAATAAATTCTCCAGTAGTTTGATAGATAGTATGACATCAGGGACCTTCAAATCAGGCGAATAAAGATTGATGAGCTATGTTAGATAGATAGATAGATAGATAGATAGATAGATAGATAGATAGATAGATAGATAGATAGATAGATAGATAGATAGATAGATAGATAGATAGATACTTTATTAATCCCAGGGGGAAATTCACAAATGTTAGGCTAAATGGCAATTTTTTCCTAATAATTCTTCTAATAAAGTGGATCCAACATTGAACACTGCCTCCCTGTGGCTCCTGTGAAAATTGTACTCTTTTCAAACTTTCAGTGAAGGGCACCCCAAACAATAATATCCAATCTAATTATGTATGCATTTTATAAAATAGCATGAAATATAAAATCATCCATATAAAACACTGAGGCAAACTTGGTTCCTAACTTTCTCCAAAATGTTAATAGAGCAAAGGATTTCAATATTATATGTATTTTTGGGTGATGTTTGTATAATAAAATGAGCTACAGAAGTATTTTTCTTATATTTATAACAGTAAAATACTCCAAGCTTAGAAACAGCTGTAGAGCAGTATATGCATGTTCCAAAGAATTGTTTTACTTATTAAGTGTAGAATTGAGGAGATTGCAGTCAGAGATTAAAAAAATGCAGTGTTTAGAAATGTTTAGTTTAATATGAAGGAATTCAACTTTAGCTATGCTATTGTGCAGCTTTGAAAGGTAAAAGGGTTGTCATTGTGCAAAGTATAAAGAGAAAATTATAGACATATGTATTAAATGACAGACCTTCACAAAAGCATCTTTAGTTATAGACACAGACAATATAGTTTAAGTGTATTTCTTTATATTCTATATTTATTTGTAAAATAAATATTTATATTTTCCTTCCTATGTTGACATTATTATATTGCTTTTAACTTGTAAAAATAAAATTATATATAAAATGTGGAATTTTAGTGCTCAAGCAAAAACTGTTTCAACTTGACCTTTTCAAAATTCTATCCTGGACTAAAGTAACTGAAAGCAGATCGTTTCTCATGAAACAAATAACCTAAAATCATACTGTAACAAATATGAAATTTGACAATGAAACAAATTAAGTCTGTGCAAATTAGACATCAAAGTAAACTTTACTTTGTTGGAACAATAAAAGAATATCCTAAAATTGCTGATAAAAGTACTTTTATTTGTGAATTAGATAAACAGAGCATTGCCAGAATACCTGATAATCTCTTATCCGATCCCTGCAGTTTAAAATAAGGTTAGTCTTTCTTAATCATCCATAATTTTTCTTATTTTTTGTTTCTTTCTACTTCAGGATATTTAACTCTTCGTTGTCCTGATGCAGCTTATAAGAACTGCATATGCAAGTTAATCCCTAACTCTATGTAGCCACAGGTTCAGAGGTAGAGCTTGTCCTGGCAGTATCTTTTGCAGGTCATTAACGAACTCTGGATGAGATAGCAGTCCATCACATCTCGTATTCACACACCTTATACACCCATACAGAGGTTCCAAGTATCCTTACTGTAGAATATGGGAGGAAAAATGAAATGGAAAAAAAACTCAATCAAACTGTGTTCACTAATGTTATGAGACTCTCCTGTAATTCCTCCAAAACCATACCAACAAATATATAAACTTTAACACTTACAGTATTAGTCTGGTCCATGCTTATCTATTTTAATGTGCTTTTAGAAAAACAGAAACAAGTGCAAATTCTGGGTAGTAAGTTGAAAACCCTGCACATAAGGTGAGTGCTGATTTTAATGGCGTGTTGGTACTTGCAAATAAGTTAACAAATTTCTAAGTGTTACATTTTTCATGTCAATCACTATTGCTTGAAGTCTTGAACTTTTTAAAAAATGTGAAATGACTCACAATAGAACTGTCTTTGTTAAAGAATAAAGTATGATTGTAAGTCATAGATTTGGTCATTACATTTGATTGTTTCATGAAAAACCGGAAACATTGCTCCATGTTTATGTAAAATATATAATGAACAATATATATGAACAACTAAACATTTACTGCATGTACTCAAAAAGATAATTGTACAAGTGAAAGTTTATATTGATACTCAAGCTAGAAGAAATGTTTTATATTATTTTTAAAATATAGTTAGGTCAAATAATCATTAAAATAAAAGAAATAATCTTACAATTAAGGTTCTTGTTTGGCAAATCATTGAGGCTTGCCTAAGATGTATTCTTTTCACATTGCTATCTTTAGAGTTCATCCCTATGGTAGATTTAATTATACCATTTCTTTTGACAAGTAACACAATAGAACAAATGATAGTGCAATCAAGTGAAATGCTAGTATGTTTTTCTACTTCTCTTCAGAAAAATCCTCAGTATGGGTATTTTGTAATGAAAGATATGTATTTGCTTTGTAAAATGTATTGTTTTAAACAGAATAGGTGGTTATTGATACAATATATATATATATATATATATATATATATATATATATATATATATATATATATATATATATATATATATATATATATATATATATATATACAGTATATATATATGTATGTATGTATATATATATATATATATATATGTATATATATATATTTATATATATATATATATATATATATATATATATATATATATATATATATATATATATATATATATATTAGTCAAAGTTCTTTGTCACAATAAAGGTTTAAAAACACAAGAAAATTGATGATTAAGAGGACACCCCAAACTCTTGTTAGTCCTCACTCACTCTTCAATAGTTTCTTGCCATAGTGGCCTTGCTTCTCCTTAATCTCCTAACTCCAAGCCCCAAGATGGCTAAAGGGTTGCCTTTTTCAAACTACTTCTTGGCCATTCTCCAGAATCACTGAATCTGTGTTCCACAGAAAGTCCTTTGACCTCAAGTGTAATAAAAGGCCAGTCCCCGATATTTCAGTGGTGGACTCAGTGGTCCTCCATGTGTCACCTCTCATGTATTTGCACTCTCTTGCCCCCAGTTCCATTACTTCTAGGGTTCTTCAGAACAGCCTTCTTTAATGAAGGCCTAGACGGTTTGAAGAGGAAGCCTCCATCATCCTGTGACTGATTCATGTTATTGCCAATAACATAGGCATATTCAATGCATTATTTTACCTCTCTTTTCCCTCAAATAACCATCCTAAGCTGGTGCCTGTCACATTATTTATATGTACATATGTTTTATAGACTTTATGTACATAGACTTTTTTCTGGTTTATCTTTGAATCTGTAATGATAGTTGTTGTATTAACATTTGGCATTTTAACCTGCGGGCGGCACGGTGGCGCAGTGGGTAGCGCTGCTGCCTCGCAGTTGGGAGATCTGGGGACCCGGGTTCGCTTCCCGGGTCCTCCCTGCGTGGAGTTTGCATGTTCTCCCCGTGTCTGCGTGGGTTTCCTCCGGGCGCTCCGGTTTCCTCCCACAGTCCAAAGACATGCAGGTTAGGTGGATTGGCGATTCTAAATTGGCCCTAGTGTGTGCTTGGTGTGTGGGTGTGTTTGTGTGTGTCCTGCGGTGGGTTGGCACCCTGCCCAGGATTGGTTCCCTGCCTTGTGCCCTGTGTTGGCTGGGATTGGCTCCAGCAGACCCCCGTGACCCTGTGTTCGGATTCAGCGGGTTGGAAAATGGATGGATGGATGGATGGATTTTAACCTGCTGCTGTATCCACCTTTTTTCTAGTCTTTTAGCCAAATGTTAAAAAGTTAGGTATTTACTTGTGAACTTTTTCTAATTTTTAGTAAAATGTTAAATAATTTTAAAACCGAACTGTTAGTAACTGCTGTTTCATTTCACCTGCTCACTATACGTTATACCATAAAGGTCTCGTACTGACCTTTAAGGATTTTGACACTCTTGTTATCCTTCTGCTGTGAAACATTCTGACCTGTCATTGTTTACTCATATCTTAAACAACTATTATCATACACTGATAATTTCTGTATTATCTATATCTATTATTTATTTATTTATTATATTACATATCTTACACATCAGTATTGCTGCTACTTCTTCGTCCTATCTTTGCACAATGTCTTTTAATTTTTAAATTTTAAAATTTTAATTCTATTTTTAATTTATTTATTGCATGTCATGTTGTTACACTGTGGACCCTGAGCTTCGCAATTCCGTCTATCTGTATACTTGTATATGGTTGAGATGACAATAAAGTTCACTTTGACTTTTGACTTTGATACCACAAGTATACTGTATGTTCATACATATATGCAATATACAAAATATAGTGATGGGGTCAACATTTGTTCTTCAAATTTTTAATTGATTTACCCATTGAAGTAATTTGACCAACTCTGGAGTAAGGTTTTTGTGTATGTCTGTATGTCACAGTATCAGCTGGTGGACACAAAACGCAAAAACAAATTCCTTAGTTCAAACTAAACATGACAGTTACTAGTACTGTAAAATGCTAGAATCATATTAATAGATTTGTATACAGAGTAATTTCTTATATATCACAGATTTAAAACTACATTATACATATAGGTTGTTAAGCATAAATATTTTTGTAGTTCAAAGATATTTTTCACTCTGTCATTTCTTGTGCAGTCCAGTGTATTTTATGGTTTTATAATTATACTGCCAACCTTGTTTAATTTTTAGTGAGTACTGTATACAACAAAGTTTCTGGAGTTTCTTGATGACATTTGGAGCAAGCAGTTTTTAATATGGAGATATGTGATTATTTTAAAATAATCCATGTACATAAGTTAAATATGAAAGTAAATATAGTAAGAAAAGTGTATACTTTTTCATTTGGGTTTTATGGATGGTATTTCATTAAATATTATTTTCTCACTTTTGGTAATTCATAATATTGGGACTAGCAGTCATAATAAAAAAAATGTTCTGTACTATTATCATTTGGCTTTGTGAATAACTTAAGAATTTTACAATAACACATAATGTAAGAATGAACTTTAAAAATTGGAGACTGATACATGCAACTAACGCTTTCATTTCCTTCATTTGAAACAGTCTTATCCTGTGCCCAGTCTTGGAGATGAAGACTTCAATATTCCTCCAATCACACCTCCTACTCTCCCTGAGCATGCACTTGTTCATATGCCTGACACAGAGTCTGGAGGCTACCATTCTCTATGTCCACCATTGTCCCAAAATGGATTATTACCATTCCATCCTCAAAGCATGGATCTCCCAGCAATAACTGTCTCCAATATGCTAAATCAAGACGGAACTCTCCTTTCTAACTCTTTGTCTGTGGTAAGTACTGCATTTGTCACTTTAAACTTGTTAGAACAATCAAAAAAGAGGGATCTATTTGAATATAAAAGATTTATGTTTATAAGCTGTTGTTATGTACTGAATTCGAAAAGAGGCATAAATTCTTAAAATTAGGTCTGAAAAATATCCCTAGGCCTCACAAGCTCAAAGTACACCTGGTCCCAAACTCAAAAAGCAGGCTGGGCAGTCCTAAAAGGAGCCAAAGCTTATAAAACAGACAAGGGAGGGGGAGACCATAACATTTCTTGCAGAACTAACAAAACAGTCCTTATTTTGATAAAGTTTATTCAGAAAGAATATTAAAAAATAGGAGATTAATTCCAAAGAAATGAGATTTATAAGTTTTTGCATTCCAAAAGCAATCCAATGTAAAGAAGATCCAAAAACAAAATCCTAAGAACAAAACCTTATATCAGAGCAAAGATTCCAAAAGGCAGAAAATGAAAAACAAGAACTTAAACAAATGAAAAAAAGAAAGGTGAGCTGAACATCACAAGTTTGTGTTCGAATAGCTTAGTTGCCAGCTTGAGTCCAAAAGTTGGTTTATACTTGGGCCTTTCTTATATCGCACAGGAAAGCAATATTACATTGATAGTAGGAAAAGAGAATGGTGTAGAATTACATTCTTTACAACAGAAAACTGGTAAAAAATTACTAAATTTACCAAAAAACCTAAGACAACAAAGACAAAATCATAAGATGCACTAATCATCTTCACGCCTGCTAGATCAAAAGTCTTTAAAATAATAGAATATAACAGGCAATTGCCTTGTTTCATTTTTTATCGTTTTAATAGTTGACTGAAGCATCATGAAATTGGGTGAATTTAATAGAAGTCAAACAGCTAATGTCACTTCCCTTTTACACAGCTTAATAGCAAGCTTTTTAGTAGCTGAATACAAATATCTGGAGGAGATTAACCACTAGGGTAAACACTACGCAACCCAAAAAGATGCTTTTATTTCATTAAAACTTTCCATGGTAAATACTGCATGGCCATTCTCACTATTACTTTAATCAATTTTTAACTTTTTATCCTTTTATGTATTTGGATCCCTTTATTTAATATAGCAAGAATATAAAAAACTGTGCTTTGCTGTTTTAATTGTAATGCAAGTGTATTGACATTGATTTTTTTTAATCTTCCTATGCATTTTCTAAATTTGCTTCACCCAAGTTTAGGATGACAGGGTACTGGGATCTAATCTAGCTATATCCTTACACTGTTCATGTAAAATTATGAAGGTTAATAATTTAATAAGTGCCGGGTCAGTATATATCAATTTTTTTTATTTTGATTTGATATACTTTTTTTAATCCTCAAAGGAAATTATCTTTTCACATGACCTTTTTTTGGGGTGCAGGTTAAAATGCAGGGTCAGCTGTTGTACAGCACCCCTGGAGCAATTTTTCAGGTTAAGGGCTTTGCTCAAGAACCCAATGCAGTAGGATCCCTTCTGGCAGTAACAGGATTCGAACCTACCACATACCAGCGCAGATCTTTAGCCACAGAGCCACCACTTTGCCTCATGAGCATAGTATTACACATAGCATCATTGAAACTGACTCTCAGGGACCTTTTTCCAATATAATTTGTGAAGCCCATAGGCAGAAATGTGCTGTGGCTTTTATGAAGTAGATAAGACTATATTGTTGTAGACTTTCCAAGTTTTTTGATTTACTGTAAAATTGTAAGATATCAAAAAAAACCTTGAAAAGAACTGTCAGTGACAGTGTTGCCATTTTCCTGTGAAAGATGATGTAAAACTAAGTACTAAGCTATGAGTATGAGTATGAGTAGAATTCACTTCAATCTGATGATGTAAAACTAAGTACTAAGCTATGAGTATGAGTAGAATTCACTTCAATCTTACCCTTCACTTTAGAATTTCTCATTTATTTGTATCCTGATACTGCATGTTTCTAATTATTGTTCAAAATATATAACGTTTCCAACATTTGTACATAGATTGTGTTATTTCAAGCTCATAAGATATCAATGAAAATTTCGAGTTGGGCCTTCAGTCTTTTAAAGAGAACAGAGAACAACATGGTACAAAGTGTTTAGCTGCACTAATCTTGAGCTACTTTGTCCCAGTGTCCCAGCAATGCATGGAAATTGCCTTAATTCCACAGTTTTGATGCAAACTCAACACTCCTTATGTGTGTCATAATACACATTATTTTATTCAGTTTTTATTGTTTCTAATTGGTTTGGAAATTATTTCAATTTATTTTATTTCTCTAGTTTATTATCTATGCTATGCAAACTACAGGTCAAGTGACCACAATCATCACACTTCTGATGTAACCTGTCCCAGTAAATCAAGGTTATCCTTCAGATTAATAAAAAACAAAACATACAAAAATCTTCAGTCTAGTTAGTTTCAATTCAAAGTAGACTGAGTGCTATTGCTGTTTTGGTTTCAATCTTTTCTGTGCTTTTGTATTAGTCTTTGATTTTGTTTTTTCCCCAGTGCCTTGGTTGCTTGATATATTATTTGATCTCCTGTTTTTTACCTTTCACCTGGCACTGACTTTGATTCTGGTACATGTTATCATCTCCTGGTCCTTTGTCAATTAATATATATCTAGAGACACTGTCTCATCAACATATTGAAGTATCACGAGTGTCCCTGAGATAATTATTGTGTTAACCAAAGTGGTTTGTTTAGCGGAACAGAAGGTTGCAATAAATGAGCAGTGGAAGGGATTTGCAAGTATAGGCAAATGTGTGCATCCTTTTTCATCAAATTATTGCAGATTCTCCATTTTCAGTTATTGTCAAGCCTGCTTCATGTCAAGATTTCTTGAAAGAGGGGCCTCCCAGGCTGTTTTATCTTATGATTCTTGCAAGCAGAATACCCTTTAGATCAGGCTACTGCAATTTCCTTCTTCAGTTTATGTTTTATTTCTTTAAATTTTAAACTGAAAAAGAAAAAACTCAACAGTGTTTTTTAAAATATGAAGAAGACACTACTAAAATTTTGATCCTTTATTATCTTATATGTATAAGAGTATGTTATGTACACTACACAGTCTATAAAAGAAGTAGATGAACCTGCCGCATTACTGGTAGCTTCATGCAGCATAATTTCATTTTTTCTTTTATGTAATATTAAAACTTTATTGTATGACTGTGTATCTACTGTATCTACTCACAACTCCAAACCACCCTTGAAAGCAAACAAAATGCAGTTTTGTAAGATATTCATCCCAGTCTTGGGTTAATTCTGGAAGTGTTTAATTCATCCTTTACAATACATTTTGGTCTCCCCGTTTATGAAAGTAATCCATCCACAGCTGATTGATGAACATTGTAACAGAGCAAAATATGTTCACAGTGGTAAAAGTGCCTGATCATTTCTTCTTTCCCAGGATATCCAACATCTTATGGCAAGAGGTTGAGGTGGTAGCTTTTAAGAACATACAGCATTAGTTGTATTTTTTGACTTTGGATGATTCAGTTTAATTTTATCAATATTATGAGCATTTTTCATAAAGCAAAATGTTCTTTTTTTATTTAAGTATTTTTTCAAACATAAGTTTCAAAACAGAATTAGCATTGCTTAGAGGATAGAACACAAAATACCAACTACGTATGTGTACACTTTGTAAGTTTACCCATACAATTAAAGAATGTTCATGCTTTGTCTGATTTTATACATTGCATCATCCATATATGTTTTTTACCTGCTTTAGATTTGTTTTCTTTTTTGAACTGGGTAACAGTCAAAGAGTGTTACAATGAAAACATAGCTTTCAATCTGTATAAAGTTTTCTCAAAAATAAAACTTAAAGCTGTGTTTATTTGCTTGTTGGTTCATTGATAGTATTTGCCATGGATGCAAATGTGTGATAAATGCAGATACAGTATACATGTTCTTGGACATCTTATGACATACTGTGATGTTGTTTTTTCATGATACGAGAAGTGCTACATGTGCTACGGGTCAGTTCTGGTCAGAGAATTGTAATTTACTCACACATCTATCAGGCATCTTGAGAGTAGCAATATTTTACCTGTCAGAATTTCTTTAACTGATGTTGTTTTTATGATATCAGAATATGATTTGCATTATGAAATCAATCATCCAGTTGGTTATTTTAATTTTTTACAAGGTATGGTTTGTGATTTTTAGGTAAATTTAAGTCTGTTCATTAAAATAACTTGTGATGCTGTTAGTAAAGACTATAACACCAATCACAGAAGATTTTGATTTGAAGTTGTCCTTCTTAACACAGTGATATGATTATACCAGTGATAAAAACATCTATACCATTACACTGCTCCGCATAAGCACTTTATGTAACCATTGTGTTTCTGCATTTACTCATGGCTTGTGTTATGTATTATTACAAAGGAGAATTTACCACGTGTAATGTTTACTAATTTCTTCATCAGTAATCCTGCTAAATTTAAGATTTCCTCAAGTTTACACATTTCATGTATGGTATATGCAGCATGGTGGCGCAATGGTAGCGCTGCTGCCTCGCAGTAAGGAGACCTGGGTTTGCTTCCCAGGTCCTCCTTGTGTGGAGTTTGCATGTTCTTCCCGTGTCTGTGTGGGTTTCCTCCGGGTGCTCCGGTTTCCTCCCACAGTCCAAAGACATGCAGGTTAGGTGCATTGGTGATCCTAAATTGAACCTAGAGTGTGCTTGATGTGTGTCGTTGGTGTGTGTGCCCTGCGGTGGGCTGGCATCCTGCCCAGGGTTTGTTCCTGCCTTGCGCCCTGTGTTGGCTGGGATTGGCTCCAGTAGACCCCTGTGACCCTGTGTTAGGATATAGCGGGTTGGATAATGGATGGATGGATATGTGCAGCACTTTGTGTCCCTCTTAAATACAGCGTTTTCCTAAAGCAAGAGTTTTTCCTTTCCTTGGGTAGTTTTTTGTCATAAACAAACATTACTGAGAATTTGAGGATGTGAAACCTGACTGAACATTTTGAAAAATGTATCTGACAATTAGAGAAACGGTAAGAGCAATAAAGTCTCAAAATTATTGTAGGTAAATCAGGCACACATTGTAGGTTTTTTTACAGATACTCAATAAATAATACTATTATTATATTACAACTAAAAACAAACCCCTCTCAGATACTATTGAGAATGATTAAAAATATAAATAAATAAATGTGCAGGTAAATGTAACTGTCTTTTCAATGAAACATGTTCAGCACATTCAAGGAATGCTGTATGTTTGTGAAGAAGTTCCACCAGGTCATTAGTAGAAAGTGACGGATAAAAAGGTTATTACATAGTCAAGTTTTACATATCAAGTAAAGCATTCTTTAGACTTTATACTATGTAAAGTATTTCACTTGTTTTTTGGAAAAAATATGTAAATTGATGGTAAAATACATATGTATGTATAGTATTAGTGTGTAATAGATCAACTATTTTTTACATTTGTACATATTTTGCATGATATTTAATTTCCATTTTTGGAAATCCTACTCTATACAAACAGACATTCACTCTTACTTTATAATTTGAAACATTGGTTTTAATGTTATTTAGAGAAGCTAAACTTACTTATGTAAGTTGAGGCCTGTTTCTTGATGGTTCATTTCCATTGTTTAACTATTAGTGTATTTTTACCTACTGTACATACCTGAAAGTGAATGTTGTATAACCCAACCACATGGCATTCCAACAGAACAGTCACTGTAATTAAGTTAGCTAAGTGTGTGACTTGTTTGATTGCACTTACCAGTGGTCTGTCGTGCCATTCAGGTTAGTTTCTTGTATTGTACCCGTTACTGACAAATCAGTTCTCTAAGTAACTGTGCAGAGAGAGAGAGAGAGGTTAGGAGCATGCGCTGATACAGAGAAAATAAATAATTGAATTGGAATATTAGGGAGAATATAGTAGCTGTAAAAGTCAAATACTGATGTTTGTATTGGCCATTTTTTATTCCATGTGATGTTGACATTTACTAAATGTGTAAGTACGACAAGAACAAGTTATGTAAGCTTAGTTTAACGGTATTAGCAATGCACCTGCTCACTGACTAGGCACACATCCTGTTCCATTATGAGGTCCATAGTTTACTTTCTGTTTTTAAAATAGGTTGCCAGCCTGTGCTAGGCCATTCTGACATACCTCCCACATTGAAAGGCATTTCAAGATATTTAATGATCATATTTGGACGAACAGAATTTCATCTAAAGTAATATTTCATGAACAATCTACTAGAGGCTTTTTTTCCATTTTTTCAGTGAGATATATTAGAAACGTTAAACAACATAGATAATAATTTTTTATTACATAATAATCATATTAATTGTAAAAAAAGAGAAAAAATATTTCAGTTTAAAAATTGAAGCCAGAATAACACAGTTCAGGGTGTCTTTTTGAAAATGCAAAAGAATGATTCAGTTAGGAATTAAATAATTCCAAAGGAGACTTGGACATGTATAAAGTAGAAACAGAAAACCTAATATAATATATTTGAATGTAATTTTGTTCTCATTTTTGCTTTAATGCCACTGCTACTAGAGGTGTCTCCGTCACTTCCAAATAGTCGATTTTTTGCAACTGATTGTTTCTCCAACCCACTGTTAAAAATTAAGAGGAAAAATGAATAACTATGTAACTGTGAACAGAGGCCCCTTTGTTCTAGCTTATAGTCCAGGTTATCATTTGGCCAATATGTGGACATTTTGTAAACATTCCTTGCAGAGCTTAATTAAATGTTATTCAGTGCTGGCAAAACAAATTTGCCATCAACAGAACCATCTGTAGATTGTCCTTTTTCATTGGGATCACTGATATTCCATAGCCTATTTTAAAAACTACTAAGCCAAACTCAAAATTAAACTCTGTACAGATGAATAAATCTGCTCAAACTCATGGCTGACCAAAATCCAGAGCAATTAATGCACTCTAATTATATTTTATAGCATTAAAATGTTCCATAAATTAGCAGTTCAACAGATGTCGCGGTTCTGTTGACAAGTATAAAGGCCAGTGAAATGAAATGCTTTCTAAAACACACTGACAGCTGCTCTGAATACAATGTATAATTATTTCTCTCGATGTCATCATTAGACAGAAAGCTCAGATTGCAGTAAATGTAGGGCAGCATTGAACCATACTGAATAAGGTGCGACATTCTATTTCATGAATTTCACAAGAGGAGTGTCACATACAGCCATCTTTCTTCAACTGTTAATCTATTTTTTATCTACCCTTCATATCACTCTACATGTTATATAGCTGTTTTGTAGGCCTAGAGAGATTAACCCTGAATGTATATTTTTGGTGCCTGTTGGGTTTTCAAATATAACTGTGAACTGTTTTGGTATTAAAATGCTATTTCCTCCTTATTAATTATTTTGTTGATAGTGTAATTTGGGTTTATATTGAGTATATGCCAGCACTAAACAACAATGTATGCTTGCAACTTTTTTAAACAGATTCTAAATTACCCAACAGAGTTGTTTAATTTTGTTTTTATGTTACAGTTTCATACTTAGTGATTTTCTTTAACACTTCCCTTGTTTGTTCTGCCACATGAAGCAAAATTATTTTGACAGAACCGCAATCATTTTTTCAGTATGTGTGAATACAAATGCTATAACTGTCATATTTGATTTTACTGTTTATGTAGCAATTCTGAGTTAAGCACACTATTTAAGAGGAATGAATATCTAATTGATAAAATACACCCTGTTGCTTTTTAAATTAATAACAGCAGGTATTCACATTCTTTAGTTCTTGTTTATACATTTCTATTAGTTTTTTTTTCTCTAAATGTATTTGTTTTACTTTACTTAATATATTTTGAGTATATTTTGAATATTTATCCAGGTGGGCGGCACAGTTTTGCAGTGTTAGTGCTGCTGCTTCTCAGTAAGAAGACCAAGGTTCACATGTCGAATCCTCCCTGCTTGGAGTTTGGATGTTCTCCCCACAACTACCTTGGTTTCCTCCAAATTCTCCGGTTTCATCCCCTAGTAAAAAAGATATGCAGATTAGGTGGACTGGCATTGCTTAACTGGCCCTAGTGTATGCATGTATGCGAATGTGTTTCCCTGCAATGGACTGGCACCCTGTCGCTATGCTTTCTGGGATAGGCTCCAGTCTCCAGTCTCCTGCAACCCTGCTCAGGATTAAGTGAACTTATAAAATGATCTGGGATGGTATATTTTTTCAGTTATTTTCACAGTTTTGGATACAGTGTCTTTTAATATATCACTATATTAATTTGAAGCACAAATTTTACAAATTTTGAGAGTCTTCATTCTGTGTCATGAAAAAAAACAACTATGTGCTTTCATAAATACAGAAGTTTAAACTCAATATGAATGACATTACCATTTACATTATCAGTGAATATTTGGTGACTTTAATGTATTATATACAGTGCATTTTGTCAGCTCCAACTAAAATCAAATGAAATCCAATCACCCATCAATGATCTGCATCTGCTTTCCAAAATCAGGACAGCTGAAGCCATAGCCTACATCAGTCACATTAGAGAAGGCAGGAACCATCCCTGGACAGGACATCATTCCATTATAGGCAACACTCACACATAAAACTACAATCACTAACATCATGTCAGTTTAGAGGTACTAGTTAATATTGTTATTGTTCTAAACATGGGATAGTCAGGGGGCAACTCACCTGCCTGGAATGAAACTTAAGCCCCACTGGATAGACTACTTTTGAAAATTATAAAAAAAAAAATGAAAGTGTAAATTGTAAAAATTAAAAATAAACTGAAACATACCACACAATATTTTGGGATGTCTGAGGAAAACCAAAACATTCACATAGACATGAAGAAAACAGGCATACTGCTAACAGACAGCCCCTACGCCTGAAACTTTAGTGCAGAAATGTAAGACGGCTGCGCTAAACACTGTACCACCATGCAATCCTGAATGATTGCTTTACTTACAATTTCATAAATATTTTATGAACAATACCCTTTCCAAGTTGAAACTTAGAATAAATATCACCAGAAGTATCTCTTTTAGTTGTAATTCATATCATGGTGTCAGTCAACATCAGTGAAGATGCCTGGCTGCCTCAAGTCCTTGGGTTTCAAATTGCTAATAACATCGAGAGCACCGTAAAGGACTGCATAATAACATGCATTTAACCTTACAGTGTGTTTTATATTAAATTGGTATTCTGTTCTTAGGACCTTGTATTACATGTTGCATCCATATTCATAAAGAAATATATATAGGTATATATATGACATGATTATTTTTCTTCATTTTATTTAATACCACCTTTTTGCTGTTCTACATGACAAACAGCAAAATAAAATTGATCCCGAACCTAACTCTACGTGTCTAACATCTACATTATACCACTCAATGTCCTTAGCTAATATTGAGTAAGGACAGGCAGATTGTAGTTTTATGTCCACCCTAAGTTGTACATAATTTTAATCAAGATAAGTACTGAAAATTATATTTATTATAGTTGCAAGAACCTGTACCTTGCTTTACTTGCTTAGGCACGTCGATGTAGTTTGCATTAAAACATGCTATATACTGTAATTCTGGCCTTACATCAAATACTGTGGTAATGCTAATCTCTTTAGTTTATAGAGTATTAACCAAAAATAGCGTAATGATCGTATTGTTTAATTAACATAAAATTGATCACGCTACAGTTTACTGATACATTAATTTGATTAAACATGTTTTTGTTTAAAATAATCTGTCCACTTTAATGGTATACTCAATGTTCATTAAAACTAACAGGAATGACTTTTAAAACAGACCTTCGGCAGTGTGAATATTAAGAAAAATGTGTGCTCTGTTATACTTTAATTAGAAAAGAGTAAACAGTAATAAGTAGTATTTTTGATTCTGTTTTTTTATATTTGCCTTTGTTTAGAATATTAATACGTATATGTTTCCACCTTACTTTTTTCTAAACACATGATCCATTTCTGAGGCAAGGAAGCTGGAGTTAATTCTGGCAGTGGTGGGCTCAAGGCAAGACCTACTCCAAGATCAATTATAATTTTTATCATAAAATAATGTATCCAAAATTACAAAGCAATGTCTGTAACATAATGTAAAAATAAAAAACTTCACTTTAATAAGAAAATATATTGATAGTATTTAACTTGTTTTTATGGCATATAATAAATCTCCAACTGACTAATGTATACTTGCCAAATCCTGATTATCTTTTGTATGCGATCTTTGTTGAAAAATATTCCATCTAGCTTACAACGTCAGTCACTCACAGCCTTATATCATTTATTATCACTTCAGAAACGTTTCATCACTGGAGAAAGTGTAAATCACTGAGAGCTAACACAGTGAAATGAAAAATATTGAAATGAGCGATTGTTAAACACTCTACTCACCATACCAGTTTAGTAAACTCTGATTTTGAGAACATCTGCATATAAAGTGATGTAGGTAAAGGAGCAGGTTGTGGCTTTACAGTCTGTACTCAGCTCTAATGACCAGCAACATTTTATTAAAACTTAATGTGAATTAGTTTGTATCCAGATTTTAATTCTTTATCTGAATGTGTGCCTGATTTCTTTTAAACATGTATTTATTACTACTTATTATTTGGCTAACGCCTTTATCCAAGGTGACTTACAAAAAATTGGTTACATTTCTTTTTGTTTTTCCAATTAGAGAAGAGGCAGGTAAAGTGTCTTGCTGATAGTCACACAATATCAGTAACAGGATTTGAACCCACAATCTCAGATTTAGTCCAAAGTCTTATCCACTATGCCACACTGCCCATAATTCTCCAGAAGGTATATAAAAAAATGCATATCACATATGATTAAATTCCAGGAATTTACATAAAATGAGCTGTAGCACTGCAAGTACCCCTTTATTTTTTCACGTCTTTTAATATAATACAAAATTGTAGCACCTTTGAAAAAATAAAGTCATAATTTTAGAACATTTCACTTAAAAGGGCACATTAAAACAATTAGGTAGTTGCTTTATAAAAAGCTTGGTCATGGGGTGTCAGATACTATTGGAATCAAGCAGTAGGCAGGAAAAAAAAGTTGGATTGGCCAGTTTTGATTTTCCAGTCATCTTTCTTGAGTGTCTTTAAGTTATGGGAGAAAACCACCATCCTTGAAATAAAACCAGCATAACATGAAGAACATTTAAGACAGAAGGCATAGCAGCCAGCAAACAAACAGCTGAGAGGTTGGCAACACATTACCATGCCATTTTCTTAACTGCAATGAAACAAATAAAACAAGCTTCTGAGAAAGGAGAACTTGGTTATAATGTGCAAAGAAATGAACCATTGTAAATAATATAGGTTAATAAACCTTACTGTTCAATTTTTAATATCTTATGACCCTCAGATATAATTTGTTAAGGCATTTATTGCGTTTTAAGTAGTTTTCTTTAAAATATATGTTTGTGAACATTTTGAAGAAAGGAAAGAAAAGTTAAAGATCATTATGTGCAATACAGTTTTTAGCAAATTTATTATGCGGATCCATAAAAAATCTTAATATGTGTACTTTACTGAAACTGTTATGTTATTTATTGTGTTATATTATTTAATTAATACCATGGTTGTCATTTTACAATTTCTGTTTTCTCAGTATGTGTACGACTACCTCTGATTTCAACCTAAATATTACGTTTTCAATGGCTGCCTCTGTTCATTGACAAATGTAGATGATCAGGTAAAGTATGTAAACACAGAATTGTTCCCACTTAATTATTGACATGTGTGAAGTAAGGGGAGCATGTTGTCTTTTAAAAGGGTAAATAATAAAAACGTAAAAGTAATGCAGATTAAATGCGGAGAAAACTACATAAGGGAAAGACACAAAATGGCTTCCTAGCATTTGGCATTGTTCACAGTGAGCACCTTTAGTAACCTTGCAAGCTGTACTTATTGAACTCTGTCCATGTTTCCTGATGAAATACATTGCTTACTTATAATCCAGCCTTTAGATGTAAATGTAGCATTGTTATTTTTGGTTTGCACTTTTCTACTTCATGGAGACAAAGGGAGATTGTGGCATTTTCTGTATGTACACAATATTGCCTTAGTTCTTTTTTTTATAGAAAAAGTACACTTTATTTTTTAATCAGTTAGCCAACATGATAGCCCTTACAAATCATCTAGGTGCACGCTCAGACTGCATGGTATACATTCCTTTGCCATCTTAACCACTTATTGTTCATGCCTATCTGAGCTCTGTAGCAATGCAGGGGACTATTGTGGCTTGAATGATTCAGACGTCCCTAACAGTTTTTCTCGTTTGTTTCCACTACAAATCAGGTTTCAAATTCTGAAAAAAATGAAACTTATGCAATTGTTGTCACCTAATGTTGGCACCTTTTGTTTACAGTTCATCCTGTGACTAATCTGAGGTGTGAGATCCCTTGTGTCGAAGAGGGAAAAAAGAAAAGTAATGCAGTGTTAACTCAGATAGAAACTCATATTGGATCAAAGAAATTCTGTTCTCTTGGTTTTTATTTTCCAAAGAATGAACAGGTGGAAAATGTTTTATTCAAATAATTTAACCGAAGAGGTTCTTTCAATTCTTTACTCCACCAGGCAATTAAAATGTAAATTAAGCAAAAAAAGTGGCCTTGATTAGAAAATGTACATACAATGGTAATTTTAAATTAATTTCAAATGTAGATAACGGTATGCTTTCTATCTGCACATATTTCTGGTCTTGCAAAAAAAAAAGCTACCACTTAAATATGCATTTATGAAATTATACTTTATAAATATCTATATTTCACTAACCTAGAAAGCATCATCATAGGAATTTTATCATTTGTAACAGTCTTTCTCTGAAAAGGGCATGATTTGCGTTTGCCACTTCTGCAGTGCCTTCAATTTGCAGAAATATTATTGGCTGTGACCTTCCGCCACTTGGGCTGCTTTATACTGTAATATTCTTACATTGATAAATGAGATTGAGCATGTCTTTGTTCTTACAGTAGCTTTAAAGATTTATTCCTAGTGCCTGAGAACTTAATAAATGCTAAATTAAATTTCGAGAATAGTGATTACAAAAGGGAAGAAAAGAAAAATTGTTTTCACGGTGGAATAATGTTCCATATACAGTATTCCATAAATGAGCATTTCATAAATCCAGACGGGCTTATTTTTTTGTTTTGTTTTTTTGCAATACTAGTGGTTTACCATTTCCTGAATTAAATTTAATGCAACCAAGCTGGAATGCATGATCTTAAAACCATTCAGTGGAAGTGGTACATATTTAGTGCTGTTTTCTTTTCCATGGCAAACACAATTTGTGCACAATAAATGTTTTTGTCTAATTTCCCAGTTGTGAAAGCATGCATAACATATATAGAAAAATGAATTAAAAAATTAAGCTTGACTGTTTTTCAGTGCCAAATCATACAAAGAAATTATTTATATATATATATATATATATATATATATATATATATATATATATATATATATATATATATATATATACATACATACACTCATTTATTTAGTAGCAATCATTTTTTCTTGCTGGAAAGAGGCTAGCAAATTTAATTACATATATGGTGTCAGTTTTCTTTCATAATGTATAACACAATTTGCAATATGTTATATGAAATATATTTTTACTGTTATTATTTCCAAGCAGGCATATTTCAGTCCTGTTTGAGGCAGCATATTTTTAAGACATAAGTGCTGTTATGCTTACAGTACACATATTCAAGAGAAATACACAATTACTAGAATCAAGTTCCCTGCCACAAAACATTTCAACATTATAGCATTACTGAAAAACAGAATGACATGCATAATGAAAGATTTCAAGATTCACCCTAGGCATTTATTCTTTTCACCTTAATGTTCTCAGTGGTGGAAGAGTATCCATTAAAAGCTACTATGAATTATGGTTGCCTAGCAACAGCAGGGAGCTTGCAGCAGCTCAGAAGAATGAAATGGCTGGTTGATAAAATGAATTTTCTCTGAGCATTAGCCTGTTGAAACTACCTTTTCTTGTGGAACATAAAGTGCATTTATTTGTCTCATGCATTTTTTATTAGAAAATTATTTGAGTTCCACCAGCTTGAATTGTTTTGCTACAGGAGATATTTGATTTTAATGTGTTTTACTAAAATAAGTAATAGGAAAAAAAGATTTGGTTTTTGAACAGCAACAGTGAAGTGCCTTGTGTAGCTCCTTTCAGAGGAAAATAAAAAAGAAGTGAGTGCAAGTTAGCATTTCTGCCTTCGTAATTCAAATGAAAACATTAGGCAAATCAGCCGTGAAGAGTGTTCAAGGAAATTTAACATCCTTGTGAAGGTAAAAAAAGATGGAAAATATATTAGTTTTTTAATCAAGACTTTGTAATTTGTAGTTTTATTGTATATGCCTCCGCCAAATCAAAAGCAGCTTTTGTAATCTCTTGAACATTTTACTACAGATACATTTTCAGCTCTGAGTATATATTTTCCCTTTAATCTGCTATATTGTTTCAGGATGTACAAGTTATATTTTGAAAAGGATTTTTGTTGTTGACAATTGCTGGATAAAAATAATCTTGCTTTAAAAGAAAATCATTCATTTTATCTTTGCTAAATGATGTTCACATGATTCATGGTTAACCAGCAAATTTGGCTAAATTCAGATTTTTCGATTTTTTGATTTTTCAAAACATCAATTTGTTGCATAAATAAATTACAATCAGATGTTTCTAGACAAGTTCCTTTTGAAAGAGCTTTGCCAATGTGCCTAGAGCCAGGGCGCACTACAGTGGATATTCTTGGGGTTTTTTCTTCATATATTTTGTTTTTCTTTCACTTTTGGGGTGTTTGCAAATGCAATTTGATTGGCAAGAAATTTGTTATATATTTCCAAATGGCCAGTGTGATTTTGAGGTAAAATGTGTCATTGAATTAATGCAGTACAATTTCACCATTATAAAATACAAAAGTATGCCTGTACTTGTCTACTGTGTTTTCATGTTGACACAATATATCTTATAAAATAAAGCATTGGCTACACTGCGCTGTGTTATCAATGTTATTAGCGTTAAAATAAAATAGATCAAAGCTGTAATTCCAAAACAGCAAATAGTTTATTCCAGTATATCTAACCTTCCCTGGATGTTCAAATGCTTTAAGCCACCAACTTATGTGACTACAGATGTGTTTGCCTATCTGGGCCCTTGGTATCTACTGTAATTGGATAAGCATTTTAGTATAACCTAATCAATGAGCGCCATGCTAAAAGGCAGGGTTTACCATGCTTAAAAGGTATGAGCAATTCTTTAGGGATAAGAAGTTAAAAGGTTGGGATAACATTGACTTTAAATAGCTGCTCCAATTTCATTATTCAGAATTCAAGAGAGCAAAATGCATGACCTTTCTGAGCAGATTCATCCCTTCTATAGCATTCTGCTGTCAACCACCTTTGAACTGGTAGTTCTGAAGATGAATAGTTATCAATAAGAATAAATATAATCAAAGTTTCTGGATGATCGCATGCATTATTCTGTTTTATGTTAAATGAAAACCATTAGCTGTGCATTTTTTCCAGCCTTCCACACAACCTCCAGGTTGACTTAATTCATGGAGACTGAGTAAAAGTCATTCCGTAAATATACCTGTAATTGCAAATACTGAGCCGATTTCAACTTGTGTAGGAAGCAATATAAAATGTAGGTTAATGGGTACTCTATTTTCTAGTACTTTTCCTTAATTTTAAGTTCAGCTATATACAAATTATAAGGTATGTTTTTATCATTGGTGAAATGGGATAAAATCTGTTGTTTATGTAAAATAAAGGCACATTCCCTAACTGTTACTAATATTATTATTCTACATAATTACAAATCAGTACAGTTAATCAAAGCATAAATTTGATGGTTGCCAAACTAGTCCAAGCCTATAAACTGGCTTAAGAAAAGTAAACACTAAAAAATCCATTACTGTAATCAATATAGTTGAATTTATACGTGTGTGTGGGTATGTCTAACGTACCAGAGTTCCGGCCTTTACATGCAACTTGCAGAGTCTCAAACAGGAGGCCAAGGTAGACATTTGCATTTCTTTATTTTTTAAGTTATCTTAAGGAATATTTAATTATTCTTTTCTTTCATCATGCTGTAGTTAACTGCACATGAATATTTATTTTTTTGTACAATCTACAGGTCGTCTGATTTAAAAAAAAACATTCATGACTGTAGTGGATTCACACTTTTAAATGCACTTTATGCCATTAATGAAACCAGGATATATTATATTGTAAAATTAGTGCTCCTTCACAAAAAATATAACACGATTTCTGAGTGACTATAACCAAAAGGTAAATTAGCCCTTTTTTGGACAGTTGTCTAATTCCAGCATCAACTTCTAAGGCAGATTGTTTTTTTTCCTCCTTCACTTATTGTACCTAATCATAGTGATTGATAGAGTGAACAGTGATAATTCCAAGTAACAAATTAAAAAATGTTTAACTATTTAAAACAAATTACAGTTTGCATAGTAGGTCACAGACTTAGCCTTTAACTCATTTCAGATACAGTATAAACCTACTTCCATATTAAATAAGTTTATTATTCTTGTCCTTTGCCTGGAGGGAATTATTCCAAGAACAGCAGTTACAGGATGGGACCTTATCCCAACTGGTGTGCCAGCCCTTCGTTGGGTGTACCTACACATTTAATTAAATTAAATGCCCTTACCTGAAAGAGCTTGATGATTTGAAAACTTGGCTTACCACCACCAAAATGACAGCAGCTCAATAGTAGCCCATTTTAAATCATGTTGTGGTGAAGGATAGATACATCAGTAAATGCCAGCTCGTTGTCTTGTGCAAGAGCCAACATTTACAATAATGAAGCTTAAAAATTATAGAGCAAATTTATAAATTAAGTGTACGTATGGCTTCAAGGTTAATCAACATTTTTGAAAGATAAGAATAGAATGGAAACAAATATTCTTTTATTTGTTTGTTTTTCATTAAGAGAATTCTAATTAAAATTATCTCCTTATTTTATGTTAGTGTAGCAGTCTTTAAGCATAGTTGGAAGAAGAATCATTCTGTACCTTTGCCAATGATGTGGCTTTTTTATTTTTCTGTTTAAAAATAACTGTGTTAAATGCATATTATGTATAATATTGCAGTGAAGGCTGGTTCATTATTTATAAGGATTATGTCAGTATTAGACATGTAATTTAATTGTGATATTGTAGTTTTTTAATGTCTCAAATGACTCAAATGATTCAAGCACCAGTTTGAATAACTTCTGAAGACAACAATAATACCTACAACAACAGATATAAACTGAGTTGTGATACAAATTTTAATAAAACAACTTAAACCTCATCACACTACCAGCAGTGTTCAGTCAATAACTTTATTTACATAATCTTAGCAACTCATGAGTTTTTGTTTATGTAATCTGACATCCCCAGCAACTCAATACTGAGTACTGAGTACTCCTGCTTTCCACTTCTATCTTCAGAGATGTGCATTTTAGGTGAATTGGCAATTCTAAATTTGCCTTATGTAAATGTGGTTGTGAGTGTGTATATGAAAAGGCCCTGCAAATGACTGATGCCCAGTCCAGGACTGGTTCCTGCACTGGCCCCATGCTCCATATTGATTTATTTTTTGTTATTTATTCATTATTGTTCTTAGCTAATTAAGATCTTCCTCTTTTCCTCATTTATTGTTCAGGAATCCTGTCCTCAATTCAAAGGCACAGTATTCTGGGAATTAACATATTTCCTTTTGACATTCAATGCAGAGTTTTCAGGAAGTAGCTGTTAATATTATTTTTGGAAAAAATACACATATTTTGTATGTTTCGACCATACGAATGGTTAACTGACATGTGCATTATGCGATTGTTTGCTGTTGTCCAGAGCCAGTCACCTTACCATTCCATTGAGTTTGATTCTTCAATATTCTTCAATATTTATTTTAGCTAAGAATGCATGAAACTCAAAATGTTTCTTGACCACCACTACAAAATATATGTGGTAAATAACATATAAAAAATAAAATTTTTGGTTGGAATATTCCTTTTAGGAGGAAGTTTCAGTAATAAATAAGATTATGCTTATAGCATTAAGCCAAAAGCAAAACATAAGCATAACTCCAGTTCAATTCAAGGCATACTGTTATGCATATATATATATATATATATATATATATATATATATATATATAGAAAAAGTTTAGGGTCACCTGTCCAACAAGTCTTTAGGGTATAATTTAAAAACAGAGAACCACAAGGAAACCCAAGCAGACAAAGACACTGTTGATACTGACCTCAACACTGTGTTGGCATGTAAGAAGTCAACGGTTGTAATATTTAATGTCATTTTTTGTTAACCTTTATTATGCCTTTGTATGTTGTATAGTATGAAACAATAAGAGAGAACAGATAAAGGATTGGGGACCAGCTATAACCCCATTTAATGTTGATAAAATAAACTAAAAGCCCAACAAATATTTGGGGAGTGATCGTGGGCATCCTTGTCCTATGATGCTTTGTTCTTCAGGCGTCTTTATTTCTTTTGAATTCGTGGAGCTCCAGGATCTTCAGAATCTGGTCAGGATTGAAGACCGCGTTCACAGCGGCTTCAAGTTTTACGTAGCTCATGGGGAGGAAGAGGCAGGAGATTCAGAGCCTATGTCAGTGGGCTTCATCATCAGAGCTATGGGTAAAAGGAAAGAGGCTGTTAGCGATCATGTAGAATCAGACACAATGTCAGCACTCCTTACTTTATCAGATTCACCTCAATGCTCAGTACTCGCACACACATGACAGTGTACCACACAAAACCTTTTGCAGCTGGAACTTCCATTGATTTTAACTTTCATTTCTCTCAGAGAAAATTCATTCGCTGTCCCATGCAAGCTACTAAAAGCAATAGGTAGACATAATCATTAAAATGCTGCCATGAAAGAATTGAATCCCTTCGCAAAAAACAAAAAAAAAAACACCATAAACAAATTAATTTTTTTTAAATGACAGCAAATATTATCCTTGCAAAAGAAAAGCATTTACAATCAAAGGAGACTGTTTAAAACTATTATTTCCTGCTTTTGCAAAATAATATTTAAAAGTATTAATTATAAGACTGCAGTGTTAAATGTTATATTCAGTTTTCTTTTGACTCTAGGAGACGTGAAATTTTCACCGTTAAAAACATTGAATTTTGTGAAAGTCCTGTGGTGCTATATTTCTACCACTTTATTAACGTGAAGTATTATCTTTTTATACAACTTAGATAGAATTAGTGAGAAAAGTATTAGGGGTTCGTTTAATTAGTTGAGTAATTCAACAAAAATATAAATATGCTTACAGAACCTATTCAAATTGAAAGTGTATGCTGAATATTTTATCCATTTTCTATGGTGCATTCATGCAATTCAAGGAGGGAGGACATAATAGCAGGAGCAATAGCTGTGTATGTTTCTTTTTTCATTTGATTTTGTGGATATATAATACAGTGTTATACCCTACACTGTCTATATATGGTTTATTTTCACAGCACCCTTAAAATTATTTCATTATCTTTAAACACCAGGATAGTGCTTTGTTTATCAAAAATGTCATTTAATATATATAGAAACACATAGTGGGGGATTAAAAACCCATTACTCTGACTCATTTTTAAAACAGATATACTATTAAACATTTTATTGTAAAACGTAATAACAGCAGATTTTTGATTTCAAGGTTGACAGAACAGCCAATAAAGATTTAAATAATTCAGACGCACCATGTACAGACTTTATTAGAAGCTAAGTGAATTTTGTAACCAATGCAAAGGTTTGGCCCTTTCTGTGTTGTAAGGTTTTGGAGATGAATTTTAAAAAGCACTAGGAGTGGTGTTGCATGAACAACTATTTACTCATATTGCAGGTACCACTGAAGAAAACTGGAATGAAAATGATTGTTTGTAAAATGCTAGTGTTTGTAATTGTGTGGTTTCTGAAACATTACTGTAAAACTGTAAAATAAAAAAACATGTCACTGTCTTGAAATGATTTCATGCTAAAGCTCTATTTTTTCTTTTGATTTTTAGGATAATGATGGGGTTTTTTTTGTTTGTTTTGAGTGATGCTTGGCTGGCAAGAGGTTGCTAGTGCAAGGGCACCCCCAAGAGGGCACAGGGCAAGAGTGACTTCCAAGGGAAGCTTCCAAGAGAAAGAAAGATAGCTACATTGTGCAGTGCAGAGGCAGCTAGGGAATTGTGTACTGTATGCTAAGTGTCTGAGGACACTTGGACAATAGTGAGAGAGAGTTTTCTGGCAATCCCCCAAGGTAAAGGAGGACAAGTGACCCATTATACACGAGAGACACTTGGAATGGTTGCAAGACCTTCCAACTACAAGAGTATTCAACATTTTCACATGAAAACCTAGGGAACCAAGCACCATGGGGACTGATTAAGAGCCCTGGTTATTTAAGGAGTGCAGAAGACCTATGGGTATTGTGGCATGATGACATAAAGAAGGGGGTTCAGGCTGCTTTCAGAAGGTTCTCCAAGTCTATAGTCAGGAGTTTAGTTTGATGAGAAAGAGGTCAAGCCAGTCCATATACTGTAGTGTGCAGAAAGATGGACTCATTGTTTTGTTGGTTACTTGTCTGTTCTTCCATTGCTTATAACCTCTCTTTAGTTAAGAACTTAGTATGTTTTACTTATCTATAAGATAAAGTAAAATATTTTTGGTAACAATGGGAGTTCTGAAGAGAGCAGATGAAAGGGAAGTTTGCAGGGAGAAAGGACTGGAAACTGTTGAAAATTCTGGAAAATAAAAAGCGATTGAAATAAAATGAAAGCCAGTAAAAGAAACTGAGCTAATGTGAAATTTGGTTACAGCATACTTGCATTGTGTACACAGGTTACATTCTCAGCAGAATGTGCTGATGTTATGTTTTGTTTTAGTTTTAAGGTATCACTAAGTGTTTGCTTCTTGCACCAATAACAAAAGACACAATGCAGAAAGCAACTTTTATCTAGAAAGAAGTTCCTAATGTTGATATTGTTTAGTTATAATTAAAGGGGTCCATTTTTTATCTCTAGCCCTGATCTGGTGCAGTCTGCAGATTTTGTTTTTTTCCATATGGGCTTCTTCTTCAGGATAAACCAGCTTTCAGCCAATATTTCAATATGTTTGGCTAACTGGCCAGGTGAGAGCGAGTGTTCCTTATCCAAAGGCAACCTGAAATAATGTATGAAGTGTTTTTAGACAATGGATGGATGGATTCTTATTCAATAGTTAGGGCCACCAAAATCAATATTTCGTTTTCCACACAAATTAACAGGCAGTAAGGGAATCTGCATTACTCATAGAGATATCCACTTCACGTTCAACTTTCACACATGAGATGTTTTACAAAACTAGCAATGTTGTATCTGTGTCAATATACAAAGTTGAAGAAGGCAGTACTATTCATACCCACTTTCAGGAAGATGGCCACATCCCAGTAAAAATGAAAGAAAAGGGTTGGTCATTAACCCAAGGGATGTTGTGGTGACTGTTTTGGGGCCGATGCTTAGTTAAAATGGTTACAGTGGGGAAATTAAGCTCTTTAGTCGAACCAATTGCTTATTTTCCTTGCCTCACCTGCGGATCGTGTTTTGAAGGAGCATCTTCTTGAGGATGTGAGGAGTATTTTCCGGAAAATAGGTCTCTTCTGAGTTATACTTGTCATTAATATTTCATCTACTAGGAGTCACTTTTCTGATATATACACAGAAGGGACCTCTTTTGGCTATTGGCCATACAACACATGTGTGGCCTAGTCCTTTCAGTGGACCGCAGCAAGACTTCAATTACAGTAGGTTCCTGCCTTATGGTATCAGTCACTGCATCTCATTAATGAAAGCTGGGTGGTTATATTGTAAGAATCTTCCAGTGTCATAAGTTGCAGCAAGCAGGCTCCTGCTCTCGTATTAGAGTGGTCAGAACATCTCAGGATGGCCTGGCCATTTTAGTGGGGTGTGTAATTTGATGGGTAAGTATGTTAGGCAACCTACTTATTTGCAGTAGTCCAAGACCAGATAGTCAGGCTCCAAGGGACAGCAGATTTTCTGTTTTGTTCTGTTTATTTGGTACTTTGAGATCCCCCTGTGTTTATCCTTCCCTTGTGTTATCATTATTTTAATAAACATTCTTTTCTATATTTCTTTGGTCTCATTGGCGTCTGTTCTGGTTTTAGGATGGCTCACAATTGTAAAAATTCAAAGTGCTATTGCTAAGTATGTATTGCCAAGTATATGGGCATGTGTCTAAGAGTTCTGTTTCCTTTGGCAGCTTGTCTGCTTATCTTTACTCACTACATTAACAGGATTGCTTTATTTCTCTCAGAAACATTGTGCCAGGCAGCAGTTCAGTACATGGCTCAGACAAATCCAGGCCAGCATTTTTCATTCATTGTTTATTTCTACACCCAGGAAATTGTGTGTCCAATGAAACAAGTATTGGGTAATATAAAAATATACTCAGCACTGTTTAGCTTAAGTTGATGGATTGCAGGTAATTAGTAATAGAAATATAGAGTCAAGAATGGCATGAATGTTAGCTCAAGTAAAGAACTGAAAAAGGGCCAAATAAATGGCCTAACGTGAGTTTCTGTTTTTTTTTTTTCTTTTCAAGACAGCTCTGAAATATTTCTGCTACAAAATAGGCACTGTCTCAATGAAAAAGTTTTATATGTATACTTGAAACAAATCAATATAAATATTTAATTCTGAAGTAGTAAAACAAAGAATACTCAATTCACAAAGTAGTATATATGCAACATTTAGCATTTTACTAAAATACCAGTTTTTTGTTTTTTTTTATCAGTCCCATTTTGGTAGAGTTTTCCCATGAAGAAAGTCAGTTGGCTTTATTTTTTTATTTGGCAGATAAATAAATGAGCACCAACAGAGAACAGCAACTAATATCAGGATTGTAGAGTCGATTTTAGTACAAGTTTGCTGTAGTAAAGTGCAGAATTAAAAACGTTTGCCTGTATAGTATGCATATATTCTGTTCTTTTATACTCTTGAAAGCTGTCTAATATTCAAAAATATTTTTGCTATCAAAAGAAGTGGAAACTGACAACTATGATTCTTTTAGCTTTAAATAATTTTTTTTCCTGTTTGAGGAAGGGATTTTTTTTACTGGTTTAAATTAATTAAGAGGCAAGTCTTTATTAAAGCATTCCATTGTGTTTTCCACATCACTTGACACACTAGATTATTTTTAAAATGCGCTTTAATGTAGAACAGCCTTAGGGTTTTGTAGTTTACCATTATTGATAAAAAAGGTAACTCATATAAAATTATGAGCAACCTTTTAATAACAAATAAAACATATGCAAATTAACCAACCTAGAACCAATTACGTATTAGTATGACTACGAGCCTTTAAAAGTTTTATGTACACAGAAGAATCATGGAATATTAGTTTGATTCTTGACCTTCTCACTGCATTTTTCCTCCTCTTCTTGTGCCTATATGGGTATCTGTAGGTACTCTGGTGTCAACCTACATCCCTTTCACAAGGATATGTAAGAAACATACAGTAAGAAAATTGACAAATGAAAGAAGACCATATAGTCCTTCGAGCTTCTTTGTTTAGCTGATGCTGTAGTTAAGCTCTTTCAATATCTCATCCTAACACTGGTTGTCAAGGTTTCTGCTTCAACTATACATCTCGATAGTTTGTTCCAGATTTCCACAATTCTTTGAGTAAATAAGTGCTTCTTGGTTTCAGTCCTAAATGCACTTCCAAATCATTTCCACTGGTGTCCTTAATTACTCGATTCACCAGTAAATTCAAAAAATTCTGCTAGATCTACTTTATCAAGGCCTTTGAGAATTTTGATGACCGGGATTAGGTCTCCATGTAGTCTCCTCTGCTAGAGGCTAAACAGGTTTTATTCCATGAATCTGTCAAAGTAAGACATTTACATAAGTCCAGGGATGTACTTGGTTGCTTTCCTCTCCACAGCATCAAATGCTGTCATGTCTTTCTTGTAGCGTAGTTAGATAGATAGATAGATAGATAGATAGATAGATAGATAGATAGATAGATAGATAGATAGATAGATAGATAGATAGATAGATAGATAGATAGATAGATAGATAGATAGATACCAGAGCTGCACACAGTTCTCCAGATAAGGTCTCACTATTGCATTGTATAGTCTGAGCATAATATCCCTTGATTTATATGTAACATGTTTTAGAGTACAGTAATCCCTCACTATATCGTGCTTCGACTTTCGCGGCTTCACTCTATCGCAGATTTTATATGTAAGCATATCTAAATATATAACGTGGATTTTTCACTGCTCCACGGGTTTCTGCGGACAATGGGTCTTTTTACTTCTGGTACATGCTTCCTCAGTTGGTTTTCCCAGTTGATTTCATACAAGGGATGCTATTGGCGGATGTCTGAGAAGCTACCCAATCAGAACACACAGTTAAGTTTCTGTGTGCTGATTGGCTCAGCAACAGAGCGCTGAATTTGATTCCGCTGCGTTAACCAGGAAGTCTCGTTTCGCTCATTCAGCATCAACGTGTTTCACTGTGTAAAGAGTCAACTTCTGTGCTCTTTTGTGTTTATCTATGTGCATAGTCAAGCCCTTCGTTATGGCTCCAAATCGATCTGCTACTGCTTCAGGGGCCGTGCCCAAGCGGTAACAGAAGATGCTAACGATTGCCGAAAAGGTAAAGTTTTGGATATGTTGAAGGAAGGGAACAGCTACCCTGCTACCCTGGGGTTCTGGAACGCAACCCCTGCGATTGAGGAGGGATCACTGTATAGCCTAAAATTTGATTTGCCTTTTTCATAAGCTTGTGCATGTTGCTTAGATGATGAAAATGCTGTGTCAGCATAAAGCCCTAAATTGTTTTCAGAGGTTCCTTCTTTTGGGACAGTATCTCCCAAATTGTATTTATAATGGATGTTCCTTTTGCCTGTGTTTAATACATTTTACTTTTCTCCATTAAACTGCTTTTTTAAAGTGTTTGCCCAGTTCTGAAGCTGGTCCAAGCCTTCTCAAATTGATTTTGCTGTCTCCTGTGTGTCTGCCATTCTACCAATTTTAGTATCATTTGCAAATTTCACAAGTTCAATAATTGTACACCGAAATCTATGTCATTAATATGAATCAGAAAAAGTAACGATCCCAGGATAGATGCTCAAGGGACTCCACTGGTGATCTCACTCCATGTGGAGTATTCTCCTACTATCTGTTGATTCTCAACAGTTGGTACAGTCAATTATTGGTTAATTTGGCAATACTTAAAATTAGCCTATGTGAAAATCTTTATGTATATGTACTAGAAGTTTGCAGAAATGAAAATGAACCCGTAAAACCCAATTTTTAAAATGGTATGGTACAAGCAATTCCTTACATTTGGTATCAGAAATAAATGGTAGTTTTCAAGCATGTCATGCTCGATTGTTTATTCACACAATAAGAACTCCAAGAGAGACCTTAAACCAAACCCACTTTATATTAATTACATCTATCTTGAGTCACGAATGGGGCTGCAATCTTCAAACAGGCATATTTATATTAACACCCTGGAGACTCCAAGGAGCACCCACCAAACCTCTGGTCCCACTCTAGTTAATGATTTGTGGTTTGTCATGTAGCAGAGAGGAGTGTGCATTTGCGGGTTGTGGAAAAATAGCAGTTTAAAGATGGGGTTTGGGGGGCGGTTATCCATTATTTGCTTCAGTACTGTTTGGTACAGGTTCTGAGGTCCAAAAGCCGGTATTGATACCAAAGTCAACATTTTCGTACTGAACCAAAACTAATGTGCTGAGATAGTCCTGCATCCCACCTGATTCCATGGTGATAAGATTAAAAAGTCGGAGGATACAGAGTGCTTAATAATATAGTCTAACATCTCACTTTGCACATCTAAGTATATCTGTGAGCAATAGTAAGAATCCAGATGGTCACATTGTTAAAAGAGAACAACATAAGCTGCAGGACATCCTAAGCTTTCTTGTCCTGCTGATAGTGCTACAAGTCAATCTCCTAATGCCATCCCCTTTGGGGTGTGTTTTGCTTATATACACTGAATATTGGGAAGAGTGAAGCCATAAGTTGTAACACACTTGTTTTTATGTAATGAAGCAATCATGCCTTTCACAAGTGGACTGAATTATAACAAGTCACTCGTTTATTAAGGAATAAATGAAGAGATCCTTCTTTCTCCCTGTATAAAGTACAAACCCTGCTCAGTCACCCTGAATACTTAATATATTTATTTAAATTTCAACCCTGTGATAGAAACTAATACTAAATAAAAATCCCTCAACAAATAGCAACCTCTTAATGTATACAATGATTTCCATTATAAATGACCTACAGCTTTGGATAGTTACAAAAATCGGTCTGATAACTGTTTTGAAGTGGCCATTGAAAGCAGTTCATACAATTTCAAATGTTCATGAATGGTTGTGTATAGTAACAGCTTTAAATGATTTACTGTGTAGGTTTATGTACTGTATATGTGTATTTTAATACATTTGTGACAGATTTACATCTGAATATCAGTTGCCATTTCAAATGCCTCCTCTGCCACAATATTACTTAAAATCTGCAGCCATGATCAGAATGGATGAGGGTTGACACTTTTTAAAATTTTCAAACAAAAATCAATGATGGCCTAGCCTATTTATAACATAGTGTAGGAGTATAAGTACACAGAGAGGAAAGTAATTTCTGAATTTCTGAAGAGGTGAGGGCACACTTTTTTTTTCAAGTTCCAGTTGATCAATACTCCCATACCATCTCATACACACACCCACACACACACTCACACACATACAGTTTGGATATCTTTTATATATTTTTCTTTAACTTTCACTGCAATGTTGTAAATTATCTTGGCAATCAAAATACTTTATAAGAGAGTTGCCAAATTGATTTCTTTTGGCCTATGCCCGAAGAAAATGACCAGCAAACCACAGTCTCTGTGTTCAGGCCTTGGGATAACACTCAGAAGTGTTCAGTGTCAAGTGATGACAGGGAAGGCTAAATGGGAGGGCTTCTCAAACACATCAGTCTCTTATTCCTCAGGAATACTGGCACCCTTCCAGTCTTGACTCCTAAGATAACATAAGCAGCAGCTGGTAAGTAACATTAACAAACAGAGCCCAAGGGTTGCTTGTGTTCTTACTACCCGTTTGCCAACTGCTGTGTGCTGAAACAGCTGTAAGTGAAGGAGCCATAAGACTCCACAAATGCTAGATAATGATTGGCTCATTTAATGATTTGCTTGATGTTCTAAGCAAGTGAATATAGTATATTCTCTTAAACCCTTAATAAGCCAAAATAACTAAAACCTCTAAAACTATTAAACAATACAATATATTGCTTGGAAACTGAATCCAAGAAGTGCAAATCTCTGGCAGATGGCGAGAGATGACTACATAATATATCATATAAATGAATTAGGTGCAATGTGAACAACGTGCACCATTTATATATTCTTTCTTTATCTTTCAGTGAATTTATAAAAAATATTTTAGGATGTTACTTTTTTAATATGAGCAGCATACAGTATCCTACTGTATTAATGGGTTATCCCATGAGTTCTAATGTATGTTCATTTTAAAAATAGTACTCTGCTAATGTTAGTAGTTGCTGTGAGAGACTTTGACTAGACATTAAACTAGTAAATTTGGCCTAAGAATATGACTTCTACAATGGGCTGTTTCCAAAAATATTCACATAACTTACTTGCTGAATGGGTTTAACAGCATAAGCTATATTATGTAGAATGTTATGTAGTATTTGGCATCATTTCTAACAACAACAAATTTTTAAGTGGTGTTATTTTTTTCATTCTTATACATGAATCTGATTGTGTTCACTTATATTCAGTTCATGTTCATTAAGAGCAAAGGACAATTTCAACAGCAGTTGTCCCATGACAGAGACCAACCCTGGAAGTGACATCAGTACAGATACATAATAGGGCACACTTCAACACTGACATACTATTCAATCTTCATGTTTTTGGAAGAAATTGCATTGCTTTTACGTAAACTGAGGCCTTATCAATCTGAAGGAACAGTGTTAACCGTATCTTCTATGGCACTATGCTGACCAGTGTTAACAACAAGAGACAATGAAATTAACTTTGCATATTGTACAACACAGTCATAAGTGATAGCAATGCACAGTGCTGCAGTATGTTGTGATAAATTCTTGAGAGATCACTTTATTTTGTATCAGAAGCAGACTTGCATCTCTAATTAATTACAAGTGGAAATAAAATGTGTTAGTGTTTAGTGACTCACTTTTCTAAATTCTTAGGTGGTCACTTAATTCTCAGATGTGATGCAAACTAATTGCAAACAGAACTAAGCTGTGCTAGTTTAGTATTTTGGTAAATCATTAGTAACTTCCTAGGCAATCACTTCATTTCTATTTTTTTTTTAGTTTTTGAGTGTTCTCTTTACTGCACAATACTTACTTTCTGTTTCGCAATAGAATGTAGCAGATGTTGGCAGAAAGAATTATATCTGTGAATTTTTACCTTTCCTGAGTTCCAATTTACATGGGATACTCCATGAGTCTCTAAAAGATATAAAAAGTGCAATAAGAGTATTTTTAAGTTCATTTAGCAATAAAACAAATATATTAGGTAATTTGTAACTTTGCAGTCAAACCACTAAGATTTAGTTAAGTAAGAAGATAACAATAATTTGCTTCCGATTTTAAAAAGTTGCTTGGAATGAAGCCTGCCACCAACATACCTGTCCAAAAATTCAGTTGGAGGGTCAAAAGAGAGTCATATCTTGTTTGGTGACCTTTACAATTGACATTATTAATTTTCATTGGCTGTGACAGTACTTTTAAACAAATACAGCATATTCTCCTGGAACTGTGTTTGTTTCTTACAAACATAAAAAAAAAATTTTTTCCAACTAAAAATTATAAATGAAGCATTATTTGAGTCGATGAAAATTGTAACCGTGCCTCTTTTTCAAATTTCTTACAAAGACTTAATATACAGTATAAGCTCTGAATGCAAAGCATACATGTGAGGAGGCCCATTTGCTTTTTGTAATTTATACTTAAAAATAGAATTTAGGGCGGACATCCATTTTCTCGACCAGATTCTTCCAGTTTAGAACCAGAAACTCTCAGAGCAGTACAAGGGTCACAACAGGGACCAATAGTGAAGCATTAGTGGTTGTACTTTTATCACATTGTTATTAAAAAGTACCTGTGCATCATATATATATATATATATTCACTTTTTTATTCAGAGAGACAACCCTTTTATACCATCCTTCTTCATTTTTTCATGTATGAGTTTGTCGTTGAAGAAAGTATACTATACAGCATGTGTAAGAGAAAAGTACGGGTTATTTTACATATCATTGAAAAGTTTAAGAAAGATAAATTCAACTTCATTTGAAAAACATCTTGATATTAATAGACAATAATGGAGAGAAAACAGGAAGGTACAGTCAGATACTCATCTGTGGCAAGATGTGGGCAGGACAGTTACCAACTTAGTGCTAGACTTATTTCATCCTTTTTTCATCACCTAAGGAAATTGTCCAGACACAGTAATGCATCATTTTCTCAGTGCATGCCAAAAACAAAAAGAAAAAGAAACTATCAAGAAAAACCCTGGTAATCCATCCGGGTCGTCTTTGGCCTTGGTGCTCAGCGAACTGTCTTCTCTGCTGATATGTATCAATTTATGGCAAAGTGACATAATTAAAGTGTTTAAAATTACAAAGAGAATCAGTACAGAGGATCCTCAGTAGTTACTTTAAAGTGTATTTTTTTAGCAAGAACACAGGGACATAGCTGGAAAGCTAAGGGAAGAAAGAAGCATGGACACATAGAAGAAATCAAAAAATAATGTGGTAGAATGTAAGACTTTAGGAACCTTCAGATACTGACTTGATGTTGTTTTGAGCTAGAGGATAGGATGGGCTGGATGTGCTTATTGGGTGGAATGGCCTATTTTAGTCACAGTTGTTTTAGCCAAGTACTTTTCTTGCACCATGCACAAGCATCTCTTTATCAGGTATATCAGTCTCAGTCTGCTTGTAAATGTGCTTTACACTTTTGCAGGCTGCAGTGCTTTAGACTTTGTCATATACTGTAAGTCTCTGAACCAGTCACTGTATGTATTTGAACAGTGCTGACCCATTCTATGCTAAGTAGTCCAAGTCCATATTTTTATTATTGTACGTCTTTATTATTATGCAATACAAAACAGTTTTCTTGAATGTTGACGAGAAGTAGCCTGTAGCAAGTTTGTTTTATTGATTAATTGGATACAAATAAACATATCTACAGTAAATAATAGATAGACCAGAGTGGTCCAAGTTCATTCCTGGAGTGCTACAGTTTTTGCAGGTTTTAATTCTAATCTTTTTCTCAATTAGTCACAATTTTCATCTTTTAATTGACTTATTTACCCTTCATTTTAATTGACTTGTTTTTTAAGGTTCAGTCCTCTGAAAGCTTTATTTTTTCCTTCAACAGCATCCAAACAGAAATATGAAGTGAGCCAATAGATGACCAGCTAACTCATAGCTTCAAACTCCAACCATTTTCACTCCAACCACTTTTTTTTAATAAGAAGACAATTCTTGTTTTTAATTAAACCTGTTACTTAATTCCTTGACGTGTTGGTCATCCCATTTTACCACTGCAGGCATTTACAAAACTGTTGAGTTTCTTTTTATTAAGTATTCCACCAAAATGTTTTGTGGACCTGAGCAGATCAACATTACTGAGGCCTTTACCTTTCTTTATTTTTAGATATTGTATGTTTCACACAGGTTATAGGTCATTTGTTGGCTTGCTTTCTATCTCATTATTATTTGGCTGCTTATTATGGGTTCTTGGTCATAAAGAGCAAGTCAATTAAATTCAAAACAGTTAATTAACAGCAAAAACTGGTCACTAATTAAGAAAAGGGTTAGAATGAAATCCTACAGCCAGAGTAGCAATCTAGTACCAGAGCTTAATACCCCTGGGCTAGACATTTACTGGAAATTAGGTCTGTTCCATTTGAAATGTGGTTTTTAAACTACTGCAGCAAAATAGCTTAAATAAAATGAATAAACTATAATCTAAATACAGAACTTTTAACTGTCATTAGTCAGGAAAAATTTCCTAATGTAACTTCTGGCCAGCTGTTATCTTTATGACAGATTTGTTAATCAATAAGCACACTTTTTAAAATTTATGCTTAATGCTTAAACTGTTAATAGCTTTAAAAAAAGAAGTCTCCAAACATTAAAGTATTCTTAATTGAGCACAATACAGTACATACATACAAATACAGCATTGAATATTTTATCAGTATATCAGTGTGGTGCAGAAGAAACTTTAAATCAGAAGAATGCTGATTCATCTACTTACTTATTTTTACTAGCTTTAAGTTTTACTCTTCTGGCTTAGCTCTCTTTCTCAGGGGTGGGGGTTGATTCGTTTTCGATCTTATGTTTGTAAAAATTGATTTATTTGTATGGAATGTTGTGTGATTTAGTTCATGGAGGTTTTTATATTGTTTGTTGTTGCTGAGTGGTTGTCCTAATTGGGTATTATTCTATCAGAAACGTTGTTTTGTCCATTCACCATGAAAACATGAGATTAAATATTTTTCTTGGCCATTACTACAAACCACATAATGTATGTAACGTATACAAAATACATCATTTTTGGGGAAAGTATTCCTTTAAATCCAAGCTCACCATTTTAAAAATTCCCTGCAGGATCACTTCTGGGTCAAAGTTGTAAACCATCTCTGGTGTTTGACCTGTCCTTGAGAACTCCCGTGTTCATTCCCTTCAAGCTCCCCCTTGCAGCTCCAGTTTTCAACATATGCAGAAAGTCATGTTTAGGGCAAAATGCCTCGCCACTGCCTAATAATATTCCCAGAATAGTTATTGCCATAGCTTCTTGGATTATTTGGCATCACTGCCCAGACATGCTAAAGTTAGCATTCTTTTGAAGAAATGATCTAATAATGTGTACTTGCAGTTTCCACTTTACCTGATTTTACAAAGTAATCAAATGAATAAAAGTTAAACAGGAAATACATAACCTGGGTAACCTGCCTAAAATAGAACTTAAAACTTATCAATATGACTTGGCTGGTTGAGTTAAAAGAACATTTATGTTGCCCAGAATGATACAGTTGTCAGTTTTCTCCGGTAGGGTCATGCGTGGTGTCATCACAGCAGTCCTCATTACAACTGGTTTTTTTCTAAGCTTTTCTATGGAACTACACCCAAGTGTGGATGTAGACAGTACAGAGAAACCACTTGAATAGTGCATTAGAAGGGAAGGGCAAAGTAGGGGTATAAATTTAACACAATTTAAACAATAAAGTTAAAGTAAGTAAGTAAACGTATTTATTTTCTTATAAATACTGTATAAAGAGAAAGTATTGTGATGAGCTTAAAATTTCCATTTTTGAGAGTGATGTCCATCTGTGTGGGTGTGTGTGTCTGTATGTTAGGATATGACTCTGTGGACATGACAACTCAGAAACAAACTACTCAGTCAGAACAAGACTTGGCACAGTTATTAGCATTATAAAATGCTAAACGTTTGTTGATTTTGAAAAAGCTGACCCAGTAGATTTTTCTTTGCATTTTTTCACACAGTGCTCTGCAATATTTTAATTTTAAAATCGTAGCTTAATGTAGGGGAAGTAATATGCTGATCACATCAGATTCTTCAGTAAAAAGATGAATCTTCATCCTGTATTTGAAAATTACAGTAAAAGTTTAAAGGGAGGGCTAGAAAACACTGAATAGCTATAGCTCCTTCTGTCACTTCATTTATATTGTACTAAACACTTTATTCCACACACTGTTTAAAGAAAAGCAAAGCCTATTTAGAGTTAATTTTCATTCTAATTTCATAGTCCTGGAGTAATAAAAACTAAAAACTACTATATTAGGTAGCACAGTTAGCCTGACAACTCTGGAGCGGTCTATCTAGCAATTTTAGGGAAGCCTTAATAAATCAAGGCTGAAATCCCATCATTTTACCTTAACATACAACTGTTAACACTCCTGATGTGAATTTTTTCATATTGCATTTGAAATAATTAAATCATTTTTTATGATTACCTGTTACAAAGTCTTTCCATTTCTTTTTGATTTTGTTTTGTCCTGTGGTGATCAAGTTATGCCTTCTAACTTTCTCACTGGACCTTAGAACAAATATTTTACTATGATAGATAGATACCACACCAGACCTTCATCATATTCCACTTGATGGCCATTTTATTTTATTTTAATTTGCCATTCTGCCCATGATGTTAGAAAAACTGGAAACTGTCTATGTAAGATAAAATATACACTGCCTGGCCAAAAAAAAAAGTCGCCACCAAAAAAAAAGGTCACACACTCTAATATTTCGTTGGACCGCCTTTAGCTTTGATTACGGCACACATTCTCTGTGGCATGATTTCGATAAGCTTCTGCAATGTTACAAGATTTAGTTCCATCCAGTGTTGCATTAATTTTTCACCAAGATCTTGCATTGATGATGGTAGAGTCTGACCACTGCGCAAAGCCTTCTCCAGCACATCCCAAAGATTCTCAATGGGGTTAAGGTCTGGACTCTGTGGTGCCCAATCCATGTGTGAAAATGATGTCTCATGCTCCCTGAACCACTCTTTCACAATTTGAGCCTGATGAATCCTGGCATTGTCATCTTGGAATATGCCCGTGCCATCAGGCTACACAGCTGTCCAGTCCCAATCCCTTGAGTTCCCTTTGCATTGTGCGTGTGGAAATGCTCTTACTTTCACTATTAAACATAGACCTGAGTTCTACTGTTGTTTTTCTTCGATTTGATTTCACCAAATGTTTAAGTGATCGCCGATCACGATCATTGAGGATTTTTTTCCGGCCACATTTCTTCCTCGAAGACGATGGGTCCCCACTATCCTTCCAGTTTTTAATAATGCGTTGGACAGTTCTTAACCCAATTTTAGTAGTTTCTGCAATCTCCTTAGATGTTTTCTCTGCTTGATGCATGCCAATGATTTGACCCTTCTCAAACAGACTAACATCTTTTCCATGACCACGAGATGTGTCTTTCGACATGGTTGTTTAAGAAATGAGAAGCAACTCATTGCACCAGTTGGGGTTAAATAACTTGTTGCCAGCTGAAAGATAATCGCCCATGCAGTAATTATCTAATAGGAGGCTCATACCTATTTGCTTAGTTAAATCCAGGTGGCGACTTTTTTTTTGGCCAGGCAGTATATCTTTTTCTACTTTGCTAGCTGACTTTAGCGTAATATAGTCTCACATTACCATACAGAATTTGTATTAATATTTATAACCTAATAGCATAATTTTAAGAAAAATAAACATTTGTCAATCTGTGTGTAGTTTTTCTTGTTTTAAATGTGTACTATTTTGAGTTTTATGTGAAGTTATTTATTATTAAATGTATACAGTGCTTATAAATGGAAGTGTGCAATATACATGTAAATTATTGTTTAGAACCATATAGAATATTACCAGAGTTGGTAATGGTAATTATTTGCAAGAAATTTTGAAATGGCAAGTCACTAATGTCAATAAGGAAATAGCTGATCCTTTTGACCCATGGGTCCACTGGGGATTTAATCAATTATGTAAATTGTAATTTTTAAAATAAACTTAAAATACATTAAAACTCTCATTTATTGCTATGGTGTTAACAGTGTATTGTATATTGGGTTTGGTTTTCAAAAATGTTTGCCCTTACAAGCCTATCATGTCTTTTTGGTTGATCAGAATGAAGCCCAAAGAGTTATTGCACAAACAACAGGTGTAAAGATATTTTGGCATAGCAACACTAGCCCTGATAATTGTTCTAATGATCTCATTAGTCAAAAAATTAGAAAGCCACCAACATCTAAGGATCTATCAACATAGAAGTGGATTGTAAGGACATGCTGGAGAATCAAGTGTCTAAGAGAAAGCATAAGTAGATAGAAAAGAAGAGGGTCATGCTCTGAACTTTGAGGCATTGAAGAGGTCCTTTACTAGCCAAAATCTCAATCAAATAAGACTGAATGCGTCAGGTTCTGATAACCCAGAAGTAGTAAATCCTGCTCAATCCAGCATGATGTGCTTCAGTGGGATGTAGTCAGCAATGTTTAAATGTAGCATTGTGGCAGAGAAGAACAAGCACAGACAAAGTTCCAACATCAGCCCTTAGATAAAGGCTTTTCACTGAATATGAGAGACTAATTTTACTATTTTATTGGGGTTATCATTCCTACATTTAATATACTGTATGTGGGGAGAGTAATCTTGTTTAGAAAATCCTATACTTTTAATTGATATTTTGAAAACTTCAGTATTTGGACTGGACTTCATGTACTGCCAGATTTATAAGATCATGCTGAACTTTGGCCTTTCATGTTGCTTTAAAGGACCATTTCTAAGAAAAACTGAAATTAACCTTTTCAGACTTGCTTAATGAATTTTGGTAAAGTTGTGTTGTGAATGGTAAATGGCATTTGTAGTTTGACAATTTAGTATTTTTTCTAATTTTGAATAAATAAGATACCGTATTCCATTTTTGTCTAAAATATTACTCAGCAGCACTTTTAGACAAATATGTTTGATCAGATGGCTTTTCCTGTAATTACAAAAGTGAACTTATTAGTACATATTGTTTAAATTATCCAATCATTTCAGTAAGATGGTGGCAACCAAAATGAATTATTTAGATATATAAGTGAACAGTATGTATTCTCATTTAAAGCTGATTTAAAATGAAAAGGTTTATTATTAATAATAGACTTCTTATTAGTACAGAATGCATTTGCTTTTTAAAGTAAAATCACATACACTTCTTAAAATACTTGCACCCAAACTTGCAGTTGAATAAAAGTATGATAATCTGAAAGTGTGCGCATACACACTTGATTTACCAAAAAAAAAAAATAGTCCTGCTCAGTTCAACAATTTTAATTTGCCATATTATTCCTTAAATGATTCATTTGAGTAATTCTATGACACAGACAGCATTTTCATGCTCAATATGCCCTAAAGCTTTCTAATAAGATTAATAACATATGGCCTTTCCAAAACAATACACTTAAGTGAGATTTTTCCCCTTGTAAAATGCAAGTTTTTCAAATTTGTATATGCCATCATTTAAATCATTATCACAGAACACTTTAGCATAAGCACACAGGTTTTATGTTTTTCGTTTTGGTTTGGTTTGTTTTTACAGGAAATGTGTGGTAACTACTTTCGGTAAGGAATGTGATAGTTAAAAGAAAAAGATGTACAGTGCTTCATTAAAAGATGTGGATTCTGTTTTCAGTTAAATTGATCATTCATACAGAGTTTTCAAAAAAGAACTCCTATTATTATGAATAGAGTTGGTTTTGCACAGGATAATGGTAAAAAGTACAACTTGTCAAAAAGCAATACAAAAATTTGATTTTACATTCTTCCTTTAGGACTAGACAAAACATTGAAACCTGAGAGCACAGATATTGTAGAATAAACTGCAAATGAAGTAAAAAGGATTGAGTTATTCTTCAACTAAATATGGTGCCAAATATGAAAATCCTTTGTAACATTAATAGCATTTGGTTCTTGTTTGAGTTAATTCAGGCTAGTAACAATATTAATAAAATTTTCAAACATGACTTTTTCATGTTGTGGCAGTCCAGTTGCTTACTACATTTCTGGGTCTTCGTTTATTGTATTCTGTGTTTTTACTGTATTTTACCCTGGGTTCATTCTTGTTCTACAGAAACATCTGTGGAAAACAACTATCTGTAATTTTTATTAAAAGCATGGCTGCTTCCTTTTGCTTGACCCTGTATTGTTATGCATGAATCCAGAATATAAATGGATGTTTAGATATGAGATATTTCCATGTTTATAGACATGTGATGTGGTATTTACACCAGGAATCTGATGTGATCATGACCAAAGTCATATCTGGTTTTGTGGCTCACATGAGGTTAATGGTGATGGAGATATACAAAGTGTGTCAAAAGTTTCTTTGCTCTGAATGGAAGTAGGATAAAGGATGGAGTTGAAGTAGTTAAAATGAACGATCAGGACTAACAGCTACTATTAGCGTTTTAAGTAGTCTCCATACAACATGTAGACAAGCGTCTGCTGTCCTTTGTCTTTTTGATATCCAGTAACTTGTCCAGTGTTAAAGCAGTTGACTCTCCTGACCTTAATATGTGTGCGCACCTTATTCAGTTGCCTTGTTAATTAGCTGCTACATTCTGTTATGATATATGAAAATCAAGATATATTTCTGAAGAGTTGTGTTTGTCTTTTACATTACATTCATGTTTATGATGAAACTGATGTTCTGCCAAACTCACCCGGCTTTAAAGTGGTAGTACCATTTTGCAACATGTCCCTTCACAATTTACGATACAAACAGTTCAAGGTAATGATATGGGTGGTGCAGATATGGGTTCACCGCCCTTCCTGCTTGTGTAAATGGACATTTCAATCACCCTATATTGAGAAAATCTCTTTTTTACGTACATATTCATAATGAGGCCTTTTGCACTCAATATTCGGTGCAAGTTGGCTTGGCATGATATATTGACTGTGGAGTAAAGAACGCCAGCTCTCCAGTACTGTGATTGTGTATTTTGTGGTATTGTTGTATATCATAAGTGTAGTGATGCGGTATAGGCTCTTTCTGGTGACATTCTTTTCCTGGGTCTCATTTTCTGCAATGTGTGAGGGAACTGGGTGTTACCTTGGACATTCTGTATCTTGCAAGACCTCTTTTTTTGCTAGTACTGCTGGAGGTGATCTTTCTTAAGCACCTATTCATTTTCTTGCATATAATATTTAATATAGCTGTGCATAGACCCAAAAATGACTCTTAAATCTATAGATGAAATGCTAACTGACTCTCACCCCATTCTTAATTTTATGAATTATAGCAATTCATATAATCTCCTTTACAGCATATTAGCATCTGTGAAATAAGCAAGAAGTCTTTCATGAATGCATTTGTTAAACTGAAAGTAATTCATTGCAAATTGAGGAAGGCATGAGGTTGCAAAAATTGTTTTTAGATATTGTTTTTTGTGACATTACTGAAGCTTTAAATGTCATGATTTGTTGTCAGCTATATAACTGCTTCCGTTTATTTTTAGATGCAAGAGATGGGCAACACAGAGTCATCACGGTATAATGCTCATCCTCCGATGGAAGCCTTGAGACCAAGAGTCCAGTCAGTGATGATGCAGCATGGTCAGCTGACAACTATCAACCAGTCTCAACTTAGTGCACAACTTGGGCTAAACATGGGAGGAAACAATGTTCCTCACAGTTCTCCTTCTCCACCAGGAAGCAAGTCTGCCACACCTTCTCCTTCCAGCTCTGTTCATGAAGACGAAGCTGACGAAACATCAAAGGTATTAAGATCTGTATGACTTTACCTTTATTGAAGATGAAATTTTTAAGTACTATAATACCATTGTGAATATAGTCGCATCTTCACTGATATAATACACATCAGAGTCTTCAAATATGCATTAGAAATCCTGTCTGAATAATGATGGATACATTGTGTTTCTTCTTTTAATTTCTAATTCAATCCCTGCTTTCAGAGCGAGAATATTTTCAATAAAGGCTGCATCAAGATTTCTTTCAATGCTCAGTGATGTGCCAGACCATCACTTTTCATTTCTGCACAATTTTGTGACCTGAGCTTTATAGATTCTGTTTATGATTAGTGTTGCACAGATTTCCAAAGATACTCAAATGCTTTAATATAACATTCTCTTGAAAGATAAATATACTGTAATACTGCTACAGATTTGTTATTTGTTCACTGCAGCAGTTTCTCCTTGATAATCTCAGTTCTGTTGATGTGAAAAATAACACAAGTTGACTAATAAAGATCAAATTCAGCAGTTTATGTTAAGAATATCTTACTTACACCACAAATAATAAACATAGCATGACTTTATCCACTAGTATTTTTTATATTTTATATTTCATATAATATTAGAAACTGAATGTTTTCTAAAATATGACATACTTTAATAATGCACAGTTTATGTTATCTATTGTTATAAGAATAATGCTTCAATCCTCATATATAGTTACATTTATTAATGCTGTATTACTGCATCCTTGGATTTTTTTTTAAATTTAAAAATAGTTTTATCTATCTAAATTACAAAGTGAATTGTTTGATTTTTATTCTATGACCAATAAAAATCTAAGGATTATATTTTAATTGTACGTATACATGTTCAGTTGAAAGCTTGATAAATGTATTCCTTATGTTAGGCAAGATTGTAACCAAAAATATTTATAATGTAATTAACCAATAATAAGTGATTTGTCCCTTTTATTCCCAGGGGTCAGCAGGCTGAAAACAGCATGTTAAAATGATGTTTTGTTTCAGCTTGTGGTGAACCTCAGTTCATTTGCACTTTGGCTTTCTGAGTAAATTGGCACAGAAAGAACTTGAGCTTAAGTTCTCATTTGTCAAGCAAACCACCCTAGTCATTTGGCTCCGTGTTATTTGGCTGAGATTTGCCAATTCTTTATATTGCATTTGGTTATGAGTTTAGTGTGGTGAGCTACTTGTTGTAACTAATGTATTCTTTGATCTGGGATGTGATAACTGAAGGGGATTTCATACCTTGCTTCTGAAGTCCATTGTGCGCACACACCATAAAATTAGTCCTCACTATACCATTTATTTGCATGTCTAAAATAGTGTTAATATACTGGGGTTAATATACTTCATTAAACCTGCATTTTGTGCACCACATGTATGCTAAGATATTATGATTTTAGAAGAAGATATTGTTAAATAAGTTTATATATTCTTTACCATTTCTTGTTTTAAATGTAGTATATGATATTTAAAATTCTGAAGAGCTTCCTAATCAGATGTTTTGTTCAGTACACATGAAAACTGTACAGGCTACAAAAAATAAAATGTACAGGTCTGTAAATTGTTACTGCTTTAATACAAATGTAAAAGTGGAAACACTCTCATAATTATAGGGTGATAACAGATTTCTGTGTCATTGAGGATTCCAGCTGCTCACATTCCTCAGTGAAAAAAGTAGGGAAACCTCAACCTCTGAGCTCTGTTTGGAAGCTTTGTTCTATGCCTTGTATCTATTTAATATTTTGCTAAGAAACAGGTGAATAATAAAAACTGTTAGTTGTGCTTTTTAGAGATTATCCCTCTTCTTTCTATAGTATTTTTTTCTATAGTATGTCTTGCTTTTTTCCCTTTTAATGATGGATATAAACCATAAGTCTGTCAAAATACATGAACTTTAATACGTGTGTAATTTGGTAGTTCATTAAGCTATATATATATTTTTAATGTGATTTGTCATGAAGCAGTATTTTTTTTTGTTCAGTTTTCTGACGCCTTAGTCTCTGAAAACATGCAGAGCAATACTGTGTGGATACCTGAGGGTATTTCCAGCTGTACATCTGCCAGCACAAATGTGCTTGTATAGTATTGCATTCTTGTTTGTAAATTAATCTGTCCATCTTTATAAAGTCTGCATTCAGTTTGTTTGGAAATGCAACACAGTGCACTGGAAAGGAGTCATGAGATAAAAGTATGCAAAACACTGATCCTATCTCCTGTGTGGTAAGTGATGAGAGATTTTCATGGACAATTTTATTAGAAGATCATATTTACAGTTTTTCATTATTTACAACAGTCACTACGAAATTGATTTTCTTAAATTGTGCCAAGTTGCAGTTCAGAATATGGTAGAAAGAGAACAAATGAAGATAGCATTAGTAATTTTTACTGTTTCTTGATGGTAGACATTTATTCAAGCCCATTGTATGATGAAGCAGTTATCAGCATCATTATTTGCAGCAATATTAAATCAACATTGAATGAATCAGCTTTGAATCCTCTGTATACCACCACTGGTGCTGTCTTCTGTAATAATACAGAGACTTGCAGTAATGTCTGTGAACCTCAAATGATTTCCAAGGTCAATGGACTCAGTTATTCAACAAGCCATCCAGTATATAAATGTGGCACTAAATATCTATTTGTAAAACCACAGCAAGCCAGGAAACACAAAATCATGAGAGCAGAGGAAGTGGTAGTTATCAGAGAGGAAGTGTAGATAATAGATGGGATAGGAGTATATCAACCAGCATTGATAAAAGGTCAACATTAAAAAAAACAAATAAATATTTGCTTACTTACTTTAACTTTACTTTTATGTAGGTGAAGTGGTGGCTCTGAGGCTAGGGATCTGTGCTGGCAATCAGAAGGTTGCCGGTTTGAATCCCATAAAAACACCAAAAGTGACTCTACTCTGTTGGGCCCTTGAGCAAGGCCATTAACCTGCAATTGCTCCGTCCTGGGTATGATGTTAATCTGCATCCAGACCTGCATGAAAAACCTGGGGGTTAGTGGCAGAATTGGCACTCCAGCCACCATAAAAAACCCCACACTGTTCCATTCCATCTGAACTTGTGTGGTGCTGAGGTGTCACCCATTGCATGGCTGCACTCAGGTCCTAATCTGGGATCCTGAGTTGATTTGTCATGTGGTGAGTGCAGCAATGTGCTGTATCAGCGCACGCTCCTAACCTCTCTCTTACTTTAACCCTTAATACAAATATTCCCATGCTACTCCAAGTAATTCAGCTTGTTTCTAATATTGCTGTTTAATATTAACTGAGTGGTCCTCCCTGCGTGGAGTTTGCATGTTCTCCCCATGTCTGTGTGGGTTTCCTCTGGGCGCTCCGGTTTCCTCCCACAGTCCAAAGACATGCAGGTTAGGTGCATTGGTGATTCTAAATTGTCCCTAGTGTATGTGCAGGTGTGTGTGTGTGTGCACCCTGCGGTGGGCTGGAGCCCTGCCCGGGATTGGTTCCTGCCTTGTGCCCTGTGTTGGCTGGGATTGGCTCCAGTGACCCCCGTGACCCTGTAGTTAGGATATAGCAGGTTGGATAATGGATGGATGGATGGATATTAACTGAGTATACTGTTTAAATTCACCTGTTATTCATAAAAGTACTACAGGTCTCTATAGTATTAAGGCTGAAGGCACTGGTGAGTGCTCAAATGTTGCATGTTGATTAACACCTGCACATAAGAACTTCACTGTAATCTGCACATGTGACAATAATAACCCTATAAATCGTGTAAACCTATAGGCTACAGGGTTGATAGATGCTGAGAAACAAAGAAAAAGAAATAGTTTTTAATGTGCCTGGAATGGAAAGAGCAGTATGATGGAGTCAGTGTTAAATCAGTGGAGTAGTGATAAACAGATGTTTTTAATAATGGATAGTAAATGATGAAATGATTGTTGAGAAAGTGTAACGTGGTGGAAAACACTATGATCGTATACCTGAGGGACAGAAGGACTCCAAAGAAATACTAACACATTGCTGAAGCTATCTTAAGCAGAAGGAAATGGCACCAGCACAATCATCGATACATGTTAATGACTTAGTAATGAAATGAAGCAGTCATTGCATTATCTGTTTTTTGTATTTTGTAGGCTAATATTTATGTTATTGTGAAGGAATACAGGTTAATTGGCGATTCTAAGTTAACCTTGTGGATGTTTGCGCGTGAGTGGGCTATTGACTGGGTTGGCCTTGCTGCTTTGCTTCTGGGGCTGCTAGGAGAGACTGTAGTTCCTCACAATCCTAAGTGGATTAAGTGGGTCCAGAAAACAAATTCTTCATTAGTCAATGTTTATTTATCATGCTGACAACATGTTTATTTATTCTGCATAATCCATGATGTGTGTGGCTTGACTGGATTTTAGTAGAATGTTAAAGGTAACTTTATAGTATGTCTATAATATCACAAATTAAAAGATGAAAGAAAAGAAATTGGTATGTTTCATCATGTATTTACATATTTGTTGAAGTCAATCTTTTTGGTTTCCTTGTTTGTACTTATAAACTCTACAAATAAAATCTGAAGAACTGTTGTTTGTCGGTAAGATGCATATGGAAAATTTTACCAAAAGGTCTATTTTAATTTAGCCACTCTGGGCAGTATAATAGAAATTTACGCAAAGATCTAGTTATATTTGCTAAATCCGTATGACGTAAGCAATTGAACTTATTTTGTTTTGTATTTATCAGTTCTATTCCCTAATTGGAATGCTGATTATAGTCAGACAGTTTTTTTAAGTTAGAAGCCTCTATGGGTGTATATAAGCACATGTATATGAATATTTTGCAACAGACATTGTAATCTTAGCCTTATTACTTGTGCCAGGCTTCATATGTTTCCTATCAGGTGTAATATAAATAAAGAAAAATAATTTTAAATAATTATTCATGCTTGTTGAGCAAAATATGATTTTGTCAAGCTTATCTCTTATTCCAAAATCTCCATAAACCTCATTTTAAAATACAATACACATTAAGGTTCAAGGGAAGATATACTTTTGTTTAATATTATAAATATCTGGTATTTAACTAAAGCGCTGCTATGTCAGATACACATTTACCATATATTTGAAATATAGAAAACATGTTTGGTGTTTATCTGAAAAATCAAAGCAATCATTAAAGCTGCTGTATCCTATAATCATAACCAATTTTACAATAAAAATTGAAATATTTGATGTCTGCTTATTATTTCCTTCTGTGGGCCAGCTCCAGATGAAAGCAAATCTTTGTGATAGACAGATTTCTCGTCCCTGTCAGCTTGATTCAAAACAGATGGGTAATTGACAGTGATTTAAGCCATTCAGTACAGGATGCAGTTAAACTTCTGGTGCTCACAATAGGGAATATTTATAGTGCTCATCTGAATTTTGTTTTTAAAAAAGTAAATGTCCTTAAAGTCTTTTATTATTTTACCTGTCATTGTGGTTGCCTTTGCTGTAGAATATCATACTTACTCATTTAAAAACATGCAATGCCCTTTTCACATAGACTTGCATAATGTGTTTACAATATTTAAATTATTGAAATACTGTTAAAACTCTAATAAACAATATGTGAGTTTAACATATACATTAAAACATTTAAAAGCACACAGCTACAGTATGTTTTGATTCTGATTTACTTGTTATGAAGGGGTCATGTTTTTATCTGTAAAGTTCACGCTTGCTTTGCTATTTAATTACTTTTTCTTTATAATGTTACAAAAACTACACTTGGTTTATACCACTATATCAGATTGTCACCCTGACAAAATGAATAAATACAAAAACTGTAAACTATTGCAGGATTTATATAGTACTAGTGTAGATTGTTTACACTCAATGTGATTTGATTCTTTCAAGTCTGAAATAATAATCTTTGATTAAAAAGAAAATATTTAATTCTCTTACACATACAATTAATGTTTATCATTTTGGAGGTTCTTAATTCCCTGTGTTATTTTACTTTTTGATTTTTAGTGTTTCAAAATATAATATTTTGTTAGAACAAGAGGAATGCTTGGAGGTGTAATGCCATCAATGATGCCTTACAGTAATGACTTAAATAGGTCAGACCGACTATAAATGGTACAAAAATGTCTAGACAGCGCCATAACCAAGTCATTGTACTCTTGCTCTGGGTATTAGCTTTGACATTTTTCTCAGGTACCTAAAGTTAAAAATGTGAGCAAATAGGTAGAAGACCAATAAATAATTATCTTTATTAGGATTCACTGTAGAAAAAAGGCAAGTCACAATGTATATTTTTTAAAAGTCACTTGCAGTATTATAGAATTATGCTAAGGTGACTGTTATTGTCTTTTTAAGTGGCAGGTTTCAAGATTATAGTATGAGGATTTCATAAACTTATGATGCATCTGTGAACAAACTTAAACACAGTAACTGAATGCTTTGTAGACATACAATAGGTCCTTAAGTAATTATATTACTATATTATATTACTCAGAATGAATTAATTTAACTTTCAGGCTCCTTCAAAAGAACATTTTATGAAGTGTAATTTGTTGTTTGGAACAGTATACGGAGTATTAATGTGTATAGACACCTGCAACTCTGAATATTTTTCAGTTCACTTAGTAAAACAGTTTAATATTTCAGTATTAAATCATTCAGCCACTAAAATATATACAGCCCAAATGATGCATCTACCCCTTGAGTCAATAATTTTAAACAATAATTTACATGTTTATTCACTAGCATTTTGTATCCTACAGTAGCTGTTGCTAAATAGCTTACTGATTTCTACAAATTTAAGCTCCAGATTTCCATTTGAGTACAACAAATTTCTTATAAATATTGAACGACACTGTTTGCAAGACTGAAAAGCAGAAGATCAACTGAAAATATTAGGTTTTCTACAAAGAATGAATTCTCCGGCACTTTTATTTTTTTACAGCGGTTGGATCAAAATTAGTCTGATTAGTCAGGAAAATTTTGGTGTCTTCAAGGAACATAGTATTAGCTTGACTTTTTTTTTTTAAACAAGCACATTAATTATCTCACCATTCAGTTTTCTGAAGAGTTAGTAAAGCCTGGAAAGTAAGTCTGTAATTATTGTGTAGAACACTAAGCTGTTAAGTGGGTGTACATTTAACAAGAATAAGTCAAACTGAGTTAAATTTATAAGAAGCAAATTTTAAAATGTATACAGGTGGTTATTGTGACATGATAGCTTTATCTTCCAGGCAAAGTCCTTCCGTTTTTAAAAAGACAAATTTAATATATAACTATAACATTAAAATCTTTTGAGCACAAATTGAGTACAATTGAGCCAGAAACAATTCTGGAGGAGTTTTTTGGAAGCAGCACCTTGGTACAAAAATGCATTGCATAAGTAGAAGCAGTGTAGAGGAGAGCAATAAGTTACATTTCTGGAACAAAAAGTATAGTACATGTATTACTGTGACAGGATGAAGGAAATCTAACGTGTTTGCTCTTAAATAAAAATGAGTACTTTGCATACTTTGTATTGTATTATATACCTAATCCAGATGTGGAAGAAACAACCAAGCCATGCAGTCATGAACCCAGCCCACTTTTAAAAACTTTTGGATGAGATACTTGCACAATTTAACCATTTCTTAGAATATAATAGTCACCTCTCATTTATAAAGCTATATATCAAACTTATTAACTCAACATACTGCAACAAGTTGCCTCTTGCTACACTGCTGTATTTTAAAAATGCAAGGATAGAACAAAGCCTTTCTGATCACACCTCATGTGTTTGTGTGTGTGAATGTTTGTGTTTTCAGATACATTTATATAGATGGATTTACTTTGTACATGACACCAAAATGGTATCACTAAGTTAAATAAGCCATCTTGTGATAAAGCCGTTTAAGTTGACTATTCTTCAGCTAATACAGTAGTAATGTGATAGGTTTTTGTGTGTAAAACTAAATATGGCCCTTCTTTATAAGGAACGTGTAAGGAACAATTTGTTTGCTCTTGTTTGTATGAAAAGGATGCTGAAACTGCAGAAAATTGCAATATTAAAAGCAGACCAATTATTAAAAGTTCTGTGTTAATTAATACTTTAAAGTAAATATTTACAGTGCTTCATTATATTTTTATATGTATATGCACGGACAGATATTTTATATATACCTGTACAATATATGTATTTAGTTCAAGATGCTTTTCAATCCTCAATACAATATCCTCTTGGAGAATGTACACTTTGCATATCCCAACTAACTGTGATTGATCCCAGATGAACAGCTGCAACTTTAACAACCAAAGAGCATGCAGGCTCACCCAGATTGTCATGTGGCCTCTTGTAAAGAAGAACATTTGTACTGAAAATAGGATTAATCATTTTGGACTTGCATAAATGTTTCAACTGTCCCAATAATTACAGATAGAATCCACCAGCAGTATAACCAAAATAGAAATTGCATTCTTTTACTCATTCATATTTTGTAGTTGGTATTTTTTAAATCCTCTTTATTACTGTTATGTGTGGTTGCATAGCTACATGATATGTAAACCATGGAAACATATTTATTCCCTCCATTTATTTTTAATCCACATAGGCTATCAGCTGAAGCCTAACCCAGAAACATTAGTTACAAGGCAGGGACCAACACTGGACACCAGTCCAGCAGAGGACCCTCACATGCGTCTGGTTTTGCAAGTTGTCATTTACATGAAATATGTGTCTTTGTAATGAGGGATGGAACCTGAATACCTGAGGACATTGTGGCAAGCACATGGAACGCATGTGCAAACTACATACAGACAATGAATGGGTCATGGAGTCAAATCCATATTCCGTTATCTTAGAGGCAGCAGTGATAACCACTATCCTAACTTCTAAAAAAAAAAATAAATTGCATTTAAATTAAGAAATATACTTACTTAATGTAAGTTATATTATTCTTTTTTAGCTATAGATTTTCTAATTTTCTACTAAATCAAGTGACTCATTTCTCCTTCCTTTACATTATACATGTGGGCAGTGGGTACAACATTAAAAAATTAGAATGGTTTACCAACATTCGCTTAGTATCCATCCATCCATTTTCCAACCCACTGAATCCAAACACAGGGTCACAGGGGTCTGCTGGAGCCAGTCCCAGCCAACACAGGGCACAAGGCACGAACCAATCCTGGGCAGGGTGCCAACCCACCGCAGGACACACACAAACACACCCACCACACACTAGGGCCAATTTAGAATCACCAATCCACCTAACCTGCATGTTTTTGGACTGTGGGAGGAAACTGGAGCGCCCAGAGGAAACCTACGCAGACACGGGGAGAACATGCAAACTCCACGCAGGGAGGACCCGGGAAACGAACCCAGGTCTCCTAACTGTGAGGCAGCAGCGCTACCACTGCGCTACCGTGCTGCCCTCGCTCACTATTGTATATTTAATAATCTTACAGCTCATATCACCTTACATAATGTCATCACTCATCTGTTGAAGACAGTACATCTGATTTAACAGCATGACTTGATTGAACAGAACAAGCTCCCACTTTCTATAATATGAAGATGTGTTTTGTAGGTTCTGTGTTGAATGCAGTTGTCATTTTTCATTGTAATTCTTAAGTATTTGTTTCACTGTGTATCTCATGAAAATGCTGAAGAAATATTACAAAGACAAAAACAGAAAAAGTGGGCTTAATGGCCACCCGAGAACACTCAACCATCAACGCTAATCTTTCAGCATTGCACTACAGACATGACTGTGTTCAATGTGCATCTTGGTTCACATCATTGCTTCTAATAGTCTGGTTGTATGCCATAAGCATGCAACTCTACCTTTATCTGTGTTTGGCTACAAATGAAAACATTTTGTTTTCTTACTGCCTCACTAAAATTACTGTAAGTTACAAAGTTAAAAAAGTATTGTTACTGAAAGCACGAGTACTTTATGTCGACTTGAGGCAGCTGCTCACAACCCTTCAGCTTATGAAAAACAGATGACTCGCTGATCCTGAATGGAAGTGAAACACACACTTTACTCTTTACACAATATATTTCTTCAGAGATTTCTTCAGAAATCAGAGATTTATATTTTTAATTTGGGTAGCATTTTCAGTAGAGGGGAGCACATCCTAGCAAGCATATAATTTTCCTTCCTTAATTATCATTATTTTCATTCATATATGAATGAATTAATGATACTAAGATAACTCTGGCTTCACATAATGTTAGACACTATTGTGAGTATAGTAAGAATTATTTTACTATACTGCTTTCTTAATCATAGTATTTTATTTACCATTAGGGTATGCTTTGCCTTTTTACAAAGACTTCCTGTGATTTCTCTTCTTATAAAATATTTCCAGTAGTGATTTATTTATGGAAACTGGAAAGCCATTCCAGAAGTAAAATAATCTTGTAACAATGAAATTCACATTAGCATTAAAATATAGATTTAGTTTAAATAAATACAGTAGGTAGAGCTGGTTTGTACTGATTTGCATTTTGAAAATCAACATAGGAGCTGGATAATTAAGTACACTGCAGCAGTTCGTGATAAAGCAGCTTTGGTGATTGACCAGTCAGAAATTCTTAATGAGTTTTCATTATTTTGCCATGTTTTTTCATTAATGTTTCATTTTAAAGCTATCATTGTACATATGCACATAAGTCTTTTTTATTGCAGCAGAACATTCTAAATGTTCCATTCTAAGTGAACATTCAAAATGTTCTATATAATCATTTATGTTTATAGTGCAATTTTTTCTTTTCTTTGTATATTCCTTTAAAAAATGTTTACAATTTTTAAATCTGCTTCATAGACCTGTTACATAAGCATTTTATGACACAAAATGTTTATATGTTGCAGTTGAAATATATTATCCTTGTTATTCCATCCATTTCAGTGTAACCGAGTTATGTTGCTGTCTTGTGGATCCATCATTCTGGGTTGAAATCTTGTCCCCATTCATTTTTTGTGTGGAGTTTGTATGTTTTCCCAGTATCAATGTGGGGTTTCCACCCACATCTCAAAGATGTGCATTTAACTTTAATTGGTGATTTTAAATTGACAGTCTGAGTGTGTGCAAGAGTCCTGTGATGGAACAGCAACCAGTCTGGGTGATGGTTCTTACCTTTCTGTGGATGCAGAGAAGATGGGTTCTAGCTGCCCTGCAACTGTGATTTGGATTAAATCAGTTTAAGAAGGGCATGTTATTTCCAGATCATTTTTTACATTTCAATATTTACATATAAATTTTAATAAATAATGTTTCTCAACAGTCACATACACACAACAGAACTACATAACCTTAACATGAATATTCACTTAAATGATAATGGTTTTCACTCCATAACCTTACATGTTTTGTGTGAATTTCTGATTATTTGCCATTAAACAGCTTGTCAGTTTTCTGTTAGGTTTTGTTATGAATTATCATCACATTTCTATTTTCAGATAAATGGAGCAGAGAAAAGACCAGCCACAGATATTGGAAAGAAACCCAAAACTCCAAAGAAGAAGAAAAAGAAAGACCCTAATGAACCACAAAAGCCAGTTTCTGCCTATGCGCTGTTTTTCCGTGACACTCAAGCAGCTATCAAGGGGCAAAACCCAAATGCCACTTTTGGTGAAGTTTCCAAAATCGTTGCCTCAATGTGGGATGGCTTAGGCGAAGAGCAGAAGCAGGTAAAGCAGAAATTGATTCATTTGAAAGGAATTTTAATTTTGGCTTCTCTTCTTTTAATTAACAAATCATTCTTTTCCTTTTCATTTGTGGGACTGACTTTCTTCGGCCAATTTCATAATGTGTGGGTTATATCTTTCAGTTATGTGGAAAATTGGCTCCCACACTTCTGCTTTGGTGTTATACTCACGCTAGGCATACATTTATACTGCAGTCATCAGATATGAAGCTATATTTGCCATATACTTTGAAGTAAAAATACAATAATATGTAAATGTTCTTCTTGTTCTTTTTTCTCTTCCTCTTTTCCCACTTCTATGAGGGGTTGATGTGTTTGCTAATTTCTTTACATTTTGTACAGCAGTAAGAACATAAGAGACTCCTTTATAAAGCATGAACATATTATTTAATGTTAATTTAACTTCTGCTAAATTGATGTGAAAGAGATTAGTGACTTGGCAGGTTTTCATTTTTTTCTACTGAAGAACCTTTTTATACTTTATTGGAAATATGTCAGTAGCAGAATTCAAAGAAATCATTAATATTTATGTTCATTTTTTAGGTGCATGGTGAGAACATTTTTAAATAATTCTAGTATTAATTGATTTACACAAACAATTATATAGGTTCTATAATATGAGCCAAATAATTTTAAACAGTTATGATTAATATAGCATTTTATTTATTTTTATTGCTGTGATTCTTATTGTATGGAAGAAAGACAATTTTTTTACCTATGACTAGGGAAAAGGTTCTGAACTGAATTTTGAATATATATATGTGTGTGCATGTGTAGATAGATAGATAGATAGATAGATAGATAGATAGATAGATAGATAGATAGATAGATAGATAGATAGATAGATAGATAGATAGATAGATAGATAGATAGATAGATAGATAGATAGATATTTCCTCCTATTTTTTTTCTTTTGAGTTCTTTTTTTATTTTGTTTTTCAGTTTTATTTTCTGACATCAAAACACTTCAGTAGTTGTACAGCTAGACAGAAAAGTTTAAATATGTTGTCTCCATAAAGAGCTTTATAATAATGGTTGACTCTGTTTTCAGGGCATTTAATATACTCAGCTTTAAATAAGGCAGAAAATATCCCTGAAGGCTTCAAAGTAATATTTTTTACAGCAAGTATGTTCTGTCTCTCTTTGATCCTAATTTCCTGGAAAAAAAAACTGTCCTTTTGTGTTATCATCTCAAAGATTCAGTGAATCATCATACAGTGGGTGAAAAAAAAAAGAAAATTATATTACCATATGTTTTGTGGGGATGGGGGCTGGGTGAATGAAAACTCCAGCAGAGGTGTAATTTCTACCGTAATGATCTGGGGTGCCTTTATAAACATCTACACCCTTGCCTTTGTTGTCTCTCTTCCTGGAAACATAAGCTTTTTTGGAGTTTTACTTAACTACTCTAAGGGGAACAAAGGCTAACCAGCAGGTATCATGAATGTTACCTAACATATGCTCTCTTACAGCAGGTGTATAATAATTAGTTTAGTTTGTTTATTGAAGAAGGTGCAACCTCTTGCACATTTTTTTAAATTTATCAAATTCATCTGCAATATCCACTTTAAAACACATTGTTGCAGCTGTGCCTTTTCTGTTTGTACAATAATGTTCACCTAGCTAGATGTTACAAGCATACAATCAAGCTATGTTTATTTTAAAGCATCTCCCCAAGCCACATTACATGTAGATAAACAGAACTTTATTTGTCCCCGGGGGGAAATTTGGCTTTTTACAGAAGCTATCTAAATAAATTAATAATAAATAGGCAAGTAAGTAAATAAGAATAAATGAATAAACAAACAAATAAATAAATAAAAATACATGCACTCTTTGGTCTAAACACATACCTGAAGAAAGAAAGAAAGAAAGAAAGAAAGAAAGAAAGAAAGAAAGAAAGAAAGAAAGAAAGAAAGAAAGAAAGAAAGAAAGAAAGAAAGAAAGAAAGAAAGAAAGAAAGTTCTGACTTGGCTTTCACAGTCACAGTAAGCCATTATGCAGCTGTATTGCTGTTGGTATGAAGGAGCCCCAGTAATGTCTCTTGACACACTTCTGCTGAATAATTTGTTGGCTGAAAGTACTCAATGTTAGTGTGTCAGAAAGAGGATGTTCAGCATTGTCCATAGTGTACAGTAAAGTTCTTAGTGTAGTACTACAATTGATGTAATACCAGGTGAAGTGAGTTAGTGAAGTTCAGAGATGACATATCAATTAGCAACCATGTAGTTTACAGTCCAGCATCTTGGCCATTAGGCCTCATAACATTGGGCAATGGACAATGGAATTTTTCAACCTTTTATACTTCTCTTAATGTGAAAAAAGCACAAGAGTTACTTTTTAGGTCAGTACATGTTTGGCAGAGGTGCCCCAGGGATCTTTAGTGCTGTGTTGTTGGGAGCATTGCACCTCCAGGTTTGCCCTCAATTAATTTGTCTTGGAGCATAGCTGGACAAATACTAGTCCAAACATGTAACTATTCTGATTGTTCAAACATGAAGAAAAAGAAGAAACATGCTTACAACAGAGATACTGAGATTTACCCCTAAAGCCAGTGCTCTCAGTGTTTTTTGACAGAGAGTATTTCTGGCATTGCACATAGCCCAATTGAGGTTAACCCACAAAAGAAGATGTGAATGTGCATTCTAGGTAGTCATTAGCAAGATGAAGAATGGGGTGAAAGTGTATAAGGTGCAGTGCAAGTAAAATGAAATGCATGGAACAGATCTGCACTTCAAAAGTGTGTTTCAAGTAGTAGTTTTCATTATGTGAAGTACTTGTTATATAGAGTTACTTGATTAGGGTTAGAAGAGTTTCTTGATTTTTAATGTTTTCATTTTAAATGTCTAGCCAGTATATCCATTGCCTAAGACACATTTTCAGAAACGTTGCAAATTAAAATCATTCTGCGTTAAATATATTCAATGATCCATTCTTATTAAAAAATAACTACAATTGGGGAAATGCATAAAATTAGACTAATTAAATAGAAGATGTATATTCACTGAACAATTATTAGGAACACTGTACTTTTAATGGGTCAATACACGTTTTGCTCTCAAAACAGCCTCAAATATTAATGGCACAAGATGTTGGAAACATTTATTTGACATTCTGGTCCATGTTTGACATGATTGCCTCACATAATTTTTGCAGATTGTTCAAATGTACATTCTTGTGAATCTCCCATTCTACCACATTCCAAAGGTGTTCTGTTAGATTCAGATCCAGAGACTGGGAAAGCCACTGAAGAGCAATGTTGTCATGTTCCTGAGACCAGTTTAAGGCAACATTTTTTTTTTTGTGAGACAATGTATTGTCATGCTGAAAGCGGCCATTAGAGGAAGGGTAAATTGTGGCCATGAAGGGATGCATCAACACACAAAAGGCTGTTGGCATACAAATGATGATTGATTATTATTAAAAGGCCCAAAGTGCGCCAAGAAAACATTTACCACGCCATTACATCACCTCCACCAGTCTAGACTGTTGACCCAAGGCAGGTGGATGTATGAATTCATTCTGATGGTGCCAAATTCTGACTTTGCAATCTGTGTGCCTCAGTAGAATTTGAGATTCATTAAACCAGGTTATTCTTCTCCCGTCTTTAGATGTCCAGTTTTGGTGAGCCTGTGTACACTGTAGTCTCATCTTTTTGTTCATGGCTGACGGGAGTGAAAACCGAGGTTGTGTTCTGCTATTGTAGACCATCTGCCTCAAGGTTCAATGTGTAGTGCATTCTGAGATGCTTTCCTATTTTATCACAGTTGCACACAGTGTATATATGAGTTAGAGCAGCCTTTTTGTCATCTCAAACCAGTCTGGCCATACTTAACTAAGCACTCTCATCAATAAAGCTTCCATCCGCAGGACTGCCACTCACCTGATGTTTTTTGTTTTTGGCACCGTTTTGAGCAAACTCTAGAGACTGCTCTGAGTGAAAATCCCAGGGAATGAGCACTTAGAGAAATACTCAAACCAGCTTGTCTGGCACCAACAATTATGCCACATTTGAAATCACTGAGATCCCATTTGTTTCCCTGTTATGGTGTTTGACAAGTGTATTATCTGAAGCCCTTGACCTGTATGTGCACAATATTATGCATTGTGCTGCTGCAACATGATTAGCTGATTAGATAATTGCATGTATAAGCAGATGTTCATAATAATTTTCTCAGTAAGTGTATTTGTGGCCCAAGGTATATGGGTAAACCGCAAGAGGAAAATATTATACATGTCTTGTGGCTAATTATTTAGGGTGTTTTGCTTAATTGGATGCCTTTATATTCATTGGCCACTTAGTAAGTATAATGAGCAAACAAGTCTTTTCATAAAAGTCAGCAAAAGATGGTAGAAAGCCTAGCATTAAGCTCAGACTTTGAATCAGAAATGAAAAAACATACAGTGGCTAAGTGATCAAGAGAACTACCATAAATGGGGCAGGCCAAACCCAAAGTCAAGAAGGAACAAAATTTGTCAGTCTGAATTCTTAATTCTTTTACTTTGATTTACTGATTTGTTTTCACAATTAGCCTTTCCTTTTTGTTATTTTAAGTTAATATGAGTGGCATATTATGTGTCACAAATTGATGCTCGCACCACAAAAACCAAGTAACAACAAAGCTTCCATGACAGCAATTGGGACGCTTACAGAAAGGGACATCAAAATATTTTTGCTGAAAAAATAAAAAGTATAATGTAACATCAAAACAAAAAATAATTAATAGTTAAAAAACATTTTAAAAAACAACAAAATGTTCTTAAACCATAATAGAACATTTAATAATCTAGCCTTGCTTAGTCCTGCACTGTATATTAAATATAGTCAGTATGGTCGAGGGTATTGATACAGCTGACTTGTGGTTTCTTAGGCAGTTCTGCATTATAGAAAGCAGGTGAAGCCTGTAATCTCCCTTGAATGAGAAAGGAGTTTTTTTCAGGAGACTGTAGTAATGGCATAAGTGGTGTTTGGAGAAGGGTTTACAATAAGTTGTTTTAAGAGTACAATTTAAGTAATAAGAGAATGGAGGAATTTGTAGTACCTAGGTTGCCAGTAAGCCAGTTTTTGCTGATAACATATTTATTTATTTAATTCTGTGGCTTACACTGTGCCATATCAGACCATTCTTATATTATAATTTTTTTGAAAATACGATCCAAATGATTGGCGGGACCAGAACAGATTAGTAATTGTCATCCTTTCACTTTTTTCTTTTCTGTCTCTTTCTAAATATTTTATTAAAATTGAAATTTTATATTGAACCACAGGTGTAAATGGGATCAGGTTAGATGGTAACTTCTGGTTCCTTTGCCTTTTTGTGTCCCGCATGAAATTGACAAATGGTAAAAAAAGCAAGAAGTAGTTAAAAAAAGTGAATGTAGCTGTTTAAGACTAAAGTGTACAAATAAGGACTGGGAAGCTTAACAGGTGACCAAATTAGAATGAATTTCAAAATATTTGTATATACACTATACTGAAGAACTCTTGTTGGAAATTCAGGAGCTCAGCATTCCTTTGCTCACTAATACAATTAGTTAACTGAATGTGATGTACTGTTTAAATGCTACATTTATCTATTTCTTCCATTGCTGCTGGGATAGCTTAACATTAAGTTGTCCATGAAAAATAAATAATACAAAGATAGATGGACAGTTTTCTGGAATGTTTGAGGACATTACTGTTGGATAGTACATGTACGTGTAAGCAGAGAATCTTTTCTCTGACTGCTTTTGCTTCCGTTCTTTCATGCCCTCAAATTGTGTAAACTGGCTGTCTAGAAAGAGGGGCACATGACCACATAGGAGGTTTTTACTATTTTCACTGTTTGAAGTTTTTCCATTAATGTCAAGATTTTTTTTTTCTCAATAATATATTTTTACTCATTTGGTTAATTTTGCAAATTCATTTTGACCACGGTGACAATGATAATATCCTGAGTGAGTCATGTAATTATGCAGAGACGAAATTATTTAGAAAATACCAAGTTTAATTACTTATCCATCAAAGGCACTTTTCAGTCATTTATTTTGATTTGTAGGTGTAGAGCTTCATGTACTTTAAAATTATATCAGTTGCACCCTATATTCCAAAGTTAAGCATCTCACTATTTTCAAGCAGAAACTGAATCAATAAATTGCTCCCTTCATGCTGTTGATTTTGCTTATTTGAGTGCAATGCATCTCTTGTAAGTCTGTACACCACATATCCAGTATTCTGGGTTGGAATCCCATGCCAGGTCATTGTCCAAGTGGAGCTTCTATGATCTCCTAGCATGGGTTTTCCTTTGGCTACACTGATTTTCCTCCCACATTCCCAAAGATGTTTTTGTTAGGTTTATTTGTGATTTGTGTTTGTGTGTGAGTTTGTGCGATAGACTGGCACTCTGTTCAGGACTGCTTCCTTCCTTCCTTCTGCCTAGTGCTGCTGGAATGGGCTGTGTACATCTACCAATTCCCCACCCAAGAACTGGATTAAGTGGGCTTGAGAATGTTATGGTATATTATGTTACATCTATATAGGATGAGCTGCATTGCCATTAGACATGTTTCTGATATGAAAAGTACTAAACTGAACAGATAATATGGTTAACACTGCTTGTCTTACTGTTTTAAATCAGGACATTTTAATATAACATGTCTGGGTTTGTTTAATACATCAAACATGTCTTGTGAAAATAGTTTAATAAAATATTATTTTAGTTAATCTTGTAAAGTTGGAATTCAAAACAAGGTAAGGCTGTGCACAGCATAAATATAAATCAACAAGTGATGTTGTCATAGAGATAGGATATGTCAAATGATATTTCAGTTTGCCATATGCAGTCTCACTGATAAATAATAACTTCTTTAACTTTTCAGTTATACAAGAAGAAAACAGAAGCTGCCAAAAAAGAATACCTTAAACAACTTGCAGCCTACAGAGCAAGTCTGGTTTCTAAGGTAAGCCTGGCAAATCTAAATTGTTCAATTATGTGTTTATGTGTAGTTAAGAGGAAAATAAAATGTGAACACACAGAGAGATGATCTGCTGTATGAAGTAGTATTTCAGACAAAGTTATATGTATGCTGATTATATGATCATTTGATGACATTTATTAATGTGCAGAAGATTGTATGGTTGTGCAGTACCTCTCATCATTCATACAGCAGGTGGGACATTTGCTGTTAGCTTGCATTAGTGCAGCAGAAACAAAATATGCTCAAACGTTGGCTGTGAATCCGAGGAACAACTAACGTCTCCTTTATAGACAGAAGAGTAAAAAAATACAATGTAAAGAAAATAAATACTTTATAATGTGCATTTTAAAAAACAGCTATTAAGCATTCATACTTTAAACTGCTATGTTAAAGCATGGTTACCGTAACTTTGCAATTGCAGTGTAAATTTATTTATTTATTTATAATCAATGATAATAGAAAAATAATAAGCAACACCACCCCCTCTCCACAATCACCCTGTAAAATGAGTTCCTAAAGGACTGAAAGATGCTAATTGCAATGTAGACCCCTAAAAGAGGCCCAGAAGACACAGCAAACCCGAAAACAGCATAAAGGAATGGAAAACAGAAGAATTAGGGATTAAGATTAGTAACACAATGAGGACCCCCAACGTGTAAATATATAAAGTATGCTCCCTTCACTCCAATCTCTGAACACAAGATTTAATAGTGTATAATATCACCTTTGAGAAGATTGACACTTGGGTTTGTTTGTTTTTTAATACTGTTTTTCCTCAACATGTTAGGCAGCATAATTTGTTTTTCTAAAAGGTATACATATGAGAAAATATCTGCTTATTTTAATTCTATAAAAAGTACATCAGTGTATACACATTTTATAATGTATATTGATTGGACTGAACATCTTATTGGTGTGACACACCATATGCAAAAGTCATAAATGGCCTGTGTCACATATCTTTTTTATGACCATTCCAAAGTCAATTTGCCTGTGTCATTAAAAAGCACTGCCTCCACCTTAATGTTGAGTCACTGACTCAGGGTTCATGTTTGTCTTCCATTAAATTTCTTCAAGACCTTATTGCCCCTTACTATACAGAGTTTGTTTGGGATGTGTTTTTCAGTTACTCACAAAGAAACTTGAACACTCTTATAGACTGTGATTAAATGTGCTTTATTATAACAAACGGTGACATAAGGCTGCAGTAGTAAGGCCTGCTGTTTCACAGAGTCAGTGTTCTGGGTTTGGATCCCATGGTCAGTCATCGTCTGTATGAAGCTTCTATTATTTCCACTGTCTGTCTGGATGTTCCTCTGTCATCAACAAAGACGTGTATGTTAGGTTAACTGGTTAACTGGCCCAGTGTGGTATGTGCATAAGTATACCCCATAATGGATTGGCACCTTCTCCTGAACTGTTTCCTATTGCTATTAGGATGGACTTCGGCACCCTGAGTTGGATTAATCAGGTTTGGTATTATAGAACAGAGGTGTCAAACTCAGGATCCCTAAGGGCTTCATTTTTTGCAGGTTTTCATTTCAGCTGGTTTTATAATTGAGAACCAATTACTTCTGCTAATGGAATGTATTTCTTATGTTCTAATTTTAAATAACTTAACTTTTTGAGTCTCATCCCTGTTTCTTAATTATGAGTCGATTCTTGCCATTGATGAAATGCTTTATTTAATTCTGTAGGATGTTGGTGTTCACACCAGACATTTCAAAACAGCTGATTATTGTTTTATCTGAACCTTTTGCGAACCAGAACAGATCAGTATTTATCTGACCTTCATTTTTTATTTTTTAAGTATTTAATTGGAATATTTATTGCATGAAAATATTTAATTGGAATAGATATTGTATGATGGATACATATGTGGGAATGGGATCAAGTTAGCTGATTATCTGATGGCTTGCTTTACTGAAAGCAGTTGAGTTTTCTGAACTGTAGAAAGGAAGTTAAAAGAAGGAAGTTCTGTTAGCAACAATAATTGGCTACTAATTAGGAAAGTAGTTGGAACAAAAGCCACTGCATCCCTTCAGGACCAGAGTTTGACATCCATGATGTAGAATGTACAGTATGTATTATTCCACATTTTTATACATTGAAATTCAGTATCACTTTCTTGTTTTACAAATCTGACTTTTAAAAGTCTTTTGCCTTTGTATATGCTGGGATTTATGGCTGCGCCCATGTTCTTAAATGAGGCTCAGTGCCTTTTGAAAATCAGCTCTGATGTGATATCCTTGACCAAGATCTATTTTTTTAATTATTGCTTTTCTTTGTGGCTGGGAGTCATAAACACAAGTAAAATGAAACCATACTTGCATGTGTGTGGTGTTTCATTTTCAACCTCATGAAAATAAATTCTGGGTAACCTTGGATATTATACATACAACTAAAGAAAACTGTTAAATACCTAGTTTATATATCATTAAAAGTATTGTCTACTTTTAAATAAAATTGTCAAAAGGCTATGTATATGATTTTAGATTGATTGATTATTTTTGCTGTCCACATGTCTTTATATCTGATTTAGATTTGAATTTAAACTAATTACATATTAGCATCAACAAATATATTACAAAATGCTGAAAGAATATTTCTTTTATGTATTTGCACATGTGGTGACCGGGTTTTGCCAATTTTCTTATCATCACCTTTTTCCATTTGAATTATTATGCAGTGCAAATACAACATGTGTATGCTAAAAACAAATTACATGTAAAGACATCTGTGTCTCACTTTGTGCCAGTAGAAAGCCTACAGAACAGTTTAATGTACTCTTAATAGAATAAAGAGCTTGCAGGACATGAAAAAATGTGTATGTTTCAATAAACGTCCAACATTATGCCGTGTTGTTTCTCTTTTCTTTCAGAGTTACACTGAACCTGTTGATGTGAAAACATCCCAGCCATCACAGATGATGGCCACCAAACAGCAAGTTTTCCACGGGCCATCACAAACACATTCAGGGTTATATCTGGGACCTCCATACCACCAGCAGTCAGGAATGAATCCCCATCTGCCAGCCATGCATCCAAGCCTACCAAGGAGCATTGCTCCGAAGCCTAACTCTCAGATGCCAGTGACTGTTTCCATAGGAAATATGACTGGGTCACCACCACCTCCACTTCAGATTAGTCCCCCACTGCACCAGCATCTCAGCCTCCAGCAACATCAGTCTATCACAATGCAGCAGCAATTAGGAAATCACCAGCTACAGCTTCATTCTCCAACCATGCAGCAGGTATGTTTGAGTTTTGATTTAAACCCAGGTCAATGTTAAGTTGAAGATAATGCAAAGTGCAATAAATCATTTCATAAAGTATCATGTAACAAATGCTAAAGAGCTAAACAGAAAACAGTTAAAAATATATATATGCTGAAATATATACTGTATAATCCATTGTAGCTTTAAGATTCTAAAAATATATTTTGGCTGTTGACTTGTATTCAGATAATCATATTATTTTTTTAGTTTTTTTTTATTAATCTTTCATTTAAGCTTCAGTGATATTTTAAAAGTTCTTCCAAATAATTATTATATTTATATGAATACAATATAGAAAAATCCGGTGTATGCCTGTTCTGTGTATTGATTTCTCCTTATTGAAATGAAAAAGGTTTTAGTGTTTTAATCCTCATATTACATGTATGCAGTAATGGATAATATAAAAGTCTGCCATTAAAGTTCAATGATACTAGTTTCACTTCAGAAAGAAAGGATCACTGGAATACACTCATCAAACATTTACAAATAAGAAATACATTACATCTGTCTGGCTTTCATCTAACTGGGATTTAACAGGTAGAAATTCTGTTTTTCACAATATTTTGAGACATAATTGCATTGAAAATACAACTTTAAATGCAGTTAGGTGGTTCAGCATCAGAGTTGGGGTAGTATCTCAAAAGAAGTAACTCATTACAAATTACTAATTAATTCTTTCAGATTTTAATGGTATTACTTTACTCATTACATCCTGGAAAATCTAATCACATTACTAATTATTTTACGTCTGCATTACTCTGTAAGCCCATGCAAAATGCAGGCCATTTGGAAAGTACAAGAATGACACCCAAATATCCTGTAACCAATAACAGTGAATTCAGAATTAGCAATGTGCCATTTCAAACATATAAACCAGCAAGTAAAGTCCTTTAGTTCAGAAATGGAATACTTATTAAAAACACAAACATTAAGTTAGCAAACAGTAAAATTATTGCTAGTGGCCAGCAGACAAGAACAATTTATTAATCATTGAGATCAGCTCCTTGCAGTGTTAATTGTGTAACATAATAAGTGTGCTTGTGTCTCTGTGTCTTTTCTCTCTCAGAGCTCCTTACACTGTCAAAAAGATAAGTCGATTACAAGTTTTATAATCGACTGTCTTACATTAACTGACAGTTACACTTATATGTTCGGTTACACTGTTTGAACACAGATATCGCCTTTGTTTTTGTGAGGGCATTATAGAGATTTGATGAAAAAATCTAAATCATATTGAGTTACAGTGCTACATTTTATGACACATTTTGATTTGATAAGATATCAAAGAATTTTTTAACCCTGTAAATCTAATTCCTTATGAGCTCTTTGATGAAAGGGCTCAAATTGAATAATATTATCATGCATTTGATGCATTCTCCTTGAATGTTAGGTTATGTTTATATATTATTTGCTTAGAGTCACACATGTAACTCCAGTAATGAAATTCTAGTTGTCAGTAAGTGTAATATGGTTACAAGATCCAACACATTACATTACTTTATTGGGAAATGTAATTAGATTGCCGTAAACTGTTAGTTTATATTGCATTACCCCAAACTATGTTCAGCATATACTTGGAGCAGTAACATACATTGAATTTCAGCACCTTTTGTTTGATTATTTTAAAAGTGTGAGGAAAATGCTCATCATTAAATATCCAAATGTGTCCATTAGGACCAACTTGAAAACTGGAGCAATAAACTTAAAAGTTTTCTTTTCAAAAAAGTTACACCCTTGCCAATTATTGTCCAAAAATAAAGTTACATAATAAAGTTCAAACAGTCCTTAATACATTTGAGAGAAAAACCTATAAAAACTGTCTGATGAAAGTTTAATAGATTTCAACAAGGAAGGAATTACTCAAAAAATATAAGTTTTGGCTCCTTGACAAAAAAAGATAGTTGTGCGACCCCTGTAGGGCACTGAAATAATCAGAATATGAGAGTCATAAATAGGTTTTTCATCCCAGCCATTGGAATAACTTTACTAAAATGCTTCTTTCAAACAAACAATTTAGAAAACAGGAACAGTCTGTATCTATAGTCTTGTCCTTTCCCGGTTATCAGAGTTGTTCTGAATGGTTTAACAACACCAATTGCCTCTCTTTACTGGAGAATGTCTTTGGTAATGAAGATAGGTCACAAGACTAGAAGTGGACTGTTCGTTGGCTTCAACTTTCAGACAGGGTATCCTTTTTAATAGTGAGTTCTCCTCTTTAGCAGGATACTTACTCTCATTTATGCTTACTGTACCTATCTAAAAACACAAAAGAATTTTCTTTGAGGCAACTGGAGACATTTGTCTTCTTTCTTGTTATTTCCATTGTGCTCCCAGATCAGTTTTAACAGGGAGGCAGAGTTAACTGTGATATATGCTGTAATGTTAGTACTTTATACACTGTGAGCTATGAAGTAACAAGCAGGTGATAAAGTGCAAAATAGTGTACAACATTTTGTATAAGCATTGCATCAAAACATCAAATTAATTATTTGTATTAATATATCAAATTAAAAAAACAAAGCAAACAGAAGGAAGAACAGATTCACTTACCTGTAATTTCATTTTGCCTTTGTCTGCTTGCATTAAGAATTCTTCTACACATGTCATATATAGATCATGTAATATGTCAAGGTGAAGTTTCATGGGTTACTCTAAACACTTTGAGCTCTTGACCATTGTTATCTGCATATGTTTTGGTCATTACGATCACAACACATTAGGTTCTCCTGAAGTGTAACATAACAATAATCGCCATTAGAGGTGTACGGTACATTAAATGATAAACCTTCCTAAGATTAGGCCAATTGAAACTTTCACAAGAGTTTGGGCACCTTTAGACTTCTTTTTCCATACTACATGAAAAACAGATGGCTAACAATTTTCAGAAAATTTCTTTATATACCATTGTATCTGATTGTGTAGTCAAAAACATAATGTAGAGCAAATATTTTATTTTTAAGTGATTACCTTCCATCAAAGTTATTGCCTGATCAATTTTTGTACACATCTTTCTAGTCTTTGACAAACTGCCTTATGCCCTAATTTTTTTAAATTGCTTGTATAATTTGTGCATGAATCAACTATATTCAGTAAATGCAGTTTTTCTATAGTCCAAATTCTTAGGAATTTGTTTTATTGGCTTCATATCAAGGAAAATATTCCACCTTTATTATATCTAACTAGAAACATGTGTACGTCTCTTCAGAATATACAGCTCAAAATTATGTTACATTTTATAATCAAGATTTGAAATGAATGTCAAATGGATTCAAACAAAAAATGTTAAGTCAGAGTTAAAATCCATAAAAAGGCCATTTTTGTATGGGATTCACTACATTCCTTGTGCATAAACATTTGAATTTTTTCTGTTTTGTTTTTCCGTGATTTTTATTTTTCCTTCAACATTCACTTTTTAGTGGTGTCTATCAAATGTATTACTCAGCGTTTCTGTGTTAAAGTTGTAAGTTCTCCATTTATTATTGTCATTACATCAGCTGCAGTTTTTTTACCATATTTTACTGCAGGGGTCTGTGACATATGTATTGTGATGTGAAGTACATAAATTAAAAGTTGTGATTGCACCTTAGCTTATGTCAAAAGTGTGAAAGATATTTTAGTGTTCTGGGATTTGAGAGAATTACTTTTTTACTTCAATTTCGGTTTCCATTTCAGTCAATTCCCTTAAGTTCCAGTCAATTTCAGATTATCCAAGCAAGCTCACTGTGGTGCATAAAGATGGACAGTGTTATGTCAAGATGAATTTGTTTTATTAAAATATAATAAATTCTATATTTAAATTTCCAGATTAATTATCGTGGACTTTATAACTGGTATGTGCTTAGTCCAGTGTCACAGCTCTTTGCAAGGAATGCATACTAACAAAAGTATAAATTAATGTAAAAGGATGCAATGCCTTGTGCACACATTAGCACAAACATAAAGCATCTAACCGAAAGTGATATATACTGTGAAGCACAAGTCTTCTGTGCCTTCTGTTTTTCCACTTTGTTATTAAAGTGGATTTTTTTAATTTATGGAACAAATCCTTTAGAATGACACCTGAGAAATGTGTGAACAACTGTACTTTATTAATAATGCAGTGTTAATGTGGAGAAGAAGAATATCATTTAAAGGAGAAAGTTGCATTAAATATTTTTTTCTTAGGCAGAGTTGACTTTACCTTGCATTACATGCCTCAAACAGCAGGCAGAATCCATGCAGCATGAGCTAACATGCTTAGTTTTTCATCACATGATATGATCCTGTTTTCTCCTTCATTGGTGCAGTCTTTCACTACATGTGTTGCTGTCATTATCTCCTTCTTTGTTTCCAAAAATCTGCCACAGTGGGCTGAATAGCTCCTCTACCTGTCTGTAGTCTTTGTGATGAAAAGGGTGCAAGGGTGAATTTTGACTCCTTAGATCTGTGCTTTAACTTGAGTCTGGATCAAAACAAAAGTCATCTCAGATATTTTCTTTGCTCGATAACAGAATCCACAGCAAAGAAGCAAGGGCAAAAACTGCAGTGCTATACTTGATCCATGGACTACCTGAGCTTCATTATGTATTGTAGATGTCAACCAATTTGTGCTGGCTAACTTAATTTTGTTCGTTTTTCATTATTTTTCTCTTTTAATGCTTCTCTCGCTCTCTTCCAATGGGTCATCCCAAGGCTCTTGTCTGTCATTGTCAGTCTTTTACATGATAAGGACAGTCATGGACCTATTGTTGATGATTTTATTAAGTGATGCAATCATTCCTTTTTTTATGGCTATATATCTCTAAAATCAAAACAATCAAAATATGTCTATAGAAATGATGGACCACTATAATCATTCATAACAGGCTGACCTTTGATCTTGGTGTACATCAAATCAGTGAGAATGGGCAGAAATGACTCTAATGAAAGCGAATTGTTTTAAGGTAGACAAAACTGTAATGTCACTCATTCATATAAATCTTTATTAAATCTGTTTCTACATTTGCCTTTATTTCTTGGTATGGTAATCTAAGGATCAAAGACTGTCTCAATATTATTAAAATAAGTAATCAAATTAATAATATGCAGCAATCCTCTCTCACTGTATCGCAACAAGTAAAAAAGAAGTCCAGCTCAAACCTGACAGACAGTACCATGTAGTTTCCAAAGTTTCTGTTGAGCCCATCAGGTTGCAGATTTAGATTCCCAAGATTTAATAGCAATCGATTTAAGAATTGTTTAATTCACAGCTCAATAAGCATTTTGAATTCTAGTGGCTATAAGCTCTGAGGAATATTCTCATATGTTAGAATACTAGTGCGTGTTGTGATTGTTAAAAATAGATATCATTTCTTCTCTCTTGGTTTATTTCTTGTGCCTGTGGAAAAGTATTTTATATTTGTACATTTCTGCTGCAAACCAACTTCCCTCTGGGATAATAAAGTCTACATAACCTAACATTTTTTCCTAGAAAACTAATTTGTTTTTATTCTTTTCTTCACCCTGTTAATGATGCAGTGTTGTTTAAAATTTGGGGTTCTTGCACTAAAGTAAAAATAAAGAAAATAGTTTTTTGCAAAAACTAATAAATAAATTTTGCTTTTACATGAATTATGAATGTACACTGCTTCGTTTGATCCCCCGCTTGTCTTATAGTTAAAATTTAAGGGCTTGTGCTCAAAACCCAGACACCTGCGTGGCGCAGTGATACAGACATTTCATGGAAAGATGTTGGTCACAGTAGACAGCTGGCACTAATATATGTACACAATATATTTGTTTCCTCACAACAAATTAACCACCTTAGTTTAAATGTAAGCTTTACCACTCAAAAAGCAAAACTCAGGAACTAAAAAAAAATGTAACAAAAGTACAGAGTTTAATTTCAGGGAACTGCAAGTTACTACAGGAGCAAATTACTTCCATGGCACTAGCTAAGGGAAACAATTTTGCATGTTCAGCATTTCCAATAATACCTACAGAACACATTGGAAGCAACAACTTCCACAGACTGAAAAAATTGTGTTTTTTGTCAGAACAACATCAGATTTCAAAAATCCACAGTATTTGAGTAAGGCCAGGTGATGCCCTAAGCAAAGCTCAGCAATTGAGACACCTCAGCCTTTTCATTAATTAAATGACAAGACATTATGACTCAATAAGTGCTGAAGGTGAAACAAGAAGTTAACATTTAACTTGTTTACGTGAAAAAGTACTAAAAGAAATAATAAAAAGCTTAACTGTTGAGGAAGTTAAATGGTAGCCAGACCCAGCTTTATGTGTTTATGTTCGACAGAAGCAAAACTCATACACCATGAGACAAATGTGATTTCTGATGACACCTTCAAACCAAACTTTTAAACTTTAGTCACTTACCATGCCAAAAAATGGATTTTATTTAAAAATGCATATTAAACTCGTATACAGCAGATAGGGCAGATATGGACAATTACAAACAGGTTGTGGCTCATATATATATATATATATATATAACAAGCTGCATAAAAAGGAACCATCTCACTCCATTCGGGGAACCAGAGATATATGTATGAATGTATGTACAGGGTGTGCCAAAAGTGGGTACACAGTATTTAGTTATACTTACCTATTGACTTCTTTCTTTGGGGCATAGTAAAAGAGAAGGTTTTTGAGAGGAAGCCACATACACTGGATGAACTGAAGGAGTTCATCTCGCAAGCGTTTATGAACATTGATACTAACTGGAACTTGCATTTTACTGTGTGTCACAGTGTTGGGGACAGGTTCCAGGAATGTTGCAGCATTGATGGAGAACATTTTGAGCAACTTAAGAGAGTAAACATGACCCGATCAGTTCTAAATACCTACTCAATACCTGTAGAATAAAAAGAAATAATGAATATATGCTGTATATCTAATTTTGGCCTACCATGTATGTGTGTGTGTGTGTGTGTATATATATATATATATATATATATATATATATATATATATATATATATATATATATTCACGGCATTCATAGTCTGTGTCACAATCTGATTATATGGGTGGTTACAGAAAGATAGATATAGCTATACAGTATATATATACAGTATATATATATATATATATATATATATATATATATATATATATTCTGTATATATATATATATATATATATATATATATATATATATGCTGTGTATATATATATATATATATATAAGGTTAATCAAAAAGACTGTTGTTATTGCCTCACCATTCCAGATTTCTGGAACACAGGTTTTCCAGTTAGCCTATGTTGTATTGTACCTGGTGCTGATTATTGATATTACAATATTACCAAACTGAACAAAGTAGCTAGCGTTTCATATTTCATGGGTAATAACATGAATGTGAAGCAGTACCTTGTATATGCACAGTACTGCAACACTCCTTCTTGATTGCTAGTCTTCACTATAAACTGTAATTTATATACTGCATCCCCAACTAAATGGAAAGGTTTCATCCATTCCATTTACTCATCCGTTTTTTTTCAAAGCATCTTAACCAAGTTTGGGTTCCAGTATATTTCCAGGAGGCAGTGGCTGCAAGTCACAAATGAACTCTGTGGATGCAGGTCAGCACACCTTCTCAAGACACACTTGCATATTCATCTGTGCTCAGTCACACCAGGCCAGTTTATATTCACCTGTTAACCTAAGACGTGGGTTTTTGAAATGTGGAAGTAGCCTGAGAGGAATTCTGTACAGATATGAGGAGAAGTTGTATACACTGCACTGTACATACAGTAAGGATGCCAGAGCAGTCAGTCTTATTTAAAACACTGAGTTGTTAAAAATGTAACAAGTGGTAAATAGCATGGGATAAACGATTATTTTAAACCAGTTATTAGTTAAACTACAGACAAGTTTTGTATAAACCATTTAAATTACCATATTATAGTAGACTGCAGTAGGTATGAATGCATTTTTATATTGCTAGCACCCTGTGGACAACATTAGGAAATGAGCTGCCACCGAAAATAAGAAAAATATCATAAAGTGAAAGAATAAAACAGTGTGTTCAATATAAGCAGTACAGCAGTAGGTTTTAGTCATTTAAATTGAAAAAGGTGGATTTATGGCAAGACAGCCTACAAACAGCAATGTGTCACAGATTATGAATGGGAGTACCAAAAGTTTGAATGCTTAAGTGACAAATGTTCATTTTTGACTTCAGTGTTGACATCATTGGTGCCTAACATAGAGATAATACAGGGTTTCACAGCTAAATGAGCACAAAATGGCACATGAAGGGTTCTGAATAACTCCAGCCTTAGAGTTTAGCCACGTAGCAGATTATTGACTAATGACACTATTCACAATGACTAGAGCAGCTTCGATGGTAGTCTTTCAAATTAAGTCAAATTAGAGCTTAGCATAAATTCATAGTGCAGCTGTAACAGGGGAGGGTGGCAAGTAATTGTACTGTTGATTGCTGGGATAGTTTAAACTATTATGAAATGACAGTTGTGGTAGACATATGCATTGTTTTTATGTGTACACACACACTCGCACACGCACACACACAGTTATCTTTGTGAACCCAATCCATTTGTCAGAATTTCCAGTTCTCCTTGCTGTTCCATGCACTCTAAATGAGGTCAAGAAAGAAATCATTAATATCTGTCAGCTTGCTTTATAACCTCACAGAAAAATCTTTGTATGAAATCACATAGACAGATTTTCAATTTTCTCTTGTAATAAACAGATGCATTAGGATTTGGATGTAATATAAGGTTGCAAAAAAACATTGAGATTGATGAATAAATCAGTCAGGAAGACAAAAACCTCTGATATCTGATGAAAACACCTCTTCAGAGAGACAGGAAATGAAATTAGTTCCTAGTAAAGTGTAGAGATGAGGATCAGTGTTCAGTTTCGCTGCAGGCTTTTTAGGAGTTGGTGAAACTGGTAAGGCTACAGAAATCTAATTAAAGAGCAAATGTCCCCTTTGACATCAAATTAATCTCTATCAGTGCCTCTTCATTTTTATTTTCTTTATTGCACTAGAACATGAAACTTAAAATTCCAGACATGTATTTTAACAGTCAGTAATATTCTCCAGTGGATCACACAGTGACATTTAAGAAGTGGGTGTATGTGAGAAGTGGGGGTGGTAGTTCATGTGTTATGTTTTAGTTTTGTATTTCAATTAGACCTCTGGCCATTTCTTTAAGCATAGTTTATACTTTGTCAATGTGTATTAATGTGAAAAACGGGCACTTCTCCTTGCCCACAATTAGAAGGCATGCTGCTTCTAAGCCATTGTCTTAAAAATACACTGGACTCCAGTAACGCAGCACTATTTAAGTGATTTACTTGGGTTTGCTTGGAAGTAACAAGATGACAGCTTTGGTGTTCTTTTGTTGACTGCAGTAGCTTATTTAGAATCCAATTTAAAATTATTCCAACTGCAAAAATGGTTCTTTACTTATTATTCAACCTCATTTTTTTAAGCATAGCCCCTTGAATAAAAAGTGCATAGAGTATGAAACATTTATATAACAAATAAATATTATTCACAAATACCTTTATCAGTTTGCTGCAGGCAGAGTAACTGACGTTGGGGTTAAACATCATTTTAAATGTACTTTTTTTTCCAGTGGATTATGATAGTTTTTTTTTTTTTTTTCAACTGACGGCCAATTTTAGATTAATGTTCCCTCTACTGTCACATCAACGTTGAAAGCACAAAAAAGGAAAAAATGCCTTTCTTCCACCTCTTAAGCTCTTGGATCTTTCTCTTATAGTCATAGTAAGTCTACTATAGTGCCATAATCTTCCTTCACTTTGCATATTTGTGAACAGCAAACAAAACAACTGAGGTTCAACTTTGGTGAGTTGAGGCTGAGAGAGCAATACAAAGAGGCAGATGGTGCTTTTGTGATTGAATGAAGGAGAAGAATTTGGGGAACAATACATGAATAGGTAGAATCTAATAATAATATAAAAAACCCTACCACCTGCTGCCTGCGTCAATCATGCAGATTCTCTTATGCATTTGAGGGATTAACTTTCAGTGCAGTTTTATTTTTCAGATAAGTACAGCAAAAGTCCTCTGATTGAATAAACTGAATTTTCTTTTCCCTTTTTAATATTTAAGCTCTGCTTTTGTTTTTTTTTTAAAGACATTAAATGTATTCAGTATCAATTCCGAAAGTTTGGATTGTACTTTAAAATCAGCATCTTGTACAGGTTAGGATGAAGGAGGATGCTGCACATGACAAGATAAACAACGGTTTTCTGTGTCTGATTTACCTTTATAATTTTCTTTTTTTAGTTAATAGATAGGCTTAAAACAACCTGTACATCTATTCATTAACAATAATTGCCATGTAAAGCTGCAAGTAGTGCCTAACTGCTCGTTTTGTCATCTTCCAACATCTGTTTTTTTTTTCTGAGTAATTCGTTTCAGGGAATTTCTATTCCTGCAGCAAGTACATCTGTCTTCCATTAATAAAGCTGTGCTTTCTTGTTTGTTTGTTTGTTTATTATTTAAATACTATTAAACACAAATACAAAGCAGCCATCAATTACTTCCTTGATTAGTGAGGGTACAAATTGCTGATGTCCCCAGCTGTGTGCAAATTGCATTTCTACTGGGTAGCTGTTCCATAAATTAGAGGCTCGAGTCACTCTTGAACACAAGCGCTGCATTTTTTGAACTAGGCAGTAAGCAAAGGCCAACATACAGCATCTGAAAACGATGTCCGTAAATACACACACATATATTCATCTTTATAACAAAATGGTTTATGGATACACCTAAAGTTGATAGTTTCTGCCGTTAAGAGGTTTCAAGCTCAAAACTATGCTAATATTAAGGCATCAGTCATATGTAAGAAATAAAAAAAAATGTTTATCAAAATTGGTTTTCTCTTTCAAATGTTGTATTTATTTAAACAACTCATGCATGTAAAATATTTAATAGAGGTGCCAAAGACAATTATGTAAACAAGAAAAAGAAGTACAATTTTAAAAAGATATAAATGGACAAAAATAATAGAGGAACAAATACAAATGGTAGAGAAAGCACAGAAACAGAGAAAAAAAAGTTATGAAGATGGGATTTTATTGGAATTGCATCTGCTATAAAATGAAAATGATGTCTGCTGAGCACAAAACAAGTCTCTGTGATATACAGCAGTGTGCTATATGCAGTTTAATGTATGCAGCATTTCTGGAAATATATCATTTTGAACTCACTGGTAAAGTTTATGCCTTCATTTTATGTTGTTTGTCTGTGTAATGAGCCTTGTGTGAGCCTTTCTGTTGAACCAAATGTATTTTAAAGAGCATATGCTTGTCCCTCCAGTGGGCCATTTAATTTTATGAGAAAAGTGCACCATATTCTAAAGTCAGCTATCTAACGCTTTACTTATTAAACAGATTATTTAAGATGTAACATTGAGAATTTGTTTGAAACGGATTGCTTATTACACTTATTTTGATGATGAATAGGAAAATAATTATATTTAGTGGCATGGTAGTTGGGATTGTTTCCTCATACCTTCAGAGTTCTGGGTGTCAATCCTAGCCTTGGAGTTTACACTTTTGCTTTGTCAATAATTATATTTCATAGACAGAGCATCACACTTCAAAGTAGCCAGTATCACTATTGCATATGTAACGATTAAACTCCCCTCCTTCCACATCAAGACAACTGTAAGCGTTAATCGTGCAGTACTTGATGATAAGATCTTTTCAACGCAACCACCTGCTGTGACAGGCATAATTTTTAAGAACTATTTGTTATGGTCTCTTGTACTGTGGCAGCAAGGGGTGGATTATAAATGAGCCATTGACTAACACGTTTTTCCGCCAGAGAAGCCAATTTTCTTCATTTCTTCATTAGGGCTGAACAATGTGTTTACTCTTTCATGATGTTTGGCTGACGACTTTACCTTAAGTAGTTAAGCCAATACAGATATCTAAATGGATGTTAAATCAGAGCAAATGTGGGTTAAAATCTATTACTACTTTCTTATATAGATAATCTGCAAAAAAAAGTAAATTAAATATACCACCTGTTCTCTTTACATGGAAGATGCCTTGATCATGGCTAACAAAGAAAATTAAAATTTGTACATAACAACATATTGCTACATTGTATAGTACTGGTAATGAAACACCTGCTGGACTAGTAAGATGGGCACCTTAAATGGTTACCTATGTTGGCAATGAAATGTTTCTATACAATATAAGAAAATCAAAATCATTTTCTTATGTAGTCTTTAGTACTGTATATAAATGCTTCTACTAAATTAAAGTGAAATGTACTCACGTAATTTTCTTTAAACTACAAATGATTTTAATCAATGGGACAAAGCACACATGTCCTGAAAAGGCACAAGATGCATGTTGAGCTCATTGGATGGTTGATGAGTATATTACTGTATATATGCATGTGCTAAAAATCCATTAGCCCCATGTCACACAGCACTAATGATAACTATGCTGGCACTGTTGCTGGTTAAATGTGGTAATATTGCTGTATTTTTGTCCTGGTAAGGTCCTAGGGTGACCCTATTCCCCTTTATAATCTATTATATTAATCATTATAACCTAAGCAAATTCTTGCTAGTAGGTTGCTGTCTGTGTTATATTCTGCTCTGGCTTTGTCTTTGTTCCCACATGGACTTTGAATGTGGCCAGTGAGAGCATGAACTACTACTCTGTGAATGGAAAAAGCAAAGAGAGTTTTCTCTGTTACCTCTGTATTAATCTTCCTTGATATACCTCCTGGACCAATAGGATAATCATACCAGTCCTATTCAGCCTTTACTCCAGTCCCACCCCCATTTGAGCTCAGGTTGTTCTCCAGGAGGGGGAAGCAGCATCATAAATTCTATCTACTTATCCTTTCCATTCCAAGCTATACTTGCCTGTTAATGGCTGTTCATCTCAGCTCACCTAAATTCCTTCAGGCCAAGGTTTCTGACATTTTATCGATACTAGCTTTAACCTGTCGTAAATACAACAATTGGTTATATATTTTTTTACCTTAAATTTTTTACATTGTCTGTATCATAGCTGTAAAGAAAATACAGTACTAGCATTATTTCTTTTAAATCTTACTTTATGTTGACAACAGGTCAGAGAGTAATAAAGAAGCTACTTTGTTCATCCATCCAACGTACAGTTCAGTCGTCTAGGGATTAGGCTTAGGGTTAGGTAGACCTGCCCTCAAAACCTGGGTTAGGTGCCAGTTCTTTGTAGAGCAAACTTACACGCACACCCTCTAGTGTCTTCAGTCAACATGTAGTTTGTGAGAGTAAACTACAATATCTAAGAAAGCCTATAGATATTGGAAAAATGTGTAAAGTCCACACCAACAATGACTGGAATGTAGACCCTAGTCCCTGGAGCCATAAGACAGCTGCACCAAAACACATGCCTCTGTGACATTTCATTTGCATAAGGAAAAGTTAATATAGGTTTTGGCAAGGGTTTCAGATTCAAAAAAGGTTATGTTTATTTGTGCTCCTCATAGAGCAGTATTTCCATATAGATCTTCCATAGAGCATTTGGAAGACAGTACCGAAAACATTTCATTCACAGGGTTTGTATCCTTTGGAAATGATTGTATTTTATTATGCTTTCCTAGTTTACATGGTTCTGATAGTGTGCCTATGTAGAAAGAGTATATATACAGTATATTATTTTTTTATGCCTGTTTGCCCCCAAGCTTTTATATTTCTACTCTGGTTAAAATCATCTTCTCTTATATGTTCCTTTAAATGGCATAAATGCATTCGCTATTATTGACAAGCAATTTTTCTTAACATTTTGCTTGGTTAAATCCAATTTTCACTCAAGTGTACACTATAATAATTTTTTTCATTAAAATGCTTTACCCAGCTCTAACAGGTTTTCCTAGTTTAAAAAAATCTATGTGATTTTTTAACCACTTCAGTGCTGCTATGTTCTGTCATTTGCAGTCTCACAGATTTAATTATAAAATATTACTTATAAATAGCAAACTTTTTTGTTTTGAGGTACAAAAAATGTGGTTTAATTTCCGACTGTTTGGAGTTTACCCTTTATGCCATCGTCATTTTGTGTGTGTCTGTATGTTTTAGGGCATTCTGGTTTCCTCTCACATTTCAAAGGTCTGTATGCCAGGATAATTGATGACTCAAAATTATTGTAAGCATTGACCTTGAATTTGACTGGGTTCCCATTCAGAGTTATTATTATTTTATATTTGGCTGATGCCTTTAGAAAAAGAAATGTTCAAAGTCTCAACACAATACAGCACTTTGTTTTCATTTTTTACAATTTAAGCACAAACACAGTACCAGAAAATTAGATTTATCTAGAATATGCCTTTCCATACAAAAAGAAGAGGTTTTACCAGTAAATATTGAAGGGCAACATTGTATTATGTGGATTAAAATGGAATAATCATATCTTGTATTTCAGCACCATTTATATTGCAGTTGGGACAAGAATACGCACAAAAATGCCACATCATTATCTCTGTAGATAAACATCAATAGGAGCAATTTTGCTCAAGATTAATAAACCACTGGAATATTTGATGGTTCTGCAGATGTAGATTGATGAACAAAGTAGTAAAAAATATAGATACACTCACTGGCCTCTTTATTACGTGTAGCTTTGTAGTATCGTGTCAGACCCCCTTTTGCCTTCAAAACTGCTGTAATTCTTCACAGCATAGATTAAACAAGATTGGTCCATATTGACATGATAGCATCACACAGTTGATGCAGATTTGTCGGCTGAACACCCATGATGAAAATATTCCATTCCACCACATCTCAAAGGTCCTCTATTGGATTGCAGTCTGGAGACTGTGGAGGCCATTTGAGTACAGTGAACTCATTGTCATGTTCAAGAATCCAGTTTTACATGATTTGAGCTTGGTGACATGGTGTGTTTTCCTGCTGGAAGTAGCCATCAGAAGATGGGTACACTACAGTCATAAAGAGATGGACATGGTCAGTAACAATATTCAGGTAGGCTGTGGCATTTAAACAATGCTCAATTGGTACTAAGGGGCCCAAAGTGTGCCATGAAAATATCTGCCACACCATTACATCACCACAAGCAGCTTGAACTGTTAATACAAGGCAGGACGGATCCATACTTTCATGTTGTTGACATCAAATTCTGACCCTACCATCCAAGTGTCGCAGAAGAAATCGAGACTCGTCAGACCAGGCAACGTTTTTCCAGTCTTCTGTTGTCCAATTTTGGTGAGCTTGTGTGAATTGTAGCCTCAGTTGCCTGTTCTTAGTTAACAGCATTGGCACCCTGTATTGTCTCCTGCTACTGTGGCCCATCTGCTTCAAGGTGTGATGTGTTCTGCATTCAGAGATGTTCTTCTGCATACCTCTGTTGTAACGAATGGTTATTTGAGTTGCTGTTGCTTTTCCATCAGCTTGAACCAGTCTGGCCATTCTCCTCTTGCATCAGGAAGGTATTTATGCCCAGAGAACTGCCACTCACTGCATATTTTCCCTTTTTCAGGCCACTCTCTGTAAACCCTAGAAATGGTTGTGCATGAAAATCCCAGTAGATCAACAGTTTCTGAACTCAGACCAGCTGTCTGGCACCAACAACCATGCCACATTCAAAGTCATTTAAATCACCATTCTTCCCCTTTCTGATCCTTAGTGTGAACTTCAGCAGGTCATCTTGACAATGTCTATATGTCTAAATGCATTGAGATGCTGCCATGTGATTGGCTGATTAGATATTTGCATTAACAAGCAGTTGAACAGGTGAACCTAATAAAGTGGCCAGTGTGTATATGTACAGTATAGACTGTACAGCCAAAATGTTGTGCCTTTAAACTTATTTCCTTCTCAGCATGGAAATAGCAACCATTAATGTTTTTTCATTCATATATATATATATATATATATATATATATATATATATATATATATATATATATATATATATACAGTGCATCCGGAAAGTATTCACAGCGCATCACTTTTTCCACATTTTGTTATGTTACAGCCTTATTCCAAAATGGATTAAATTCATTTTTTTCCTCAGAATTCTACACACAACACCCCATAATGACAATGTGAAAAAAGTTTACTTGAGGTTTTTGCAAATTTATTAAAAATAAAAAAACTGAGAAATCCCATGTACATAAGTATTCACAGCCTTTGCTCAATACTTTGTCGATGCACCTTTGTCAGCAATTACAGCCTCAAGTCTTTTTGAATATGATGCCACAAGCTTGGCACACCTATCCTTGGCCAGTTTCGCCCATTCCTCTTTGCAGCACCTCTCAAGCCCCATCAGGTTGGATGGGAACCGTTGGTACACAGCCATTTTAAGATCTCTCCAGAGATGTTCAATCAGATTCAAGTCTGGGCTCTGGATGGGCCACTCAAGGACATTCACAGAGTTGTCCTGAAGCCACTCCTTTGATATCTTGGCTGTGTGCTTAGGGTCGTTGTCCTGCTGAAAGATGAACCGTCGCCCCAGTCTGAGGTCAAGAGCGCTCTGGAGCAGGTTTTCATCCAGGATGTCTCTGTACATTGCTGCAGTCATCTTTCCCTTTATCCTGACTAGTCTCCCAGTTCCTGCTGCTGAAAAACATTCCCACAGCATGATGCTGCCACCACCATGCTTCAACTGTAGGGATGGTATTGGCCTGGTGATGAGCAGTTCCTGGTTTCCTCCAAACGTGATGCCTGGCATTCACACCAAAGAGTTCAATCTTTGTCTCATCAGACCAGATAATTTTCTTTCTCATGGTTGGAGAGGCCTTCAGGTGCCTTTTGGCAAACTCCCGGCAGGCTGCCATGTGCCTTTTACTAAGGAGTGGCTTCTGTCTGGCCACTCCACCATACAGGCCTGATTGGTGGATTGCTGCAGAGATGGTTGTCCTTCTGGAAGGTTCTCCTCTCTCCACAGAGGACCTCTGGAGCTCTGACGGAGTGACCATCGGGTTTTTGGTCACCTCCCTGACTAAGGCCCTTCTCCCCCGATCACTCAGTTTAGATGGCCGACCAGCTCTAGGAAGAGTCCTGGTGGTTTCGAACTTCTTCCACTTACGGATGATGGAGGCCACTGTGCTCATTTGGACCTTCAAAGCAGCAGAAATGTTTCTGTAACCTTCCCCAGATTTGTGCCTCGAGACAATCCTGTCTCGGAGGTCTACAGACAATTCCTTTGACTTCATGCTTGGTTTGTGCTCTGACATGAACTGTCAACTGTGGGACATTATATAGACAGGTGTGTGCCTTTCCAAATCATGTGAATTTACCACAGGTGGACTCCAATTAAGCTGCAGAAACATCTCAAGGATGATCAGGGGAAACAGGATGCACCTGAGCTCAATTTTGAGCTTCATGGCAAAGGCTGTGAATACTTATGTACATGTTCTTTCTCAATTTTTTTTATTTTTTAATAAATTTGCAAAAACCTCAAGTAAACTTTTTTCATGTTGTCATTATGGGGTGTTGTGTGTAGAATTCTGAGGAAAAAAATGAATTTAATCCATTTTGGAATAAGGCTGTAACATAACAAAATGTGGAAAAAGTGATGCGCTGTGAATACTTTCAGGATGCACTGTATATATATATATATATATATATATATATATATATATATATATATATATATATATACTGTATTTATACACACTGTACTTACCTGTGGTATGTGTAGAGAAACAAATAAAGTAATAAAGTGTGTTAAAAAAATGAAGGAATGGGCAATTTCATTAAGTCTAATATATAAAAGATTATATTTCTTCTTTGCATCCACATTTGTGATAACCATGCAAAAGTTTATACCAGAAAACAGAAAGAGAAATCCACAAATAACAATAACATTTTGTCATACTTGGAAACATCAGAATATAGTAGAATATCAACTTCTGCAAATTATTCTTATGCAGAACTTAAAAAAAGAAACAATACGATTGGCATAGTGTGCAGTGTTACACGTTTTTCTGAAATGGTGCAAGTAGACAGATGAAATAAGATAAGACACAACACTGTTTGCTTAAATGTGTTGCATATTATATTCAGCTGCTTTAAAACAAATAACCATCTCTGTGGACATGCTAATTAACTGAGATATGACAGCCTAAACCACAAGAACTTTTATTTCTGTGAAAACTGCAAAATATATTTTAAGCTATTTAAATGATATTCTTATTGTCATCTTCCATCTCCTTTCTATTAAGGATAATTACACAATTTCAAATGTAACTAGTGTGCAGATATAAAAAAATATATACATATTTATTTTCGTAAGTATTCATTTATTTTTGATCTGTTTTCTTTAAGGGATTTTCTGTTCAGCCTGAATTCCAGAACATAATGAACTCAACATCTACAGCGGGCCAGGTTATATCTGCGTCAATGGATTATGTTCATTCAGGATGCAGGAATGCTCCAGCCCAGAGTGTCGATTGGAACAATGACTACTGCAATATCGGGTCAGCATTTTTTTTTCCAGTTTTCTTCATCTTTCTTAATGAAGCAGTAGAATTTAAAATATACCACTGTCAGAGAAAGTAGAAACTGAATATGTTGGTCTGTTTTTTCCAAATTGGTTCAGCAAAGTTACACAGACATTCCGTAAAACTGCAGCTTCCTGAATAATACTCTGTGTGTGTGTGTGTGTGTGTGTGTATGTATGTGTGCGTGTGTGTGTGTGTGTGTGTGTGTGTGTGTGTGTATAAAATATTCAAATATTTAAAGAAACCTGCTTTTTAGTTTCATTTCATTAGTTATAATGTAATACTGTAGTGATTTTGTAACAGAGATTGCCCTCCTAATAACCTTGGTAAAATGCTCCTAAAGACTGATTGTAATTTATAACTGTTTATATTATTAAAAACAAAGTGACAATATATATCCTTATGTTAATTGCCCATAGCAGTGAGTAAATGTCCCCTTTTAGATTTCTTTTTTAATATTATAAGTAGTTTAAATAAAATGAGCTTAGGAATCGATGAGTTTTCAGTTCTTGAATCGGATCGTTAGTTGTTTTGGTTTCAAAGATGATGCAGAAACCTTAAAGAAGGGCTAAATTACAGTTGCATGTTTTTCTTATGTATTAGAAAATGTGAAAGCCTAAGAGCAGCAGCAGCCATCTATTTGGAGCTCCTGTTTTTAAACAAAGTGTGTTTGAAGCGTGTTGATAAAATAGTACTTGTAGAGCAGTGACAGCAGCCTAAGGAGAGATGCACTATATCAAGTGACTGAGTTCTTTCTTCGAAACAGATTGGGGCATTTATAAATTTAAATTTGCATGTGCAATGAGAATGGTTCACCTGTTTTTCAAGTTCTGGGCTAGGGCTCTTGGTTCCAGTGTTGGGTAGTGTTAAGGCTGCAGCGTAAGAGACATTTCAGGCACTTGTGTGTTTTGTGGCAACAGCTTGGAGAAGGTCCTTTTCAGCCCCCATGCCTAAAGCCATGGAGGAGCTTGAGTGACCTGGACTACTGAACACCTTTGGGATGAAATATAATGGCAATTATAAGCCAGGACGTCTCACCCAACGTCAGTACCTGACCTCACGCATGCTCTTTTGGCTGAGTGGGCTCCAGAATCTCTCGGAAAGCCATCTCAGAAGAGTGGAGGCTGTTATAGTCGTTTTGGTTTTGTTTTTTTGGTGTTGGAATGGGATGTCCCAAAGCTCGTGTACTGTAGGTGTTACATTAGAAGATTTTTTTGTTCATCCTAATTTATTTTTATTTGTGTTGTCTTTCAGAAGTCTGCAAAGAGATAAAGCTTTGTACCTCACTTGAATGGGAACGAATGCTCAAGGACTTTACAAGAAAGTCTTCATAAATTGGATTCAGCAGGTCAAGGCAGTTCAGCATCTCACTAGGAAAAAAGTTTCTAAGCACTTAACATTTTGAAATGTGTATTTGAGCTTCTGAGGTTACCCACAATGAAAACAAAACAAAATAAAAAGTTTTGCTTCTGTCTTAAAAAAAATTTTAAAAGAAAAAACTACAGTCTGTGTATAAATGGACACTCCTTTCTTCTTTTCTGAAGGAATCTTGGACAGCTTGGCTTTTTTGTTGGTTTTTGCTGTGGAGTGCTGCGCTAGTGAACTGCCTTAGAAACTGTAGTGCATCTGGGAGTGAAATCCTAGATTTCTGTTGGTCTTTAAAAATGGTTGTTAATAGGAAATTACTAAAGACTCAATGTAGCACTCATAGCAGTCTGTAAATAGAATCTATGTTACACTCTTTTAGAGTATAAAAAGAAACTCTTTTTGGGAGGCTGGGGGGTGGGGGGTGGGGGGGGGGGGGTTCTACACTGTTATTTGAAACTGGATTCTTCCAGAAAATTACATTCTTAAAAAGCATACAGATTGGCAGATGTTGATATTTTTTCTTAATTTTTAAGGAAATAAAAACTGGTAAATAGGTCTATATTTTACAAACAACATAAAAATTAATGCCAGACAATTAAAAAAAAAAAAAAATGAAAAACCCAAACCGCAGCATGAGATTTGAAACAGAGTGAAGCAAAACAAAAGAGATAACAAAAAAGGTTTATTTTTTATTACATAGAAAATGTTTTTGTATCACATATGGTGTATTGATTAGTAAAAGTCATTTCAATTCTTTGTGTATAACATAACACTGCCAAATGCTTATCTGGTGTTTATTAGATGCAGTGACAAATTGGAGACAGCTAAATTATATCCTTCACATACAGCTGTGTATTATTATTATTATTATAATTATTATTATTATTATTATTGTTTCTTCATACTGTGTCAATATTTAATCTTTTTTTTTTTTTTTTAATGGAACCTGTTGCGCCTATTTATGAAATAATAAATATAGGTGTTTGTAAGTAACTATGTTAGCATTTAAGGTTGTTTCTGTTGATTTCTGACAGAACGACTCCAAAAACTGTGTGAATACTTTATTCTCATTTAGTTTCTATTGTGTTTAAAATAAAGCCAAACCTGCTTTTTTCAGACATGAAAATCTGTGAATCAATATTAATTTTTTGTTTTTTGCTTATGATTCAAAATGGTTTCAAACGTACATTCAACTGTGCGTGAGTGTGTGCGTGTCTAGGCTCTTTTTGTGAATGTATAGTAACAGAAGACCTGACCCGCATATTACCTCTTACGAGAACAGTTTTAGGATTTAAAAAGAGCTGCCCTGAATTGCGTATATTTTTCTTTCCAGATTTTCTAATAATACGGAGATAGACTTAGTCCCAATTTATTATGCATGGGTTCCTCGACAGCTTACTGACATACTTGGACCTTTTACAGGTCAGCTCTCGAAAAATTAAACCAAAAGCGCCCACATTTGTCCAATTGTTGAAGATCCTGACCATCACATCAGCTTGCCATGGGCCATTTTGGTACATAATGAAATCTTTCGAGTCTTTTTTGTCAGGTCCCCGTTTTGTACAAAGTGTCCGGAGTGACTCTCGTTTTTTGAACATCATTTTTATGTCTTATTGTCTCAGTTTGTGTTTTAAATCTAGAATTTATAAACCCAAGTACCAAATAACACTGTGCCAGCTCAGAGGATTCAGATGTATCATATAGACCTTTGCTAACACTTGTATAATAACTCGCTTAACTTTTTAGTTCCAGAAGTATCTCCCAAGAGACTTCCTCGTCAGATGTTGGTAAATATTTAGCCCAGTGCTGTGCAGCTCACAAAAGAGGTCTATCCATTTGCTTGAATGTTATTTACAATTAGTGTGTACAGGATTTCCCTTCTACCCACTGGAAAACAAGACAGTATGTACTTTTCTTGGAGGTGTTTATTACTTGTGTATAAAAAGAGAAAGAATTAATATGGACACAATCCTGGAATTATTTTTGTGTTGCTACTGAACAAAAGGAGCAAAAGGAACTCAACAAAAAGAACTTTTAATTAAGTAACAATGTTGTGCTACATGAAATAAAGTTGTTTTATTGATTATTTTGTAACTTTTTTTTATGTGTAAAGAGCAATCTTCATTCTTTGTCAAGAGTTAAAAGGCAACGTTTTCTCTTGGTAGCGCAACACATGACAATGAACACAGTTCACAAAATCAACGTCAGCTGAACCGCAGTTACAAAGATGGAGTGCCACGCCAGCCGCTTTTCTACTAGTCGAGGCCACGGTATTGAGTGCAAATTAAATAAACTCAAGCTTAATAAAATGACAAGAAAATTACACAAAGTATAAGTATATACCCATTACTACATTTAGGGCAGCAAAGAGACACACTGGTAAGCCCTGGTGCCACACTGACCCCGCATCCTGGCTTCATATCCAATGCCCAGTCATATCCCCGTATCTACCTGGGTGTTCTAAGCAGTCTCGTTTTCCTTCCACATCCCCAAAAACTTACACTGCCTGGGCAAATCATTAGGAACACTAATCGAATACTTGGTATGGCCTCCTTCTGCTCTCAAAACAGCCCCAGGTCTTTGCAGCATGGATTCCACAAGGTAATGAAATCATTCTTTTGAAATTCTGGTCCATTTTGACTTGATTGCGTCAAGCAGATTTTTCATTCATGCTGCAAATCTCCTGTTCTACCAAATCTCAAATGGTGTTCCATTGGATTCTGATCCGGTGACTGGGAAGGCCACTGAAGAACTCTCATGTTCGTGAAAGCAATTGGCTTTGTGAGGTGGGGTATTATCATACTGGAATTAAACCTTAGAAGATGGGTAAATTGCGACCATGAAGGGATGCTCTTGGTCAGCAATAATACTCAAATAAGACCGTGGCATTCAAGTGATCACTGATTGGTATTACCAGGCCTAAAGTGTGTCAAGAAAACAGTCCCCACACCATCACACCCCACCACCTCCAGCCCAGACTGTTCATACAAGACAGGTTGGGTGCATGGATTCATGCTGTTGGTGCCACATTCCAACCTTACCATCTGTGTGCTGAGATTCGTCGAACCAGCCTACGTTTTTTCCAGTCTTTAACTGTTCAACTTTGGTGAGCCTGTGCCCACTCCAGCCTCAGCTTTCTATTCTTGTCTGACAGGAGTGGAACTCAATGTGGTCTTCTGCTGTTGTAGGCCATCTGCTTCAGGGATTGATGTGTTGTGCATTCTGAGATCCTTTTCTGCTCAGCACAGTTGCACACAGTGGTTATCTGAGTTATCGTAGTGTTTCTGTCAGCTTGAACATGTCTGGCCATTTTCCTCTAACCTTTCTTACCAATACGGTGTTTCTGTTGCAGAACTGCCACTCACTGGATACTTTTTGTTTTTCGCACCATTTTGAGTAAACTCTAGTGATTGTTGTGTGTGAAAATATAAGAAGATTAGCAGTTACAGAAATACTCAAACCAGCCCGTCTTGAAACCAGCAATCATGTCACTATTGAACTCACTGAGATCGCATTTTTTCCCAATTCTGCCATTTGATGTGAACATTATCAGGAGCTTCTGACCTGCATCTGCATGATTTTATGCACTGTACTGATGCCACATGATTGGCTGATTAGATAACTGGATCGATAAGCTGATGTACAGGTGTTCCTATTAATTTGCGCAGTGAGCATACATATAAAGTGAACCGATGCCTCCATAGTCACCCTATGTGAATGTGTTCATTGGCTCCATCCAGTCTACTTGACCATGAAATGGACAAAATTAGTTTGAGAAAGTCACTAGTAATTGTTTAAGACAAAGAAATCACCATAAAAAATAAAAAATTATCAACAGAAGTTTCAGGCCTCAATGGCTAAATAAAGTTTGAAAAGCCAGTCAGTCATTCAGAATTCCTGCTTCGGGTTGTGAACCTGTTCCAATGTTGGCTGTGCTGGCTACTTGGTAGACATCATGTCCTAGTAAGAAAGACAATAGACGGAAAACAATGAAGGCGCCAACTCTGTAACTGATGGTTTGACTTTGAACATGTCAAAGCCCTAAAGAATGTGAACACCAGAACTATTATTAAGAGGTGTTATGAGAAGCCAGATTACAAAACACATAATGAGATGTTACTATCCTTGTGCAAGCACGTACAATAGGTTCAGTTATGCTTGTCGGTGAATGGTAGACTTGGAGAAGTTTATAGTGTTCCTCTGGCTCATGGGGTGTTTTGGCCTTTCACACTATACACCCTCACCAGAGGTGGCCAGCTATAGGGTGATCAGCCCTACGCTTGCGTCCCATGCCCAATTAGTCATGAGAGTCGCTTTGGTGTCAAATGACTGACATCTCATGAACCTACAGTATGTATGGCAGCCTAAGCTTGTTACTTGGGGGCCCAGCAGGGGGCATTCCTCTTCATCCAAAGCCACTGGCTACTTCTCTCCGCTGCCTCTGATGCAGCTTTGATGGCTGTGCGCTGGCTCTGGCCCCAAATTCCCAGATCTCTCAGCAGTTTGATGGTAGATGTTGCCACAACCCTTCTGCTTCCAGCTTCCACTGGGCGAACTTCCATGGTCCAGCCGCGATGTTGCGCTTCAGTAGCTAACTCACCATAGCATAGATATTTAGACCTCAAATGAAGGAACCTCTTCATCTGTGAACTTTCATGACTCACTTGGTTCCTGTTCTCTGTGTGGATAAAAAAAGAAAAATTAGCACCACAGGAATTTCCACTCTTGTATCTTCCAATATGTCCGCTTACATTTCATGTTATCAATGTAAAGGCTGTATTACCTTTGCATGCCCACTTAAAATGGAAAACACCTGAATCCAGGCCATCAGCCTGCTTCTGAATATTAGTATTAGTGGAAAAGCAGTATAATGTTAATTTATTATACTCTAGTTTGTAAAATATCATAACTAAAAGTATACCCTTAACTGGTAGGAATTAACTTTAGCCAGTCAAAATGACACCTTCTAAGGTCATCTCCTCACCTTCCTCTCGATTCATATGCCATTTTTAAGCTGTTTTGATTAAACCTGAGAAGTGACTGCCCTCTTATATAACCACTGCACAACAGCTGGATGGCGCATATTTCCTGGTCCAAATTTCATTGTACTCTGGACACATGGCAATAAACCTGAGTCATCAGCAGAGCAATAAAAGCAAATAGTATGTGTGGTAAAATTACTTATTACAAAAATATAGCATTGCTGCTTCATCTTGAAAAGTTTGCAGTGGGCATCCATTGGAATTTACATATACAGTGACTAGAAAAAAATAATCACCCACTTGGACATTTTCATATTTTATTGTTCTACAACACTGAAACACCTTGAAGCCTGGTGGCGGCAACATCAATTTGTGGGGATGCATCTCTGCCTTGGGCCCTAGAAGGTCAGAGGGCAAAAAAAAAGGATGTGGGAAAATGTAGGGAAATCCAAATGTGCAGCTTAGGGGGAAGACTTGTTATTCAGCAAGACAACAACCTCAAGCTTAAAGCCAAAGCTACACAGGAATGGCTTAAAAACATCTAAGTTAATGTCCTGGAGTGGCCAAGTCACATCTCAGTCCAGTTGAGAGTTTGTGGCAGGACTTGAAAAAGGCTGTTCACTCACAATCCCCATGCAGCCTGTCTGCAGTTTTTTTAAAGATCAATTGGAGAAAATGGCAGCGTATAGATGGGAAAAGCCAATAGAGACCGGTGCACTCTGAATCAAGGCCGCAATGGCTGTCAAAGGTGCATGTACAGTTTAAAGTAATGCAGACAACTTTGTTTTCACCATCATTTTACGTTGATCAGTGTCAAAAAGTTTGCATTAAATCCACTGTGATTCAATGCTGATAACAATAAAATGTGAAAACTTAAAAGAGGATGAATATTTTTATACGCATTGTATACAGATGTATTGTGAGCATAATGTGCTGCAAGCAAATCCCACATAGTGGTCTGTTTTTCTGCTCATTCTTTTACTTACATGATTGTCACGATTAAATACAAGGGTAAAATCAAAAAATAAAGGTAATTTGAAAATTATGCACAAGGAATAGACGCAATGGTTTATGGGTAGCTCGAACACACACAGTGCATCATTACTCCAGTTGAAGCCTAGGTCTATGAACACCGACACTCCAGATTGCACTATTGTTGAACGACGTGAGATTTCTTTGGGCAGAAGTAGTGAAACCTGCTGAAATTCACTGAATGATGTTGGCTTGTGCAGATTGGTAAGCTGTTAGAGTACCCATTTTGCATAAACCTTACGGTATCCCAAGTCATCAGGCACTACGGCACGTACAGATCCATAGCTGATAGGATTCATTGTAAAAGGCCACGACTGGGTATGCATTTTTTTTAATTATAGAAAATGTTTAACTTTAAAACACAATGTTGCATGAAAAATGCATATATACAATGTTTGTGAAGGAAAATGTTCGACTTGAAAAATACCATGCTTGTCCATTAACACTTTTTGTATGTGTATTTGGGTTATTATGTTTTCTAACACATTAAATATGTTTGAGGCTATTTAGTTTTTTTCAGGGTCATTTGAATAACATTTATTTTATTCTACTTTCTTTTCTTTGTTTACATGACACGGTAGTATGCCCTCTACACCCACAAATCACTGCACCAATCACATCTCAGGTCATAATGATATAAACATAAATATAACATTGCATGTTCTTCCTCAGTGGATAAAACTCCTTGAACTTGAAATCTAGCGTAGTTAATTTATATACCAAGTAGACCCTTGTGTGTCATTTTATTAGCAATTTTTGATCTACCTTTTGACTTTGAGTTCTTAGTTCCATTTTAGCATCTCCTGGTTATAATCTGTTCTCATAATAATCCTTAGATGCCACCTTCTCAGTTATGCTGTCTCCATTGGTGTGTGTGACAATATGCTGTAATCAGCACATGCTCCCAACTTCCTCCTCCTCCTCATCATTCACTTTCACATTTAAACTAGGTAATATGACACATTTTGTCATCATATTCCACCTATATAAGATGGTGGCACATTCCTTCTGTCGTCCAAGCTTTGAGACCCATAACTTATTTTGCATTTCCTGTAAGGAGATCAGTGGAATTTAAAAGGTGCTCCCATTAGGACTTTTTGCTTTATATTTTGACCTTGTATCTGGTTTTTGCATTTTTTGATTTGGCATTTGATTTTTCTGTCTGTCTCCGAGTAGACTTCTTGCCTATGACTAAGATTTTGACTTTTTCTGCTCTGTTTTCTCATCTCTTAGTCATTTTCTATACCATTCCATGGAACACTCTTGCTGTAGTGTCCTTAACATAAAAAATAGACACAAAGAGAAAATATTTATATGCACAAAAACTGCCACTGAGTGTCCAAGAATTTCTAACAAAGTGGGAGACAAATAAAAGAAACAACATGTAGTGTTGACAGAGCCCACAAGTTCTCAAGGGTCTGCTTTTCGTGCCTGACCTCATGGAGACTGACATAAGTACCTGCCTTAAGATAAACTAGTTCCTAAGGAGCAACCTAAAATACATATCACAGCACTACTATAAAAAAAAATTAAACAAATTGAAGAAGAAAGAACTAATTATGTTTAAAGGTAAATGATGCATAACATGCACAGATGCAAATGTGTAGTGCTAGTAAATATTAACAAATTGAACTACAAATGAGTGTAGCAAAAACATCAGAACAGCTATCTTATCATTGTTATCTGTCTTCTTGTATATTCAAGCAAAACTTTAACGTTTCCAATGACCACACGTTGACAATATAACTACCCAACAGCCCCACTGGACCTCATGAACAACATAAGACTGCATCATTATGAATGGGATGAAACGGCATAAAACAGCAAAACTGTTAACAGGCCGAACTCCACTTATATGAAATCCTATACTCTCTACTGATAGGTGGTGTCTGGTTAAACCTCCTACAACAAATTACTTTCAGAAATGATTCATGCCATATGAGCACACTTATACCCCAAACCAGTGATGAGGATCAGATAGAATATACCCTGAAAACAGTCATTCTTGACATCAGAGGTGCAGCATAGTTTGATGTTTCAGACTGTAAGAGTATGAGAAACACAAAGCTAAACCTCAGAATGGGAGTTAAGCCAAGAGTGGAGCAGAATAGCTCAACGTGACAGTCATTTACTTGGTTCCCACCAAAGGTGGACCCTAAAATATTTCCACTAGGATTATAATTAAATTTCCAATAAAAGGCACAAAGCAAGTTATGTTCATAAATGTTGCTCATTTAAATCAAAGAAAACACCAGCAAACAAAATTTTTAACCCAACCTTTTCTTCCGGAAAAAAAAAATCGTTTTCTGGACTGCACATTTTTACTTATTTACAATGACTAGAAAGCAAATGAAAAAGTGATGTGGTAACAAAGAAAAAGGAATAGATGGAGAGATTTTTGAAGACACAGTTGAAATGGTAACTGATTTAACTAACTTGATAAAAGATTAGATTTACAGAATCCAGAAGCATATAAATGCAAGGCAGCCTCAGTCATACAATTTTGAGTTCATCACCATATGCAGTATCCAGTCTGAAACTGTGCATGTGTGATGCGTCTTTTATGGATATACATTTAAAAAAATAAACCCAACTTCAGATCACGCTCTCCGCAAATAAGAGTCCAGAGATACAACTGTGAATCCTAAAAGAGAAAAAAAACCTGAGGCAGAATGTGTTAAAGTATGCAGACTTTCAAATAGGAACTTTTTATGAAAAAAACAAATCTTATTTTTATAAGAAAATTTTGCTCCTGGCAGTAAATTCTTACCAGTTATTTAAAATTGAATAAACACAACAAAGAAGATGTCATACTGTGCCCTTGGACATCCCCATTTGTAAGGCTTTTTCGATTCCTCCTTTGTCTTCTGTGCTTTTGCTCATGCTTTTCATGCATATGTTGACCTTGGCAACCTCAATTACAAGGCAATCATGTGTTCAGTGGTGTGTATTTAAACAAGCTCTTAGTCTGCCCTTAGTGCTCAGTCATTGGGTCCTTTGAGTCTTTGCTCAGTGATCTTATTTTTTTTTTTTAATGACCAGATCCCCAAGGTAGCCAACATGCCCACCATTCTCTACATTAGCAACATAGCCCCAGTCCTCCCTCTCGGAGACAGCAAACTAGCCCCTAGGTGTCGAGCAGACCCATCAAGCAACTCAAATATTGAGGTGGGCATTTGCATCTCTGTGGGTGGGCACTTGTTAGTATGAATTGCAGATAGAAAGTGCAATTAACTCTTAATTAATGAGAACAATTTAGTCCTGGATTAGACGTGTCTTAATAAAAGAATTTAAATTGAACAAACACCAGTAATCAATTAAGTAGAAGATTGAAGCGATGGTCCATAACATGAAGTTAGTACCATTTTGGGCAGACACCCTACACACCAGTAGATACACAAATGTCAATGGAGTTCGTGATGGGCATTATGATTCACTTTACTGACTCGATTCTTTTGAACCATTAAAACGTCTGGGGGAGGGGGGCGGAGGGGGGGCTCTGATCATATCACAAATATATATGACTTGTCCTGTCTCATTACATAGAGCATAACAACACATTTAAGATGCACAGATAAAATAAGATGTTACATTACAGAATCAAAAGTGAACAAGAATTATGTGACTCATTCACGGGTAATGGTTCTGTTCACAAATCAAATTAACAATAATTGTCCAACTGCTTCTCAGGTAATGATTTGTTCATGAATCAAGTGATTGAGAATCATCCAGCTGGTTTTTGAGTAATGATTCAGTTTAAACTCAAAAGAATTAGTAAATGATACATACGCAGTATAGTCACTGAGCCATAACAAAGGGTGTGCTAAACTTGAAAGCAAATAAGTTTTAAAAATGTAAATATTGTATTTTAAATATTTATATTATTTTTATAGGGTTCCGTTTCGTGTTTCTAATTTGTTGAATGTAAAACGGGATATAAATATACGAGTTTTAGTGTTGTTTATATATTCAGTTTAACCTCCTTAGCATTACATTTTTTTCTGAAAAAGACATAAAAAGCATTGAAAGCTTGAAAAATTACATTTTTATTAAATCTCATCTTCCTACTGTAAAATGTGCAAAACGCTAGAAGTACAAACTCAGAAGTGTAGAAATTATACAAATAATAATAATAATAACATGAACAACACACTGCACATATGCAAGTGACGAATTTATTAGAATCACTTTTGGTTTCACTGACCATTTCAATTTCACTGCCTGAAGACAGATTCACTTCATCATCGCTGCTGATGACAGGTGTTTCTTACAAGACACCATTATGAGGCTAGGAGAAGACAACCCCGTTGCCCAGGTAACACTCGCCCCTGATGCTTACACAAGACACACCCCTGTCGTTCCCCGAGTAACGCGCGACACTAACGCTGTTGTTGTTTTTACAGCATGATTAAACCTCGGGTCTTACGCGAGACACATCTATACCGTTGCCCGATTAACACTGATGACTAACGCTTTTAGCACTGTTTTTACAGCCCAAGTGACTCTTGGGTTTAACACTAAGAAGGTTAAAACAATTCCAGTAATGAATTGTACAAAATAAAACAATTAATCATAATACAGTGAAAAAGTTTCATAATTCATATGAAAAAGTTTGGGAACCCCTCCCAGCCTGCATAATAATTTACTTTACTTTCAACAAAAAAGATAACAGTTGTATGTCTTTCATTTCCTAGGAACATCTGAATACTGGGGTGTTTTCCGAGCAAAGATTTTTAGTGAAGCAGTATTTAGTTGTATGAAATTAAATCAAATGTGAAAAACTGGCTGTGCAAAAATTTGGGTCCCCTTGTAATTTGAATGCATGTAACTGCTCAATACTGATTACTTGCAACACCAAATTGGTTGGATTAGCTCATTAAGCCTTGAACTTCATAGACAGGTGTGTCCAATCATGAGAAAAGGTATTTAAGGTGGTCAATTGCAAGTTGTGCTTCCCTTTGACTCTCCTCTGAAGAGTGACAGCATGGGATCCTCAAAGCAACTCTCAAAAGATCTGAAAACAAAGATTGTTCAGTCTCATGGTTTAGGGCAGGGGTGAGCAAATTCATTCCTGGAGGGCCGCAGTGGCCGCAGGTTTTTGTTCCAACCCAGTTGCTTAATTAGAAAATAATCCTTGTCAATAATTACATTTCATGGCTTGTTAGTGCTTTAACTCTGCTATGTCAAGTCATTCTCATATCCTAGATTTTTTTTTCCATTCTAAGGATATCATCCAAATACTTTGAAGTTTAAAATGGATGGGTAATTCTCAATCCTTCACTTTTTTCTCTTCTCTTTCCTTCCAAGTATTTAATTAAACCAAATAGTGCACGATAAATACACACAGGTGTAAAGGGTAACAAGCAAAATGGATAACTGCTGGTTTATTTTGTCATTTGCATCTAATTGCTAATAAGGAGCAATTAAAAACCAAGAATGCAGCTGTTTAAGACTTAAATAAGCAATAAGGGTTCAAAATCGTAATGAGGGAGATAACTAAAATGAAGCAGAAGTGTTTCTAGAGCAATAAGTGCTTCTTATTAAGCAATTGGGTTGGAGCAAAAACCTGCAGCCACTGCGGCCCTCCAGGAATGACTTTGCCCACCCCTGGTTTAGGGGAAGGCTACAAAAAGCTATCTCAGAGGTTTAAACTGTCAGTTTCAACTGTAAGGAATGGAATCAGGAAATGGAAGGCCACAGGCACAGTTGCTGTTAAACCCAGGCCTGGAAGGCCAAGAAAAATACAGGAGCAGCATATGCACAGGATTGTGAGAATGGTTACAGACAACCCACAGATCACCACCAAAGGCCTGCAAGAACATCTTGGTGCAGATGGTGTATCTGTACATCATTCTACAATTCAGTGCAATTTACACAAAGAACATCTGTATGGCAGGGTGATGAGAAAGAAGCCCTTTCTGCACTCACGCCACAAACAGAGTCGCTTGTTGTATGCAAATGCTCATTTAGACAAGCCAGATTCATTTTTGAACAAAGTGCTTTGGACTGATGAGACAAAAATTGAGTTATTTGGTCATAACAAAAAGCGCTTTCCATGGTGGAAGAAGAACACGGCATTCCAAGAAAATCACCTGCTACCTACTGTCAAATTTAGTGGAGGTTCCATCATGCTGTGTGGCTGTGTGGCTAGTTCAGGGACTGGGGCCCTTGTTAAAGTCGAGGGTCAAATGAATTCAACCCAATATCAACAAATTCTTCAGGATAATGTTCAAGCATCAGTCACAAAGTTGAAGTTACGCAGGGGTTGGACATTCCAACAAGACAATGACCCAAAACACAGTTCGAAATCTACACAGGCATTCATGCAGAGGGAGAAGTACAATGTTCTGGAATGGCCGTCACAGTCCCCTACCTTGAATATCATCGAAAATCTATGGGATAATTTGAAGCAGGCTGTCTATGCTCGGCAGCCATCAAATTTAACTGAACTGGAGAGATTTTGTAAGGAAGAATGGTCAAAAATACCTCTATCTAGAATCCAGACACTCATCAAAGGCTATAGGAGGCGTCTAGAGGTCGTTATATTTGCAAAAGGAGGCTCAACTCAGTATTGATGTAATATCTCTGTTGGGGTGCCCAAATTTATGCACCTGTCTAATTTTGTTATGATGCATATTGCATATTTTCTGTTAATCCAATAAACTTAATGTCACTGCTGAAATACTATTGTTTCCATAAGGCATGTCATATATTAAAAGGAAGTTGCTACTTTGAAAGCAAAGCCAATGATAAACAAAAATCCAAAGAATTAAGAGGGGTTCCCAAACTTTTTCATATGACTGTATACTGTAAATGTGTTGTTACTGTATTGTACTTGTGTGATGAATCATCATCAGTGACAGCTTTTGCTCACTGATATTGATGTATTTTGAACTCGTACGAATCGTAATTGAAGCTGGTCGAGACTCGCCGTTCTTGCTCATGCACTTTAAGACATCTACAAGTGTAAGCAAAACAAAAGATGCTGATGACATCACGCAGGAGAAGCATGAGCTTTAGGTCTACCACTGAGCTCCACTGAATCAGTTCATCCAAGCTCACAAATTAATTTGAATGATTTACTGAAAAGAGTCGTCCATGAGTTGTCAATCACTAAATGGAGTAGTTCTTTTATTCAGAATCCAAATCAGTTTTAAAGAAAGAACAGCACACAAATACAACCAATCAATAAATGCATTAAACATTTTGAACAGCATAGTTTAAAAATATATTAATCAAATATGTTATTAATTGAATTCCATACACAATAATAATTACATATTCAACACCTGAGTAGAGCCTCACCAAGGCAGACTTGACACAAACGTGTAATATTAGCAGTACAAACACCTCGGTAAATACAAGGTGGGCACACAGGCAGCAAGTAAAGAGACAGCTTTGCGTGGAGCTCCTCGTGTGTTTAGTGTAACTTGTTTACTACGGGCCGCGCCCATGGGGATTGATCTTGATACTTCTTATTCAGTCTGACTTTGTAAGTCGCCTCCTTCGCAGCCCTGTTAGTACCACTTGTTAGGTGCACTCGCCATCAAAGTAGAGTGTTCTGCTGTGAAAACAGATCTTTTGTCCTTTCCAATCTTCTCTTTAATAAAAGTTGTAAAAATGCTTTTATTCACTTTCGAACATCCATACTATAATTGTTGAAAAAAATCATCCTTTCTGCTGTGAGATTATCAACGATGTACATTAACAACTCTGTATGTACGCACAAGCTCCCACCTAAACTAACGCTGAGTTACTGCCAGTGGTAAAAAACAGTCTTGCAATAAAAGTAATCATGGTTGATGGAAAGACACCATTCGACCAAAAAAAAAATGAAACGGTAACCCCTGAGGCCCACTCAGAGCAAAAGGTCTGGTGTCAAATGGTAAACGACTGAGATTCTGCTCTTCGTGGCGTTGCACGTGAGTAGTCAGCCTAACCTCAACTTCCATAACTAGGCAGCCTATGCTGCATTTACTGGCCAGGAGATCTTGTTTCCACTGCCTGTCTCTTTCTCTCCCCCTCCATCTCCAAGTAGAGGGACTGTCACACCCACCCTTGCTACTGTACATGGTCACCAACAAATATTTCTCTCCATTAAAGAATGAAGTATTCGCAGACAAAGTGAGATGAGTAGCAGAGAGACTGAAAACCCTAAACCAGAATTGTGTGCTGAACAAACTATGGTTAAAATGAAAGATCGTTCTTTATTCCAACAGGCAAAATTAAAACTGATACAAAACATGCACAGTAAAAACAAAAGAGCTAAAGTTCTTACAAAAAAGTTTCTCAAAGCTTAAAATATCTCTATTTCATTGCTGAAAGCTCAGATGATCTTTCTGTATGATGATGGCAGCCATGTCATGAAATGACAATGCGCCACAGCAACCAGACAAGAAGAAAACGTTCCTGCCAGTCAGTGTGACACCTGACAGAGAGTGAAGACAGTGTAAATAGAAACATAAAAATGAATGTTATCAAATTTAACTGCAAAATAACTATGAAATAATACCCAATTATGTCTTAAACGTCAGCTAATTCTGACACCACTTCTAGCTCTTGGAGCCTACTTGGGTGCTGCTCATTCTCTCTTTCTTTCATTTTGGTTACATTGGAATTCTTTACTAGTGGGCATCATATATGAATGGACCTGCGGTCTCAATTTGACTCTTGCATTCCACTCTGGCATGCGTGGGTACTCTCCCTCATTTGAAGCTTGTCCTGTGGGACTGTCCCCTGCAGATGGTGACATCCTAGCTCCAGGCAACACCATGACAGCCAGCAACAAGCTAAGTTCTACCTATTTTTTTGGCGTGACTCATTCTTCTCAGAGATACACATAAAGTTTTAGAATGTTACATAACATTTTTAAACCTGAATAATGTAAGAGTCTCAGGGAGATAGAACTTGTCCCACCAACACAGGTTTACAACTTTGGATGGGCACTACTCCATTACGGTGCCCACTCACTCACACATAGGGTTAATTAAGAATCGCCAACTGCCTAACATGATCTTCACTGGAATGTGGAAGGAAGGCCCACGCAGAGAAGGGGTGAACATGAATACCCCACACAGACCGAGTTTAAAACCAAAGACACCGGACCTATGAGGTAGCAGTGCTAACCTCTGCATTTAGTCCCTGAATACATCAGACAAGGTAAAGAAGAAGTGTGACATTTATGTTTCACAAGATTTATATCAAAAGTGCTTTTGAGCAGGTACAAAACAACTTCTCTAACATGCCTAGTTATGTATATGAATCATACATGTAAATAACAAGATATACACAAACAGATATTAATGTTGAGACACTTGTTTACATTGTTTCATGGCAACATGCGCTCAACGCCAGTATGATAATAAAGAATAAAGCAGGTATCCGCTCTGCTTAAGCAGGATGTCACATTTTGTTTTCACTGTTGCATGGTGACGCGGCTCAAACGTGTAAACTCTTACTCATGACAGCAATTATAAAACCCTGCATGATACATCACTGGAGTTGGATATATAGCATGTCTTTACATTTTCTATTTTAGGATTTTCTGTGCAAAAAATTTTGGCTTTGTGTTGCACTGGTTAGAATACCATAGTTTCCAATTATCATAATTTATAAACTCTCACTTCTAAAGCAAAAAAAAAAAAAAAATTAAGAAAATAAATAAAAAAGTTTGAAAGAAGCAGGCTGTTTGTTTAATACATTATCTCAATGGATCATCAAACACAGTCACATACAAAATTAACTTCAGAAATGTCTGCATTAAATCTTTTTATACAACTGCTGACTTTAGCTTTAAATTATTAAATTAATTTAATTAAATTATACCAATTTTTCAAATTATTTTTAGATAAAATAATATATTGGTTTACTAACATAGCAAGGGAAAAAGTACAAGAAAGAAAACAGTAACTTCCGACTTCATATAATAATTACTGCAGAAGAGAGATATCATTTTTATACAAAGAAAAACCCTGATTGTACTGGAGATATTGAGACTTTTTTAATATTTCCAGGCATACATTACGCCACTGATTTTCACAGATATACTTTTCTTGATCTTACAGATATACCTGACATCTGGTAAGCCATTATCATTTTGAGGAGAGAAAACAGGTAGCAAACAAGCATTACAAGTACAAAAAGTAGATGCTGGCACGTTACCTAGAGATGCAGATGACTACACAATGGCGCATTGTGGATTTGGTGGAGTGCCTTTCCAATTCACCCATAATAATACACAGAATGTGTTGGCCTTTCAGGTCTTTTCTACTCTTAAAATATTATGATATGACCCCTAACTTAATATATGGAGCTTTATTCATTTACAGTATTTTGTCATATTTCTTGTGCACAGACTCTCCTTGAATCAACCGTCAAATATGCAAACTAGTCAATGTACAGCAGTATTTATCAGAAAAGAAATAAACTTACAAATTATTTAGCCTTCAAACTGAAATATCCTTTAAACTGTTACACAGCTTTAAAATGTTGTTCCCCTCACCACAATGTATGCCAATCTGTTTATAAAATAATAAACCATAGAAATAAGAAAGCAATGCCCATTTGACAAACACATGTAGTCAAATTATTAAAGAATTTTATTAAATCAAACCACACAAAAGCAACACAAATATAATCAAGATAATACACCATGTTTTAGCAGCACTACTTAAATGGCCAACAAATCCCACCAAACCCAGTAGTATTGCACCATTGAGCTGCTTCAGAGTGGCATGGGGGGTTGCTGGGAAGAAGAATGATTAGGCTCTATCTGTAAAAAGGAGACAACAGGGGGGCATTTTCCGTACGTCGCTTAAATCATCCGAGATCAGATGCCTCATCTTGGATGAGTTAATGCTGGTGAAACTCATCCGGGATAAGTCGGTTTTTCAAATGCAGCCGCGTAGTAGATTAGTCGAGCTGGATCTAATCACCCGAGATGAATGCGCTCCCGCACTGAGTGAAAAGCCCATATATATTGAGTCTAGAAAACATGATCAGCAAGTCTTTGATAGGCTGTAACAAAATGACGAAAGAACGGGCACATTTTTTTTCACACAAGCTGTGTGTGTGTCTGTGGGTGGGTGTTAGTTAGTTAGTTAGTTAGATTTAGATTTAATATGCACAAGGGGTAACACTGCAAAAGCAGCCCAAACCAGAAAAGATGGCTGGCAAAAAGTGGCCGACAAATGAAACGCTAAGTAGTGTACATTGTACTTACTGAATGCAGCGTTTCATTTCCTATGTGTCAGATCAATTATTTAATATGTCATAATTCCAGATCAACCAAGGAGAACACGGGAACAGGTTAAAGTGAAGTACAAGAATATACTTCAAACTGGTAAATATTGGTATATAACTATTTAAAGAATTGTTGACATAAAGAATCATATATAATGTAAAGAACATTAATTTTAAAGCTAATAAGAAGGCAGACAAGCAAAAAACAGGTGGAGGTCCATATGGTCCAGACCTAACCCCTGCAGAAGAGTTGGCTCTCCAGCTAAATGCCCATCGCCGTGTTTCTGAGGCCATTCCAGGGGGAAGCTCCTCCTCAGAACCAGTGGCAGGATGCAGTGGTCACTTCATTTCAGGTAAAGGATGGTCATTGCATATATTTGTCCTCTATGTGTGCCATATGTATGTTCCATATAGCCCTCTTTTCTTGTTGGGTCAGTTGGAGGGAATGTCATATCCCTAGAACCTGTGTCTGACCAACGAGATATTGACAAAGGTCAAATATTTGATGAAGACACTGTGTCTGATTATTCATAAGGAGGAGAGGTACATTTACCAAATCAAACTCCACTCTGATCAGTCCCATGTGCCCCAATCACATTTGGAAACCCTGGGGAATGAGAATGTTAGGCTGATTGTGAAATTCTTTATGGAACTGTGGGTGTTTTAGCCTGTGTATTCCCCATACAGTACCTGCAATGGCATGAAACACCTCTTTTATTGTCTGCACACACAGCGTGTCCAGGAAACACTATGAAAACCCAAAGGAAATATTTCAGAGCCAAACAGACTTTACAAATTGCCTGGCAAACTGCACTTTTCGATAGATTTTCCGCATCGCCTACAGTATATAAAAAAAGTGCCGCTTGCAAAAAACCTCAAAGCAATGCATACTGTCTGTGTGGTTGTGAGAGCCCGACTTCGCTGAGTTTGACTTCGAATATAAGGTCCTAATAAATTTTTGATATATTCACATCAAAATTTATAATTCCCCCTCGGCTAAAGCGGTATCTTTCGAGCAATAAAAAAGCTTGCTGATCGTGCAAAACCCTCTCTATATGAAATTCTCTTCTTATAATTTGCGTACCGATATCAATTGGTCACTCATTCATGAACGGCGAAGTCATGACTGAATGAATTCCACGCACGGACACTGATTAAGTGTGTGGGCTAATCCTTGTTTACATAGAACAAACCTGCTCCAAGCAGGTTTGAGGAATTGGATATGCTAAACGAGTAATCCACATATGAAAAATACCCCCCAGATGTTCAGGGGGACTGCGATCATCTGTGGCTATTTGTTTTTATGCTTCATACTCTATTGGATTGCAAATACAACTGCCGTGGATTACAGCTTGTCTCGTGCTTACTTCTTCATGTGATTTCACCTTGGTCAGATACATCTTCATCTGTGGAGCACTCCCAATCTCGTCATATCTTCAAACAACAACTGCTGCCTGGCAGGACTAAACTATACCTTTCATTCAGAGGGATGTTCACTGGGTTTTTTCATTCTACTTACCATTGTCATTGCTTTACTGAACTGTGTTCAGAGTTTGTTAAACAATTTCCAGGGCAATTTCTTTCGGATTTTGCATACATGTTATTTATTTGTGAATTCTTTTTTTTGTTTTCTTCATCTAGTTAATATTTAATTTATTTATTCATTTTGAGCCACTTTATTATGTGTCTCTGTTTATCAGTGGGTGAGCCGGGTCAAGGCTGGATTCTCTCCTTGCGTTCCCAAAATAAAATAAAAAAATTACCTTTTTAAAAAACAGTGAGAATGAAGGAGCTGAACTTTTCTGAAAGGAGCAGAACTTTTCTGGAAGTGAATTTAACTGTAATTTATGGATCTGTTTTGTATTCACAAACTTAGACATGAGAAATACCACGCCACCATCTTAAATAGTGGCAACACAATGACATCACAACAATGCATCACTGAAATTAAGTGGAAGTAACAGGGGTTACATAATAACAACACAACCATGATCATGTAAGAATAACACACTATATTTCTTATTTGTTTCTTTTATTATTTAATTACAGTTTCTATAAAAAGTATTTGCCCCCTTGGAAATATTCAGATTTTATTGTTATATAACACTGAATCACATAGAATTTAATTTGGGTGTTTTGACACTGAATGACAGAAAAAAACTCTTTAAATGTTAAAGGAAAACAGATCTCTGCAAGATCATGTAAATTAATCACAAATATGAAAAACAAAAATAATGATTGCATAAGAGTTCATCCTAAATCCTCACTGGTGCAACCAGATGGTTTTAGATGTCACAGAATTTGTTCTTTGGTGATCACCTATCAGTGCTCAAGGGGTTTCGAGTGATTGTTGTAAAAATTCCTCTATTTTGGAAGGTCCAAGTTGTGAGTCAGTTTGGTGGTCTAACCTACACAATGAAGACAAAAAGAATAGTCTAAACAACTCCATAAAAAGAGAATTGAAAAGCACAAGTCATGGTATTGCAAGATTTCTTAACTCTTTCGGGACCCCCCTCCCTAAAAGGGGTGACATGCTGAAGCACGATTGCAGTGTCTGTGGAGGACTGCTTGTCCATTGCTGAGGCAACTGCAGGTTTGCAGCACCACAGCACCACACCAGAGAAACAACTACCAGCCAACTGCGGCCGTGCTATCGTCAATGGGTGATGCAGGGAATATTATAAATGCAGGGAACAGTATAACTTAGCCACTTACCTGGCCCCAATTATGCTCATTTGCTGTGTCTGTGTATGGGAGAGTGGTAGCTCCCGCTGCAATAAATAAATAAAGCTGGTTTTTGCTAAAGTACCAAGACTCAGCCTCATTTTTGGGGTGCAAAACAGGGACTCACGCATCACAGTATGAAGACAAGAAAATATCTGAGTTACTGAATATCCCTGCGAGTTCAATTAAATCAATTATTAAAAAATGGAAAGATCCACATTCACATAGCTATCACACAAACTGAGTGATTGCATAAGAACAAGACTAGTGAAGGAGGCCATCAAGAAAACTATGATAATTCTGAAGGAGTTACATGCTACAATGACCAAGATTGGAGAGACTGTGTAGACATCACGTGTTGAACGGATGCTTTGCCAGTCACAGCTTTAAGGGGAGAGTGGCAAAGAGAAAACTACTGGTGTAAAAACACACATGATATCTCAACTAGAGTTGGCCTAGAAGACTCTGGAAGAAGGTTCTCTGGTCTGATGAGACCAAAATTGAGGTGTTTGGCCTTCAGACTAAATGCCACGTTTGGAATAAGCCCAACATTGCACATGAGAAGGTGGGAGCGGAGGATGCCATCATCTATATGCTACACCGATCCCTCTCCCACTTAGACAGAGGCAGTGGTGCTGTAAGAATTATGTTTCTAGACTTCTCTAGCACCTTCAACACAATCCAACCTCTGCTTCTTAGGGACAAGCTGACAGAGATGGGAGTAGATTCATACCTAGTGGCATGGATCGTGGACTATCTTAAAGACAGACCTCAGTATGTGCGTCTTGGGAACTGCACGTCTGACATTGTGGTCAGCAACACAGGAGCGCCACAAGGGACTGTACTTTCTCCGGTCCTGTTCAGCCTATATACATCGGACTTCCAATACAACTCGGAGTCCTGCCAAGTGCAAAAGTTCGCTGATGACACCGCTATCGTGGGCTGCATCAGGAATGGGCTGGAGGAGGAGTATAGGGACCTAATCAATGACTTTGTTAAATGGTGCGACTCAAACCACCTACAACTGAACACCAGCAAAACCAAGGAGCTGGTGGTGGATTTTAGGAGGCCCAGACCCCTCATGGACCCCGTGATCATCAAAGGTGACTGTGTGCAGATGGTGCAGACCTATAAATACCTGGGAGTGCAGCTGGATGATAAATTAGACTGGACTGCCAATACTGATGCTCTGTGTAAGACAGGACAGAGCCGGTTATACTTCCTTAGAAGGCTGGCGTCCTTCAACATCTGCAATAAGATGCTGCAGATGTTCTATCAGACAGTTGTTGCGAGCGCCCTCTTCTACGCGGTGGTGTGCTGGGGAGGCAGCATTAAGAAGAAAGACGCCTTACGCCTGAACAAACTGGTGAGGAAGGCAGGCTCTATTGTTGGCATGGAGCTGGACAGTTTAACATCTGTGGCAGAGCGACGGGCACTGAGCAGGCTCCTATCAATTATGGAGAATCCACTGAATCCACTAAATAGTATCATCTCCAGACAGAAGAGCAGCTTCAGCGACAGACTGCTGTCACTGTCCTGCTCCACTGACAGACTGAGGAGATCGTTCCTCCCCCAAACTATGCGACTCTTCAATTCCACCCGAGGGGGGTAAACGTTAACATTTAACATTATACAAAGTTATTGTCTGTTTTTCACCTGCATTATTATCATTCTTTAATTTAATATTATTTATTGTATCAGTATGCTGCTGCTGGAGAATGTGAATTTCCCATTGGGATTAATAAAGTATCTATCTATCTATCTATCTATCTATCTATCTATCTATCTATCTATCTATCTATCTATCTATCTATCTATCTATCTATCTCTGATCAAAAACCCACGAGCATCACACTATGAGAATGCTTCTCTGCAGCAGGCCCTGGATGACTTGTGAGGGTAGAAGTGTAACAGGTGTATAAAATTAAAAGCTTAGCTGTTTGCAGCTTCATCAAATCCTGATAACATTCATTGTGTTGTATGTTTTCCTGTTGTGGTCCTGTTATATTTCCCTACTCTTTTTGTTGTGTTATGTTATGTCATCAGTATGAGCCTCTCAGACTATTATTCTCTGTATGGTAAAATTAATTGAATTATTTTAAATTGTTTGAGTTATTTTTTTTTTGCATATGATAGTAATTGTAATATGATTTTTGTTGTATACAGTTGTTGTTTTGAAATGTTTTGAATGATTTTCTATTAATTTCGGTTAAGTGTTAATGTGAGCGTTCAAAAGCCTTTCCACGTGGTCTTCTTTTGTTAATAGGAGGAATCACAGAACTTGAATTGTCACTTTTTATGTTCTCTGTTTAATATTTCAGGTATGTTATTTTTTTATTTGTATATTGAGCTATGCATGGTTATATATGTCATTGCAATTTAGATTTAGCCAGTATTCGTTGTGTTACTGTGAGAAGAGGAGGAATCACAGAGCTTGAATTGTCACTTTTTATGTTCTCTGTTTAATATTTCAGACCATTAATAAAAAAGAGAAAACATCAAGAACTAAAGGGTGTTTGCATTACTCTTTCGTGGCGGTTTGTACGGCACGTTGCATATATATCACAACCCAGAAGTTTTGAGGGTTAACCAAATCCAAAGGCCAGGACGCAACAGTACGGCGCGTGCGGTGGAGACTGGTTACAGAAGCAAAATACAGAGAGATTCTGGATGAAAACCTGATGTAGTTTAAAGAAACCTGTACATTGGGAGGTGTGTTTTCCACCACAACAACAACCCCAAGCATAAAGCTGAAGCTACACGGGAATGGTTTGAAACCAACAATGTTAAATAACAGTGGTAATGTCTGTGATGGACATTGGGTCCAGATCTCAAGCTAACTAAGAATTTATGGCTGGACATGAAAAAGGCTGTTCGCTCACAATCTCCATGGAACCTGACTAACTTGAGCAGTTCTTCAAAGAAGAATGGGGAGATACATGAGTGTCTAGATGTGCAAAGCCAAAAGAGACCTGTTGCACATGCAATCCAGGCATCTATTAAATACTGACTTGAAGAGTGTGATGGTGCGAGGAACCTCATCAGAACTGGCCGATGTTAAGAGTGGTGTTCCACATGGGTCAGTGCTAGGGCCACTGCTATTTTTAACATTTATAAATGATTTAGATAAGAATATAAGTAACAAGCTGGTTAAGTTTGCAGATGATACCAAGATAGGTGGATTAGCAGATAATTTGGAATCCGTTATGTCATTACAGAAGGGCTTGGATAGCATACAGGCTTGGGCAGATTTGTGGCAGATGAAATTTAATGTCAGTAAATGTAAAGTATTACACATAGGAAGTAAAAATGTTAGGTTTGAATATACATCGAGAGTACACCTTATGAGAAGGATTTAGGAGTCATAGTGGACTCTAAGCTATCGACTTCCCGACAGTGTTCAGAAGCCATTAAGAAGGCTAACAGAATGTCAGGTTACATAGCACGATGTGTGGAGTACAAGTCACAGGAGGTTATGCTCACCCTTTATAATGCACTGGTGAGGCCTCATCTTGAGTACTGTGTGCAGTTTTGGTCTCCAGGCTACAGAAAGGACATAGCAGCGTTAGAAAAGGTCCAGAGAAGAGCAACTAGGCTGATTCCAGGGCTACAGGGGTTGAATTTTGAGGAAAGATTAAAAGAGCTGAGCCTTTATAGTTTAAGCAAAAGAAGATTAAGAGGTGACATGATTGAAGTGTTTAAAATTATGAAGGGAATTAGTACAGTGGATCGAGACTGTTATTGTAAAATGAGTTCATCAAGAACACAGAGACACAGTTGGAAACTTGTTAAGGGTAAATTTCACACAAACATTAGGAAGTTTTTCTTTACACAAAGAACAATAGACACTTGGAATAAGCTAACAAGTAGTGTGGTAGACAGTAAGACTTTAGGAACTTTCAAAACTCGACTTTAAAGTGGATAGGACTGGTGAGCTTTGTTGGGCTGAATGGCCTGTTCTCATCTAGAATGTTCTAATGTTCTAATACTTATGTGCTCTGTTATTTTGTGTTTTAGATTTGGAATTAAATTGCGGAGATCTCTTTTTACTTTGACATTAAGGAGTCTTTTTTCTGTTGATAGTGCCAAAAAGCCAAATTAAATCCAGTGTAACTCAATGATGTATAACAATAAAACGTGAAACTTCCAAGGGGTGAATACTTTTTATAGTATGTCTACCTGTGTTTAATCTAGCCAGTTTCTTTATACAAGTCAAAACTGCTAAATTATTATCCGGTTTCTTTCTGCCTGTCTTTCTGAATCCAAGAGCTTTGCAGAGACGCACAGCTGCCAACATTAACAAAGGGTAATTACTCACCTGTGAACCCCGTGGCTCTCGCACCTGACAATTACATTAATGGACTCTAAAAGAAAACAACCATTAGACCCAAAAACTGACGGCGGCCTCCAGGCCCAGTGCACAGCTGTGAAATGTATCTGTTTTGGCCAGATTTCCACATTTATTTATGACGAAGAGTTACAACTTTAATCAAATGATTCAGCCAGACTTTTTACGGTGAAAGACTTTTCATGAATTACCCAAATGAAATATAAGTTGAAATATATATTAAGCTTGCTTTACATTTAAATTTTTATTGGCTACTATTGACCTATTATATTTAAGTCACTATGATGTGAGCATGAAAACAAGGTGCTATTTCTATTTTTATCACATTTGGAAATCACAATATTAAAACATTTTTTTCCCAGGCTACTTAAAATTCCATTCCTGCACAATGTTTTTTGCTATAATGCTACTGAAGAAAGGACATCACCAGTCCATTGTTGAGAAGCCACACAAGTGCCGGAGAGGTCAGGTTAGAGCTACCTGCTCTTCAGATATGAGAAGAAACCAACGTACACTCACATGAGGACAGCTGAGACAGTTTGAAATGCACATGCAGCTGACGTGGTTAGGAATTCAGCCTACATCACTGGAACTTTGAATGAGCAGTGCCAACATGCCTCTCACCACTGAAAATCCATTTATGCACTCACACTGTGTCCAATACCAGCTTTCAGACAGCTTGACACACGCTTGGCAGTGATGTGCAGTGCAGGAACCGACTCGTTGAAATGGGACACAATTTAACCGCAGGCAACAATCACTCACGCGTCACTCACAGTCGCTGAATAGTCTAACACGCAAATCTTTAGGATGTTTCATGATTATGGAACTGCTACGGCACGAAAAAATATTTTGTTTATAGTTTGACCGTTTTGATTAACAAAAACTCAATGCTTGATAAGAGAATTATTGAGAAATAAGCTATATCTTTACATTCTGGGAAGACTTCTGAACATGATGTTGTTGAGACCACTGTTTATGGTAACAACAACAACAACAGCGACTTTTATTTCTTAAGCACGTTTTCATACAAAGGCTGCAACTCAAAGTGTTTTACAAGATGTCAGAACAAGTTACAAGAAAAGAAAAACAAGTTTAATTAGGCAAGAATAATAACGAATAAGTAACAAATAAATTGATACAGCCTTACATAAACACTACATAATCAATAGAAAAGTAGGCTCTTAGAATAAGATACTAAAGATGAGCACGATGACAAAGTCAGATTGCTGGGAGGATGGAAAAGAACAAAAGAAACTGCGGTTAAGCAGGAGAAAATAAATGAAATCTGTAGGGGTTCCAAGGCCAAAAGACCACTCAGTCCCCAGTGGCCATTCCACCTAACATACTTGTCCTTAAGTCATTGATCATTGTTTCCAGGCTTGGCCTCAGAGGATTTGCTGCAGTTGGTCTCGTGGACAGCTGGGTTTCCAAGTCCAGAAGACTACACAGTCCCCAATGGGCATTCCACCAAACATATTTGTGCTTAAGCCCTTAAGTCCTTGATCATTGTTTTCAGGCTTGGTCCCAGACGATTCGCCACAGTAGGTCTAGCGGACAGCAGGGGCACCCGCCTTCGTCTGAGCATCACAGTTGGTGGCACTGTGCCTCAATCAGGTGGTGTTGGCAATCTGAAAGAGAAAGCAGAGACAAATGGAGTTTAGTAATAATTTCAAATCCCTGAAGAATATGATAATTATATGCATGTATATTCTATTAGAAGTACAACTAAAATGTGGCCAAATTTAAAAAATTGGGTTTTTAGTTTGTTAAATTAATCTATGACAAATCTCTCTTGGCATATCTCTATTGGTAATGCACTGCAGGATTTGGGTGAATAACAGCAAAATGCTGTCTCACCACTTCATCTATGGTTAGCTCTTGGAATAATAAGCAGAACGCTATTAGAAGATCTAAGGTTACAACTTGGAATGTAGGGGGGTTATAGATTATGATTTTGCAAATGTGTTAGAATAGTAAGTGACTTAAGCTAGGGTGTGTTTTTCGACTTACACCAAAATTCAGGTTACATCACTGTTGTAGGAACGGAACTGTATCGTAACCTGAGGACCCCCTGTACACACCACTACAAAATCCAATACACAAAATCAAACAAATTGCCTTAGAATACTTTGCCTAACTTGCTAGAATTTCGTCTGTAGTTAATTATTCCAGAAACTTGGATGTAGAATGAAGCATATTGCTGTCCTTAAATGGTTACTAACGAATAATATCACAATGCGACTAGCATGTCGATTACATTGTATCAACTCAGCACTGTGCTTGAACAACAGTGAACATTGCCACAAGAAAATGGCAATGATGGTGAAATGTCACGATAGTAATGAAAAAGAAAATCTAAAATCACATCAGACGAGGTGCAAATCTTAAAAAAGTAAGGAGAATGACAATGTTCATGTTTGCACGAGCGTAGCAATCCCTGCCTATTGCGCACCCCTTCTCAGTTGTAGGTAGTCCTTGTTATTAAATAGCTGTGGTTTCATCCCTGGCTCAAGTTCCGTTTTATTTATTTTGCATGCCTCTTTTTGTGTTTTAAATATTATTTGGTAAACTCTGCTTGTGTTTTCTTTCTGATTATTTTTGATTATTTCTCAGTGAAAATTGTTTTTTATTCATTTGTGTATTCATTTATGTATTTTTTTATTACTTTTTTTAAAGTATTTTGTGAATTTCCCTTTGGGATTAATAAAGTATCTATCTATCTATCTATCTATCTATCTATCTATCTATCTATCTATCTATCTATCTATCTATCTATCTATCTAATTATGTATGTCTTAGTTCTGTGTCTTAGTTTACTTGTTATTGTGTATTCAGCTGTGATGCTGTGGGTGCAGCTCCATGCTCCCTCTTCTCATTTGGGAGCCTCTTGATCCCGATGTCGTCGATAGTCATGACCGGGATGAGCTGTACAAATGAGGACATCACATAACGCAAGTGGGAAGGTGAAAAAGTATTCAGTGCTTTTCTTAAAAACAATCCAAAACAAAAAGAAGTGTCCCAAAAAGTGCAGTGTTCCCATATCCTTAATAAATAATCCATAAAAAGGTATATCGGTGGAGGTTAATATCACAATAAATAAATCCATTAAAACAGGTTGAGAACAACTGGCTGGAACAGTCCTTTTTTAAAACCTGGAGCCTTCTTCTTTTAACAGTGGCGGCTCCTCTGCTTATCCTGTGTGAGCCTTGCAACAGAGGATTCACCCTAATAACAGACAGAGCTGGAGCGACCCAACCGCAAAGAATGTCGGCCACACACTCTTCTTCAGGGCTCATTTCCCAGCTGTCTGTCTCCTCACTCTCGAGCCTGCTCTCCTCAGCTTACTCACTCCCACACCGTCTCCTTCCACCTTCTGCCTTCTTCTCTTTTGAACCTTCATTCGTTTTCCTTTCTCGATCCTTTTTTTTCTTTTTTTCTCCTCGCACTTCCCTTTTAAATGGGGACGTGGCACAGCATTGTCGATTAGCATCTCCCGGCACAAATTAAGGTCACAGATGATCCAACACTAGTGCACTTAGGGTTGAAACGCCCACTCCTGCATCGCACCCGGGAACTGCTCTTGCTACGCACACTACCACACTCCCTCCTACCAAGACACAAGTGCAACGATTACTTATTCAAGAAGATGCCGATCAGCCACGGACCTCACTTTATTACACTGTAAGACCATCCCAGGTCTATATGAGCCTACATAAGCTTCAGGGGTAACGCTGAGGCACTGAATTTTGTTCTTTTGGATTTTTGACTTTTTCCAGATGTTTTGTAAGTCATTTTTTTCTCTATTTCTTGTTTTTTTTTAACTCAATTGGAATTTGATTATTGAATTGCAGAATAGACTTTGTTCTCTAGAGTTGCCTTTGCCTATTGATTCTCACCCTTGTCTGCTCTTTAAAATCATTTTTGCTTTTGCTAAAAACTCTTACATTATTAAGATGCTCTGTATTGCTATTTTTTGGCAGTTGCTTTACATTTCTCCTTTCCTTTTATCAGTCTCGGATTTCATTTTGGCCTGTGCCAGCCATGAAGCCTGTTTCTCGGGTTTGTAGCTTTTTTGTTGTAGACCTCATTCTTGGCTTTGAGGCCTAGGTTTTTAAAGTAAACTTATTATTTTGAGTTTCATAATAGCCACACACTGGTGATGGGTTTTTCAGCTTACCCCGACATGCTTACATCACTGTCTTAGAACAAAGATAACTTATGCAATGCCTCATCTATAACATTTTAGTGTAAGAGCTTTGCTGTCTTCACAGTGTTCCAATTCACTTTAATACTGACATTTTTGTTAATATCTAATGTATTGTCAAAAAACTGATCTTATCTTCTGTAGTACTCATCCATGAAAGCAAACTCTTCTTTCAGTAGTTACTGTGAAAGACTTTGCTTCACCCTTGAAGTCACCTGACACCTGACTTGGACTAGATTAGATGAAAAATCTGCTGTTAAAACAATGAATATTCACAAGATAAATACTATATTCAGGCCAGTGTCTGTCATCTTGGAGAGTAGATGACTAGGGCCCGACATAAAAAATATTATACCACTAAGTATGATACCAGTTGACAAAGAAAAACTGCCAAAAGGACATAAGCATTATAAATCTTCTTGAATGGCGTGGAAGAGTGATCCAATTTCTTTTGTGACCAAGGCTTGGAAGATATGGTTTCCAGTGCTCAGATCCCAAGATCTTTTTACCATGGGTGGACTTGTCCTTATTTCAAAGAGAAGGTTGTGACTGAAGCCCACAAGTCATCAGGTATTATTTACAAAGTTCTCAACATTGAGTTCTTGCTGAACTCTAATGTGCTGACATCTCAAAAAAGAAAATAAAACGAACCTGGTCATTAAGAGTGCTAGAGAAAGTGGCTGTTGTCCATTTCCATTTTATCCTGCAATGCTGAAGCTTTACCTAGGCTGTAATGTGAATTCCTCTGGCAATTAGAAGAAAACAGAGCAGAAGATTTCTGCCAAGGTTTACATCCAGAAAATGACAGACTTTCAAAGGGTAAATTCTGGAGAACAGTAGTAAGGCAGGCAGGAGTCTGGGCAAATTTAGAGAAACCAAAAACCCAAAAACCAAAATGAAACTAAAGATATTTTCAGAAGTCGACGCCCTAATCCTAACTGGACATGATTTAACATTGAGTGAATTGTTAGCCTGCTAGCTTTTGCTTGTAGGACAATCTGTTTTAAATAAGTACTTTATGCTTACATTGATCTGATATTCTCCAAGATTCACAGTGTGTCTCTTTGGATTCTTCACTATTTTATTGCCACTAACCATAAACTATATTTGACATAATTATATTTATGTGACTGTGATGGACTGGTGTCTTATCCAGGGTTTATTCCTGCCTTGCTCCCTATGCTAGCTGGGATAGGCTCCAGCAATCCCACCCCATGACTCTGGTCTGGATTGAGCAGGTTCAAAAATGACTTGACGTAATCAGTTTTACTGTTAGATTCTGATTTATAATTTTGCATCTAGCATTCAGCTCTCTGATTCATATACTTAATATTTACTTTAATATAATTCTCAATATCCCTAAACTATTAACAAAACTATTACTATATTTAAAGATGATTTGATCTTCTTTATGGGGCATTAAACATTCACTGCAGTAAACTCATTTAAGGTTGTGTCCTGTGGTGTCCAAAGCTACCAGAATAATGTCAGGCATTCTGTAATCCTACATTAGAATAAGCAAATTAAAAAAAAAATGGATGGCTTAATGGGTGGATTGATGGATGGGTTTCTAAGATGAATGAATAACTGATTAAACCATGTAAGATAAGTTTACAAAATCAAGTTTACATTTTTTGAAGAAAATGTACAATATTGAAATATTTATATGGACTGTAAGTGCCAAATAAGTGCCATATACAGTATGTCTTCTCAAATATGTCTGGTGAAAGATAAGATAACTTACAATTTGAAACTATGATATCTTCTATCTGGAATTTACATACTGTATCCACCCAACATTAGCTCAGGTTTCTCCTCTAATTCACAGAAATGCATGTCAATAGCTGGCTCGAAATGTTTTCTGATGATGGATATGTGCATTTTAGACTTTGCTATAAACGATGCACCTGTAATATACAAAACATAATTCCATAAACTTAACGAAGTATGTCTGATTGCTTTCTGTTTGCCTTCTGTTGACAACAGAACAAATATGATAGCCAAAGGTTACATTTTGGTTAATCTTTCTTTCAGCGGTTTCAGACATTCACATAAAATAGACTGAAAATAAAAACTAAACTGAAACAAACATATGAATCAATAATTACTGCCTGATTGAAGGTTGTTGTTTGTGAATGCCTTTTCCTCCGTATCATATTTATATTATAAATTATTTCTTTTAGATGAAATGAGATTCTCAGATATGGCTAGAAATCACACATGACGATACATACACCTGGGTACCTGTCCTATTTGTTACAGATAATAAATTGCATTGCTACAAACCATTCTGCTTCAGGAAATATAAAAAAACAGTCTTACTCATCTCCAAACTCAAAATGACAGAAACCTTTACAGCACGCAATCAGTTTCTAGAAATATTTGCTTAGGTGTCAATAGCAAGGTTCATTTTTTTGGCACACACATACACTAACACACGCACACACACACATATATATATATATATATATAGTGACATGAAACATCTAAATTCTAAACTGAAACAAACATCATTAAAGTAGAAAATTAATAGTTTGCTTTCACAAAACAATACAATGGAGGATGATTATAATTACAAAACAAACAAGAGATCATTGGATTTAACATCTGTGACGATGCCAGTGGAGCTGAGCTGCCGCCACCAGGTGGTTTTGTGCCCAGTTCAGTAGTTCACTTCTATTAAGTGGCAGTACTAGTAGTAGTAATAGTATTGTCAGATGTAGATAGATAAATAGATAGATAGATACTTTAAATAGAGAGTACAGGTACAGTAAGTGTACCCAGTCTGATAGGTGGCCCGGTGTATTATACATGACTCCTTATTTTTTTCCAAATGTTTTTAAGACGCACATTGAAATGAGGAGTACAGAAATACTATTATATTTTTAATCAAATGATGTATGTAGGCTCCACATAAACCTTGGAAAACTGCATAACTGAGCTAACTTAATTAAAAAGAACATTACATGTTTTATTTGTATACAGAGGTGATAAGAATAATGACATACGACAATCTCAAAATAGTGGACCTGATCTGAGGAAAGCACAGAAGCACAGACCTGCCTTCTGCACCTGTCTGAACCCCTTGAGGCCTCACCCCAGGTAGCCAGTGCCCAAACACATGAGGCAGACTTTCAGGCTTCCACAAGCCCAAACTGGGGCAGTGGCTTTAGAAAATTTAAAAAATACCTTCAAATACTATTATGAAAGCCATCAGGTCTGCAGTCAAACCTCTGGCGCCCAATACCAGAAAGCAGTGCCTTTAAAATTAAAGAATCTGTTTTTAAAAAATCAAGAGTAAAGGAGCAAAAAGGCAACATACAAAGTGAAGCTTCTCCTGTTATGGAACTAGACCAATGCCCCAACTGGATTATCAGGTGGCCCCGCATCCTTGGCCTCCACTTTAAATAGACAAGGCAGGTAACTAAAATATAGACATCCAATAAATACACAACACAAAATGACAAAGTAATTAATAAACACAATTTTAATAAAAACATGATCTGACATAAATTCAAAATAAAAATAAAGACAAAATCCAAATTAATGACAAAATATACAAGATAATACGCAAATGACAACATAAATATTAAATAAATAATAATAAATATTAAAAAAACAAAAAACATACTTCAGCCAGGGATGAAAGCCTAGGTAGATCACAACACAGTAGTTACCTCATGGTTCCAAATTACTGGATCTGAATCCAGCCACCTGATCAATGTCTGCATGCACTCTACATATTCTCCCTGTGGCTGCATCTTTGTTTTCTGTGTGATTCTTGTTTTATTTTCCGGTTTGTGTCTCATCCCCAGACATGTGCAGGTTAGTTTAATTGGTGACCCATGCATGAATTGCCTCTGTGATGCACAGGTAGCCCATCGGGGACAGTTTCCTATGATCGTGAATCGAATTAAGATGGTTTGAGAAGGTTCCACTGCGTGTATGAATACTGTATGTATATTCTGTAACAAGATTGAATGACACTTGCGTTTTCTTCCTTTTCTGAAAGATAAGAAAAAGGAAGTCATAAAGTGTACTGTTTTGCGAGGAAGTGGCACTTCTAAGGTAACAGGAATGGACAACCTTCTGTTAGATTTACACTACTGTTCTAACTACACTTATCATGCAGGGAGTGCTGCGGCTGTAGCAAAAACAAAAAAAAATTTTTTTTAGATAAAATGAACAGAAAATTGAGGAAGATTGTTTGAAAAGGAAACACAAAGAATTAGTCAATAAATTGACAAGGGACATATACCAAAAAAAAAATCTGCCAAAAGTACAAAAATCAAAACATCAAAGTAAAAATACAAATACCAAAGTGTAATATTATTATCTGAATTCTAAATGCAAAAAAGGAGTGTCTTCAATCCAATACTTTGATATCAATTGTAGCGCATCACTATCTTAAATAGATGGAATAGATTCAATAATACCTATGACCCCCAAGTCATGTGACCAACAACGTTTGGTCATAGCAACTGTAATCAACATGGCTGCAAAAATCACCACAAAATAGTGGCAAATACAAGAAAAATAAACCACAAAATGGCATCACCTGAATAACGATAAAAAATATAATTAGTTACAGAAATAAATGAAAACAGATTCATTACAGTGCAGACTCTATTTACTAAACATAAAGAGACAGTGTGCAAACTGAAAAAGTGAACGACAGGAATGTGAGGTAAGAAGAGAGCGAAGTAGCATTAGAGTTGGGAAAATGATTAGTAGGAGCCTTTCATAAATGGCCATCACATACAGAAACCAGGACATCGAGATTATGCGATTTATTAGATTTACAAATACTTGCTTATGTGAAGTGAAATTTGAAACTTGAGTGCAAGTGAAAAGGCAACTTACACTTTCTCTGTTCCTTTATAAAGCATGGATCCAACCCTCTCCTGTAATAATACCTAACCTGTCACTGTGTTCAAATTAAAATTATATCTGGCCTTCACTGTAGGAGACTGCATGCATTTCTTTTGATTGCAACAACGTGAGTATCCGCCGACACAAATTAGCTCATATAGAGTACAATAATACAACAGTGCTGAAACACAAAGAGTCAAAAGAGCACAAAACAAACATTCTCAGAAAGGCAAAATATATAAATTCTGGAAATTAAAACAGGACAAGATAGAGCAAGTGCATAAATCACTGAGTTCTGCTTTATAGTGAAAATTAATTAAAAGTGACAAATAGCTGGGATTTGTTACATGCCAATATATTTGGGCGCCCTACATCACTGAATAACTGTGGTCACTGACAACTTTGGAACCAGGGAAACTGTTATGATTACACTTACACTTTTCTTTTCGACTGTTCCTGCGCCTTTAGAAAATATTTACGTAACACTCCTATGGGTTTGAAAGTCAATGAATATATGAATGAACAGGAGATGTGTTCTTACCAGTGTTACCAGTGTTACCTGATTCATTTTCAATCACAGAACTTTTTTATTTTACTTCTGGTTGCCACCATTCTGAGAGTTTTGTCAATGGCTGCCTTTGCTAGGCCTGACTAACTGGGAGTGCGTGATGTATGACATCATTACTGGGAGAGTATAAAGGTCAGTTTCTTGTCATCCAAGAGTTGTATCCATGAATGAATAGCCACACATAATTTAGTGTGTTTCTTATTATAAGTTTCTGAATTACTGTTTACAATAACTTTTCCTGCCACTGACTACAAACAAAGTCTCTCATTGTTCTGGTTTATTTTTTGGCCTATGACTTGCCACTCTGTTACTTGACCTTGACTCAAGCTACACACCCTGATCTGCGTTTATTTAAATTTAAATTACAATATCATTTTGAATGCTGATACCTCAGTGCCATCTCCTAATTCCATTCTGTCTCTCAAAACTGCTGTCACCCTGTGCAAGCAGTGCGGAAACACTGGAAAAAAGCAACAAAATGACATAAAAAACAAAGGATAAAATAATTCAAAGCAGTGCCTACATTTTCCACAAACTTGATATAGAATGTAACAATTAAGATTGGTGTGCTCTTTTGTGATGTCATAGTTGCCATTGCTATATATCTTATGGGTAAAAACAGCATTCTCATTGGTGTAGGAGTATGGTGGCTCTTCCAGAAAGGAGAAATTAAAAAAAGAAAACTTTTGCTTTTAGAACAAAACAATTATTGTTTTGTGGAAATTGGCCCAGTATGAGTGATTGTGTGGGTGTGTGTGTGAGCGGGCTCTGCAATGGAGTAATGTGCCATCCAGGGCTGGTCCTTGCATCACCCAGTGCTATCAGGACAAATACTAAAGTTCTGCAAATGAGTACTGAACAAGTTGGTTAGAGAATGGAAGAATGAATGCTTTGTTTTCATTATAACAAAGCCTTTTTGTTTATTAGAGTATGCAGCAGGTCGTGCATACAGGACAGTGGGGGATGAGTAGGCATCTCAGCTGACATCATCTGTGCTCTGCTTGAAGTGTTTGGAAACTGTCTCCACTTGGCCAAGGCCAGGAGATCTCCTGTTAGATCAGGCAGACAATAGGCTGCTACTGCTACTACAGTGCAAATCTGTAAAATGAGACAACGTGTAGTGTGTGAGTCCATGACAATACTTACACTATTGTTCTTCACTCACAAATCTAACTGGACTTAAAGGGATACTCCAACCAAAAATTATACTTTTTAATGTAACTTACCCCATTTACTTTTTAGTGGTGGCCAAAAAAAAATTTAATGTGATGTTTTCATGCAGGATGAGCAGTAAGAAGTTTATGATATAACAGAGCTCAATGGTAGCCAATGCTATACAATGGAAAACAACATGGAAGAAATCTCACATTACTTATGTCTGTTATCCATGCTCAAAACATGCAAAATGAATGTTTTTTTTTTTACAAAATTATTGGTAGTTACTTTCAGAATTATTTGTATGTACACGAATAGTAAGACTCACAGGAAGGTCTTTTTGTCTTAAGATCTGCCACGCCATATCATTCATTGGTCAAGAGTCCTGTCTTCAATTTATGCTTCCTGTTTTTGTGTATGCTGATAATTCTGAAATAACTATTTACAGTTGTGGTTAGAAGTTTACATACTCTAATCGTGGACATAATTGTTATGGCAATTGTGAGCTTTCAATGATTTCTTTGAATTATTCCTTTTCTGTGGTGCAATGATTGTTCAGCATACATTGTTAATGACTCTAAAAAACAAGGATTTGGTGCACAAGTATAAATTTATTTTGGAATTTCTAAAATTCAAACAGCGTCGAAATTATACATACAGGCTCAAATATATACATACAGCCACTTACATTTTTAAATAAGTGGTACTGAAGGTTCTACATTGTCTTTTAATTTGACAGGGCAAAGGCCTATTAAATTCTCGTTAGTGATCATGATTGACTCTCTGTGACAGCATAAAAATAAGTTTGTTTGACAGCACTCATTGGATTGACCAACACTCGAAACAATGGGGAAGTCCAAGGAGCTCAGTGAAGATCTAAGAAAGTGAATTTTAGATTTACAGGAAAGGAAAGTCTCTTGGAGCCATTTCTAATCAACTGCAGATTCCAAGATCATCAGTTCAAACAATTGTGCGTAAATATAAGTTACCAGTAACAGTGGACTGCACAATAACGTGCAGTGAATATACTTGACTTGATCATTCCTAGTTTTCATCCTCTTTCACGGTACGTTTAGCATTCGTTTGCTCAGAGGTTGATGCGCTTGCTGCTTCATGAGCAGAACTTCTTTTCTCCACTCTAGTGGCCTGCTTCTTCTCTTCTTCCGTCTGCATCTTTTCGCATTAAAACTGATTAAGTCAATTTTTGTGCTGTAATTACTTAGTACATTTTTCTTAATTTTAATTAATTTTAGTTTTTAATTTTTTTTTCCTTCTGCCTCAAGAATGATTTAAGATATGAAGGGGTAGAGGAAGAGAAGGGGAAGGTGGTAGGGATGAGAACGTTGCCCGTACGTATGCGCCCCACCGCCGCCCTGCTACCTGCTGCCTAGAGTTGATTCTACAATAAAATAAAATAACAATAAAAAGAGTAATAGAAATCATCACCCGAAAGCGGGCAGTAGAGGTTACATAGTATATGTGTACCAAATTTCAGGTCAATACTTCAAACGATTTGTGAGCTACAGGTGATTTAAAATCCTGGCCAGACAAACGGACAACCACGGTAGCATATTATATAAGAAGATTGGGAGATGTCCCCAATTTGCCAAGGTCCAGAAGGAGACCCAAACTATCACCCTCAGCTGAGAAGAAATTGGTTAGGATATTCAGGAACAACCCAGGAACCACCAAGGCCCAAGTCTGCCATAACATGGAAACTGCTGGAACACCAGTATCCCTGTCTGCAGTCAAGTGAGTTTTATATCGCCATGGACTGAGAGGGTGCCATCTAAGAAAGAAGTGCCTGCTCCAAAATCAACACCTTCAAGCTTGACTGAAATTTGCTGGTGCCCACTTAGACAACCAAAAAGCCTTCAGGATGAAGGTTATGTGGTCAGACGAGGCAAAGACTGAGTTGTTTGGCCACAATGACAAGAGGTATGTTTGAAGGAGTAAAGGTAAGGTTTTCAAACCCAAGAATGTTGTTCCAGGATCATGCTCTGAGACTGTTTTGCTGCCTGTGGTACTGGTACATTGCACAAAGCAGATGGAATAATGAATAAGAAGGACTACCTCCAGGCTATCATTAAGGTTTTGGAATGGTCCTCCCAAAGTATAGACCTCAACCATATTGAAAATTTGTGGACTGTTTTTAAAAACCGGGTCCGTGCCAGGAAAACAACAAATTTAAATGAACTCTACCAGTTCTGCCAAGAAGAGTGGTTAAATATTCAGCCAGATTTATACTAGAACCTTGTTGATGGCTACCAAAAGTATCTGGTCAATGTGAAACTTGATAAGGGACATTAAACTCGATATTAGTTGGAGTGTATGTATGTATTTGAGCATGTATGTATAATTTTGACCCAGTATGGATTTTAGAAATTCCAAAATAAATTCAAACTTGTGCACCAAATTCTTGTTTTTTTAGAGTTCCTTGGTTTTGCTGATGTTAAGTTTCAGACAATTCTTCCTGCTCCAAGAAGCAAAGTACTCCACCTGACTCCATACTCTCTCTCTCACCCCCCTTATCAACACACCCCATTAGTGCAGAATCGTTTTGTAATTTCTGCAAGTGGCATGGCCTATGCATCATATTTAGGGTTTGAGTTGTAGAGGATGAAGACAAAAGTGGTGCTCCAGTGTTGTTGTCATCTACGTCAGAGACACAGTCCTTGAGTCTCACAAATGGAAGACTGCCTAACAGGTAGTCCATTATCCAGGACACCATCGGCAGATCCGTCAGCATATTTCTGAACTTACTGCTTAACAACAATGGCTGAATAGTACTCGGGCATCAGGCACTGCAGGCACCAGATAAATTAAAAAACATACTCCTTACAGTGCTGCCATCTTTCTCCAAGAGGACTCGTATTATCCAAGTCCCACCTCTTGAAGGTCTTCATGATATGAGAAGTAATTGCCACTAGTCTGTAGTCATTAGGTGAAGAAGCTGTCTTTAGATTCTTAACAATAGAATGTTACCAAAACAGAGGCAACTTCTGGAGTCTTACTGACAGACAGAACAGGCGACAGATGATTGGTCAGCAAAGGCTTTAAGATCTCAAGGACTGACTCGATTCCTGTGACATTTCCTGCGTGTAACCTCCTCAGTTGGTCATTACTTATGGACAGCCAATGCTGATGATCAGAGGTGAACCCATCACTGTCCGTACCAATTGAAGTGCTAGTAGTTGTTGAAGTAGTAGGCATGGTGTGGGGGCACTGGTGACTGGAAGAGGGTGGTGGTTGAAGGAGGCAAAATGTATTAAAAAATTGGCTCAGGGCATTAGCTTTGTCCACATTTGCTTCTAGCACCTGTAATGAAGTTCAGTCCGTTCTAAACATCTTTCATGCTTTGAGTGAGTTTCTTTTATGTTTTAGCTCCACAAGTGTCTCTTCACTCAGCTTTTTATTTAGCAATCTGTGTACACCCTGTGGAGCCACTTTGTCACCAGATTTGAATACTCTCTTCTTCTTCTTCTTCTTCTTCTTCTTCTTCTTCTTCTCATTGAGAAGATTTTTTAGCTCCTTTGTAATCCAGGGCATGCTGTTTGGAAAGCTACAGAATCATTTTGAGCTAATAGAGCTCAAACCTTGAAGTGATTCTGAACAAAACAAGTGCTCATGACTGCGCTGTCTGGTCCAGTTTAGCAATGCTAGGACACAATAAATAATGTCCAAATAAAACACACCACAAGACTACTCAAATGTCAGTTACTTCCATGACAATGACCTGTACTTTACTGTAACTACCTTTGAATAATAATAACCTAAAGTTATTTCCACATATCGAACTTTGCTCTGAAAAGTCTTCCAATGAAAAATGTTTATTATAGTGTCTTTGTCAACCTATATACTTTTTGAATTTACTTTATTATTTTCAATGTGACACGCTGTATATATAATTGCAACATACCTTCTGTGTATTAAAATGGTGAATTTTTGCTGGAAATACTAAACAGTCTCTTTGCAAAAGGCAGCACTTTTTCATTTAATCTGAATTTTATAATAATAATTCCTTTTTCCCAAACATCATGAATCTCTTTAAATGCAATAACTTTTCTTTCAATTGAATTATCCTGCAGTTTAGTATGGAGAATTACATATTAAAGCACCTAGAAATTACAGTTTATATGCATCTTGGAATATTATTTTGTACCCCATATACCAGAACTGCTAAATCTGCTGACCTGTGCGCTAAATAAATTCATACAGCACTAGAAATCTAAACACACATTATGCACAGAAGAGAGTGCACTATACATTTAAAATACAGCTGACTAAATATTCCTGCTTAGAAAAATAAATATTGTTCTTTGAAAGAAATGAGGCTAACTTTTGGAATGTTATTTTGAAAGGTTAAATTAATGTTTTCCCTTCTAACAATAAAATTATTTTCTTCCTGTATATAAAAACTTATTTATAAATGTACATGCAATTCATGAATATATTTGTTCTGATACCAGGCCTCACATATTAAAAAAAGTAATTATGTCATTCATGGTTTTGATGCTTTCTGGAAAACTAAAATGTATGTGAAAAATTATCATAACATCTATGAACGTATCACATAAAGTGTCAGTTAATACCAAACATCAGTAATGATGGCTTTTGTTTCATTTTAGTATTCTATGATGGCACCCACCCATATTGTCTTTATTTGTTATTTAAGTTTGATCTTCCAGGAACCACTAACTTCTTTAGCAAGTCCTTTCTTCACGTTGTGTCTGACATATGTTAGTTTAGGTTGATGACATATAATTCTAATGTCTAAATTGCCATGACTTGGTTTAAGTGTGACTTGTATGCCATGTTTGTATTTTATGACATGTCAGTTATATTCAGTAGCGTCACATATGATAAGTGTGATGGTTCAGCCAAATGTTGCTAGTGGAAATTACTCTTGCCTGAACTATTTCTTTCTTTGTGAACATGTCTTGCCTGTTCAGGATTTTCATGGTATCTGTAATTTAATTTCTTGCAAAAACATCCTTTTTCATCACAAGACTGCAACTTTACTTACAGTCTCACATTGGTTAGTGTTGCTGCTTTACAGCTCAAGACCTGACATTGATTCCCATCCTTGTCACTGTCTATGTTGGGCTTGGATGTTCTCCTTGTCTTTGTTTGAATGTGTTTTGGTACTCAGTTTTCCACCCATATCTCAAAGGCACATCTGTGTTTGACAAGTAATAATGCAATACTATCATCCCAGAGCACTTAGATAAGAAACTCACCAAGTTCAATCTGCCATTGGATCACAGACATTCTGCAAATAGGAAACGGTATGTGTGGCTAGACAGACATATACAGTATCTGACCCATTAACCCTTAGTACTGGTGCACCGTGGAGCCGTGTGTTTTCCCCACTACATGACTGTACTACTGGTGATTTGTCTGTCAGACTTCTTGAATTTCAGTTTCAATTCTTTATTGTCATGTGTACAAATGCTTGCTTGCATGTGCCCCTGCAGAAAGTGAACATAGACAAAAAAAAACTACTGACAATAAATAAATGAATATAAATAAGTAAATAAATAAAACCAGAATCCGAGGTATAAATAGAGGCAGTGGCAGAAGTATATGTGCAGGTAGCAGTGGAGGTGACACAAGGTTACTGATTGTTCATGAGTCTGATTGCAGTTGGGTAGAAACTGTTCCTGAACCTGGAGGTGTGCGTCCGAATGGACTTTAGTCACTTCCCAGATGGGAGGAGGGTGAAAAGAGACAGTGCAGGGTGGCTGGGGTCCCATCTGATACGGCTCACTTTCCTGAGACAGCGTGTAGTGTGGATGTCATGGATCGCAGGGAGCTGTGTGCCCGTGATCTGCTGTGCTGTGTTCACCACATGCCGCAGAGCTCTGCAGTCCTGAACTGAGCAGTTGCTGTACCAGGATGTGATGCATCCTGTCAGGATGGATTCCACAGTACACCTGTAGAATCTGCACAGTATACTATAAATGAGAAATGGCGCTCGGTGGCATTCACTGGTACTTTTAGGCAGGCTTTTAAACTTTGAACTTTCCTTTATCCAGTAATATGCGAAATGTGCTTCTGTCGTATACAGTTTATTTGAAATAAATTTTTGAAATCTGTTCTTTCATTTTGATTAGCCCTATATATATATATATTGTGGGCTTTTAACCCGTGAAAAACAACTTGTAAGCCAAGAAAAAGGTTTGGGGACCGTCCCCGTATATTGCCCTAAGACAATATATGAAAAAAAAGAGATCAAAGTCTTTAAATTGCAAGAACATTTGACAGTTTTACTTTGAGAAAATGGTGGATTTGTACAAAAAGGATTATGGGAACAGGAAATGGTTGGCGTTAGGAACAGGAACCGGAAGTAACGTCATCGAGGTGAGCCGGAAGTGATGTGATCTGGAAGAGCAGGAAGTGATATATATATATATATATATATATATATATATATATATATATATATATAGAGAGAGAGAGAGAGAGAGAGAGAGAGAGAGAGAGAGAGAGAGAGAAACTGATACTTGATATCCACCAGATCGCTTTATGCATTATGTATACTTCTCTCTTCAATATTGAGAGAATGGAATTTCTCTAAATTACTGTCCACAATGATATCCATAGCATTATTAAAACAAACAGCAGCATTACACTAACTTTATGTAAAATGTCTACTGTACCCAATCCCAATCCACTAAGCTTCTAGAGGTTCAAATGGTAAAAGAAAGAGGTTCAATAATGAACAATCAGGTACGTACAGTATCCACTATTGGTAGGCCCCTAGAGGGAGGGACTATAAATGATCTTTATGAAGGCTTGCTGACCAATTAATGTTCACAATTTTGTTGCAATAATTAAATCGCAGATGATTTTCTTTATGGAACATGACAGAAGTGGGGTGTTTCCATGCTAAAATGCATTTCTGTCCATAAATAAATAAATAAGCACAACCAGGGACCATACCCTGGACACAGAGTTTCACAGCCAGATCACATGCCCCGTGTGCCCCAGTGTTGAGCCACCCTTGCTTGTATCCAGTACTGTTGAGGCAGGCTCTTGTTCCTGTAACAGATATACATACCTCCCTCAAATTACCATCAATTGCTTTACAAAAATTCAAGCACACAAAAAGCCTGTTAACACACTGGTGATTCACTGTGGTTTTATGAACCACAATGAAACAGAATTTTTGCACATTCAAAGGTCAAGTCGGGGATGATTTTCAAATGTGTGTTACTACTGCTAACACCTGAATCATCCTTGTAGTCATTCCAAGCTCACCTCAATGTAGCCTGAGGAACAGAAGAAAGGGGTAGGACATTTAGGGCATGGACAAGGTGCTTGAGGTGAGCAGAGATGGATATATATATAGGACAGGGCTAGATTTTGAGACCAGCCTGGATGATTGTGGTGGGACTGGACATTGGTGATGTTCAATCCCAGTCTGAGTCATTCATACAGCTGATGCTGATGCTCTACTTAGGATGCTTTTATGGCCATCTTTTGTAGGGTAGGTGCTGCCACTCCTTCTGATAGTCACCTGAGGAGCAGTCCCCTCTCAGGTACAGACTTTGAAAATTACAGTAATAACGCATTCACATATGAAAATTCATTTTTACAAAGGATTAGCATTCTAAAGTAGGGGAAGATCATAAAATAGAAATAACAAGTGGGTTTTCATACGTGTTGAATTTTGAGCCCTGAAAAATAAAATTCTAAATAATCACTGCTGTTTCATTCTCTACTAATACTTAACATGATTTCAAGTAATCTTAGTTGCCTTCATAGTGGCAAATAGTCATTCAGGTCTCCTTCTTGCATGAGTTAACATTCCAGATTCAGTTTCTTCCATAACAGCATTATTAATATTTTATGGAACATAACAAAGTCAAAAAGATGAATATTCAACTTTGCTGGACCCTTTTCCAATTTTTTTTTTACCATTTTTTTCATCATCTTGGGTTTGGAATGTTATCTTGCATACTGCAGCTCTTTGAATAAGCGAGTCAAATTACTTTACGAACCTCTTAAATCTTAAAATCTTAAAATGCTCCTGAAAAAGATATGAAACAAAACAAAACTTTTTGAAATTATTTCATTTCTCTATTTAATAATAATGCGGTAGGCTGGCGCCCTGCCTGGGGTTTGTTTCCTGCCTTGCGCCCTGTGTTGGCTGGGATTGGCTCCAGCAGACCCCCGTGACCCTGTAGTTAGGATATAGCGGATTGGATAATGGATGGATGGATTTAATAATAAATGCAATTAATTATTTACTCATTTATTTCTCTTTCTTTTCTTTTTTGGAACTGTTACCTGTTCATCTGTATTTCCAATTCCATTGATGGCTGCTCTCTTATTTTCATGTATTTCATATTATCTTGACGGAAATAGAAGTCAGAACCATAAAATTGTCATTTAAGATCTCTGAAATAATGTTTATTAAGCAGCAGTTACAACTAATGTCATTTAATCAATGGGACATTGCATCACCTTCTATAACTTAACTATAAGTCAAATATTTTCTGGTCAAGAAGGTGAAGAATGATACTGAGCTCAAGGTTTAGAAGATCATTTAGATGGTTCACTAATCCAATACAATTTTGTAATCCTCTTTATTCAGGTCAGGGCCACAGACAGTTAATGGCTATTCCGACAACACTGGGAACAAGGGGAGTATGGCACCAGTCCATCCTAGGGCACTCCCACCCACACTGACTCAGATAGGGTCTGTTTGCAGTTTCCAGTCCACCTCTGGGATGTGGATAAGGAACCATCGGTGGAATAAGGAAAAATATTAGAGTCCATGCAGGCTGTGTCACTGCTGGGATTCAAATCAAGAAGTCCAGAGGTGTAAGACTGCAGTGTTAACCACTGCACTAACAGTCTTTTGTAATTATAGTTTGAAATTTTCTCTAAATAAAGGATATTTGTAAATACAAAGCCATCAGCTTTTCCCACATGCTTCTAACAATATGGAGTCATAAGATCACCTCAGGCATACACAGCCGATTTGGAGACCTAACAACCTGCCTGTCCACATAAACACGTGGCAACTCCACAGAGCAGGCAGTGGCCAACCTGTGCCTAAGCACTGAGATCCACCAATGTTACTCCACCATGCTATAATCTTTGAAACCATTTCTTGTATTGACTTTTTAGAGATGCTTCTGCAATTCTTACTTTTACTCAAAAGTAATTTATAGACAGACGTATAAAAAGACAACCATGTGCACTAATAATATAAGCCTGTGATGCAAGTAATACTGAAAGAAAGCTGCAGCAGTTCACTCTAGAAAAACAATCACATGGGTTTTGGCTAAATATAGAGCTTTTTCAAAGAAACACATTTAAGATTTAAATTTTATGTTAAATTATTAAAATCATCTAATCTTTAAATATAAAAATAAATTAAATGTTTTTTGCATGACCGCAGCTCTGTTGAAATAGTGAAAAAGTATGTATGAGTCACAATGATGGCTGACTGCTTTTTAAATAATAGGCCTGGCAACAAGATATGTTTCTAAAATAATGCTGTGGTGCAATATTTAAGCCATAAAGCTATAATGGATTTCTACTTTCAGATTTAACACAACCCTTGTCCTTGAAGTTATAAAAAAAAAAAGTATGCATTCTCCGATCAACTGTTAGTACCATATGTTTGTCTGGTTGTGTTCAGGAGGAATATAATTAGATTCTGAAATTGCATGTTAACTGAAAGATTATTACAGGTTCTCGTGCTTTGTTTATAACATCCAGTGGCAGGCATCTAAAATAACTCGACAAACTGTGCACTAAAGTAGAAACTCCTTCATTTGAAAGATGAGCATTGTTAAATTAAAACACTATTCAAAATACCCCAAAGAAAAATAAATAAAACTAGAAGTATAAACAAGATTTATTACTCTGGATGTATTAAATTACAAAAGGAATTCATTTTATAGACTTGATGTTTTTTTTTTGCTCTTGAAAAACATTAATGTCTCAAAATGTTGAAGTGGTTCCATCAGTTTCATTGCAAAACTGTACTTTGGAAGCTGTGAAGTGTCTGAAATGCAGTGATCACAAAGTAAGAAAATTATGTTTTAGATTAGGAATTCTTAAACATTTTAAGCTGAGGATCCAAATAAGAAAATACTGGGACCCAAAGAAGAGGATTATTATCATAATGACATCGGTGCCATAAATAGACAGTTAAGAATGACCATATAATTAAAAAAATGGTTTTGTTTCCTTTGAAATATACGTAAATAGTTGGTGTAAGCTTCAGTAAGCCGAAATAAATACAATTTTTGAAAAGATAGTATGAATGATCACTTAACTTACTTGATTCATTGTAATGGATAAGGAATAAAGTAGTCAAAAAACAATTAATCGATGCAGTCTATTTACTCTGTCTTAACTTTTTTGAATACAGTATAACCTTTTTCAAATGAGCTCCACCATTAACAATACAAAAGTAAATCAAACAGTTCAATATACCCCAGTTTTCTTTATTTATTCAATAAACCGAGTAAAAACGTAGCCCATTTATTCCTAAAAATGCCTGCACTGTTTGTATTTTATATGGTGACAGGATAAATCTTGCTAAATAATTTGGTGAATTCTTCAGTTTGAAATGTTTAAGGCTACTGACTAACCTTATGCTGAATGTCTACAGCTTGTCTCAAAGTCTGGATATTTACAGATGTTCATACAGCTCCTGATGATCCTGTCCTTCACACTACAAGTAGATTTAAATATATCGAACCACTTTAGATAGATAGATAGATAGATAGATAGATAGATAGATAGATAGATAGATAGATACTTTATTAATCCCAAGGGGAAATTCACATACTCCAGCAGCAGCATATTGATAAAAAACAATATTAAATTAAAGAGTGATAAAAATGCAGGTATAACAGACAATAACTTTGAATAATGTTAACGTTTACCCCCCCGGGTGGAATTGAAGAGTCACAGAGTGTGGGGGAGGAACAATCTCCTCAGTCTGTCAGTGGAGCAGGACAGTGACAGCAGTCTGTCGCTGAAGCTGCTCCTCTGTCTGGAGATGATACTGTTCAGTAGATGCAATGGATTCTCCATGATTGACAGGAGTCTGCTCAGCGCCCATCGCTCTGCCACAGATGTCAATCTGTCCAGCTCTGTGCCTACAATAGATCCTGCCTTCCTCACCAGTTTGTCAAGGCGTGAGGCGTCCCTCTTCTTTATGCTGCCTCTCCAGCACACCACTGCATAGAAGAGGGTGCTCGCCACAACCATCTGATAGAACATCTGCAGCATCTTATTGCAGATGTTGAGGGATGCCAGCCTTCTATGGAAGTATAGTCGGCTCTGTCCTCTCTTGCACAGAGAATCAGTATTGGCAGTCCAGTCCAATTTATCATCCAGCTGTACTCCCAGGTATTTATAGGTCTGCACCCTCTGCACTTTACAACAAGAAGGATTTTTTCCTCGCTGATGCACATTAAACTTCAAGCAAAGTGTCCTTTGTGTCTTTGTTGCAGTCTTAGATTCCATGTATGCCATAACAGTGAATCTGCAATGAGGCACTGACAGTTGACCATGGCCACTGAAACTGGTTTTAGTATACAACATATACAGGCCAACTCTATTCACTCGCCCTTCATAACATTCTAAAAATTGTGCTGTACTTGTTAATTTTGTTTTAACATTTCAAACTAGCGCCACAGTCCTTCACTCCTCTAGGTTGTCTGTCAACCCAAACATCTAACAATTCAAGCCTTTTGCTGTCTGCCATCCTTGATGTCTGTGCCATCAGCAGTCTTCTACTTTTTGGGGGTTTGCACGGATAGATTTCTAGCCATACATCTCTGAACATGCTGAACACTGCATTTCACAAGGCTTTAGATTAGATTAGATAAATAGGCTAGATTAAAGTTTATTAATTCCAAGGGGAAATTCAGATGAAAAACATTTACAGCAGCAAAAACATTAGAACATTAGAACACTCTAGACGAGAACATGCCATTCAGCCCAACAAAGCTTGCCAGTCCTATCCACTTATTTCTTATAACATAAAACAAGGATACAGACTCACAGGACAAACAATGCAGCTAATCAATCGATTGATAGGTTTAATGAGCATTGAATTGCCTAATAGCAGTGGGCAGAAAAGACCCCCATTGGCGCTTCTTAGCATACCGTGGTGTAATGAGCCTGTGGCCAAGTACTGCAAGAAAGAACCACCTGGAGGGGATGGAGGGGATTTTTCATGATGGCATCAAATTTCTATAGATGGCAAGCACTGATATTATGCTGGAAGTCTGTTGTGTAGAGGGTGAACAGGAAGGGAGAAAGAACAGCTCCCAGAGGTGCTCCATTATTACACACCACCATTTTTGACACACAGTCCATCAGCATCACAAAATGCTGCCAGTTGGTCCATGATCCAGGTGATTGTGGAAGCATCAAGATTCAAAACCTTAAGCTTTTTCCCAGTCGATGAGGCAAAATAGTGTTAAAAGCAATGGAAAAGTCAAAGAACATGATCCTGACTGTGGGTGCTGGCTGTGTCCAAGGTGGAGTGGGCTTTGTGGAGCATGTAGATGAGAGCATCCACCACACCTGCGTCAGATAGCTAAACTGCAGATGATCCATATGTTCTGAGACCAGGGGTCTCAGCCTCTCAAAGTTCTTCATGACGTATGAAGTTAAGAGCAACTGGCCTGAAGTCCTTGGGATCACTGGAATGACCTTTCTTTGGCACGGCGACGACACAGGATGTTTTCCACAGCTGGAGGACCTCCTGCAAATTCAGGAAAAGGAAGAACAGGCGCTGAAGGACCCCGCAGAGATAGCTGGCACATGTTTTTAGCACCCTGGGGCTGATTCCATCTGGCCCTGAAGCCTTGTTAAGGCAGAGTTTTCTCAGTTCTCTTTACCATATTTGACTTTTACATAGATAATATAGTTAGAGCAGTTACCATCGATTTAAAACAAATATGGAAAGCAAACAGAGCACAGCATGTTAATTGAAATTTTGCTTCCATACTACTGATCTTTGGCAGTTTGGCTGGCCTTACATTTAGTATGATGTTAAGGACCAGCAAGTTTTGATGTTCTACCAAGAAGGCATATGAATAATTTGTTTAGATTGTACGCTAAAGTAAAATTCAAATTGAAAATAAAAGATGCCTTGCAATTTTAATCCAGAAAGTATGCTATTTATAATCTTTTATGAACAATTAAAAGTGTAATCTTGTACTTTCAACAAATATGCAAAGATAAGGTCCTGTAAGGCCCTGATCCATTTTTTTAACAAAAAAAGCTTGTGCAGTGAGAAACATTGATTTCAATAAGCAGTTAAGGTGTTCCTCACCAAATGAAAATGTACCTACTGTATGGTATAAATAGTTTACCTAATCCTTTGTAGCAAAGCAGAGCAATAAAAAATATGTTACAAAATGCATCTTATGTTATAGGAATTCACACTACCTACACAGTACTCTACAATTCTGTAACTGAGTGGGACCACCTGCTTCATTTATGAGGTATTCTATACATAATTTACTTTACCACTAATCTTAGCAGAACAAAAATACAAGAAAGAAAATGTACTGAAACGAAGTGCTTTTATATGAACTTTTTTAAAAATGGCAGGTATAGAAACATGAAATAATGCTGTTACTGGCTGTTCCAAGAAGACACAATTTTATCAGCTTGATAATCACCAGAACATGTTCTGCCACTTTTGAAATAACCTGTTATGACAATTTATACAGTCTTAGCAGACCCCCGTGACCCTGTAGTTAGGATATAGCAGGTTGGATAGTTTTAGCTTCTTAAAAACCAACAAAAACTAGAATGATTTATATCAACCATAATAAGAACAGTGAACTTTTATGTATGGTTCAGAAGAACAACACAGTCAAGAGGTGTTTTGTAGTCCACAATGGAGAACAGTATGTTAAAATCAGTTGGCCATGTTATTACAAAAGCGTAGCTCTGTGTGCAATCTAAACAGGTTTCTGCTTGGATTTGGGTATTTTATTATTTGTTTTCTTATTTTTTCAGTTTTATTCTAGCTGGTAATCTTCCACGCACCAAAAAAGGTGAAATGTCATGACACCTTGGGAAGGATTTAGCATGATCTGGTGAGAGTAACGGGCTAGCCTTTGCTCCCTACATGTGTCGATGAACCTTCGGCACCCACAACCCTGTCCCAGGTTCACCCCTTGTCCTTCATTGTACCACTTTTGGTAGGTCCTAATCACTACATACAGGGAAAAGCCCATAAAACCTGCTGGTTTTGGAGAGGCTCTGACTCAGTCATCTAGCCATCACAGTTTGGCCCTTGTCAAGTCGCCTGCTCATGTTTAGTGCTTCCAGTCCATCACCTTCACAAACTGACTGATCAATTGCTGCCCAATACATACCACCCCTTGACAAGTGCCATTGTGATGTCACTAAAGCAATTTTCCCTCTTGTATAAAAGTAAGCACTAAAGTATTGTACAATTTTTATGCTCCTCTCTATTAGAACTGACAGACTCTTGCATTGCATTTTGAATGGCTCCATGTAATAAAAATGTCATTTGTGATATGTCATTGCTGTTGCTGCCTGCTTTGTCTTGTTTCTGCATTGTTGTAGTGTAGTGCTCATTAGATGCTAGTTACGCTTATGCAGGTGCTCTCACTTACAGTACAAGGCATGGCCAGATGAATGAAGAATGTGCTTTGCAGCATGTTGATTGGCTGTTTGCTTTTAGATTATTTTTATTAGATAAGTATTTTAGAGCTTATTTTATTCAGTTTTCTTTATTTTGTCACCCTGTCAACCTTGCTTGCAATGGACATTCAAACTCTGTTACGTTTTGGGTTTAAAATTTTTATCTTATTATTCTAAACTTTTTCAAGATATTTTAACTTCCATTATAGTTTTGCTGCGGTGTGTTGGCACCCTGCCCGGGATTGGTTCCTGCCTTGTGCCCTGTGTTGGCTGGGATTGGCTCCAGCAGACCCCCGTGACCCTGTGTTCGGATTCAGCGTGTTGGAAAATGGATGGATGGATTATAGTTTTGTTATGGTGTGCAGATTGCACTGTTTTTGTTTCTGTATCTTTGATTAAAATTTTCCAGTTTAGATCATTTTGCTTTGTCTTCTCTACTATGTATCAGGCCTAGTGTTTTGGCTTTGTTGTTTGGTTTAGTGGGCTTCCTGGTTTTTGATTGTGTTTCATCTTCTAGTCCCACATCAAGTCCAAACTGCCTCTTAGCATACTTAGGCAAGAAAAAATCTCAGATCTGAGGAATGAAACACACCAAAGATTTCTTTAGTGGAATCCGCCTCCAGAAAAAATGTGAAAAAAATAGAAAAGCCTTCAATAAAGTTCCAAATAATGAGATACACATTTTACATGAACCCAAAACATGATAAAAGCAAATTTTTGTTCTTGCAGATTTAGTTATTTTTATTTTTTTGTAACAACAAGAGGTATATTTTCTGGGCAGTGACAGACAGCCTCTTAAGCCCAAAAAATACGGCAGTGTAAAGCGTCAGTTCACTTCCTTTGTAAAGCACTTTGAGCTACATTATTTGTATGAAAATGTGCTATATAAATAAATGTTTTTGTTATTGTCAGTTGTGCTTTCATGTTGGGATGTGGAAGGTTCATATTTAAAACGCTCAACATTTGTTGAATGTGAAATTATTATGATCTTATTTTTCTATTGCTTATGGAAGACTTTATACTATTAATAATTTTAAAGACATGACATGTTTTATTTGAAAAGTAAATGTTGTTTTAGAAAATTGAATTGTAAGATGCACTCTGAACAATTTCAGAACTCACTGGAATAAAAAGCTTGCCAAGAACACTGCACTTCATTATAGAAGATGAAGCCAGAAACCAAGCATACACTTTACAAAAGAAAATGATGATGTCTTGTTTTGGCATCAAGAAAAAAAACATGGTAATAAAAAAGTGTGATGTGCACATGTGAAGCGCTTCACGAAACCATTTGTATTCCATGTGCTCTCCATTTATTTAACTATTGTTAAATACATCTTCCCCATCTCAGTTCTCAGCAGGGGTGACTAAACCATTTTTGTTTTGTGTTTTTGTTGTCTTGTTTTTAATATAACTGCGCTGAGTTAAAAGAATTAAAGCATACTACAGCTGAGGATTTGCCAAAAGAAGTTTATTGTCCCAAAAAGTAAAACGAGTAAGATTGTTCATTCATGAATAATGCTGTTTAAATATAGATTAAGTTTCCAGATTATAATCTAAATTTAGCGTGTCAACAGAAAAATCAATAAAACTAATCTTCAAATTTGATCTTGAAAAAAAATTAAACCAAATAAATATATGGTATCACTTTAGATTAGGTGTCCCTAATTACACTGTATTTTTACCATGTAATTACCTGTGTAATTACAGAGTAACTAGGTGTTATTACCTTATACATACTGTGTAATACAGTGTAATGCTATAATTAAGTACTCAATTGTAATCGTTATTCCACAATTTATATACAAAGGGAGTGTAATATCCTCTATTGGACCGCTTGCTGTTGCCACACTAGTTGGAATTCACTTGCGACATTGCACGATTACTATCTTTATAGGCTTCCCTGCGGCTGCCTCTGAAATCACTCATCCACATGATGATGCAGTCTGTCAGGGCCGTTACATAGTCCTTCTTTCATAGTTTATGTCCCTAGTGACCACTTCCAATTTGTTGAAATGGCACATAACTCACTGAACTGTCAAGGTGGTCTTTGTTTCTGTTGTGTTTGTGCAGCTCTTGACAACAGCACATTAGAAGGATCTTGAGTGCCCTTTGTCAGATGGCACAGCAAGGACGTTAAGTGATGCGCTATTATGAGGTGCAATAGAGGTGTTAAACCACTGCACTTTTGTGCAATGATCTATTCATTATATGTAAGCGGGCAAATCTCCTAGTGTGCAGCAACCGGTGTATCAGTCTCATGGCTCTTCATTTTTGGTCTCAATGGCACTCAGTGCTTTGTTAATTGGACGGTTGGTCTTATCCTCATTCATCTTTGATACCAATGTTGTGCTGCATTGTTACAGTGCTCGGCAGTGCTGAATGGCAAAAGGATTTTTTGCCCCTTTCATAGCTCTTTTAGGTAGCTTTCTATCCTTGAATGGACTGCTGACTGTTGCTGCATTAGATGAAATTCATTAGTGACTGTCCAGGGTTTGTTCCTGCCTAGCACCCTATGCCAGCTGGGAAAGGCTCCAGCACCCCCTACGACCCTTTTAGGACAAAGCAGGTTAGACAATCACTGACTGACTTTGTAGGCTTGCCATTTTTATAAGTTGCCCTGCAGCTAACTCTGAGGCTACTTATTTACATGAGGGTATGCCAGCTCATAGTGGTGGTGACTCAAACCTATGCTGATACAGCTTGTCAGTGCCATTACATTATTTTTGTCAAAAGTACAATACAACCAGCAAAATCCCAACTCCAAACAATAATGAAGGAATCCAAAACTAAATGTCTCAAAACATACACATAAAACTAAACTTAGTCAAAAAGTCTTGAAAGAGACAAGAGCTGAGATAAAGTCTTGCTTACAGTCTGATAGCAAGTTAAGTATTTTATGTATACATGGTGTGGCTACAGGGTGCTTGGCAAACCAAGAATGGAAACCCTGGAATAATGTAATGTTACAAACTCCACACAGAGTCATACCAGTGTTTGGGGTAGCCACCCGTATAATTGGTATCTTGGATGCAATGTCGTAAAAATTGAAAACAGCATTGATGTGCACAAAACCAAGTCCAAAACAGAACTGAGGGAATAGGGAAAAGGTGGAAGCTTTTAAAGGGGAACACAGGAAGTGAGGTCAAAGGGTCAGGTTCATGAGGGTCTTCAACCATAGGCTCTAGCCTGGACGTGACATCACAGGGGCCGGAGCCAGCAAGGTCTTCTTCCATAGGCTCGGTCCCGGAAGTGACGTCAAGAGGACCAGGTGGAATCTCCCTTGACTGTTTAGATCGCCCATGTGCCGCCTGACTCATTGAGGTATGGACTCCACAGACCTCTAAAGGTGTCCTGTGGTATATGACATCAAGAGCTTAGCAGGCAATCCTTTAAGTCCTGTAAGCTGCGCAGTGAGGCCTTTGTGAATCAGACTTTTTTTTTCAGCACATCCCACAGATGCTTCATTGGATTTGAGATCTGTGGAATTTGGAGGCCAAGTTAACTCCTTGAGCTCTTTGTTATGTTCCTCAAACCATTCCTGAACAATTTTTGCTGTGCGGTGGGGTTGAATAATCCTGTTGAAAGAGGCCATGCTCATCAGAGAATACCTTAGCCATGAAGAGGCGTGTGTGATCTGCAACAATCTTTAGGTAGGTGGTACCTGTCAAAGTAATATCCACATGAATGCCAAGATCACACTGTCATCTCTTCCCATAGTGCATCCTGCTGCCATCTCTTCCCCAGGTAGACAATGTACACAATATCTGAAGAAAATGTGACTGATCAGACCAGACCGCCTTCTTACATTTCTTCATAGTCCAATTCAGATACTCACATGCCCATTGTAGGTGCTTTCAGTAGTAGACAGGGGTCTACATGGGCACTGTGTCTGCTAAGCAGCCCCATACCCAGCAAGATGTGATGTACTGCATATTCTTTCACCTTTCTCTCATGGCCAGCATTAAGTTTTTAAGCAATCTGAGCTACAGTAGCATTTCTGTGGGATTGGACTAGATGGGCTAGCCTTTGATCCATATATGTGTCGATGAACATTGGGCACACGTGACCCTTTCCCAGGTTCTCATATTGTCTTTCCTTGTACCACTTTTGGTAGGTCCTAACCACTGCATACAGGTAAGATCCCACAAGACCTACTGTTTTGGAGAGGCTCTGACTCAGTCATCTGGCCATCACAATTTGGCCCTTGTCAAAGTCGCCTGCTCATGTTTAGTGCTTCCAGTACATCACCTTCACGAACTGAGTGATCAATTGCTGCCCAATACATACCACCCCTGGACAAGAAGTGGTTTTAATGTTGTGGATGATTGGTGTTTGGTCTCTATTGTGTCCCCCTTTTCCTTTTTCTATTCTGAACTCACAGTCCCATTTGTAATGCTGGACATACAGTAGATCTAGAGATTTACTTTGCTCCATCCAAGACCTTCCATTTTTCTTGTAACTGAATCATAGTCAAGCTGCATTTCAAAACGCCAGTCTGTAATCCTGGCTTTATTTTCTTCTCCATGGACATAGAGATTGTTTCTGCACCCTTCCGATTTTTTTTCTACTATAATCATTATTGAATGAAACTGAATATTTCTCAAAATGGTAGATTGTGTTATAAACCTTTCTCGTATTTTTCAGGTAAAGTAAACTTGGTGACACAGTGGTTATACTTTCTAATCATGGTGACACAGTAGTGAGATGTGTGTTGATTCCCACATTTTTTAAAAAGTATATTGTAGAAAAGCTCATCTGAAATAGTGCTATAAAATCCAATTGTGTGTATTATTACTTTTATGGAATGCATGTGTTTCTTTTTTGTTTTGAAATAAATGTAACTTTGAATGGAAATATTGTGTTATTTGGCCACCAAGGAGGAAGGTTTAAACTTGACAATATTCTCAATTTACTTTGATTAATATTTTTTTCTTCTCTTCAGTCCTGATTAAAGTGTAGAATACTTTAACATTAGGTCCAGGAGATCAAGACCCATCTCTAATCTGTGAAGGACCACGGGGTTATTACTTTAATCTTTTTTTAATGCATAAACAGCATTATGACATTACATTAATTAACAGTATTTGTTATGGTCATAAAATCAGTTCCAAGTGGCTTGTCACAATAATTATACCTTACACAAAAAAAGAATGCTTCCGCATAATAATTTCTTGAAGCAGTAACATCATCTGTTAAAATTCTTCTGCAAGCTTGGATAAGCCTCCAATATGTATTTGACAGTTTTATAAATACAGAAACATTTGAAACCTGCACTCTGGTCTTCGTGATTTTTATGTTAAAGTAAATATACATCAATATAGTACATTCCAAGTAAATTCCTGCTTAGAAAAACAGCGGATAGAGTGTATCACTTAATTATCAGTCAAAAAATGTTATACAGTTTATTGGATATGAAATTTAGCAGGATTCCAAGTGAGCATAAACTTGAAAAAGAGAATAAAACAAGTGCAAATTTAAGTAAATAATTTGAAAGAACTTGAAGTACCTCAGAAACGGTAGTCAACTGATTCTGCATTAGTACATCCTTTCTCTTCCTAAATCTTTTATCAGAAAATCACTTCAAGTTATTAAAGATGATCCATCTCTGGAGGAATATTTCAAACAAAGTTAAATAAATAAATGTGACAACATATAAATAAAGATATAATGATATCTGAGAATAAGTAATTTTAATGTGTCATAACATGTTTTTGTTGCTTATTTATTTATGTGTTTATTTAAATATTTCTGCATTTACTTATTTTAGTGAGACCACACATATCATGAAATGCACCTTGAAATGAAAATTGTCATTTTCTCTTGTCAAAGCTGAGAGGGTGGGCTCTGTCAAGTACTGTGTTTCGATTTGTGAATCGTCCATAGAGTGTGCATAATTCTTCAACCATCAAATGTTACATTTATAGGCAGACAGTTCGGATGCAGACTCCTGAGAAGATGAGTGTAATGACCTGAGATGGATTTAAATTTTTTGTTTTGGATATTTGGGAGACCAAGTAACACAATGGGTTCATTTATTTTTTGTTTAGATACGTTTTTAGTAATTTTATACAGTAATAGATACGTTTTGTGGTGTTTTGTGATATGGTTGCTGCTCTTTTGCTGCCATTTTGGTCTGGTTGTGAAGCAGTTGCTTGGCAAGGTCAACCAGAATTGTGTAGAGCATGACATCACCAGGTCAAAGGTTTAAAGGTTAGCACTGTGCACTTACTGGCTTGTTGACATATTTGGATATAACAAAGAAAAGGCTAGCGTTCTTTCTAGCATTTCAATCTGGTTTTTGGCAACAAACTCTTTTGTTAATTGACTACAACTTTTGTATTATTTTGGTTATCGACTCCCCCGCTAAGTTTTTTGATTAACAATTCTAGTTTCATTGTCTTGACTTGTTTATTAGAGTATTGTCTTCCCAGTATCATCCTTGGCCTGTTAGTAAAACCCCGATTCTTCTCCTGATTACATTCTGTTTTAAAGCAAAGTCAGTACAATGATGAGTCCAGGACTTTTTGAATTAAAGTAAGTGCTTCTTGCAGTAGTTTTGGCAAACGTTTTCTTGCACTAATGTCCATGATGGACACACTCAGTTACAACTTTGAGTATATGCTTTGCTTTCTTTAAATATTCTGTGGCTCATAGGCATGTGTGAAATTGCGACTCTGCAAGTCCACATTACGGACAACTCACCAATCAAAACACAATACTTACTAGAGCCCACCCGCTCAACTTTGATGAAAGTGACAGTTTTCATTTCAAGGAAAATCTCTTGTCATGTGAGGTGTCATTGAAATAAAAAAGTAAATGAATACATAAAGAATTAATCAGAAAAAATGAAAATATATTACCCAGGCAGGGGAAATGACATCATGGAAATGGACGTGATGTCCTCTGGGCCTGAACCAGAAGTGATGTCATCAGATCCGGAACCGGAAGTTATGTCATCGGGCCCGGAACCAGAAGTGATGTCATCAAGCCCAGGTAGAATTTCCCATGGTTGGTCTGCAGAGGAAAAAAAGAGAAAGGATCAGTGCACTCTGCCACCCCTTGGACTGGCATGGAATCATCCTTTTTTGAGCCCTTCAGCTGTCTCCAATACGCACATATATATATATTACAGCATCTAATGACACATTAACTATATGTAATTTAATTTACTTGTCAAATTTAACAATAAATTTATTTATTTGCACATGTATTTTATTTCATTTTCTCCAAATTACTCCTTCATATTCTGCCATCATATTTTGAAATGTGTGACTGATTTACATGTTTTAATCCACATGCACAAGATTTGGTGTCTGCATGCTCAATGAGGAACCTTGCCCAGTTTATTTACAAATTTTTATATTAAGGCTACTAATTTTAGAAAGGTTAATGCTTGTCAGTATTGATGGTCCTTGCTATTTATCTCAGTAAAAAGTGACAGTTATTTATGATTTTTTTACATTTGGTATTAAACAGTGGGCAGGGATGGATCTGCTATTCTTTTTAAGATGATAAATTAACTTTCCACATCTTGCACCCATATCAATCCCAGAGGTCGTTCTGGTTAGTCTCGAATAAGACTCAAAGAGCATTTCAAAAATATATAAACGTATTTCAAAGAATTTACCCTTCATGGATCCCAGAGAATGATGGGAAAGGAACCGTTCAATCAGCATCTCTGAAAAGGAGTGGAACTCAGCCATACATAAAATACACTCCAGTTCTATATGTGCCAAGTATTCCATAATTAAATTGAAGGTCTTCCATCGATCACATTTATCTCATTTACCCTCTTTAGTGCTATGCTTACCCTAGGAAAAGTGAGCCAAAAACATTGAAGGTTTTTCAACAAGAAAAAATGTTATTTTGTGTAACAGAAACATGTACATACCAACATGTACACAGTGGAAAAGATATGTCTAGTGTCCACCGCTGTACTGATGCAGATTTAGTACATGTCCTTTGTGTGAGATGTTTTGAGACAGTCACCACTGCACAGCATGATGTTGCAATCTGGACAATAGATATGTGTTTCTTTTTTCAGTTTCCTTATATTTTTTATTTTTTTTGGTTGCTCACACACGAGAGAGTAGAATGTCTGTGCCTGAACTGCACAATCAGCGTGTGAATTTTGTCCTTGCAGTTTACCACAGTGAATCAGAATGAGAATATATTTATTGTCATTGTAACAAATACAATGAAATTAGGTGCAGTCCCTGCGGTGTCAAAATATAAATAAATTATAATTAAAAAAGGATAAGAAAAGATAAGAAGAAATAAGGTAGAACACAAACATTCAACATAAGACCTTAATTGCACATGAACACTATTGCACAAGATGTCACCTATTGCACTGCTGCATTGGAGGTGATTGGTTGGCATTTAGTGCCCTAATAGCAACAGGGTAGAAACTGTTATTCAGTCTATTAGTCTTTGTTTTGATGCTCCTATGTCTTTTGCCTGATGGCAACAGTTGGAACATGTCATGAGCGGGGCGTGAGGAGTCTTTTAAGATATTTTCTGCTTTCCTGAGGCAGCGAGAGCTGTGCAGTTCATCCAGAGAGGGTAAAGAGCAGCTGATGATCAAGTTAAGGTTTAGTGCACATAGAATACTGTTGGTCCCACTTAAAATATAGGATATATGGCATTTCGAAAAGGTCATCAGGGATCCTGGGAATTCCAAAAAACTGCACATTATTCCAAATTGGCTGAGTTGGTCTTCGTATAATTTAGTGTGAATAGTAAAGCTGAACCAGCTTTAAAAAATACAAAAACAAAAGGATAGGAGGAAGTTGTTACACCAGAACAAAATCATTTTTTTAAGAAAAGGAAAAATAAATACCTTAAGATGATAAGATGATGATGATGATCATATGTATCCTGATAATTCTAAGAATGGCTACATGAGTGCAGAGAAATCGATAGTTATCAGAGTGGTAGCATAGATGATGGATGGGACACTCTCATTTCAGCCAACAATAACAAAAGGGGCAACATTTAAAAAACACATAAATATTTGCTTTCTTACTTTAAAACAGTGGATGCAGGTTTTCATTCAAACTATCTTCTTACTTAGTGAGCCATTTTTGCTGCTGATTAACTTGTTTTGCCTTAGTTTTAACTGACGTGACTCAGATGCCTTAGTTATTTCTTTTTCCTTAATGAGCAGCCAATAAATAATAAGATACAAAACAAGCTGCCACATGACCAGCTAACCTGAAAATAAAGAAAGGTGAAGGTCCTGTTCATGTTGGTCTGCTCAGGTCACCAAAACATCTTGATGGTGGTCTTAGAAAAGACAGAAAGCAACAGTCTGCTGTGGCAGAGTGAGAACAGCGACAAGTCATGATATTCAGTAACAGCTTTGATTAACGGCAAGAATTGGCTTCCCATTATGAAACTGGTTGGAGTGAAATTAGCTGGAGTTTGATGTTCCAATTTAGCTGGTCATCTGATGGCTCGTTTCATATCTAATTTCTGATTGGCTGCCATTTAATGAAGAAAGAAATCAATTCAGAGAACTGAATCCTTAAAAACAGGGCTATGAAAATGAAGGGAAAAGGAGTTAATTATCACTGAAAACTGCTCGCTGATTAGGAAAAGGGTTAGAATGAAAGCCTGCAGCCACTGTGGCCCACCAGGACTGGAGTTGGACACCCTTGCTTTAACCATTGTACAAAAAGTGGGCTGTTTGGCTAGTTTGAAATATAACACTGTATTCAGTCCAATTAATTTTGCTCTGCATCGAGAAAGCATTCCTAGGTGGACATATTTAAGTGAGAATTTTATTTGATAAATTTTGGGGGCTTGCTCGTTCATAGAAACTTATAAAATGAACTTTTTTGGAAAGTTCAGAGCTTTTTCTAGTCATGTTTACACAAGCAAATATGACATTTGCCTTTTTAGCTACATCCAATAACAGACAGAAACAAAAATGCGTAAAGACAAGCAGCTTAAAACTTAAAGTGATATTCTGAAACACTTACACCATTTGACAACAAATACTTTGCTAACTACTTCTAGCTATTAGACAGTAAGTTGTACCAGAAACAGTTAAACGAAACACACGAAAAACTCCCAGAATTATTATTTCTGATATTACTTATTAAAAAGTCAAATGGCATTAGGAAAAAAATCAATTTCTGGAACAGTTAAGTAATGGATGTCAATCACCAGCTTAAGTGATTTTCAATGTCTTTAACATTCCCCCTGACAAACACTTACCAGATCACCTACATCAGCCCCTACACCTTTAGCTGCATGTTTTGTGACCTGCTGGATACTTTTCAAAATAATATTCTCCAGTAAAAATAGATTATAAAACCACACAGGTCACATAAAATATAAAAGAGAGGCAATCAGTCTGTTCAACCATTTGTCACATTTATTCATATTAGATGGGGTAATATAGAATTAATTCACCCTAATAACAATCATACAATGCTGATTATTTAAATTTTGTGATACATTTTGGTTTGTATGCATTTTAGAGTGCTGAATTCATGACTCATAGCAGCCCTGTTGCTATTCCTGGCCAGGGTTCTGTCAGTGTGCATGTTGGCATGTCCTCCCTTTGTTTTAATGACTTTACAATGGTTATTCGGATTTCCTTCCACAGCCTGAAAGTTGGCTCTGCATGACTGCTTCCTGTGATGGACTGGCACCTTGTTCAGGGTTGCTTCCAAACAAACATTTCAAGAGCCATAAAATCCAGCATTACACTAGCTTTAATAAAGAGATGAGATATGAAGGGACTTTAATATAGAGAGCCTGAAAAACTATAGGTGTTAAAAATGTATACAGAATCTTAGGCCTGTATGATGCAAGATCAAAACATTGGATTTTGTTTCACCAGGATAAAACATCTGTTTAAAATGTATTTTCCCTAGACTTAAGCACAGCACATTGGTGGCACTGCTGACTCGCAGCTTCATGACAGTGGGTTGGAGTTCTGGTCTGGTGGTTGTCTGTGGGGAGTGTGAATGCTCTCCCAGTATCTATATGAGAGTTTTGCCTCTCAGATCCAAAGACATGTGCTTCTTAGATAAACCATCAAGTCCAGCTGGATTCAGTGTGGATATGTGCATGAGTGTATCTCATGAAGAACTGTTGCCTGTTACCTTGCAATAAATGCTGCTGGGATAGGCACTGCCAGAACAACATTAAGTTGGTCTGGAAGTGGATAGGTGAATCAAATGCAAGGCCTTATGACCTCCAGCCATTCTGCTGAGATGAACATGCGCTTGTATGCGCTAAGAAGCTTTACTGTTCTTCACTGTTTAATAAGATAGATAGATAGATAGAGATAGATAGATACTTTATTAATCCCAATGGGAAATTCACATTCTCCAGCAGCAGCATACTGATACAATAAATAATATTAAATTAAAGAATGATAATAATGCAGGTGAAAAACAGACAATAACTATGTATAATGTTAAATGTTAACGTTTACCCCCCCGGATGGAATTAAAGAGTCGCATAGTTTGGGGGAGGAACAATCTCCTCAATCTGTCAGTGGAGCAGGACAGTGACAGCAGTCTGTCGCTGAAGCTGCTCTTCTGTCTGGAGATGATACTATTAAGTGGATGCAGTGGATTCTCCATAATTGATAGGAGCCTGCTGAGCGCCCTTCGCTCTGCCACAGATGTTAAACTGTCCAGCTCCATGCCAACAATAGATCTTGCCTTCCTCACCAGTTTGTCCAGACGTGAGGCGTCTTTCCTCTTAATGCTGCCTCCCCAGCACACCACTGCGTATAAGAGGAAGCTCGCCACAACTATCTGATAGAACATCTGCAGCATCTTATTGCAGATGTTGAAGGACGCCAGCCTTCTAAGGTAGTATAACCGGCTCTGTCCTTTCTTGCACAGCGCATCAGTATTGGCAGTCCAGTCTAATTTATCATCCAGCTGCACTCCCAGATATTTATAGGTCTGCATCATCTGCACACAGTCACCTTAACAAGAGTGAGGTTTCAAAACCATTGCACTTTGTGTGACAGGTAGTGTTAGTCTTCCTTGAGGTCTTCCTAAAATACTACTTATTGTATTTAGTGAAGGTGTGTCTGTTTGCAAAAGCTTACAATCCAGAACTGTAAAATGTCTGACAAAACACATTTCCTCCTAGTTTAAAATGCCACATATTTTCCTTGTCTTGTCCTTTCGACATGTGTACATCTGTTTTGATATATCTGGACATCTTTATGATTTAGTTAGTGACAAATAATACTGGCACGTCTTTCCTAGCTGCTATATAGTGCACTCTACGATATCACCTTTAAACCACATTTAAATATGTGGTGTGCTTTCCAAAAGTCCCTACTTTTGGTTCTTCTTTTCACTAACACACCAACATAACCAGTACAAGACAGCATGCTTGTCAGATGATTGATGTTCCTTAGCTGTCATGTAAGATGTGAAATCCACCTACTGTATGCATGAAAGCCTCACATGTGCTTTATTACTGTTCTCCCTTTTAAGGAAAGGCCAGCTAGATTTTGGAGGGCAACACAGAATCCAGTCATGAAACTGACAAGATTATCGCATTTTATTAAGCATCAGATTCCAAAAAAACTGACTCTCTCTTGTTTGCTCTCCTTTTGACAGAGTGGTGACTATTCACATCACTGAAGTTCTGCTCACACTTTCACTACAGGTGAATCCGAATAAACCAACCTATTTCACTCTCTGCATTGAGGTGACACAATATTATTATAAGGTGGTTGTTTCACAGTGCAAGCTCAGTAAACTTTAATTTAAATCATGTCTTTTGATAGAAACTTGGACTCTTTCCTTGTTCCTGGAGACATGCAGATTTAATGGACTGACAATGCTAAGTGTGTGTGTGTTCACCCTGTGTGTACTGGCACCCTATTCAGGGATTGTTCCTGCCTTACACCCAATGCTTGCTGTGATATGTTCCTGCTTCCCCTTGATCCTGTGCTGGAGAAGCGGGTTTAAAAAATATATGAATAAATCAGTTTAACTATTTCACAAATCACTACTCTTACTGAAGCCAGCCATGTAATATATACATCTGGAGACAACCATGAGTAAATTTATCTTAAAACTGGGTGGGACCAATTAGATGGCTCACTGAGTTTCTAATCCAATCCAACATCTCATGATGGCAGCGCTCAAAGTAAGGGAGGTGAATTTGAACTGCAAAGATCAGAGGTGCTCTTGTTAACCTGGTCCAACAGACAGTAAGCTTCTGTTTACAATGAACTGTCTACAGTCAAGAAAAAACATAAATGTGTGTCGCGTGTGCAGAGAGTCCATTACATGTTTTAATAATAAACAATCTGTTCTAAAAATAAATATGTTTTGCAAGGGGACAAACCTTTCTATAGTATCGAGTTAGACATGGGAATTTGACAGCATCAATGAAGGAATGGTAAACGTGAACGATACAGGTGCTGTTTGTACTCTGTTGTTCAGCATTACAGTGATAGAGTAGGAGTCGATGTTCACTCGAAACACTTGGAAGTCATACCTGTGAAAATGTGAAGTGCAAAATATGCATTTGAAGCAAACGGGGTATAACACTTAGTCAAAAAGACTGATGTTAAGAGAGCTGATAATGAAGAGCCACAGGAGATGCAACAACACCCTAACAACACCAGTAGGCGCACAGATGAGGCTGCACAACATCCACTTACTGACTATACATTTAAACAAATAGCTAAAGAAATTTAACATTACTGTCTAATTGGAAATGCACACATGCCATGATAAAATAACCACAGCGTTTCCATAGACCACAATGCTTTTCTAAACTCAATTTGCTGTTGTTATGTCATATACTGTAGTGATGTAATAAAATGACAAAAAGATATCATAGCAGACAGAGGCACAAATGTGAAGCTCAGTAGCTTCGGTGGCCTACGTGCGTGTGTTTGTGTGCCTCTTCCAGTGTAGCATCCATTACAACATGCAAATTAATTATTCAGCTTCAGTTGCATTGTGCTACTGAGCTCCTGAATGGTTAACAGTAAGTTTTGTTTTTTATTTACTCTCAGGGCCAAGTCTTTTCTCCAGTATCTTTTGCTCTCTCCCTGATACCCCAGGGGCAGTTTAAAATGCATGAACTGGAGAAACTGGGGGCGGATGTTTTATGAAGAAGCCCTGTGGGTTGTAGCCTTTGCAGCGCAGGATTTTGCTGCTGTGCAGTACACACTTTTTAATGGGTTTGTCCTCAGAGGTGTATTCTCATTTGAGAATCACGTCTGGCCCTGCAAGACTACTAAATCACCAACACCCTAAGAGTTTTAAAGTTAATTCATTACCCAAAAAAGTCTTTTTTATATTTATTAATGTAAACATTACTTAAATTATAACAGGTTTTTATCTGCTAACGCTGTCCTTTTAGCTGCATAAAATATCAAATTTTGCTCAACTGAAACAACAAATTAACAATTTAGCTTTATTTACAGGTACAGACAAGATCATGGAGTTTATAAATAAAAGATGGAAGTGATGTTAATCAATTGGTTAGAGAGCATCTGTTTTGACATACTTACGTATCCCAATGATGTAGTTATACCTGAATATTTTTGTATTATTTCCTTTGAAATTGAACACTCAAACCATACTGCAAAGATGCACAAAGAACCCATACAATAGTCTGTTCATAAGTACAGTAATACTATACTATTTTATTTTATTGAAACACACACAATGGTAAAACTTTTATTATTTTACTAACATATAATGCAATCACACCTTCTGTATTTATTCGGCTTGTTTTATTGTTCATCTTGTATCAGTTATCTAAAACATCAACCCCCACAACCATGCAATTCATTATCTGACTTTAAAAACAGCACAAAACTGAGTGATCAGTTTTAATTAGTTTATATCTACTTCAACAAAACTATCAAATTAACACATTAGATAAGACATGTTGATGTAGACAGCAATAATGAAAGGTGCAAGTGACTGCTGTTGATCCTGAAAATTTGTGTTTTTTTTTTTAACTAATCTCAGATGAACTGCTAAACACCATCCAGTCATAATAGATCAGAGGTTTCCAGTAGTTTGAAGACACATAACAGGCAGCTGCTAATTACTCTGTTTATCGAGGCCATCAATAAGGAGCAAGACGTCATTACATCAATCTTTACCACTACTCTGATGAAGAAAATGTCTTGGCAGTTGTTAAAAGATGCCACGGATGGGAACTGAGTCCATGAAGATAGATACCTGTGCCAGAAACTGAAGACAATGACTTTTTTTTTGTTAGCTTGCAAGATGCCATTAGCATAAGGAAAAGATAACACAGGATTGTTAATAATTTAATTATGTGTACTGTATGCCCCTACGCTGAAGTCTTTAAACAACATAAGAACAGATTCTCAGTAAGACTACCTTTCAGCCATCCAAAATATAACATGAAGTACGCTAACACTGCTTTTGAATGCAAGTGAATCCTACCATGAGTCCAATCTGAATGAGACCAGGTACCACAGAACAGGCAGACCTGACTAAAACTATTTAAAGTTACACTCAGTGAGTAAATTATTAGGAACTGTATACTAATACATTGTGTAGGGCCTAGTTTTGCCCTCAAAACAGCCTCAATTCTTTGTGGCATGGATTCCACATGGTGTCTGAAGCAATCTTTTAAGTTTCTGCTCAATGTTGACGTAGATGAAGAAGACATTGCATTAATATATAGTGCTTTACAAGACACAATTTCTGCAGTATTGTCAGTGGCACATTCATGTTGTGAATCTCCCTTTCTTGCACATCCCTAAGGTATTCTATTGGATTCTGATCCTGTGACTGGGAAGGCCACTGAAGAACACCAAACTCATCGTCAGTTGGAGACAACCTTTGCTTTGTGACATGGTGCATTATCGCACTGGAAGTAGCCGTTAGAATTTGGGTAAATTGTGGTCATGAAGGGATGCACTTGGTCAGTAACAATACTCAAACAGGCTGTGGCATTCAAGTGATGATTGATTGGTGTTAGTGGGCCCAAAGTGTGCCAAGAAAAAATTCTCCACACCATCTCAACACCACCACCTGCCAAGGCAGTTTGGGTGCATGGATTCATGATGTTGGCACAAAATTCTGTGCTCCTCAGCAGAGATTGAGATTCATTAAACCAGGCTGTGTGTTTCCAAATTTCAGCTGTCCAGTTTTGGTGAGCCTGTGCCCACTACAGCCTGAGCTTTCTATCCTTGGATGACAAGAGTGGAACCCGAGGTGGTCTTCTGCTGTTGTACTTCATCTGTTTGAAGGTTCAACATTATGACATGTTTTTCTCTTCACCACAGTTGTACTGAGTGGTTGTCTGAGTTACCATAGCCTTTCTGTCAGCTCCAACCAGCCTGGCCCTTCTCCTGCTACTTCTCTCATCAATAAGGCATTTCTGATGGTAGAACTGCTGCTCACTGAATGTTTTTTTTTTGTTTTTCACACTATTCTGAGTTAACTCTAGAGGCTGTTGTGCTTGAAAATCACTGTTGCAGAAGTACTCAAACCAGCCCGTACATTTTTAAAGTCAACATTCACTGAAGCTCCTGACCTGTATCTGCACTATGTTATGCATTGCAGTGCTGCCACATGATTGGCTGATTAGATAATTACATGGATAAGCAGGTGCGCAGGTCAGTCAGTCATTGCTAACCCGCTTAGTCCTGAACGGGGTTGTGGGGGTCTGCTGGACCCTATCCCAGCTAGCTGTGCGGCACAAGGCAGGAACAAACCCTGGGTAGGGTGCCAGTCCATTGTAGAGGTGCACAGATGTTCATAATAATTAAATGCAGAAGGAACACGATTAATACATGCATCCTATTAAACTTGGTATTTTTGTGTCCTAAAACAAATAAGAAATAAGGTTTAGAACTCAGCTTCTGTTAGCAGCACTATACCATAAAGTACAATTTAAAATATCTGAACCTTTGAATTTACATTATATACTGAATACTAATGTTATTGGTAGGGTGGTTCAAAGACTGCAAGCTTGGTGTTTTCTTTCTTTCAGTTTTCTTTTTTTTCCATTTAACAACAGATATTATTTCATCCCTGCTTCATCTTTTATTTAAGTGAAAATATAGGCTGTCTGTAGAGATAAGCAGCATGTACTATATGTATAGTTTAACTTGACTCTTTACAATGCCCTGCTGTGCTCTGCCAGCACTAGTAAAGAAAATAGCTTCTTTTATAAAAAATCCTTTGAAACGCCTTTAGTATAAGAGCTTTTAATTGTGTGAACATTTGTCAGATAAGTAGGTCAGGGGCTTTTGCTTTATTAGCAAATGAAAAAGAATTTTGAAGTTTCTTTATGCCAGTTTTCCAAAATGAAAGAATTTTTTTAAGATAATTCAGTTGTTGGAAGAAGTTCAAATATATCCAGATGCAGCCCAATTACATTGTTTTAGTCTATATTTCAGTAAAAATAGCTTGACAGAATGGCTAATGTGAATTATTGATTTTTCAATTGCAATGTTCAGGAAACTTTGTCTTTTCTCTGAGGCAAATGTTAGCTCTTGGTTTTACTTTTATTCAGTAATTGGTTTGCAGTTTAGCAAGCTAGCAGTGGTTAAAATAAAAATAAAGCACTTTGTTTCCGCCACTTAAAAGCTAAGCATAACTTATTATTAAGCTAACCAGGGCCATCATTCATTTAGGGACTTTGGTTGTGAGCAGATTACTGAATGGGTTTGCCCACTCAATTAATTCTACTTGCAATAAGTATCTATAGTAAGTTATTTTTAATAGCACAACACATGGTATAACTACTATAGATGTGCATTGTGCTTCCTCTGCTTTAATAAATTGTCAGCAATGTAGCAAGTAAATGTCACCATTGGAGTCGAGGAAGCCCAAGCTGCTCTTTAAATGACTCTAGCATACCACAGAATTAAAGACAAAAGATATATAAATACGAGCATATTTGGTTCTATTACCTTTATTTCCAGTAAAACTGCTGCTGATGTAACACCTTCCCCATAATTTTCCATGTTTAGAAATTGCACAATTTTATTTTTATTATAAAAAAAATGGAGTAGCAGAAGGAAAGTCTACAACTGAAAAGCTTGTGTAAACAGCCCACTATAGTGTAATTATAGTCTATTATGGGAAGTCCTCGGACTAAGAAGGTTTTGAAAATGAATGAATGCAAGATTGTATAGGTAACACACATGGTGGGAGCAGCCTTGTCAGAAATTATTGCTGTGCCTTTTTGGATTAAGTGATTAATTTTCTGCTAATCTTTTGTCTTTGTGTTTTGGCATCATCATTAGACTGCAGCTTCTTCTATAATTCTGACAAACTGTATATGGTGTTTGTAGAGTGTTTAACAATTCTGCTGCACTTCTCTCTATGCATTTTTCCATCATTTCTGCTTAGCTTTATGGCTTGTGCTAAAGATAAATCATCCCATATTGTAAAACTGTCACTGCAGTGATTGGTAGCTACAATCTGGTTGTGTTACCAGTCACGGAAAAACAGAAAACAGTCCACAATCTGTCTTCTCGTTTAAACTGACTGTCCCAAGTTTCCAACTGGCACCATTTTTAATAAAGTACCCCAGGAAATATGCGTTTACTAAAAATGATTATTTTTCTGGAAAACTGAGAAAATAAACTTGAAAACAAAAATAAATTTCAGAGCACTAAACTTTTTCAAATCAGTGGGATTTATCGTAACAATAGTTGGAATGAAATTTGTTGCAAGAATCCTGATGAGGGTGCGGAAATATGAACACATTTCACCAATCCTTCGGTCACTTCTTTGGCTCCCTATCCATCTCCATATTGAATACAAACTCTGTTTGTTTACTTCACCAGTGTATCCATAGAAATGCTCCACAATATCTTAAAGAACTTCTTATACTACAGTCCACTGCAAGAAACCTCCATTTTGCAAATACCTACCGCCTTTGCCCCCCTGTGACCAAACTTCATACAATGGGTGACCGAGCCTTTGCAGCCGCTGCTCCACGGCTCTGGAATGCCCTACCAGAGAGCCTGAGAACACTGCAGATTGTGGGCTGTTTTAAAAAACAGCTAAAGACTTTTCTATTTAGGAAAGATTATTAACAAGAATGCTATAATTATTGTTGTTTTATCTCTGTTTTTAATCTTGCTTTGCTTTTATTTAAACTTTTTATGTTTGCACTTTGAGATTTACTGCTAATGTAAAGTGCCCCTATAAATAAAATGCATTATTATTATTATAATGAAATTATAAACCATCATTCACCAAGAAGATTCTATTTCATAATCAATGCCAAAACAATAAGTGCAAGAGTGAAAACGAGATTATCGAACACTAAGCTTTCTACGAGCACTAGTCTGCTGGTTCAATCTGTTTCTTGTTTCTTGCAATTCATCAGCTGGTAACAGGAGGGTAGGACCCCGCAACCAGGAAAGATCCCATAGCAAGCATGCTGCCCATAGTAGCTTTCAGCGTGATGATATAAATGTATACATAAAAAATGTAAAAACTTTCTCAAGTGAGAAAATAAAATTCTAATTAGTATATGAACATAAAGCTCCACAATAAAACTTTCCAAATATAACGATTCTCGTAAACTAAAAAAAATTCCTTGACAAGCACAAAACGTTTAAAACTGACAAACGGGAATCCCAGTTCTCAACAGGTTTGTGTATTTTGCTTCATCTTAAACAATATAAATCAATTTTTTATTGTTTTACTTAAAGATGAAGTATCGTTAATCGTTGCGAGTAAGCTTTATTCAAAATAATTTTTATGATGGGTTTCATTCTTATTATTCCTTCATAACAGAACCTTTTGATGTGTCTATTTAAAACCCTGTGCAACACTAATTTGTTTTGGTTAGTCAGGCCAAACCTCTTCATATACAAATCAGGTGTCTAATGCTGGTGTTTGTCGTAAGAGGGTGGCATGTGAACTTCAGTTTATTTCGTGACTGAATCAGCCTTCTTCTCTTTGGTAGGGGTACACCATGAAGAACAAAGAAAGGAAGAGTCTGTATGTGTCAGCATTATCTTTTGATTCTTGGCTCAACTTTAGTTCTATATGTTTTTCCTGACTTTATCTCCAAAAAGCTGCTTATTTGTTTATCTGGTCAGTTTTAGAAGAATGAGTGTATGGTATAGATTATGCATGGTTTTCGATCAAATTTTATATTTTTTTTTTTGTTATTGCTAATTACAATGTAACTTAATAAATGATGCATGTATCCATCCATTATCCAACCCGCTGAATCCGAACATAGGGTCACGGGGGTCTGCTGGAGCCAATCCCAGCCAACACAGGGCACAAGGCAGGAACCAATCCCGGGCAGGGTGCCAACCCACCGCAGATGATGCACGTATGCATAATAATAATGATTTTGGCATATACAGTAACTCTAGTGGAGTCCATCTTGAAAAACTCTGCTGATCTTAATACCAACATAGATAGTGGTTTAAAGCCAACTTATGCCAAAGGTACAGCTAGGTCAAGGGTTAGGAGGAATTGTTGTGACAGTGAATGACCAAATCAGCCAACTCATTGTTCCATTACCATCCTTCCATTGGCCATAGGTGAGAACAGGGATGTTCATTGACTAATAAACCAAAAGCTTTGTCTTTAGACTCAACTCCCGCTTTACCACCACAGTCCGGTACAGTGCCTGCAAAAGAGCTGCCGATGATGGAGGATGCCTTGGGAATGCCTGGGAATTACCCAGAATCTGTAGCTGTGAAGCCTGGGCCAACCTGTTTGGCCTGCTGCCACTGCAGCCATCATAAGGAACAGCAGATGGTAAGATGAGATGAGATGCTTTTTCCATAACCAGAGTGTCAAGAGTGGGATGGGGCTCTGATATTGGCCCTTGACTCCTCCTCTCTTTGTTTGTTGCTATGTAACACTTCATCATGGTTACATGATGAGATGGGCAAGTGCAATAAAAAGTACTCAGAAGATGACATCACTCTGGTGTTATTTAACTTTTTACTTTTGCAACAACCACCATTTTGAGGTCTTCCATACTCATGTGTTTCAGTGTTTTACACACTTTTACTTCAACCAGTTTTTGGATTCTTTTGTTCTCTTGCATGTTTTGGAAACTTTTTCCCAAGTAATTTTCTAATCTTCTTATAACCATCTGCTTGTTCTTGTAACTGTTCTTTAGATGACGTGTTGTGCATTCAGAAATGCTTTTCTGCATATCTCGGTTGTAACGAGCGGTTATTTGAGTTACTGTTGCCTTTCTATCAGCTCGAAGCAGTCTGGCCATTCTCTTCTGACCTCTGGAATCAACAAGGCATTTTTGCTCTCAGAGAACTTTTGCTCACTGGATATTTTCCCTTTTTCGGACCCTTCTCTGTAAACCCTAGAGATGGCTGTGTGTGAAAATTCCAGTAGATCAGCATTACCTATTATATTCAGGCCAGCCCATCGGCAGTTGAAGGCTGCTTCAACAAAATCAAAATCTGTTACAAATACCATTCCTACAATGAAGTTGCTTATGGTAAAATCAAATTGTTATTACTGCTTGGATTGTAACTGTTGCTCAAAAGTGCAGAGTAAATATAAATATTGCCATCAGCCTCTTTACACTAAATGCTAAATACACCATGGTAGCGCTGCTGCCTCGCAGTAAGGAGGAACAGGGTGTTCCAGGTCCTCTCAGTGTCTGTGTGAGTTTATATTCAGGTGCTCCAGTTTCCTCCCACTGTCCAAAGACATGCAGGTTAGGTGCTAAACTGGCCCATTTGTTTTATGTGTGAGTGAGTTTGCCCTGCGATGGATTGGCACCCTGTCCAGGGTTTGTTGCTGCCTTGTGCCCTGTGCTAGCTGGAATTGACTCCAGCACCCCTTACAACCCTGGTCTGGATTAACTGTGTTAGAAAATAACATGATATATGTTAAACAGGCTGCAGCATCAACATTTAGAATATGTTTTATTTTTCCTTGCCCATTGTTTTACATGAAGAAAACTACTGTATACATTCTTTGAGAAAAAAAATTCTTAGAATACAAGAATAGTATTCACTTGTGCTCCATTTAACACCCCGTTGCTAGGCACTTCGTTGAAAAAACATGACATTTCCCAATTAAGATTGACTATTCTCAAAATGCTGAGCCAATAAGCTAGAGAAGGTAATTGCGATTTGCGCCTATTATGCAAGGAAGAATTTTATATATTTGAATTAAACATTTTTACATCAACTGGGGAGAAGTCCTATCAAACAATCTGGCTTAAATCGGTCGACCTCATTTGTTATAGCATACCACTAGCATCTTCACTTTTATTACATGCATGCAAATAATGTACAGTGGATTCAGAAAGTCTTCAGACCCCTTTACATTATTGTGTAGTAGAATTCATTTGAAATGGATAAATTTACCGTTTTTGCCTATCAATCTACACTCAATAACCCCAAGTTAAAGTGTGTTTTAGAATAGTTTGTATACATATATTAAAAATTTAAAACTGAAATTTCATATTTATATAAGTATTCCGACCCATACTTCATTATTTTGTAGCTGCCCCTTTGGCAGGAACATCTCCCCACAAATGTTCCATGGGTTTTAAGTCTGGGCTTTAGTTGGGCCACTCAGTAACAGTCAGAGACTCTCTATTTGACTGCATTCATCCTTCCCTAAACTCTGATTTGATTTATGGTTCAACAACTAGGCTACACAGTGGGGATTGTATTAGGCAAGTAATGAGCAGTGCCTGTTCATAGTGCTATTACATAGTGCTAGTCCTGTTCATAGTTCATAGTTGCTTAATTAGGCTCTGATTCTTGCTGTTAATTAAACCCGTCCTTTTATTCCATGGCTTGTTGCTGCTTTCATTGTGCAATGGCATACTGTACATTTCCAAAATTATTAATTTTCTCTTTTCTAAGAGTACTATTAAAATATTTTTGGACCTGAGTAGATCAGCATTCCTGAGACCTTCATCTGTCTTTATTTTAAGATATTGTGTGATGGACACAGTTTGCTGGTCATGTTTTGGGTTCGTTTTATGTCTCATTATTGTTTGACTGCTAAATAAGGAAAAAAAAAACAATTGAGTGGTCTGAGTCTTCAAGATTAAGTCAAATAAAAATAATTCAAAAGAAGTTAATTAGCAGCAAAAACAGGTCACTAATTAAGAAAAGGTTTAGAATGAAAACCTGCGGCCAGGACTGGAGTTTGAGACCACTGGTAAAGCCAGTTTCCCATAAAGCCTGATTAATGGAGTGCTGCTAAGATGGCCATCCTTCTAACATGTTCTCCCATCTCAGCAGAGTAATTCTGAAGCTCTGTTAGAGTGGCAATTGATTTCTTGTTCACCTCACTGAGCAGTTCCCTTCTATACCTGTCACTCAGTTTTGCCGGATGGCCAAGTCTAGGAAGAGTCCTGTGTTCTCATTTAGAAAACTTTGCATGAAAATACTGATATGCCAAAAAAAAAAATCAGATTTATAAAACCTGGCGTATGCACATTTCTACCCAATTTACCTTTCATAAATCACAATCATGCCCTAAATGTGCATCTGTGAACGCACCTCAGACCCACCCCAGTTCCACCCTGAAAGAACCATATATTAACCATGCTAATCCACCTCATACATGTGCAATCACAATTCTGCAGACCTTCATTGGCTGGTAAAGCAACCTCCTACATGACACATGCATCAGCATGAGATAGAAGTTCTTGTCTCTAAATTAGAGGCATGCAAAGATTGTTTGTTTAGTTGGTCACCTAAGTGTGTGGGTGTTAGCAACAAATGGAAACATTTTGAATGATAACATGTAACTGCTGAAATAAATTGATAAATAAATTGCTAAAAAAAAAAAACAACATCTGATCTCTAGCGGCAAAGTGGATCGCTAGTCACCAGAAGAGTGTGCGTGCAAGGGGAGGAGAAGAAAAACACATTTATGCTCTCTGATTTCAATCTGCGAATGGCATCTGTGATTGGAGATGCCTTTTATGTGGCATTACGCAGTCCTGATGATTGTCAGTCTTATCTTGTCATCACGGATGACTTGTATGTTAACAGAATGTAACTGCTAACAGTTAACAAAAGCAGCTTCATTCTTGCTAGGTGCCCTTATTTCAATGAGTACATTAAAGTGGTCCAATTATGTTAGAGAAATTGGACACTGCTGCACATTACCTTTTTATGTTGATAACAACATGTTTTGTTATATGTATTGTAGCGGATTGAGTGATGAGGCAGGGTGAATCCCAAAATAGTTGAGATGGCAACTGGCCAAACCCAGTTTAATTTGAGCAAAAAAAAAAAGGATTGAACGAAAACACATGCTCGATGGTACTACACTAAACTGTTGGCTTGTCACCTTCTAATTCACTCTGGTGCCTTTTTCACAGACTGTTGGTCTGGATGTTCTCCCTGCTAGTCGAAGTCTCAGGTCCAACGTGAGATGGCAACCTTTCGGGAACATCTCCCTTTCATACAGAATGGACCGGAAGGGGATGAGCGTCTCTAGTTCTATGGCTGTCATGGGGAGGTTTCTTGATGCTGTGAGAGAAAGACTGTTAGTGACGGCACCCCCTCTCAACCTGGCGTGGTACCACATACCTTAGGTATAGCTATTTGTCAGTCAGTTAAAGGCTTCCAACATAGTGAGTATAACAGAGTGAAGTTTGGCTGAGATATTAATGACCTGTTGGCCAGTTTCCTAAGAAGTAGTCTAAGCTGTTGAAAAACATAAAAAATGTAGTCAGTGCAAATACACAGTATTGATCCTGTTAAAAGTGAACTAAAATACAGTTTGTGCATCATGTTCATCACATTTAGCTTTAATATGTTTGCCACGTCAACACACATTCTGATAATGGCTTGTAATATGGGTTATTATACATGCGAGTCGTCACATTTTTTGTCTGCATTTCCCTGTTTGATCAAGAGTGTAGTCATTTCCCACCAGTAGGAGATGTTGCATACCCAGGGTCATATTTGCTGTAAATATACACATGTTCCCCTGTCAGGTTTTCTTTTATGAATCCCAACATTTGATTGGGAAGTTGCACACACACACATTTCAAGCCTTTTTGAGCAAGCACAACCTTTATAAAGGAGGCCCCTGGTGGTTAAAATTTCACAATTATTGAGGCCAGTGTGCTGCTGGGAATATTCAAAGCTTTAGAAATGATTTTATACTCTGGCCCTGATTTATGCATCACCACAGTTTTATCATAGAGGTCTACTGAGAATTCCTTGGACTTCATGGCATGCAGTGTGAATTGTGGGACCTTATATATACAGGCGTGTACATTTCTAAATGATGTACAATCAATCAAATTTACCACAGGTGGAGTCCAGTCAAGTTCTAGGCACATCTCAAAGAGAATTAAAGCAAACAGGATGCATCTGACCATAATCTGGAGTGCCACAGCAAATGGTCTGAATACTTAAATAAATGAGAAATTTTTCCGATTTTGATATTTAATACATTTGCACACATTTCTGAAAACATGTTCTCACTTTGTTATTACTGGTTATTGAGTGTAGATTGATGGGCAAAAACGGCCAATGAATTCATTTAAAATTCAATCTACAACACAATACAGTGTGCAGAAAGTGAGGTGTATGAGTACAGAGTCCACAGTAACTATAATTTTTTACCCATTCACAGTAACCAAAAGTCTTTTTTTTTTTAATGTTATAGCAAAATCCAGCTTGTCAAATTCAGAATTTCCAATGGGATAGCTGTACAGGACATGGTCTATTACTCAAGAAAATGCAATATTAGATAAATAGTGGTGAGTTTAGCTATCCAGCAGAGGGTAAGCTGACATTTTCCACAAATCTGATGTTATTTTATTGGGTTCAAGGTGAATTTTCTTTTTACACTGTTCTTTTTTTGATGTGTACAGAATATATTTTTTTACTCTGTACATTTATTTGTCTTTTATATTTTATGCCCATTTAAAATGCATGCCTTATATTAAATTCAGACAAAGTGTTTTAATGATGATGTTCCCAAACATGTGAATTTCAAGCATTTCATTGTGGAGCTGGAGAAGCTTTCATAACTAAAGGTGGGCACAAAATTGGAACTGCCTCATGTGGAATAATCTTGATAAGGGTGATAATTAATCTTTGCATTTCTGAAGAGTCTGAATGATTCCATGGCTCAAATCCAGAAGGATTTCATACTCTTCCAAATGTCTGTTTAAGTATAGTAAACCAACTTAAACTTTGCATTTTCCTTCTTTGTTCAGATTGGATTCTGTGAGTCTCCTGGCCTCCCCAAATATAAACTAGGAATAATAAGCTGTAATTCAGGAAAACTCTAAATATGCTCTGCAAACATTTAAAATAGTTGTGCTTCACATTTCTACCAGGTGAAAGCTGTTTCAGAGCTGTTGCCATTGCAGAGTGCTAATAAGTCTTTTCATGAGGTACAAAGTGTTGGCATTGTAATTTAAAATGAGAATACTGTTAATAGCTGTGTGAATAGAAGCAGATGGAGTTGTGAAATATGATAGAAATTAAAGGGAATCAAAGCTACATATATTTCAGTCAAATGAAAATTATACAGATGTGTACAGTATGATGTAAATTAAGGGTTATCAAATGTGTTAAAGATTTTTATATTGGAACAAACCATACTAAGCATTATGCAGCCATTGAACTGGTGTATAATCTGCAGCTTCCAAATAGAAATGTTAGAAGATTTGCGGTGCATTTTTAAGGTACTTGAAGGATTCATTACTACAGCAAATCTGTTAAATCGATCAGTGTGCACACTTATGAAATAGTTTTGACAAGAATATGTTATTCAGGCAGAATAATTTCAGGTTAAGATTTCAACATCCCCAACCATAAATAAGCATATATTGTAAGGGCCTTCAAGTGATTTTTGTGATTACATGCATTTTAAGATGGTGATGCCATATAATAATAAAGAATAATGGTCAGAGCCATTTGTAAGTACACTTCATGCATACAGTCTGATTCAAATTGAATTTGCAATAAAATAAAACAAAGGTAAAAGAATAGATACCATCAATCTGCTTATCATTCTTTAACCATCTGAACCACTTCATCACTAGTGTTAGAACTTCTGCACATTTTGGTTCATCAATGCAAAACAAGTTACTAGTTCTAAAACATTACTTATTTATTTTTCTTGTTTTATTCAAAGTGGCATACGTCTGCATTTAGTAATCTGGTGGTTACCAATTGTCTCATATTACAGGCCTTTGTTAGGCCTGGGGTTCAGCCAAATGTGTTTCAGTGCATGATGGTTATACGACTGTGATACGGAGACATTGCAGGAGCTGCAGAAAGGCCTCACACTCATACTCAGTTCAGTCTAGCTTTCTTTGCTGGATGCAGATGCAGGGCACTGTGACAAATTCTCAGTAAAATGCAGAGACAAACTTTACAAATTGCTAATTACATAATGAGAACACATAAATACACAAATTTGTTTAATCAGACAGAAACACAAAGTAGTTTGAAACTGATTAACATAAATGTAGCCCAACAGTATCTGTCCATTAATTGTTTAACTATAGTAGATGGCAATGGAGGGTGGCACAGTGGTAGCACTAAGGCCTCACAGTAAGGACACCAGGGTTCATGCCCCAGGTCTTCCCTGTGTGGAGTCTACATGTTCTCCCTGTATCTGCATGGGTTTCCTTAGGGTGTTCCAGTTTCCTCCCACAAAGACAAAGACATGCAAGCTAGGTGAATTGGTGACCCTAGTGTGTGGTTGGAGGTAGATGTGTGTGTGTGTTCGCCATGTAATGGACTGGCACCCTGTCCATGGTTTGTTCCTGCCTTGTGTCCAATGCTAGAAGAAAATAAACTCCATTTAACAACATCCTTGGTGAAAATAAACCTCTGGGGGAGCCACAGTTAATTATGAGAAATAAAAGTTAATGTGAGACATGGTCTCAGTCCTGGAGACCTCGGCCAACCAGCCACCACTCCTGGGTATTCTACAGTAGACTGTGCTGATGACAGAATCTTTCCATCCAATTATTCCAAGACTCCCAGTATCTCAGGTGTCTTTTTCATTGACAAAAAAATAGCTTTGAAGTAGAGCAGTACCACCAACTGCAACTGTAGGATGCTGAGAACAGAAGAATCTTAATAATGGTTTGAAATTATTGCACTGCTTATATTTTTGTACATTATGTTTGAGTTTCTCAAAATACCTGCAGAATCACAATAATCTGCAATTAAAAGCTAATTAAAAGAAATCTAGGAGACCGAAAGAAACAGCATGGCTAGACTGGCCAGTCTACCAACAAGACCTTTATAATGTCTACATAAGCACAGTCTACAGAGATGTTGTACTTTCTATGGTTTCCTACATAAAACACTGGGACATCTGCTGACAATTCTCTCTGACACCATTCACAACATCCATTTATCATGTTTCTCATATGCCACTTGACATCTCCATCTGCATAAAGTCTGGTATTTGCCTCCAGCAGCATGGAGTATCATGGGCTGCAATGGGTCCATCTTCAGGAAAGAGTCCTGCCTCTTTTTTGGAACTGATGACTGTTTCATTTGCAAACAGAAAAATGTGTAAATAGTTCAATTCAGTCAGCACTTTCAAGTGATATAATGCAATAACTGTAGGTTTCGTGATTTGGGTGTCCATTATCTATGAAGGCCAATGGTGTTTGCTGCTTTCTATTTCATATGCTGTTACTCATCAAACACCTTGCCTGATCCTGCATTCCAAAAGAAGACTAACCAAGTATATGCCTACCAAGTATCAGATATGTCAGCAACTACCCTGACTAGTCGTGTTGTTGGACCTGATTCTGATAAAGCACCTATCAGACATTTGTGGCAATGTGACTGATTTTGAGATGCCATTTACCATTCACTCCAAACCATCCACGGACTACTGCCTTTGTGGAGGAGCAGCTGTTCATTTTTACTTATTGTATAGCAACAAGAGACCTCTAAGACTCTATGCCACAACACAAAGATGCTCATATTGTAGACTATCTGGTAACTGCTAATAACTTTTAAGATCTTCTTAGACCCTAAAATTGCTGGGGGTTAGAATAATATTTTACAGTGTGAACTATAGGGATTGCTGGTGAGCCATCCAAAATTCAAGTGATGACCAGAAAAAAACAAAGTAATAAAAGGGCTTTTATTAACAAAATAAGTTAACTATCAGTGCAAGAATAGAACACATAAAATATACTGCTCTATTCACCATGCATTTTCAGCCTTCTTTTTCTTTTTAGACATCTGGCCTACCTTTTTTCTTCCTATTTGGTATTGATGGGTGACATTCACCAAAGCCTTTTACACAGCGAATATGCTGTGTTTGCTGGTGACCTTGTTTGCTCAATATTTTCCTGGAAATTTACCATTGGAACATTAGAACAATCTAGATGAGAACAGGCCATTCAGCCCAACAAAGCTCGCCAGTGCTATGCACTTAATTCTTCTAAAAAACATCAAGTCTACTTTTGAAAGTTCCTAAAGTGTTACTGTCTACCACACTACTTGTTAGCTTATTCCAAGTGTCTATGGTTCTCTGTATAAAGAAAAACTTCCTAATGTTTCTGTGAAATGTTCCTTTAGCAAGTTTCCAACTGTGTCCCCATGTTCTTGATGAATTCATTTTAAAATTTTAAAAGGTTGATTAAACTGAAAAGGCTCAGCTCTTGTAATCTTTCCTCAAAATTCATCCCCTTTAGCCCCGGAATTAGTCTAGTTGCTCTTCTCTGGACCTTTTCTAGCGCTGCTATGTCCTTTTGTAGCCTGGAGACCAAAACTGCACACAATACTCCAGATGAGGCCTCACCAGTGCATTATAAAGCTTGAGCAGAACCTCCTTGAACTTGTACTCCACACATCGTGCTGTATAACCTAAAATTCTGTTTGCCTTCTTAATGGCTTCTGAACACTGTCTGGAAGTTGATAGCTTAGAGTCCACAACAACTCCTAAATCCTTCTCATAAGGTGTACTATCAATTTTCAGACCTCCCATTGTGTATTCAAACCTTTCAATATGTAATACTTTACATTTACTGACATTAAATTTCATCTGCCACAAATTTGCCCAAGCCTGTATGCTGTCCAAGTCCTTCTGTAATGATTTAATGGATTCCAAATTATCTGCCAATCCACCTATTTTGGTATCACCTTCAAACTTAACCAGCTTGTTACTTATATTACTATCTAAATCATTTACATATATTAAAAATAGCAGTGCTCTAGCACTGACCCCTGTGGAACACCATTCTTAACCTCAGCCAGTTCTGACAAGTTCTTCACATGATCACCCTCTGCTCCAACATCTTTTAGTTTGATGCCCAGCCTCTCATGTGGCACCTTATCAAATGCTTTCTGAAAGTCAAGATAAATAATATCATATCCTTTTGATGCTTCCTCATAGAATTCTAGCATGTTAGTAAAACATGACCTCCCTCTTCTGAACCCATGCTGACTGTTCAGTAAAACTCCTGTTTTTGCCTTCAGTTGCTCAATCTTATCCTTGATAATTCCTTCCATTAATTTTCCTGTGATGCATTTTAAGCTTATTGGCCTATAGTTGCTTGGATCTACCCAGTCACCCTTTTTATATAACGTGATAATATTTGCCATTTTCCAGTCTTTCCGAATCTCCCCAGTGTGCAGTGACTTCCTAAAAATATGCATCAAGGGTTTATATATGTACTTGCTAGCCTCCCTAAGAACTCAAGGGTAAATATTATCTGGTCCTGGTGATTTGTTTGATTTCAGCCTATTTAATCTGAGCAGTACTTCTCTCTCTACAATTTCCAAATCCTTCAGTACCTCCTTAGTAGTCCATGTTATCTCTGGGAGGTTACCCACTTCCTCACTTGTGAAGACCTCAGAAAAATGCAAGTTTAGAGCGTCCACTATTTCACTGTCTGTATCTATTAATTCCCCTTTACTATTTCTGATTCACTTGGCCTCCTCCTTGACTGATCGTTTACTACTAAAACACTGAAAGAATCTCTTAGGGTCGTCTTTTACCTTGTCTGCTATATTCCTCTCTGACTTTTAGCCGCTCTAATATCCTTCTTAATGGCTGCCCTCATGTTCTCATATACCCTACGATTCACTTTGGAGTTTTTAGTCTTATATGTCTTATAAAGCTGTTTTATCCTTTGCAGCTTCTTTTTGAACTCTTTATAAACCCACTGTGGAGTTTTTTTTAATTTCCTATTAATTCCAAATTTAGGTATATACCTGTCCTGCATTACGTGTAAAACATTTTTAAATCTGTTCCACTGATCCTTGCCTGTCTCCACACTTAAAAGCTTATCCCAGTCTATCCTCCTTAGACTTTGTCGCATCTGCTCAAAATTTGCCCTACTGAAGTTAATCCTAACTTTGCATCCACAGTCTTACAAAACACTAAGAATTGTATTATGTTATGGTCACTTGACCCTAGTGGTTCAATCACCTCTACACCCTCAATTCTATCTTGATTATTACAAAATACTAAATCCAGATAAGCTTCACCCTGTGTTGGGGCTTTAACATGCTGTGTTAAACAACAGTCATTGATTACTTCTAAAAACTCCTGCTCTTGTGCCATGCAGCCAGCTTAGACAAACGTTTTTTCTCAGAGCCTCATGATGCTTTGTGAGGCCAGTGTGACATCAAAGAGCGGAAGCAGGCAATGTTGGATGAGACAGTTGTCCCACCATCCCCCCAAGTGAATTTACTGGTGGGCTAAAAATTAGTGAAAAACTTGCAGATAAATTTAAACAGAAAACATGCACACAGAAGGAAAATAGAAGTGTGTTGATGTATTCATGACTTAAAGGTAATGTCTTTTTGTATGGACTTGTACATTCCCTGTATGTAATTGTGAAGTTACCCCTTTATTAGTATTACCCAGAGTGCTATGCAGCTGATGAAAGCAGGAAGCAGTGAAGAATCCACAGCTTTATTGTTGTGCTCATTTGGTAGCAGTTGTAGTGAATGAGATAAAGTGTACGGGTTAAAAAGAGATGTGAGTACATGCTATCAAATCTGGGAGGGTGGGGGGCACACGTACTGAATTTATGCTATTTTATGTTTTGATATCTGCGGTGGGCTGGTGCCCTGCCCGGGGTTTGTTTCCTGCCTTGCGCCCTGTGTTAGCTGGGATTGGCTCCAGCAGACCCCCGTGACCGTGTAGTTAGGATATAGCGGGTTGGATAATGGATGGATGGATGGATGTTGTGATATTTAATTTTATAAATTTCATCTCGGGGGCGCAGTGATTATAACATCTGTCTCACAGCTTAGGTCACATTTTTGGCCTCAATAATTAGTCCACGATAGCTGGCAGATGTAGGAATGAGAGTGATTTAACTAATCCATCCTAAGGATGGCAAATTAATGCAGGTAATGGGGTATAAGATCTCTGTTTCACCTTCAGGCTTGGATGCCAGAAATATGAAAAGGCTGGTAAAAATAATGAACAAGGTTCATAAATTAGCAAAAGTCTACATTAACATTTTCACGTTCTCTGTTGTGGTTCAAAACCTGGCCAAAGACTTACTTGCAGGAACAAACCAGACACACTTCTTGAAATAAACAAAATAATATTTATAACATAAGGAATACAGAAGATGGATACATGCAAATACAGTATATATACTGTAGATATATATTTATGTAGATCCAGTATCTATTGATGGAAGACACTAACAAAGAACACATAACTTAAAATTTTGAAAGATTAATTTAACTTTTAACCTCCTATAGGAAAAGACACATAATTCAAATATTATACCTCAAGTTTTAGGCAGAACTTTTTTCTCTTATTGAAAAAGGTATATAACCTATGAATTCTGATTTTTCAATACACGTTCAAAATGGATAAGTTCTTTGGTTTGTTATGAAGCTTCTGTTGCCTGCAAGTAGCATTCACTTGCTCACAGCGGCTAGCTTCTTCTCTGGCTTATTACCTTCCCCTCCCCACACAGAGCTCTCTCTCTCTCTCCCTCTCTCTCTCTCTCACTCTCTCTCTCTCTCACTCTCACTCTCACTCTGTGTGTGGGAGTGAGAGAGAGTGCATGAATATGAAATGCTACTGCATTTCCTGACTGGGTTTGGGAAGAAACCTATAACACACTTCCAGAAGTTGTCCTTCACAAGGTTATCATCTTTTTGTTACATTTACAGTACATCATTACCATAATACAGTCACTGGCTTTGTCCTGTCTATTAGTCAGGTAGGACCAAGCCTATTGCAGTTCATTTCAAATAATATTTCTCGGAATCAGAGTAATTTGTATTTATGGTTTGCAGTGAGAGATGCTTTCTTCCTTTTCTGGTAGGCTTTCTCCAGACACATGGAAGGATTTTCAGAGTGTTTTCTTTCCTTTGTTCAGGAGGTTTCCTTCTTTGCCTTTGGGCACAGCTTTTGGTTGCGTGTGGTACTTCAGTTTCTCTTTGAGGTTTTACTTATCGTGTCCTCAAATGCAAGCAAAGATACATGTTGTAGGCTCTGCAGTTGATCAGACAGAGTCTGTCATTAGGAAGGCGAACACGTGGTTTACAGTCTCGTTCTATTGCTTTTATCCTTGCTGTTTCTCAGCAAAGTTGGACTAGTGGCAACCTTGCCTAAGTTCCAATACAGATGAGAATTCCACGCTTCCAGTCCAGCACTTTTGCCCCCTGGAATAAAGGGAATACTTCAACCTCAGTTGTGGCCACAGCCTATCAGCTATGAGTTCTGGCAATGGGCAGCCAAATTATGGTCATGTTAAGCTGCAGCCCAGTGAAAGAAGAACAATTAAGTTTGGGTGTTACAAGGGTTTTTATGGGGAGGAACAGAGGTCTTGTCCCTGGCTTCTTTTGTGCATGTAAGGCCATACTTTAGTTGACCACTGGTGCAAAGTTCTGTCAATTACTGTTACGCATCTTTGATTTATGGTCTTTTGTTCAGCACTTGAGTGTATTTGGCGCCTTTGAGTAAAATGTCCCAGGCTATAACATTGGTCTGGTATCGATCATCGTATTAAAATAAGGTTGTAGAGTCTGCATTTCAAAGGGAGACCTGAAAGTGATACTGCCAGTCTGCCATACACAGTTGTTTTCTTAGGGACACTTAGAAGACCATTACACCATTATAATCCACCCAAAACTAGTTCAGTTTCTCTTTCTCCATTGACTTTAATGTATTTTGCTGGGTACAGCAAACTTCTCATATATTTCTGTGTATTCACTGAACTCAACTCTTTTGAGCTCTTATCTCTGATTACCTCCCAACTACAAATTCCCTGTGTAATTCCTGCAAGGAGCTTTTAAGGTAGGATCTTGGAACACTTCCAAGTTACCCAGGCACCACTCAGAGGCCTGTTGGTGTGCCTCATCGACAGGGGGTTTCCTTACAGACACTCCATACCATAGAGTGTCAATTAGGAGGGACAGAGTGTCTATCCTTCCCAGTACTCCCATGAGTCTCATTCACTGTATTCACTAGTGACTCTGGGGGACATTTGTAAGGGCACACATATCTGTGGTTAACAGTCTCACATTTTCAACAACTTGTATGGTGGTATTCATGTGAACTGGATTGTTACATTTGGATTAAACTTATTTTTAACATAAAAACACAACTAACTTTCTGAAATAAGAATCTGTATCGTCTATTGTCTTCAGAAAGATAAGTACTTATGAAGCAAATCCGACATTTATATAATCCTGACATGTGCAGACATATCTTATTTGTTTACAGCATGAATTTTAACCAAGCTCTCCAGCCCTTCATATGCAGCATTGGTAGCAGAAATATGAACGGACAGAGTACAGATTTGTTCAAATTTATACCCTAAACCATGCGCAACTTAAAACTTGTGATGTGGGACAATGAGTCATGTTAATTGATTTTCTTAAGGTGTTGGAAAGTGACAGTAAGCTTTACTCGATGCTGAAGTTGTGACCTTTTGGGCTGTGGCTCTCTTTTCAACATGAAATTTAATCATCTTGTCATGCTTATCTTACCTCACTAATTTTTAAATACTATGGGATTTAGACATTTGTTTTGACCAACTGAACGAACAATTCTGAAAAGAGTCTTTGCAAACTACATCTAAATGTACACTTAAGGTAATGACTATATACACCTGCCTTAATGCAGCCCGTGGGAGAAAAGATATGGAGTGAATAGACTCAACAATGTGTTAATTACAGCTAAAAATAACAAGTAATAAATACAGTTTAGGAGTAGCTATGAATTAAATGTTGCTACTACACTTTTTCCCTATATTATAAATAAAAACATTATGTAATTTCACATATATATATGTTAAAAAGTATTCAAATAAGCAGTTCGCAATAAAAAGAAATATTTAGTGGTTGGCTAAGTTCAATATACAGGCAGTCAATTCTGAATATAAAAATTTAGAATTGAAATATCTGCAGAAGTGAATATAAAAAGAAAGGGAAAGAGAAAAAAGGGAGAAAACATAATTTCTATGAGGAAACATGGTAGATGCACCCCTAGGGTGCTCCGAAGAGTGTCAGGAGTGATTTGTGACAGACGGGTACCAGCAAGAGTGAAGGCAAAGGTCTACAAGAGGGTAGTGAGACCAGCTATGTTATATGGGTTGGAGATGGTGGCACTGACTAAAAAACAGGAGACAGCTGGAGGTGGCAGAGTTAAAGATGTTATGATTTGCACTAGGTATGAGGAGGCTGGACAGGATTAGAAATGAGTGCATTAGAGGGTCAGCTCAGGTTGGACGGGGACAAAGCCAGAGTGGCAAGATTGCGTTGGTTTGGACATGTTTAATGGAGTGATGCTGGATATATTGGGAGAAGGATGGCAGGGATAAAGCTGCCAGGCAAGAGGAAATAGGAAGGCCTAAGAGGATTTTTATGGGTGTGGTGAGAGGGGACATGCAGGTGATGTGATGTAACAGAACAAGATGCAGACGACAGGAAGATATGAAAACAGGTGATCCGCTTGCAAAACCCCTAAGAGGAGCAGTCAAAAGACGAAGAAGAAGAAGAAGAACAAGGAAAATGTTTTTAAAAATAGTGTTCCATGATAATGGGAGAGAGGAAGGGATGTTACTCTCCCACATTGTGTATAGTGACAAAGACCTGTAAGCAGCTTTACACAAAGTGGTGTAGAGAGTGGAGACAGGTTTAGAATGGGGAGACAGGCAACAAGAGGAACTGAAAGAGTGTGGGAGAAAATAGTGGAACACCACATGGCTTAAGGACACACCTCAGCTGGATCTAAAAGAAGAAACAGTAGGACAGAATACAGGAGCTGCAAATCATCAATAGTGTCTCCTCATGTGTTAATGCCTTTACGAGCATAGGATGGGAAAAAGATGGAGCACTCACCAATTCAAAGGACCTTAGTAAGACTGTGTAAGCATGCTAGCCTGGACAGGATCCCTGGGGCCTTACAGCACACCCCTATAGTACAGGAATTAATACAACCCCAATTCCTATGAAGTTGGGACGTTGTGTAAAACGTAAATAAAAACAGAATACAATGACTTGCAAATCCTTTTCAACCTATATTCAATTGAATACACTACGAAGACAAGATATCGAATGTTCAAACTGATAAACTTTATTGTTGTTTTGCAAATCTTCACTCATTTTGAATTTGATGCCTGCAACACGTTCCAAAAAAGCTGGGACAGGGGCAGCAAAAGACTGGGAAAGTTGAGGAATGTTCAAAAAACACTTGTTTTGAACATTCCACAGGTGAACAGGTTAATTTGAAACAGGTGTTTGTCATGATTGGGTATAAAAGGAGCATCCCCAAAAGGCTCAGTCGTTCACAAGCAAGGATGGGGCGAGGTTCACCACTTTGTGAACAACTGCGTGGGCAAATAGTCCAGCAGTTTAAGAACAACGTTTCTCAACGTACAATTGCAAGGAATCTAGGGATTTCATCATCTACTGTCCATAATATCATCAAAAGATTCAGAGAATCTGGAGAAATCTCTGCACGTAAGCGGCAAGGCCGAATGCCAACACTGGATGCCTATGACCTTCGATCCCTCAGAGGGCACTGCATTAAAAACCGACATCATTCTGTAAAGGATATTACCATGTGGGCTCAGAAATATTTCAGAAAACCATTGTCAGTTAACACAGTTCATCGCTACATCTACAAGTGCAAGTTAAAACTTTACCATGCAAAGCGAAAGCCATATATCAACAACACCCAGAAATGCCTCCGGCTTCTCTGGGCCCGAGCTCATCTGAGATGGACTGACGCAAAGTGGAAAAGTGTGCTGTAGTCTGACGAGTTCACATTTCAAATTGTTTTTGGAAATCATGGACGTCGTGTCCTCCGGGCCAAAGAGGAAAAGGACCATCCGGATTGTTATCAGCGCAAAGTTCAAAAGCCAGCACCTGTGGTGGTATGGGGGTGTGTTAGTGCCCATGGCATGGGTAACTTGCACACCTGTGAAGGCCCCATTAATGCTGAAAGGTACATACAGGTTTTGGAGCATCATATGCTGTCATCCAAGCGACGTCTTTTTCAGGGACGTCCCTGCTTATTTCAGCAGGACAATGTGAAGCCACAGTCTGCATGTGTTACAACAGCATGGCTTCGTAGTAAAAGAGTGCGGGTACTAGACTGGCCTGCCTGCAGTCCAGACCTGTCTCCCATTGAAAATGTGTGGCGCATTATGAAGCGCAAAATACGACAATGGAGACCCCGGACTGTTGTCTGAAGTACTGAAGTTGTACATCAAGCAAGAATGGGAAAGAATTCCACCTACACAGCTTCAACAATTAGTGTCCTCAGTTCCCAAACGCTTATTGAGTGTTGTTAAAAGGAAAGGTGATATAACACAGTGGTAAACATGTCTCTGTCCCAGCTTTTTTGGAACGTGTTGCAGGCATCAAATTCAAAATGAGTGAAGATTTGCAAAACAACAATAAAGTTTATCAGTTTGAACATTCAATAACTTCTTTGTAGTGTATTCAATTGAATATAGGTTGAAAAGGATTTGCAAATCATTGTATTCTGTTTTTATTTACATTTTACACAACGTCCCAACTTCATTGGAATTGGGGTTGTAAGACTAAGGTTAGAGAGATATAGTTTCAGTTTCATGGAGCTAATTGTCAGAAGAGAGGGAGAAACTAGGAATGCAAAATTGCATTTACCAGGAAGCCAAAATGGACTAATAACAGAAGGGACAGTCCAACTGAATATACAGAGTGAATTCTGAACATAACCTAACACTCACCTCGCTGGGCATGTGCAAGAAAACCCAGGGAGTACAGTAAACGTCACACGGACAATGATCAGATGCACGATTCAAACACAGGGAAGTGTGCCACCATACTACCTCAGTAATTAAAATGCAAAGCTTTGCAGGATTTGACATGTAACTGTTGTTCAATTAAAGTGAAGTAAAGAATACTGTAGACAGCACTTTGACTGAAGTGTAAAGACTATTTTACAAATTGTACCCAAACATACAACATTTTGTACTCAGAAGAAAAATGCTCTTCACAAATTTTAAAGGAACTATTTTTTCATAGATTTTTTTTGCAAAATCCAGAGAGCCAGAGCACAAGGCAGCAACCAGCCTACTTCTTATTAAATGTGAATGTTTCAATGTTTGAGCTGAAATAAATTTCACTCATTAACCATACATTTTAGAAACAATAATTCAATAAATGGCCTTTGGGGCTGTATTAAAATTACTCTTTTTTAATAATTTTATCGTTATTATTATTTAATAACATACAGTAACTTTAATAAAATGAACACATCATTCTTAAGGAGGCTGACAGGAATAATGTTAACATTAAATGAAATCAACTACAGCAAGAAATTTGTATTTTGTGAATTCCTAAATTGTCAAAACCAGGGAAATCAGTACAAAAACAATACAGTTAGCAGTTTTAATCTGCAACAATTCCTTTTTTTCCTATTGTCTATATGTGTACAAATCTAACCAAGAATAATTCCTCATAATCTAGTTAGTATGCTTGGAATTCTAGCAATTTGATTTTTTTTCTAGTTTAGGTAGAAACTGTCCTTAGTGATGAGGCATATAACAGTTGCAAACTGTGGTTTCATGTTCTTTATGAGGTGACTAACTGCAATACCACTGTTTTTTGTTTTTTTTTCTGTGTGGAACAAGTGCTCCTAGCACCTTTCAACCACCTACTGACTTCCGGACCCTTTTATCAGCCTAGCCAACAGTCATGCATGACATTTGCCAAAATCTATATATAAACTTGGAGCAAGGCAATTACAAACTTATAAGCTTCATTATGTGACTGTTTTTTGATCTAAACAGTATCTTTATAAGGACATGGCTAGCTTCCAAATAGTAGGCTACAAAACACATTAAAATTTAAATGTATTTGTTTTTGAGCAGTAAAGCTTTATCTACAATCCAAGACAAAAAAATTTGATATCTTTTTATTTACATTTTAATGACATTATTGCTTAAGGCTATGTCCCAGCTCCAGGCAACCCTCATACTGGAAAAGTGGGCTCAGTAAAAGGATAGAAGAATGGATGGACTTTACTTCAGACAAGTTTAATAAAGTCAGGTAGTCTGTATGTCCATGGGTGGTATCTTAATAAAATTCACATTTTTAACACTATAAAAAAATTTGCTACTGTATTAGCATTTGTAAAGAAAACTGAAGCCATATAATTAAATTATTTGTGATTTTTCAAAAACTACATTTAAAACAATTATTACTGTATTGCTAATATTTACATTAAAATAGCAGAAAATGGGGACTATATATAATAATAAAAGAAGAAACGATGACAAAGCTGTTGGTATTTGAGACCATTTTATATTTAAGCACACATGCTTCAAAGAGAATAATGTGGCAGTTTTCCATGGAATTGCAGGCATTGCTAAATAAAATCAGTGATTAAATAAGCAGAAGATTTAAATACATAAAAGAAAAAAAATGTCAGGCTTGCTCAGAGCTGACATTCACTGCCCTGTAATGAAAAGAAGAATAAAATGTATTAGTCTGTAAATCTGTAATTTCAATGGCTTAACAACAATTTATGCAGCTGATCTGGAATTTAGTTCTTGCATTTAAGAAGATGCATATTTTAAAGGCATTTAATGCATTCTGCAATTTTTACACCTTACATTTGGGGTACCTTGAACTATTTTCATGAAATTTGAAATGGCCTTAATTCATCCTAATTCAGCATGATGAATATGTTGGTTGTTTTCTTACTGTTCTTTAAATTTTATGAAAGGGAAAGCAGTCTCACTGGCAAACTCCACTCGTCTTCAGAAAATCACACCAGTGTTGGTGTTGTATTTTGGAGGGACAGTTCAGTAAATTAAAATCATCAACTTATTAAAAGTTCTTTATTAGGTTTGTACTGATAAACATTTAAAATAATTTTAATACTGTTTAAAATAATATTTTTTTAGGAAATTAGGTAAATTGATGACTAGGTAGTTCTCTACCAACAGAATTGTTAAATTAATGTTAACAATGCACAAGGCATGCAAGTAAGAATTTTACTGTACTCCGTACACATTTAGTCCAATCCAGTTCACTTTATTTTTGTATGGTGCTCTTTGCTGACTGCAGGCACAGAGAGCTGTGACAAGTTCTCAGGTTAAATGCATATATATATTTTATAAATTGCTAAAAGCAAAATTACTATAAATAAAGATAAATTTGTTAAAGCACACATGAACACAAAGCAGTTTGAAACTAAGTAAAATGCCTGTTGTCAACAAAGAAGATGAAATCTCCAGTCAGTGGCATCCCTGGAGAAAATAAACTTCTGGGGGCCCACGGTAATGTTGTGTCCCTAGCCTTCTTTCCTCTTTAGTGTGGAAATAATCCTTTAACCTCTTTTTTTAGAGCATATAATGCAAACTTATATGTAATATATAGAATATATTTTTCTGAGTTAATCAAGTACATATAAAATTCAATAAATACTTCAATTCTGTGCTCTAAAATATAAAATTAATCTCAGTGTTTCAACTTTAAAAATCCACTTAAATGCCATATTCTACAAATGGAAAAGATGAGCTTCTAAATGGAAGACTGCTACAATATTTACTGCAAGAGATTCAGAGATGACTGTGTTGATACAGGGTGGCATTCAGTTACAAGAGCATAATTGGAATGTTTTTTTCTTTTTGATCAAAGAATTGAAAACAGGACTCTTGACCAATGAATGAGAAGGAGATGTGGGTCTTCAGTTGAAAAACGTCAGTGTCGTGAGGTTTTAGGCTTTCTGTTTATGTGTGTGCTGACAATTTAGGAACAATATTACAGTACCAGTAACGGTGCACTGCACAATAATGTGATATATATAATATAATAACTTGACTTGAGCATTCCTAGTTTTCATATTCTTTCTCTGTACGTTTAGCATTCATTTGCTCCGAGGTTGATGTGATTGCTGTTTCCTGAGCAGCACTTCTTTTCTCAGTCCTAGCGGCCCACTTCTTCTTTTCTTTCAACTGCATCTTTTCGCGTTAAAACTGATTAAGTCAGTGTTTGTGTTGCAATTACTTAGTACATTTTCTTTAATTTTGCACTTAAGTGTTCAATCTGTCTCAAGAATGATTTAACATATGAAGAGGTAGGGGAAGTGACGACGAAGGTGGTAGGGATAAGAACAGCATCCGTATGCATGCGCTGCACGGCCGCACTGCTAGCTGCTACAGAGAGTTGATTCTACAATAAAATAAAATAAAAATAAAAGAGGAATAACCTTGGAGGTCAATAGCAGACGTCACATAGTATTTGTGTACCAAATTTCAGGTGAAATGGTCAAATGGTTTGCGAGCTACAGGTGATTTAAAATCCTAGACAGAGAAACAAACAGCCACGGTAACTGTTAAAGATTTTATAAAAAAAAATCCATTTATATTATTTTTATCTAGATCATTATTCTGAACTAAAATCTTAAATTGTGTAAGCCAGTCATGATGCTTTTACAATGCAATTAAAGTTAACTATACAACTCTACTATTCTTAAGTTACTTTAAAAAAAATGTGAAACTAAATTTTATTATTTTGCATCTGTTGTATTTTTTATATCATTTCATTCTTTATAAAATGAAATTTTTAATTTTCTTAATAAAAAATTGTATTAATTAAATCTTGCCATATTTATTTAAAAGTTTTGAATGGATCTTTTAAGCGAGAATTAGATTTTTTCCAATTTCAAATAGAATATAACATCAGTTACTTACTGACTTATAAAAGAAGTGTTGGGATTCTTCCAGTTCAGCAAGATAAGTCTACGTTCTAAAAGAATAGTATAGGCTATTACAATCAGTTTGTCCTTCTCCACTTAAAGCACATCTGGGACTTCACCAAACAAACCTGTTAATGGGTTAGGAGTGATTGTCACACAAAGGCTGTCTGATAAGTGTTCAAAGGATCATTGTCCAAAATTATGTTAATTTGGTGCACTTCCGAAACATGTGGTCGACTGAGGCTGGAGCTAGATTGCAATGCTTGCAGGTTGTATCTTGACCTGTATACAATTTGGACAATTTTAAACAATTTAACTATTGAATGTTTTGCCTCGCAGTTAGGAGACCCGGGTTTGCTTCCCAGGTCCTCCCGGTGTGGAGTTTGCATGTTCTCACCATGTCTGAGTGGGTTTCCTCTGGGTGCTCTTGTTTTCTCCCACAGTCCAAAGACATGCAGGTTAGGTGCATTGGCGATTCTAAAAATTGTCCCTAGTGTGTGCTTGGTGTGTGTGTGTGTGTGTGTGTGTGCATGCCCTGCGGTGGGCTGGCACCCTCCCTGGGGTTTGTTTCCTGCCTTGTGCCCTGTATTGGCTGGGATTGGCTCCAGCAGACCCCCGTGACCCTGTAGTTAGGATGTAGCGGGTTGGATAATGGATGGATGGATTGATTGCTGAATGCTTTGCACATATTGAGCTAGTGTATTCTATGCATAGCTGCCTTCCACAATATTTCTTCTGGAATAGTAATAGGTGGAAAGTTTGGAAAATTGGGTAGGTTTCTTTTAGTAAAATGTCTAATTTGAATGTAGTGGAATAATTATCTTGCTGGGAAGTAAAATCTGAAGCGTAATTATTAATAAAATTTAAAAAAATATATTGATATACATTTTCCAAAAATTAAATACTGTGTAGGTTTAAGAGGGCTGAAATAGGTGATTATTGTGTAGAGGAGCAACAACTAAAAGCTTTTCTTGCCTTGAAGTGCATTCTGCGTTGGTTCCATATTTTGTGTAATTGGTGGAAAATTATGTGCGGATATGTGCGGTATGTGTGGAGACAACCAGGCACTGCTCATCACTTGTCCAATACAGTCCCCACAGTGAAGCATGGCGGTGGCAGCATCATGCTGTGGGTGTGTTTTTCAGCTGCAGGGACAGGACGACTGGTTGCAATCGAGGGAAAGATGAATGCGGCCAAGTACAGGGATATCCTGGATAAAAACATTCTCCAGAGTGCTAAGGACCTCAGACTGGGCCGAAGGTTTACCTTCCAACAAGACAATGACCCTAAGCACACAGCTAAAATAACGAAAGAGTGGCTTCACAACAACTCTGTGACTGTTCTTGAATGGCCCAGCCAGAGCCCTGACTTAAACCCAATTGAGCATCTCTGGAGAGACCTAAAAATGGCTGTCCACCAACATTTACCATCCAACCTGACAGAACTGGAGAGGATCTGCAAGGAGGAATGGCAGAGGATCCCCAAATCCAGGTGTGAAAAACTTGTTGCGTCTTTCCCAAGAAGACTCATGGCTGTATTAGCTCAAAAGGGTGCTTCTACTAAATACTGAGCAAAGGGTCTGAATACTTAGGACCATGTGATATTTCAGTTTTTCTTTTTAATAAATCTGCAACAATTTCAAAAATTCTTTTTTTTGTCTGTCAATATGGGGTGCTGTGTGTACATTAATGAGGAAAAAAATTAATTTAAATGATTTTAGCAAATGGCTGCAATATAACAAAGAGTGAAAAATTGAAGGGGGTCTGAATACTTTCTGTACCCACTGTATTGATGACATTTCATGTTTACTGGAACACAAAATAAGGCGTATAAAGAAGCATGCAGAGCAGGCTTGTGTAAATTCATTCATTTGTGTCAATTTCCAGGTCTTTATAGCTTGTATATTTGCTACCCAGTAATAAAATTGAAAGGTAGTGCCATGCCACCTTCTGCTTTAGGTCTTTGTAGAGTCGCCTTTTGAATGTGTAGATGTTTCGAATTCCAGAGAAATGAAGTTATAACTGAGTCTAATTCCTTAAAGAGCAATGTGTTAATATATATTGGGATGCTCTGAAATAGAAAAAGAAGCTTGAGAAGAATGTTCATCTTAACAGTATTGACTCTCATTGCTAATGTGAGTTAGAGGATAGACCATCTGTTCACAACTTGTTTGATTTTTTTTCCATGCTGGTAGCAAAATTGTCTTGAAAAAATCTTTATATTTATTTGTGATGTTTGTTCCTAGATAATTAAACTGTTGAGATAAAATGAATGGATGGATGTCCAGTCTACTATGGTGTGTTAGAGAGTTCACTGGAAAAAGAACACTTTTATTCAAATGGATTTTGAGTCCAGATGTCTTTTCCAATTATGCTATTTTATTAAGGGCTAATGTGTTTTTTGGTCTGATATATATACAGTAACCATATCATGTGATCATGTTGCTAAAAGAGATTGAGGCATCTAGACTGGTATAAAGTAATTGTTACCATGCACATGTTTTTTTCACATTGACTTTGCCCTCTCTCCCCTCCTCTTCTTGATCTCCAGCATCATCCTACAGACCACTATCCTATGCTGCCACCACTTGGCCGTCTTCAATCTCCTTCAGAAATACCCTCTTGCATAGGATATAATCTACCTGCGTGCATCTTCCTCCACTCTTATACGTCACCCTATGTTCCTCCCTCTTCTTAAAATATATATTCACCACAGCCATATTCATCCTTTTCGCAAAATTCACTATCATTTGAGCTTCTTCGTTCCTCTCCTTGACACCATACCTATCCATCACCTCCTTATCCCCTCTGTTCCCTTCACCAACATATCCATTGAAATCCATCCAATCACCATTCTCTGTACCTTTGGTACACTGTCCATCACTTCATCCAACTCACTCCAGAAATCTTCTTTCTCATCTATTGCACATCTCAACTTGCGGGGCATATGCACTAACAATATTCATCATCACACCTTCAATTTCCAGCTTCATAATCATCACTCTGTCTGACACTCTTTTCACCTCCAAAACACATACTGTTCCTTCAGAATAACCCCTACCCCATTTCTTCTCCCTTCCACACCATGATAGAACAATTTGAATCCACCTCCGATCCACCTGGCCTTACTCCCCTTCCATTTTGTACGCACAATATATCAGCCTTCCTTCTCTCAATCACATCAGCTAACTCTCTCCCCTTACCAGTCATACTGCCAACATCCAATGTTCCTACCCTCAGTTCCACTCTCTTTTACCTTCTTCCTCTCCTCCTTCCTCCAGACACGTCCCTCAACCTCTTCTTCTCCTTCTTCAGCCAACAGTAGCCCAATTTCCACCAGCACCCTGTTGGCTAACAGTATTGGAGGTGGTTGTTGTTAACCCGGGCATTGATAGATCCAGCATGGAAATCTGTATTGTTGTCCGCATATCGATCTGGCTAAATTTTACACCGGATGCCTTTCCTGATGTAACCTTCCCCATTTATCCGGGCCAGGGACTGGCACGAATAGTATAATAATAATAGTGGAGCTAATTTAGTTGAAAAAATGTTTTAAAATCCCAGCTGCTTTCCCACTTTGGAGTGAATTTATAGCATCCAGAGGTTGTTAGTAAGAGTCAGATGTTGTCCAGTTTCTCTGCACTAAGAATATTCAGGTGTGGTATTTGTATTGCATCAAAGACTTCTTAGATTGTGTCTCATCTTTTTTAAAAAGAGTATAATAAAATGACTTACTGCACTTCGTAAATGTGTAATATTTTTATGGTCAATGATTTTTATCTTCCATTGCATTTGAAATTTCTGTTATTAATTTGTAAACTTCCTGCTTGTAGATTTGTTAAGCTAAGATCTTATGAGCTTTCTCTCCATGTTAATAGTAATGACATCACAATTTAAAGATGAGTAGTTCAGTTTCTTTTGTTGTCAAGAGGTTAAATTCTGATTGTAGAGCCTTTTGTTTCCTGTAAAATGCCTCATTTGGATACCTGGGCTATTCTTGATCTGTTCTGGAGAAATCACTTATTAACTCTGATGCTTTTTTGGTCTCCATTATTTTTAAGTCTTAAACTGCTTAAAGGCACCAGGACTCTAATATTGTATGTTTATTAATTGAAGGTATCTGTATTTTGGAAGATGTACAGGTTTCCTCTCAGCAGAAACAAAATCACTTTAGATTAGTTTGTAACTTATTTGGAGAGGTGAGTGAATAGGAAGAGGAGGATTTTCATCTATTTATTTCTCAACTGCTTTGGTCTGAAGACAAACAGATTCACTGTATACTTAAAATGATGACTAAAACTATAGGAAAGAGAGCATCTGTCTGTTTACTGATGTGTATTTGTTGTAATGCCGAAGAGTTAAATCAAACCACAAAAGAGTTAGAAGTAGATTTATTTTCACAACAGTTTATTATCACTGGAGAGAATCAAACAAATACTATATAGACAGGCGAAAGAATCCAAAATTAGAAGTATTACAGAAATAAAATGAATGCGTGCATAACAATAACATCAAAATGCACCCCACTTGCATAACTGTAAAGGTGCCAACCTGACTACCAAAATTAATATAGCTGGCTGATCAATAAACTAATAAATATAATGAATAAAAAAGTACTCAGGAATTGAAGTAGAACCCCTTTTTAACATTCCCATATTCATGATTTTTCCATGTCTAGTTTTTTTTGGGATTTTTTTGTTGACATAAAAAAAAGTTCTTTTTTGAAGAATAGTGGGCCTTGAAAGTTCACACTACAGCCTGATGTAACTCTATTCATGATTTTTTGACTGATATGAGTGTGTACAGACTTTTATCCAGAACGTATGCAAAATGAATTTAAACTATTTTGGCAGATAGATGTGACCTAATAGACACACACTGGTTGCTGTGCTACTTCATATCACTTAAGTGCAGCACGTGTGTGTAAATTCATCAACTCATGATGGTAAGGAAGAGACATAGAAAAACAAAAATCATAGCTATTGTTGTGAGCAGAGTTAGAATTATCATATTTGTATATAGAAACTTGTGTACATGACATGACTGGTGACAGCAAGATGTTCAGGTTTTGATCATGAACATGTTTGGCTACCCTTTAGTAATGTGTCTAAAATCTCTGACTCTTGATTAAATTAAATTGTCCCTTGTGATTTGCATTTCAACACAACAACATGACATTTCAACACTTTAGAAGCAATTTAAAGTACATTACATCAATAACTAACATACTGTAATTTTAAAATCTCTGGTATTATAAAATCTATGTAGAATAGAAAATCACCCTGCCAACATTTCATCAAAATTATGACCACAAATTATATTTATTCTCAGGACGTTTCTAGGAGTTAAATTTTATTAGAAAAATGGTTACATTTCAATACCTGTATGTCTCAAAGGTGGATAGAATAAAGGACCTACAATCTGCTAATCTATTGATGGATTTCACCCATAAACACTAAAGTTTTGCTAAAGTTTTGGCAAAAGCACTTGCCACACATTTCGGACGTAACCAGGTTGTTTGAAGGCAGATACTTATTTTCTTTGATCTTTTACATTTTATTTAAGATAACGTACACTGCATTCATGTCAGTAAACTGTACCCAGAGGTATTATTATCCCTTGACACAGAAATGGCTACTGAGGTATTTAGATGGAACTCTAGTCAAAGCACCTGTAAATGTTTAGAATATTGCAAAGCTAGGATGGCTCTGCCTAGTGCGATGTCATGTTATATCTGTGGACTGTGATGACAAAATACATTATATGACCTGCATGTCATGAAATTAGGAATGGACATAATCATACCAAACAATACAGCAGTTCCATGAGACCAATAACAAAATTGCAGCATCTACATGAAAAACCCAATCTAAAATTACACTGCGTAATATCACTATTATAACTAGATATCCAGAGAAACAATGTGATTCCTAATGTACATAAATGCGCAGAAATCATTCCTAAGATGAGAAAAACAAAAATAATGGCAGCATACATGTTAATGCTTGTTTGTCTAACTACTGAAATATTTCATTTCATCATATCACACATATTCTGTGAAATATTAAATATATTTCTAAAGGCTTTAAAGACCTGTTCAAGCAGGGTCTTATCAGTGGTCTAATAAATGTTTCTCGGTGTGGAACCGTTTATATAACTTACAGAAAATACCACATAATATTTACTGTACATATATGAAATGATAAAGAATATATCCTCCCTTTATCTTAGATCTGGACTAATATTTCAGGGTTTACTGGGGAAATAAGGTTATATCAAAGTCCAGAGAGAGTGAGAAATTCATATCATTGCTCTATAGAAAGGCAGGTCTTGTGTATGCTGATGACGTCAAAAGAATGATAGACAATGGCCTTCAAAATGTTTAATTGGGTTCACAGGAACTGACAGCTTTAACCCCATATAATATTGATACTCTTTTCAAAATCTTAGTTGGGACAAGGGCCTAGCTAGCAGAAGAAGGAGAGGTCAGGCAATGGGTTTTGTTAGAGAATGATGGAGGTGAAGAGAATGCTTTGTGCTCATCACATAGTAGAGTGGAATGAACTCTTTTCTAGGGCACAAGAGACCACATCATTATTTTTTTGTTTTACTTTGTTCATTGTGTGTTCTCTCTGTACTCACCTGCCCTGCTTTAATCTGCATAAGAAATGTGTTATTTGTTTGACTAAATGGGATTTTTTGCCATTCTTTTAGCTATAGAGGGTCACTGTGAGAATGCCTCCTTCCTGTTATAATAGCTAAAGGAAAAACATAATAGTGTTTACCATATTAATGCTACAATGTATTATCATAATGCTTTTTATGGGAAAACATGATAATGAAATAAAAAATGAATTTAAACACAACACAAGTCATGCTGTTTTACAGAAGAGTACAAACACTACCCACTTCTATCAAGACACTTTTCTCTACTACACATCACAAAGCAGCCAGACGCCTCGAGATGGAAACAAAAGCTGTTAAACCTCTGCAAGGCCTCTTTCCAGCAGTCACAAAGAGGACAACTCTGAATGCATAAATAAAAAAAGAAAAAACTTACAAAGCAAACATGGTGCTGCCAACTACAAGTGATGTCCAAAATGCAGTCTACATTCCATATAAGCACATGAGCTTTCCAAAGCAGGAGCTTTAAGCTTACCTACTGCATAAGAAAAGCAAGTAAAAAATGCTAAAGTGATGGCTTTAAACTCATTCAGTCCAGATCTAACTAAGGTGGATGTTACATTTCTGTAGAGGGCAAAATCACACCACCTAAAATGATTATGCATACATAGGTTTAATTGTATGTTCTTATATGTTATGTTCATTTCAGGGGATCCCATGCTGTTTTCTTGGCTCATCACCTCCAGGAGTTGAAATGTTTCAAAGTAACATCATTTTTTTTGGTCTTAAATTGTTAAGTGCTGAACTCTTTAAGGTAAAACTAATTTTGATATTTGTTTCTTAGGTCCCCGGAATTAAAAAGTATTACAGATGGTGTTTGCACACGTGTGTGGTGTTTCATTTTTCTTATACACACCTAATGTTTTGTAATGTACTGTATATACAAAGTGTGGTTTGTTATGAAGTAAATATTACAAAGACTAACTTTTCTATGCTTTTAATTTACAAAAAAATGTACAATGTAGAGCTTGAATTTCATGTGTGTCAGAGAAGAGGGGCTTTTTCCCCAGGGTAACAGCAAATACAGGAGATTGAATGGCTTTGGGGGGATTTCAGTGTAAGGTTTATAAACGATGATATTATCGTTATGGACTACCTGATTTATCTTACCATGTGAACATACTAAATTTATTCACTAACAGTTTTTGACTGTTTATTGAAAAATTAAATAGTTTAATACAAACACTAAAAAGCTTGTGCATTATTACATCATTGCCATGTGAACTAGTGAGTACCCAAATAATTTGGGATATTTTGTTTTAAACAGACTCTTTAAAGCTGCTCTTTTTCAAATCAAGTTTGTCAGAAAATCATTTTGGCAGGTTTGTGACATTTGCAGTTATGAGATTAGGAAACACTTACTGAAGGGTAATATTTAATGTAAAAGCCAAATTAACTCAGATTTCAAACTCCTGGGGCCTTATTTGTAAAACATGGTGTGATTTTGAACATGAAAATAAACGTATGCCAAAAAACAGAAAAAGTGTTTGCCAAAAAAGATTCAGATTTATAAAACCTGGCATTTGCACCTTTCTACACAATTTACCCTTTATGAATCACAATTATCTTGTAAATGTATGTTTGTGAAAGCGCCTCAGACCCCTCCCGCTTCCAGTCTGAAACGACCATATATGGGCCATGCTAATCAATGTCATACATATGCAGTGATGAAGCTGCAGATCTTCAGTGGCTGGTAGTGCAGCCATATGACACATCCAGTAGTGTGAGACAGAAGTTCTTGTCTCAAAAGTATAGGCAATTATAGGCAATGCCAAAAGCTCCAGCCACACTATGCCTGAAATAAAAAAATAAGTAAATACATTTAGTGGCGGCACGGTGGCGCAGTGGTAGCACTGCTGCCTCACAGTTAGGAGACCCGGGTTCGCTTCCTGGGTCCTCCCTGTGTGAAGTTTGCATGTTCTCCCCATGTCTGTGTGGGTTTCCTCTGGGAACTCCGGTTTCCTCCCACAGTCCAAAGACATGCAGGTTAGGTGGATTGGCGATTCTAAATTGGCCCTCGTGTGGATGTGTTTGTGTGTGTCCTGCAGTGGGTTGGCACCCTGCCCGGGATTGGTTCCTGCCTTGTGCCCTCTGTTGGCTGGGATTGGCTCCAGCAGACCCCCGTGACCCTGTGTTCGGATTCAGCGGGTTGGAAAATGGATGGATGGATGGATAAATACATTAAAAAAAAAAAAAAAAAAAAAGGTTTGATCTCTGGTGATGAAACAGATCATTAGTCCCCAGCAGAAAATGCGTGTAACGGGAGGCGAAAAAAAACAACACTTCTGCACTCTCTAATTTCGATTTGTGAATGGCCTTTGTAATTGGAGATGTCTCTTTATGTGCCATTATGCCATGGCAGTCCTGACAATTGGCAGTCTTACTTTGGCATCACTGATGACTTGCATGTTAATAGAATGTAACTGCTTACAGGTAACAAAAGCAGCTTCATTCTCACTAGGAGTCCTTATTGCAATATGAGTGCCTTAAAGTGCTCCAATTTCATTAGCAAAACGGAGACTAGAACAAATTGCCTTATTTTGTTGGTAACAATATATTAAGTTATATGTGCCTGCGCCCACACCATATGGAAATGAATGTAGGACGGTCGGTTAAAGGCTTCCAGGATAGCGGGCCTGACAGAGCGAAACTTGGTTGAGATATTCCTAACCTGTTGCCGATTTCCCTGGGAAATAACAAAAAAAAAAAGTTCTTCAGTGCAAATACAGAGCATTTGTTATCTTAAAAAGGAACTACAGTCTGTACATCTGTTTTTCACCTGCATTATTATCATTCTTTAATTTAATATTATTTATTGTATCATTATGCTGCTGCTAAAGAATGTGAATTTCCCATTGGGATTAATAAAGTATCTATCTATCTATCTATCTATCTATCTATCTATCTATCTATCTATCTATCTATCTATCTATCTATCATATTGACGTCAACCCACATTCTAATAACAGCTCAGTGATATGAATTATTATACTGTACATGTGAGTTATTATTTAGCTGCATTTCTCCAAAATGCTGTGTATGCTAGGGTCAGAGTTGCCTTAAGTATACGTTTCAAGCCTCTTTTTGTGTGTACTCAAGTTTTATAAATGATGCCTTTGTTGCTTTAATTTATTTAAACTGTTTCCTCCTTTTTTCGATTTGTCACAAATCTTGGGCTACTTTTGTGAATAAAACAAATTAGTGTTATTATTATTTATATTAAATCAAACTTGTTACATTTTCAGAATTCCTTGTAAAACAGCCTTTGTTCCGTTGTTTCCAAGCTGCCTCACCTAATCGGACTTTGCTGTTGTTTATGCCTGTATACCAACAGAGAACTCGCCACTGAATTGGACAGCAATCATCACTTATAACTGGAAGCTGCAGCCCATTTACTCCCATACCATCCAAATACTCGTATGTGTTATTTGTGCTTTCACAACATTTGGCAAATTTTAGTTGATGTAGTAATGAACATTAGTTTGATTTCAAAAACATGATGAAAGACATTTCAAGTAATTTGATTTAAGTAGTTAACTATTCTGTGTCGTTAGAGATTTACCTTGGGCTTCAACGTTTTATGAGGTGTTGCATACAAATGTCTGAGCAATGTGGACTTGTTGAAATGCTAACTAAATTTATTTTATTTTTGAATAAACAAGCTTATTTCATCTTCGTTGTAGATGAAATGGTTAAAATGGTTATAAAATGGAAGGGTGGTTGGACGCACAACGGTAGCCATTTCATTCCAATCAGAAGATGATTGTGATGCCTCCGTTTTTTTAACAGGGTTATGGACAGTGCTGTATTAAAAGGTGATTAATAATTTCAACACCTTCATTCAAATGTATGACACTGCAAGTTAAAACAACTGAAACTGAGCACTGATTGGTCACATCATCGAACTCTGAAAGCAAGCTCAAATTCAGCATTTTTTTTTACTTCCGAACCAATTCCAAAATAGACAAATGTGTTAACAATGAAAGTTTTATTTTGCCTTGATAATGCAGCAGGTCTTTGTGATTCTTAAGATATATCTGCAAGAGCTTCTTTCTCTTTCTTGCACATTGTGGTTCTCTCTTCCTCTCTCCTCCTTCACTCAGGCTTGCCGCTCCCCATTTCTTTTTATGTTCCCTTGTGTACCACCCTGTTACTCGAGTGGTCCATTTCAATTACTGAATAGATGATCCTATGTAAACTAAATTGGCTTCTCAATTTTCATTTATACAAAAATGTCTGCTTACTCTTTCTGCTTATATGGTGAATTTTACTAAAATGTGACTTTAAGTGTAAATTGTGCCTTCACAAATCCAACTTTTCATTTTTTTATGATATTTTTGTTCACTATATATTACCTTATTTTCATTTTAAATGAAAGCAATCAATCTGCTTTTGTTAAATCATATGTCATTGGATTAGACTTTGTGAAGAATCATTTAAATGAAAGTTATTACAGGTTTCAGCAAGCAAGATGACATATGGTAGTTTAAACCAGTGAACTGAAGAACATCTGCAATTTGCTTGCAGTAATGCTTGTTCAGTTCTGCTAGATAAAAATAACCTAAGAGAGCTTTTAGAAAAGTCCACTGTGCTCTGATGTATGTGACAAGTCCTTAAATGACAGCCAAATTAGTAAGAACTGCATTACCTAACAAAAGTATCTGATTACAATAGCATGTACTGCACTCTTAATTTTCTTATTTCCTGGGGCAAGTAAAGCAAGAAGCCTGAATAAGTATAAAACCATAAGGATGAATATGTAATATAAAGAAAAAAGCACTACATTTTCCAGACTTAATCCAAGAATTGTATTTGTGTGCAGTATATGCATGTAGATTAAAAAAAGTCAGCTGTATAACTTTTCTTTTAAAATTATTCCATAGGAATTATCTAAAATAAGTTTGTGATGAGGGAAGTACAATGACCAGATAGTAAATAGAAACAGGTTTAGCATGGCACAGGAGCTAAGTATGAAATGTTTCTGATTCTTGGGCAGTATGTTAAAATGCTGCACAACGAACATATCGTGTCCAAAAGGGGCTTATTAGATGTGAGTTGTTGCAATATCTTACAAGTATTGTGTTACTAAAACATGCACTCCCATGTTCACCATAAGACAACCCAACAGGGAACTATGGTGGAAAAGGCTCAAAACGTCTGAACTGGAGGTACAGAAATTTGTTGGCAGAACACCACTAGCGACACACACATTCTTTACCAGATTATGTATTAATGCAAATCTGCATGAATTGTTTTCTTTTTATTGAAAAAATATATGCTCTCTTAGAAGTGTTTAATCTTTTTTTTGCAATACATACAAATGTATGTGTAAGAAAAATAGGCTAATAGTTTGCAAAATGTTCAATGAAACTGGAAACACTTACATACAGTATTTTGATTAACTGTTGATACTTTTGAATAAACTCTTGGTTGAGACCCTGTTAGCAGCTACTTTGATACAAAAGCCTACTTCTTTTTTAACTTCATTTTTTTCTCACTTCTGTGTGGGGTTTATGTTCCTGATCAGCCTTCTCCATGCAGCTTGGTCCTGCACCTACTCCTCAGTCAGACACTTTTTCTTCACTCTTCTCCTGCATTTCCATTGCTCTTTCGCCCACATGTCCGTTGTCCCTCCTCATCACATGTCTATACCACTTCAGCCTACTTTCCTGTACTTTCTTGGGTATCTCTTTTACTCTTCTTGTGCCTATGATTGTCTCATTCCTTATTCTGTCCTTCTTTGGAACTCCACACATTCATCTTAATATTCTCATTTCTTCCATATCCAGCTTTTTCTGTGCCCCTGTACTGCCCATGTCTTCGTTCCAAACATCATTGCAGACACTATGCCTACTGCATACATCTATACAGTAAAAGAATGTTAAAGCTCTTTCAGTGTCAAATTAGGCAGCTCTCATGGTAAACTAGAAAGGAGCTTCAGCTTCTCCACAACCCTGGATAAGCAGGTTACGAAGATGAATGGAAAAATAATGATATTTATAAAATGGAGCAGAGTCGCTTGGATTTTCCTCAACAAAATAGATGCAAAAAATTGGACAGAACTGAGGTAACTAAATTGACTGACTTTTGTATTTAATGATGTTAACCATTGTTGTGTTCCTAAGCCAATTGTTCCAGGCTGACTTTCTTTGGTGTATTTTTTTTTTTACGTTGTTGTCTAAAATGCGTCACTTTGTGGTAACAGTATATGTCTTCGGATTGGTGGGGTTTTTGCCATTTAATTATTTGCTGCAATGTGCTTTGTGTTAGTGTGTATCAATGCAAAATCCTCACATACTGAATTTTCTCTGTCTCACCAACCTGGTGGAAAAACTGATTTCTCCATATTGACATATTCTTTACTACTCTCTGTGAAGTCACATTACCTACAGTTGGGCTCATTGAAATGTCACTTAAAACTGCAGCATCCAACCGTTTTGTTTTTTTTTTTTTTTTGCTGTGAGATACCATATTGCCAAATAACCCCTCTTTATATTTTAGGTATTGTTTTTCAAAATCCATGCAATTCTACAAACATTCACCACATGAAAAAGAGCTTCCTGTGAAAAGTCAGCCTAATAAACTTTACTGGGCTGAAATTTTACCACTGTTCTTATCAAGATGTTAATTTTTTCTCCATGTACAATAGAGGAGACTATTCCTGATATTTGAGTTACATGAATTGTTAGAAATATTATTGACTTATTTTGCAGATATTTTACCTGCCATGGGCATTCCCTGCATTTTTGCTTTTCTCTTTGACAGACAAGTACTAAGTGAGGAGTGTTATATCTAATAAAAACATAAATCTATTGGTAACTAAATGTATACATTCTCTAATCAATTTAATCCATTTTCAGTGCCATATTAGGTATATAATATATTAGTTTAGTTTAATTTACTACAAGCAATATTTTCAAATGGAAATAGGTTTAATTTGTAGCTTGGCCGCACTCTGTACCATATGTTTGAATAGTTTGATTACTATTAGTGTGAACCTGTTCTGTCATGCTTCAGATAAAGGCGCTACATATTTACAGAATGATTTCAGGATAGCAAAACTCAATAGCATGCATGCTATCCCATTACTGTGTATTTTTGCTCCTTGGGAACCTGAAGAGAAATACAGTAGTTTTAGCATGCATGTAGTAGCAAGACATGCATAATCCAAAGCTGGAGATATTGATAAAATCTAAATTGCTTATAGTCTGACAGCTGAATGAAGTGAGGTTGCTATGAAGTATTGTGATTAAAGATATGCTTAAACAAATACGCTACATTTTATATATGGCAACAAGTTTATCTCTTTCTTCTATTATAATAGTTCAAGTAGCTAGTAATTCCCTGCAAAAACATATTTTCAAAGATTATAAAATGAATGAATGGACGGTTAAAATTCATGACATTGACTGTATCAGTGAATAACAAAAACAATTACAGAATATAACAAGTACATGTTATGGGAGCACTAAAACATGTAGTACAACATCAGTTTGCAAATAATACTACAGACATAAAAAATAAAAACTTTAACTGATTGAACATTGAAACATGCAGGAATTAGAGCTGCATCTTTGACTAAAGATTATCTGTCTAAAGTTCCCAAGTTTTCCCAATAGTTGCTTGGGTTCCTCCCAAATCCCAAATACGTACCTGTTAGGTTAATGTGACCCACTTAAACTATTTTCTTAGGCTAGTTTGACCCATCTATTTTCTAGCCCCCTTGAAAACTTTTAAGGAGGAATAAATACACATTAGCAAACTGTATGGCATGCCCTTTAGCATGAATGGACATTCATCAGCCTTGGGTTAGATATGTGCACTTTATGTTCTATGAGAATTTAGTGAGCCATCAGTCTGGTCATGTGTAATATATCTGAAAAATTAAGAAGATAGCTCAAAATAGGACAAAGGTACTGTATAAAATATCTGCCATTTGATTGCTCTGCATAAACTGAATGTTTGTTTATGAATGTTAGGCAGAATTCCCCTTGAAAGTACAATCTACTTGGGGATGAATGAGTACAATCCATTTGGACGTGCACGAAGTTAACATCATTCTGGAGAAAAATCTTTGAATGGCCATCAGACAGCCCTGGTTTCACAATCACTCCTTACCCATCAACATATATGTTTGGTGGACTCAAAGATGGGCTTAAAGTTGAGAAGGACACATTGATTGTAATTGCCTTTACCACACCACTAGACTTATCTTGATCAACTGGAAGAATCCCAGCCCACCTGTTATAAGTCTGTGGGTAACTGATGTTATATACTGTACTATTTGAAATTGGAAATAATTATATGCTCACTTAGAGGATTTGTTCAAAATGTTTTTCTTAAATATGGGAAATCTAATTAATAAAATTGTAGAATAACCATTTATATTGGGGACAAGGATGTTCTCCCCTCTTTGCTGTTTTTAAAGATTATTCTCTTTTTTACATATACAGTATATATTTGTATGTGTTGTTGGCTCCCCTCTTTTTCTCCTCAGTTGAAGCTGAAATCTGGTTTGTGAAGTTTGACTTGATTGTATGTAATGTTGTTTTCGTTAAATAAAGTCAATAGATTAAAAAAAGGATAGTACAATCCAGTGATTTTCTTTGTTTAAAAAATATTACCTATCAGTGTCAGTGGAGCTAAACTGGCACATCAATCAATCAGTTGTTGTGGGGGTTGCTCATGGAGTCCCGAATGAGGCACATTACCTGCATTGTGAGGGAGCGTCAGTTACGGCACTACGGCCATGTGGTGTGTTTTCCTGAGGGTGATCCGGCTCGTAAGATCCGCATTGTTGGGGACCCGAGTGGCTGGACCAGGCCAAAGGGTCACCCACGTAACACCTGGCTGCAGTAGATAGAGGGTCATTTCCGGAGGGTAGGACCGGACTGCGTGTCTGCCTGGGGGGTTGCAAACCAGGATCCCAAGTTCCTTCGTCATGTAGTGGGTGCGGCAATACACTGTACCAATGCATGCTCCCCAACTTAACTTGACCTGACTTGATTATTATACTGATGTTACCAATCTGCCCACTACTACAGTACACTTTATCACACTGTACATACAAAATCAAAAGAGGTGCAACTGTATGTAAACATTAGGGTTTTTTGAAGTTTAAGTGCTGTGAATTGATCTTACTTAAGTTTCCAGTATAAAGTGATAAAATGACTGTTTGCTGAAGATATGGAATTTCAGGAGCCCTTAATCCAATTAGTATTTAACACAAGGAACAGTTTTCCGTGGCCCAACACCAATTAAGTCTATTTTTTGAGGGTGTGCTAACCCTTAGAGATGATATCACAAGTAACATTGTCACACATGCGTGCCAGAGGGTCACCTGAAATAAGTGGTACCTCCCCAGAATGAGAGTGGGCACTGTCGTCAACAGTCTTGTCTCCTTTTTCCCTCACAGCCTGAAGAAACTGTCCATTGGGAACAACAAAGCCAAGGAAGTCCCATATAAAAGGAAGGCACTCCTGGATTGTGGCATCTCATTTCGGACCTGACCATGATAACGTGTACATCAAGAAAACAATGTGCAGTCACTAATCGAATTGGCCCTCACAGAGAGAGCTTACAAGTGCATATTTTTCATTATTTTTGTCTTTTGTTGGAATTAAATGGAGTTTTTCCTGGTTGGCACCCCATGCATTTGGCTTTTGGCTAATACAGCATTTCAAAAAAACTGCTAAAAATCCCATTATTTTAACATGGCTTTACTCATGATTACATTTTAGTGTATCCCTGTTAAGCTATATGTGCATTGAATTATCATTTTCATCAAGGCTCTATGATTCATACCAATCCCTACTATTCTCTACTGTTCTTTTTCCGTTTTTCTGTGGTGGCATTCTGCATCTCCACCACCTGATCAAAGAACCATGCAGTCCCTACATTGATGTATTGAAGGCCAGATGTCCACATGACCATCATCATCTAATTCTTCCACATGAAGCCTGAAAACCATGATGACTGATTTAGTTATTTATTTTAGGTCGAATGTCCATTGTTATTGTTGTTTTGCCCTGCGTCATCATTCACCCTTCTACTATGTACATACCCTGTTAATTTAACTCAATTTGATAAAGTACTTACTGTGCTTATATCTTGCACATAGTGAGTGAGTATATAGTTTGCTGTCTCACGACTTGAGGGATTTATGTTTTTTTTTTCATTCTGTTTTTAATATTATTTCAGTATTTTTCCCATGTTCCAAAAAAGTCAGTGTTAATTTAAATTCTTTCTTCAAACTAAATACAGTATCAGTGTTGGCCCTGTGATAGACTGTCCTCCTGTGCTGTTTTAAATTGTGACTGGTGCTATATTCTTCAAAAATCTCTGAAACATATGAATATAAAGTATAATTAAAGAAGACACCACATGGATCAGTGGGTTATTTGTGACATACTATACTGTATGTTTAAGTTTACATCTTTTGTTTGGCCTTAGGTTTTACTAAGATTACAATACACAAAGTTAAATTTATGAAATGAGTGGTAAGCTGATAGTGGTTCTTTTTTGTGGCTTTAAAAAAAAGAAAATGTTCCATACCTCAAATAATTTTGTCTCCATATCACAAATTCAGCTGCAACTTCTCTGATCCTGCAGTAATAAAGACAAAATAGAACCACAGGCAAATTTGAATTTTTGCCATTAATGTATATCCTCTACATGACTACAGCTAACAAATTGCCTTTTTGTTGTTTTTTGTGGCATTCATAAATTTGAAATCCGCCACAACTAGATGGCTGCACTCAATGAAATAGCAGACTGCAATAGACTAAACAAACAATTTCTATCATTATGAGCCTGATGATGTTTTTGATGGGTAGATTGAACAGTTGTGCTATGCTAGAACAATAAAGAACAATGCAAGCTTTTTTGTGGTTGCATTGTAGTTGGAGTAATGAGATGAGATACATAGAGCGTTTAGTTTGCTTTTTATTTTCTAAAGCCAATCTTAATTGCTTTTGGTGTAGATCAAGCAGAAAGTCAAGAGTGACTTTGTGTTTCTTCAGAACAGACTGCAAGAAATACACATGTATAGAACAATAAGGAAAAGTGAGTCGTTACATATGGCAACACAGAAAATATCCATAGCATGTGAAATCAGCAAGTTGTAAGTGATTTTTTCTTTTTTCAAGCAAATAACCTGACCACAGAATGTAGTCAAGCCAGTCCCTGCCACTGGAAGACTGAAAGGCAGGCAATGTTCCCAAATGCTTTGTGTACTTTTTAAAATCCTTCAGTAAAGCTCCACTGGCAAAAAAAAGAGAAATATTCAAGAAGTACAAAAAAATGGAATTGATCAGGATATCAATAATAGCAGCAACAGAGGTACTGAAAAGAACGAAAATGTGATATGATTGATATGATTTTGGAAAGTTAAATTTTTTTTTTTACCGTTGAAATAATTTACTAATACAGAAAGTCAGCTTTCCAGATGTTAATCTACGGTTATTTTGACAATATGTTCTTTATCTGCAAAGTCCCCTTTTAGTAATTTTTTTTTATTTACTGTGACGCCATTTTGTTTTTTCGATGGGTGCCATCATTTTGATGAACCATTGCCTTTCTAGGGGGAGTGTTACTGGAAGTCACATAACATAATGTCATCAGCACATCCATGTAAAGGTCAGCAGATTTACTCTCAGAGCAAACTGTGGTGTGTGTAGTAGTTTCTAAAACTCTCTTTCATTACTGGATTCTGACTAAACTTTATTCAGACTTTAATTTTTGTCTCACATTTTGGTTTTAGTGGAAGATCTGAAAGTTTTTCTGGTGTTTATAACCATTGCTTATAATTTAATATCATTCATATCTTGATCCTTCACTTCATTCCAACTGATCTGCCATATTCCATCTTCTGGCAATAAAGAATATGGATCTGTTAGACCTAACATATAACCACTGATATATTTGTGACATATTTTTGATGCCTTATTTTTATAGGTTGATTTGAGATATTAAGACACTGAAGCACCTGTGTAAAATTATAGAATCCATCACTTCTCTGTGTGTTTTGTGCCACATGGGAAATCTTTATTGTTGTTGTAGACTTTTGAGTTGCTGTGTACTCACAACACAAAGCATCTCAGTTTGAACAATGTACAATTAAATTCTTACTTGCATGAATTCCACAAACTAGAGACAGTAGTACACTATCAGCAACAGATAATGAATACAGCATCAGACAATATAAGTAATGAACATTTATATAGTTGTCAGTATGAGTGGCTGTTGAGTAGCATTATTACCTGTGGATAAACTTACCTCTAGATCTAGTGGTGTGAGTGCACTAGTAATATAATATGTGAGTTACATCTCCTTAGTGCTTTGCAATTCTAAGCTGAATAGTTTCTGTACCCAGGAGTATTTCAGCATGTAAGGTTTTTTTTTTACACGTTTCTATGGGTTACTGAGGAACAAATATAAACATTTCATAAGTTTCAAAGACTTTTCCAATATTTACAGTGTTGACCCTTCTTCTTCATAAGTTCTGCAATTCGTCTTGTCATGCTGGATAACAGCTTCTGAGTGTCAAATCCTGACTGATGGTGATCCATTCTTGCCTTTTAGTGCATGTAGATGATCACAATTTGTGGAATTCTGCTTGTCCACCCGCTGTTTGAAAATTGACCACAGGTTCTCAATGGGATTAAAATCTGGGGAGTTTCCTGGCCATTGGTCCAAACTTTCAATGTTATGATCTCCAAGCCACTTCGTTATCACTTTTGCCTTGTGAAATGGTTCTCCATCATGCTGGAAAATACACAGATCATCAGCAAGTTGTGCCTGGATTTTTGGGAGAAGTTTTTCTTGGAGGACGTTTTGATACCATTCTTTATTTATGGCAATGTTTTTAGGCAGAATTATGAGTGAGCCCACTCTCTTGAAAGAGAAGCAACCCCACACATAGATATTCTCAGGATGCTTCACTGTTATCATGACACAGGACTCATGGTAGTGTTCACCTTTTCCTTCTCTGGACAATCAATTTTCCAGGTTTCCCAAAAAGTCGGAAGTAGGGTTCATGTGAAAAAGTACCTTTGCACCAGCCTTCTGCTGTCCAATCCTTGCACTTACTGCAGAATTGCAGTCTGTCCTTGATGTTTTTCTTGGAAAAAAGTGGCTTCTTTGCTGCTCTTCTTGAAACAAGGCCATTGAGCAAATGTCTTTGCCTCACTGTGCATGCAGATGCACCCACACCCACCTGCTGCCAATACTGAGCAAGCTGTGCACTGGTGGCAACACGATTCTCTAGCGGACTCCTCAGGACACTGGACACTTTGATCATTTTGTGCCGGGACCAAAATAAGTGAAAATGTGTTTTTGTGATAAAGTTATGCTTTCATGCTAATAAAGCTCTTTGCAAGGAATTAATATGCATCTGATCACTCTGCACAATAATATAAAAACAATGTGAATTGCCACCACAAAAACTGAAGCCGCAAATTTAGCAAAACACAACATTTGTGTCATTGCCAAAACTTTTGGCCACTACTGTACACATAAAATTTACTGAGAACAGATAAAGACATCCAGGCTTTTATCAAGCAACTGAGGAAGTCAAGATGCTCTTGGACCTTTTCAGCAATACTGAGATGTGTTAAATCCATTTCTGGTTTACAGTGAATTTAACTCCAAGACGTTTAAAGCTGGTGTTCTTCTCCATAGCATCCTCTCTGATGTAGTAGGTTCTGCATTCTGTGTCCTGAAATCTATTACCAGCTTCTTAGTTTTGCTTACATTAAGAGATTAAGAGATTGTTCTCCTGGCATCAATGTGTCTTCATTTCACTGATGAATTTAATTGGTTCTGTCTGTTCCTTGGTCTTTTAAATTTTTCAAACTTTTTTTTTTTGAAGCTATGAATTTTTTTTTCTTTTTGCAATGAATGTTTAAATATGTTGAAAATGAATTAAGTTCTCCCATGGTGGCATATTGTTTTCATTTTTGTTGATGGGGGGAGTGCAGTACGCGATGTCACTAACACTACTGTTTAAAGGCCAGAGTCATGCATTTCATTATCATCTGAGATTTCTGTTTATTTCAAAGAAAAAAAATGACCAGTCTTTTCTTTTGTGTTAGTATTTTCTGGTTACAATTTTTTGTGTGTTCCGCAATCATATTTAACATCTTGATTAGGCTATGGGTATGTTTCCTATTTTGACTACAAAATCCTGCACTGTTTCCTGATTTTGATTCTTGGTTCACATTCTGAGCTTTGTTCATTTATTTTATGACTTCACAGTTAAGGACCAGAGTGAAAGAAGTGAAGCTACCATTCTGCACATCCTGAGTTCTTCCAGCTAAGTCCAAAATACAAAATCTAAGTTGCATAAAATTCACTAAGACCCAGTTCTAGGATCTTGACCTGTGATGATAAAACAATGTTAAAATATTCCTTGGTAAAGCAGCTCTTATTATCCAGGAATTGGAAGAAATATGGCATCCATATGAATGATATTGATGTGATCGCTGCAAATTCTAGTGGATGTTCTTGCTAATTTTATGTCAGTTGTAAGATTTTGACATGCAGTGATTCCACACTGTTTTTGTGCTTCGTGCACCTATCAAAGTTTTACTTTTTCTTTTTTGTGAACAAATTTTTATTGAAAAGAACACTACAGAAATAAACAGGGTGTGTGAAATTGAAGTAATGAGATTAAGAAAATCATGCACCTACCCACTAAAGTTTAAAAATTGTTTAAATTTTTCTGCAATGCCATTTTGTGGATCCTGTTATTTTGATTTGGTAGCTGGGGGTGTGTTCACAGAGGTTGTGACCCTGACCTTGGTAGGTCAAGGGTTTAAAAGTCAGCTTGAGTGGCCATGTTTATTTCAAGTTTGATGGGTAAATCCTTGAGCTGTTGTTCCCACCACCACCTTATTCTTATTCTTATTCTTGTTGTCTGGTCTTGCTTGTTTTTTTTTCTCTGATTTTTTTAATAGTGTTTTCATTCTGATGAAAGATCTCTTTGATTCCTGTTTTGTGACTTTTGCTTTGTTGATTCCTCTTTTTAGTTGTGATCCTCCTGTTAATAAAATTAACAAATCTCTCTTTATTCTCTTTCATTTAACATAATAACTTTAGTCTTTGAGATAGTACAGATATGCAAACTGAAGACCATCCAGATTGTCTGGAATGTTACATTCAGAGTGCTCCAATAGCACTCCCTCAACACATTTCATCTTCAACTGTGAGATAAGAGAGGTAGTCTTGATCTTACATTATGGCTTAGCTCAGAAGAACAACATTTACACAACACAGGAAAATGGTGCTCAAGCACAGATGGGACAATCTCACTGAAGCAAAATGTAGTCAAGTGTAAGTTATAGCAGACAGTAAAGATAAACAAATCAAACTTAGATATTACAGTTATTAATACATTTTCATGGCTGGTCTACTATACACCCAAGAAAAGTGTGTTCTGTGCACATGAGCTTTTTTTCTCTTTTTTTTCAAACAAACATTGTTAAACTATGGTGAACATTATGTGAGCTGCTCGTTGGCCACTGGCACTTACCTCTTCATCTTATTCTCTCCTCAATTGAATTGTTTCTGTGACAATGTCAACCAGACATTTACAGGACACGTCCATTAAAAGGCAAGCCTTATTTCATTAGACATGTAAGTAGTGAACATCATTTCATTTTCATGAAATAATATTTTATCAAGGGAGAAGGCTTGCTTTAGAAGTAGCCTATGGATAATGGTTTGTGTGTTAATTTATTTCAAGGCCGGATCAGATGCATTTGCCAGAAGGAGCATCCTCCATAAAGAACCATGGGATAAGGCTGGTGCTCACATTTCAGAAGGAGATGGGGATGTGCAGAAATAGTTGCACTTGTTAGAGGATGAACATGGAATTTCTGCAATGGAAAAGCATAGGAAAGAAAGAGTCTCTGATCATATTCAGGATATTTTTAAACAAGAAAGATCTCTTGAAAGATGCTACGCAGTATATAACAGCAACACTGAACATGGAATAGAGAGCTAGGAATATATCACACAGAAATTGTTAGTCTTCCACTAACATACAGAAGATTTATAATAAGTAGTTGTGTCACTTACACACAGTACAAATTATTTAGAATTACCTGTAACTATTTCCTTCGTTTTCTGGATAATTGGCAACAGGGTAGACCTTATCCTCAACAATCATGAATGATTTCTTCTTTCCTATTTATGGCATATAAGATTAATACACACAGATATAATTTAATTTTTGTGTTTTTTTCTGCTCTGCTTTTTGTCATTATATATTAGATGTCAAAGACCTGTACCTTCAAAGGGGGAGATATGCTGCAAAATTTTAATAGATGAATACATGTCTATTTAAAATCAAACACTTCAAAGATTGCAAATAGACAATGCTTTTAAAGAAAACTACCCACATTTGTTTTCCATTGTATTTTATTCACAGACTCTGTGTTGCAGATCAAAGCTCCCTGCATTCAAGTCTGAAACTGTCTTTTTCAATAATGATGGCAAATATATCACACTCTAAGAACTCCAAAAGGAAATAAGCAAAATTATCACAATCACAAAATTCATGCATACAAGTATACCTTTATACTGAAGATAAATTGTAGATCAATGAAGATTTCATCCTCGTCTGATTGAATCCATAATTGAATTATTCATCATATTTAGCAGAATCTTAGTGTTGTATTATTTTGCTTATTTTGTGTATGTACACTCTACTAATCAGAGCTAATATAACATTCAAAACCAATTTCACTTGAGTCATTTAGCTGCAAATCACATTACATAGTAACAAACAACTAAACTGTAAAAAATGTATATTAGAATTATATATGAAAAGTATTAACAAATAAAGATAACAGTATGTTTATATTTTTTAATACTTACACAACCATTCAAAAGTCACCTAGAAATGTTCATATTTGTGGTTGAAATCAATACCTTCTATTATCAAGATACTGTTGAATTGATCTTTTAAAAATATAGCTAAGGCATTGCTAGTCTTTCTAATGCCTATTACTGCCTGAAATGACTGACTTGTAGTTTATTATTCACATATGGCTGCAAAGCCCCATTTTCAGCAGCAATTCCTTCAGTGTCTTAATGGTAAACTCCCTTAGTGTATCCCTAATCAGTCATGTTTACATGCTAATTGGTTATTAAAGAAACCTTTGTAATTCCATTAGCACTGCTGAAACCTCTTATTCTGTTTTTTGTATTGCAAGGTACTGGCATTTTTAAGGTACTGAAGTTCTGTTTTCAAAATGGGCAAAATGAAACAGTTTTCTCAAGAAACATGCCAGTCTGTGGGGTTTTTTTGGGCAGAATTAAGATTATTCCATGTGACAGAAAACATAAACCAAAGGTGTCTGTTGCTGTCTTGAGAGAAGAACTGAATCTAATAAGGACAGAAAAAGGAGAAGGTCCAGATGGGCAGCTGCAAAAGAGGAGAAGGACATCCGAGCCTGTAGTTTGTGAAACAAATGCCTTCCTAGTCCTTAGTTGAATTCTTCACTAAATACACACCAAATACCAGTGAGTTCACACAGAAAAGGTAACTCCAGGATGATGAGCATGACACTCCCCCAGTCCTCTTCTGTTCACTCTGTGTTTTTTTGCCCTTTTTAATTATTTATTTGTCAAATTTACCTATGGCTTTTTCTTAGAAACTCTTCCTCTAAGGTCAGCATTCCAGAATCGTCAAATACTGCAGTAAACATAAAATCATGTAATATACGGTCTTTTCAAGTTTTTTTTTTAGTTTCTTTCCTACAATCAGGGAACAATCAGAAGAAAAAATGTCAATTACTAGTCAGAATGGATTCCCAAAAAATTTGTTTTTCAGTAGGTGTGACAATTATTTAATTATTATTTAATAAAAATATCATACTATTAAGACAATCAAGAGATCATGTTTCAGATATTAAAATCATCACCAGTACAGTACCATCCGTATATTAAAAAAATTAGTACATGACATTTGATACTTTTTGTTTGTTTGTTTGTTTTACAAAATGTAAAAAACTGCGTAGAGAAAACACAGACTAAAAGGTTTCGATTTTAAAGGTTTTTAGGTGCATCTACTTATAATGTGAAAAGCACCTACCATGAATACTTATCTGTCCGTCTGTCTGTCTGCATGAAACAACTCAGCTCCCTGTGGACACATTTTGATGAAATTTGACAGCACAGTTTTTGTTGAGATGCCTTATATATAGCATGCTGTACAAAGTTTTGAAATTTCAAACTGAATATTTTAACTTTTCTGTATTAAAACAGGGGCGGCACGGTGCCGCAGTGGTAGCGCTGCTGCCTCGCAGTTAGGAGACCTGGGTTCGCTTCCCGGGTCCTCCCTGCGTGGAGTTTGTATGTTCTCCCCGTGTCTGCGTGGGTTTCCTCCGGGCACTCCGGTTTCCTCCCACAGTCCAAAGACATGCAGGTTAGGTGGATTGGCGATTCTAAATTGGCCCTAGTGTATGCTTGGTGTGTGGGTGTGCCCTGCGGTGGGCTGGTGCCCTGCCTGGGGTTTGTTTCCTGCCTTGTGCCCTGTGTTGGCTGGGATTGGCTCCAGCAGACCCCCGTGACCCTGTAGTTAGGATTCAGCGGGTTGGAACATGGGTGGATGGATGTATTAAAACAGAAAACCTCTATGTGAATTAAATTATAAATTAGTTTACTCTTTCAAATTTAATTTGAGAGAAGTCAATACAATCTGTATATGTTGTGTATTTTCATCTCTTACTTATTTGACAGCCACTTTAGATTACAAAACAGTGCAAGCCAAATGTCGGCAGAGATGTGTGCAAGCTTGGTTCTGCTCTTTGAAGTATATTAACTAAGAGTAAAAAATAAAATAAAAAGTCACTTATCTAGAAATCAAAGTAAGAGCAAAGAAATTATGTGTCATCCTGAAAGCACACAGTGAACAAATATGTACTCAGTTCTTATGTTACCCCAAAAATCTCACAACTGCATTATCTGCATGGTTTAATGATTCAGTATTTCTCTGACACTCATTTGTTGGTAAAGCTCCAGACCTGCTATCCATTATGGTCTGAAGCAGCCAACAATATTACCTTGGGACTTAAAGATTTTAAATATTCAGGTACTTTCTTCAAGAAAGGTTTAAAAAATGTTAGCTACAATTAGTCATAGACCCTCAACAACCAACCTCGTAACAATAGGACATCAATTGATGCCATTTTCACATCAATTTAATTGGGATCTTATCTTTGTGGGAGCAACTGAGCCACCACAAGCCTATCTGGGCAACGTTTTTACGGTACTCGACTAACACATGTAATGGCACTCTATCATCACTTATTTTTGAAGATGACTCATTGTAACAAAGTAACAAAAAATTAATAAATAGAACTGTGGTAAATGACTCTTTGATAAGGTAACTAAAATTTTTAAATTGTCCAGCTTTCAATCCAGTTAAGTCCCTGAATGCAGGGAATGCAGCATATTGTCACAGACTTGCTCTTGGGAGACAATGGTAATTTCAGCAAAGTTAAGGGTTGCTGCTGTTGCCTAATACTTCTCCTTCTCTCTCCCTTGCAGATCTGATGATTGACAGCACCAGTGACGTCACTTCCAGGTCACGGTTCTTTGTACCCACCCCTTCTGATCTGGCTTCCTCTTAAGGGTTTCTGCAGCCATCTTGAGCCAGTCAAATCTGTTGACTTCACTTTGAAAAGACATGTTGCTGATTTTGTGCTCTTTTCTTTTCCAAAAATGTACAGTGTTCTCCTTCAAGATGCCCCAACACTTTATCTCTCTCCTGTGTTTTCACCTTACAGTACATTTTCTAATTTGTTAAGAATGGTAATAAATATTGCTATATAAACAATGCAGGACGTGGCAAAGCCATCATAAGCGTCTGTGCTTGATCTCCAACACCACACTGGCTCTTAGTTTTCTTGTAAAGGTCTTCATTAGAGATCGGGCCAAAAGATACAACAGATCTTCCAAAGATGGTCATTGTGAAAAGTGTCAATCTTATTCATGTCTCCTTCTTCAACACTTCAGCATTCAGAGCCATACAAAACAACAGGTTTGACATTGCTGTTATAAAATCTGACCTTTATTCTCGGGCTGTACTGTTTGGACTTCTAGATGGATTGAACTTTTGCAAATGCACTGCATGCTTTCCCAAGTCTTGCTCTGTTGTTTTTTGACCTTACTAACAAGACTGCCAAGATATGTAAACTCCTCACCGCATTCGAGTGGATCATCATAGGTGAGGTAGGATTAGCATTTATGCACATCACAAAGCTGCAGCATAATGTGACTGTCTATGTTCATCAAACTTGTGCAAGGGTTCACTGAACATGTAGTCCTTATGGAATACTCCAGGAGCAGAGCAAATAGGGGCCACAAGAGAAGCTCAAAGAAAAGGCACAAGAAGTACTTTTAAATCAGCCTTTAATTTAGGGAGTCTGAGTGAAGGAAAGAAGGAGTGAGAGGCTACTTGGAGACTTGTAGTGGGAGCCAAACTTGTTTAGTGGCAGACAGGTATCTGGACTCGTATCAAGGAAGATGTTGTGTACACATCATTGAAGCAAGCTGGAGACATCAACAGGTAACAAGAGAAGTTTTTAGTGTAAGATGATTAGACCAGTGGTAAAAGCATTTTGCTGTTTACTTGACCCTAAATAAGCATGACTATATTTAGTTTTGTTCTATTTAATGATGTTCCTCTCATAAAGAAACTCCTAATGTTAGTAGGCAGTAGAGGAGATTCTAGAAGCATCATAAAGTAGATCAGCCTGTAAGACTGCTTCAGCTCTGATGACCTTATCATCTGATCATTGCTTCAGGAGGAACCAATTTTTGGCAGTGCTATTTAGGAAATGCGTCGTTAAGATTGTACAGTACTTTCTTTGTCAGTAGCTGTAATAAAAACTTGCTGTGAACAAATTTTTAAAATAAAAACGTACACAACATTTGACCTTCTAGTCCACCTTATTAGCTGGTTACGCATATTAATGCTGCATTTAGTTGTAAAGTTAAAAACTGACTTGACATCTTGGACAAATCCCAGGCAATCAGATTATTCAGATCTATTTTGTATTGTAAATATCTGCTGTGACAAATTATTAACAAATATCTCAAAAGTGCTCTGACTTTGTGTCTATGAATTTGTAGTTCGATTCCTTGAGAGTGATAAGTGAATATATGTGAAGGATAGGCGTCAGAAAGAAGGAGGTATTAGATGTGGTGTTATCTATGGAGAACTTAATGAGCCAAGGAATCAATATTAAAGTCAGGTGCTTCAGGCATCAGCCTCTCCCTCTTTGTTTGATCACTTCATGCTTCATTTCCACCAACACACTGCTAAGGTTTATCATGACAGATTATAAATAGTCCAGAAGAAACACTGTGTATTGTTTCCTTATAGATAAGGGGCAAAAGAGAAAAGGCTTAAGATAGGTTAGCCTTTCCTGTGATACATGTTCTTTGTGGTTGTAAATTTAATGATGATTTGCAGCGTTCTCAGCCACCAGAGATTAAATACACAGTTTTGAAAAATTAGACCTACCTTCACTGTTAATGTTTATTAAATAGCAGGCAGCACATCCACAGCAGGAGAGTCTCTGGAAAAGTTTCTTGTCTACAGCTGAGATGTTGACTCTTTTTGGGAGAAAAAGGCCCAAGCATGGATGGCTTGATGACAACCAGCAATACTGTTAACTATTGTGATAGATAGCTGCTGGCTTTATCTAGATATTGAACTCAATAAATAACATAATAGCCTGAATGTAGGTTTTTGTCTTCCTTATTTAATTTTTGACCCTTTTCATTTATAATTTTTACCTTTGGTAATGCCATTTTGTAATTTGATTTTTAATTGATTATCACCATGTTGTGAGTGGTTTCCCATGACAGAAACCAAGTTATTTATGAATGCTGTACCAGTTGCTAGTCACATCTTATTGTGTCATCAAGTTATGCCTATACAAAATGGTGTCAAGCTATACTGCATATCGAAGCTTTCAGATTCACTTCTCTTTTATAAACTTCCTTTCAGAACAGCAGCAATTAAAAGGCGCTTCTTACAAAATTAAGACTTTTTACTTTTGTATCCTGATTTTGACTTTTGGTTTCCAAGTTTCTCATTTTGATATATGTATGTTTGTTTGTCGTTATTAGTTGGCAATGGAAAAACTGAAAAATGTTTTGGGTTCCTCCAGTATAACCAAATTAATGAAAGTTTTTTTTTTTCTCAAGCTGCGTTAAGTGCACAAGCTGCTCAATGTGTCTTATAAACATCGTGATGAGTGCTGGCAGTCGAATGACAGAGACTTTCTGTGGGCAGCTCCTTCTGTCCTCACCAGAAAGGGAGGGTTGAAGCGAGACCGAATGTAATGTGACATCAGTTGTCCTCTGTTCTGGGAATAGGACTGGAAATTGCTGTTATTAAAGATGTGTCACCGTAAATCTTTCCCCATAAGGCACTCATGAAACCCTACATGCAGAACACAATGTTGTGATCCCTGACTGTTTAAACAACTTGATTTCTGCACCTCTCCTGTTTTTCCCCCCGGACACTGTTTCTTGAGAATGTGATCCTTTTCTATAGTTTTTTCAATAACCACAGCGTTCTTTACAAGTTATTGGTTACATAAAAGGAGTTGTGTTAAATCTTCAGCTTTATTGCGTAGGAAGTGAGGAGTGATTTAACTTAGTTAATTAATCAGTCTTTCCTTTAGCAATGCCAGTAATTAATTAAATAATTTGGCAAGGCTCCTACTTTATTTACTTCACATTTCTCTGTTGTTGGAGGTGGGTCTCTGGCCTTTACACTTATATCCAGGTAACTGAAGCACCCTCATTAAAAGAAAAACAGAGTAATAACATTTAGTGATAAACAGAAGGATTATAGAAACATAGCAGTTGCATATATATTTTAAAATATAAGGCAGGATGTAGACAGTCTAGACAGACAAACATATAACCGCTTTTTACTGGTTATTTAGAGTTCTAATTAATCTTCGGACAGAAACAGCTTCATGATACCAAGTTGTTAAAGATAACGTCTGATGAATTTGTTACTTTGATGTTGCCCCAGGCTCAAATGGAGGATTCTTCTAGCATTGAAGTACACTGTTTCTTTTTGCTGCATGATCCTTTGTCTGTGCTGTGCCTTGCTCTCCTTAGTTAGGCCCTTTGCTGTGTCATCTGTAGTTTCATAAGGAATAGCATAACTCTTTCTGGTACAAGAGTTTAGATGATGAATGAAGTTCCCTTCTTGAAGTAATAACTGCTTCTCAGACTTTTCAGAATACTGGTACGCAGCTTTGGTTTGGCTGACTGGATTTTGGCTTTTTGGTCCACAAAGAGAGAGAGCACCTCGTTAGCTTTCTAGTTTCAGAGAGAGGTTTTAAAAAGGGCATTTTGAAAAGTGAGAGCATACAGGGTATTTTTCCCCCGGAGCAGATTGTCTTGAGTAGGAAAACTAACTGGCTTAAAAATATCAGAGTGAAGGAAATTTGGTCCTACTCTTAGGAGTAAGGAGTAAAAACATTTTATTAATTTTCCTAATTTAGGAAACTAATCCTAACTTCACCAGGATTTAGCAGAGCTCGTAAGCTGTATTAACTTGCTAGGAACTGCCAGAGCTCACACATCCCAGGAAAGGTGGAATATTTTGGAATGCTGGAGAACAGTGAACCTTTAAACAGATATTAATTCAATAAGTGATATCCCAGTATCAACACAAAATGGCCATGGATGCAGACTGTGGTGTAGTAGCCAGCACATTACCCTGAAGATAGGCAGAGCTGGGTGTGTGATTGACAGTAAAATGTCACAAATGTACACTGAGCTTTGTATTCCAGGAATCTCTGGAACATTCACTTTAAAGTTGACAAGGCCGGGAAGGTTCAGGAAGGTAGGTGCAGACTCCTGGGGCATTTTATAAATAGAACCTCGTAGAAGATAAGGGGGCATCACGGAGAGAGAGGCATGGCATGCCACAATACACTGGAAGAGTGAGTGCAATGTATAGCTGTGGCTAGTTTCAGGTTAACTATTACTTTACAAGGTTCTTCTTCCCGTGGCCATAACAGTGTGAAGGTGATTCTTCTCAAAGTGCGACGGTGGACCATTCATTGTTAAATTACACATGTCAAGCCTTACTCTCATTTGGTCTGTGTCTTGGTCTTTCTGCCATGGTGCTCCTTACGGTATTATTTATAATGTCGTTGTAAGGTGGAAAAAATTGCATGCAGCTTTTCGCAATTCAATTATGTTTCCTTCTTCTTTTAATATTATTTTTTCTTATCTTTGTGGTGAAATGTTAGTATCAGAAAACTACAGAGTGTTATCATGAGTACCACTTTGCGGCTCTGGCTGCTGTAAATTCATGACGTTTTTCAGTCTCAAACATGGCCTCCTACTCATAGCTGGAAGTAAAAGTAGAGGTTTGGGGGGGGGGGTGTTGAGAGCGTGCACTGATACTGTGAGTTGCCGCACCCCCCCAAAACAGTGAACCACATCAGTAGGATATTTCATAAATACTTCTTGGGTCCCACTCTGAGGTAGGATCAATTCTTATCCCAGTCCGACTTTTAATGCAATTCCTAGGAGTAATTCTAAGACATTTAAGAAATACAGTATGTCCCCAGATCTCAATCTTAATTCAGAATTTGTGGCTACACTTGAAAAAGGCTGTTCACTCACGATCCCCATGCAGTCTGACGGAGCTTGAATAGTTTTGCAAAGAAGAATAAGGAAAAATTAAAATATTCAGATGTACAAAATAGATGGAAACCTGTGCACACAGACTCAAGACTGTCATGGCTGCCAAAGGTGCATCTAATGAATACTGGCTTTTTTGTTTTTTTATTTGTAATTAATTTAGACCACTTTGCAGAGAGCTGTTTTCACTTTGACATTAAAGTGTCTTGTTCTGTTGATTAGTGTCAAAATAGCCAAATAAATGAGAAAACTGGCAAGGGGGTTCTTTTTTCACAGTATATCTAATATTGTAAATGTGAAAAAAAGGTGTACATGTATCTACTGTTGTGCTTTGGGTTTTTAATTCCTGCCCACTCTGTCCAGAATGGTATATTTGTGAGTGTCCATTCAATGTACCTTACTGTTTTACCCTAAAGAATTCCTTGACTACTGTTAAGCCTTTATCAAAAAAACTACACTGGATCTACTTACACTTAACATTTAGAGAGAAATACAAATCAATTAGAGGAGTGATTAGATTATCATTAAAACATTTAGCTATTTATGAAACATTTTTATTATTGCTACTCAGTATCTTCTCGGGACATTAGTAGGTAGAAAGCTTGGTCCTGTTGGGCAGTTCTCTCACTGAAAATTAATTTTACTTTTAAAATGTGGAGTCACTATGACATTTGAAAGAAATTAGCAAAATGATAATAAGGCTAATGAAATTGGGAAGGTGATTCCTATAAGAGGATTTTCAGTCTGTTTTAATTAAGCTGTTTAAATAATAGATCAGTGGATTTTTTTTTTTAATTATTCCAAAACATTTTTCAGTTTCATCTTCCCACACATTACAGTTTTAAAATAATTTGAGGTTGACAGAGTAAAATTTGTATTTTAAATCAATTCAGCCATTTTTTGATCAGTATAACAGTCATGTGTCCTGTGTCTAAACTTACTGGTGATAAACACAAATAGTGTGCCCTCGAAAATGCCATTGAAGTGTCTGGAAATCTGTGTATTTAGCATATAAACAAGGTTAAGTTTCAGTTGTTGTTCAAGCAAATGTTAGAATGGTCAAGACTTATAATCTAAAGGTGTTTTCCAAACTCTGGAGTGATTTCTCCCATAGTCCTGTCTGTTTAGGTGTTTGCAAATGCGCTAATCGCACTCAAGTGTGGACTAAAACAACAGTACCAAGACCACACTTTTCCAGTCTGTGTGAGGTATGAATGTGATCCAATACAGGACTGATCTAACTTTGGGGAATACTGTACATTATGGGAAATATGTACAAGCTGTGGTTACCAAGATGCACTATCCATATGTGCATATGAATTTGCAGAAAACATCTTGGCACAAACACCAGTCAATCAGGTCAGTCCTAGCACCTGATGCAGCCACTTTATCTCACTCTCTAGAGCTGATAGCAGTTGTCCACGTTTAGGCTGTTAGAGAGAAAATATGTAGAATCATAAATTGAAATTAAATTCACCCAATATGCCTACTGCCTCACTGTATGCTCTCAGCAGAGCTTCTGTACAGATGCGTACGTTCTTTCTGTTGTTGCGAAGTACCTATTTACATGTACTCTTCTTATCAGATAATTGGCATTCTCCTCATAGAGCTGTAGTTGGTAAAAAAACAAAACAACACAATTATAGAAAATGCGGTAGTGCAGAAGGCCAGCTCTTGTTGACCTTTTATAAAAAGATTTCTTGGAAAAAAAAAATATTTCTGTCAATTGATTGAATTACATGGCACACATTTATTTTTACTTCTGGTTTGCTTGAAAACTTGCTAAATGGAGATAGAAACAAACAAACTAATTATCTCCTGATTCAGATTATGTGTGTGAAAACACCTTAAGTGGCTTTGAACGTGAATTAATTATTAACGCCAGATGTCATAGTTTCAGCATCTCAGAAATAGGGATTTTCTTTCAATATGTTTTCTAGTGTTTACCAAGAAAATTGCAGAAGGGTATCTTTGAAAGCAAAATGACATTGAAAGAGATGGCGTACAGGAGCCAAAGACCATACCAGTGTCAACTCCTGTTGGTTAAGAACAGTCAGATGAGCTTCACTAGACGGTGATCATAAAAATGGAATACCTGAAGTATGGAAAAATCTCATCTGATCTGATGAATCTCAGTTTCTGTGCAACACGCGTTTGGTTAGGATGGAAAATTGTCATAAACTTGTTTTTACAAGGATGAGTTAAAAATTATCCACACTCTGGCTGTAGAATTTATTTTAATCAAATTTCAGAAAAGACAGCACATGTAAAGCTAGAAATCTACTTTGTCAGTGTGAGTTTCACCCAGATTTTCATGAACTGCAGGTTAGGATATAAATAAGTGTACAAATGGATGAACAATTAAAAACTACAAACACAACAGTTTCTAATTGCTGAACTGAAAACTGATTCCAGATAGCCACCTTTCTATTAGTACTTATGGATGAACTATATTTTTAAAACAGTTCAATGCTGTATGATAAACAGAGACAGGTGCCTTGGATGTGCAGTAGTTAATGTTGCTACCTTACAGCTCCTATAATGGTTTCATTCCTAGCTAAGTCACTTTCTATGTGGAATTTCCAAATCCTCTGCACTTTCATGGCTACTAGGCCTGTGTTTAAAATCACCAATTAACCTAACGTGAAGATTTTAGGATGTGGGGAAAAATGAGAGTAAATGGAGAAAATATACATGAATATGGGAGGAAAGAGTAAACTTCTGACAAATAATTGTACTCTGGGTCTTAAAACCCAGATCAGTGCACAGTAAAAGTGAGACATTAGTAGATAGATAGATAGATAGATAGATAGATAGATAGATAGATACTGTAGATACTTTATTAATCCCAAGGGGAAATTCAAATACTCCAGCAGCAGCATACTGATACAAAAAACAATATTAAATTAAAGAGTAATAAAAATGCAGGTAAAAACAGACAAAAATAACTTTGAATAATGTTAACGTTTACCCCCCCAGGTAGAATTGAAGAGTCGTGTGGGGGAGGAACGATCTCCTCAATCTGTCAGTGGACCAGGACAGTGACAGCAGTCTGTCGCTGAAGCTGCTCCCCTGTCTGGAGATGATACTGTTTAGTGGATGCAGTGGATTCTCCATAATTGATAGGAGTCTGAGCGCCCGTCGCTCTGCCACCGATGTCAAACTGTCCAGCTCCATGCCTACAATAGAGCCTGCTTTCCTCACCAGTTTGTCCAGGCGTGAGGCATCCTTCTTTTTTATTGTTGCCTCCCCAGCACACCACTGTGTAGATGAGGGTACTCGCCACAACCATCTGATAGAACATCTGTGGCATCTTATTGCAGATGTTGAAGGACGCCAGTCTTCTAAGGAAGTACAGCCGGCTCTGTCCTTTCTTGCACAGAGAATCAGTATTGGCAGTCCAGTCCAATTTATCATCCAGCTGCACTCCCAGGTATTTATAGGTCTCTACCATCTGCACACAGTCACCTTTGATGATCACTGGGTCTATGAGGGGTCTGGGCCTCCTAAAATCCCCCACCAGCTTCTTGGTTTTTCTGGTGTTCAGGTGTAGGTGGTTTGAGTCGTACCATTTAACAAAGTCCTTGATTAGGTCCCTATACTGCTCCTCCTGCCCACTCCTGATGCAGCCCACGATAGCAGTGTTGTCAGTGAACTTTTGCACGTGGCAGGACTCCGAGTTGTATTGGAAGTCCGATGTATATAGGCTGAACAGGACCGGAGAAAGTACAGTCCCCTGCGGCGCTCCTGTGTTGCTGACCACAATATCAGACCTGCAGTTCCCGAGACGCACATACTGAGGTCTGTCTTTAAGATGGTCCACGATCCATGCCACTAGGTATGAATCTACTCCCATCTCTGTCAGCTTGTCCCTAAGGAGTAGAGGTTGGATGGTGTTGAACTAGTACTAATTAGTACTAATCAATATACCAAGCTACTGCTCATTAGTTTAAATAGACTAAAAAAAGTCAGGCAGTTACATTTCAGTTAATTTTGAGCAACCAAATTAAAATTGTGCGCTATTACTTTCCTTACGTTTCAATTTTTCATTCTTATGTAAATTATTTAAACATATTTAAGATGAATGCCCAATGTGAAGGGGTGTAGGACTGTTGGGGACATTTTATGGCAGTCCAGTTTTAAGATAGTGATTTTATACATTCCCTTTTTTTTCTATGCCATTTAGCAATTCTCAAGAGAAGTAGAGCTACGTTTACTTATCTTTCTTCAAGATATAATTTCATTGTTAGGTGACCTTGAGCTGTGCTTTGTAAATAGGTATTCTGCGTGCCACTACTGTCATATCTCCTCTTCATCATGTCTTCAGAGGCACTATTCTCCACTGATGATGTCCTTATTAGAACTAAGGGTTGATGTTTGCTAATCAGATGACCCAGAAGCAGGACACTAATGTTATGCAGAACTGGCCTAAGCACACCACGCTTGTAACACACTGCAAGAAAGAGGCTGCAGGAAATTGCTTTCACCAGAAGAGAAAATGGACAGCATTCAGCTGGAGAGGCAAAAACACATCCAGGAATAAATAATGGATGAAATTTCATGAATGGAATGCATTCTTGTGGTGCTTTGCAAAATATGCTATGGTCATCCATGACACTAGTGTAATGAGCAAAGGAATTTGCTGTACTATTGCCTCAAAATGGAAAACCATTAGATATTATAAAATTAGTGGAAACTGCTGCACACAACTTCAGACTGAATATAAATCAGTTGGGAGAAGACAAGAATAAAGACAAGAAAGGCATAGAATATCAATGGAAAACTGCTGCACTGTAGCTAGAAACTAACAACTGGTGTTTCAAGTTGCTGCACACATCTAAATGCTGAAAAGCACTGCAGTAGTAAGATGTGGATGCAAGCATAGCGGACCATATATGAAACATTCTAAGAGCAAATGGATAGAAACGCAAATACTGAATGCGAACATTTAAATGAAAGTCTATAGGAATAACAAATTAAAAATAAGTCATGTAAATTAATATAATTAATAATTATAAATTAATATAATGAGAGCACAGTTCCATACGAAAAACTATATTAGGTATTTTCTCTTCAGTATGGTGTTCAGTTATCTTCACAGGAGCCACATTGCCAAAAGACAATAAATTGAATTAATAAAATGAAGATGCACTACACAAATCAACATAAAAAAATATTCAGGAAATATGTCAGAATTTGTTTTTCTGCATCACAATGCAATATAACATTTATTCTTTTATGCAACAGTTTTTTACTGGATAGATGGGTAAGTATGTCTGGCACAACATACGTTAGTATGGTGGTTATGCAGTTTTTAGCTTCTTCCAAATGCTACTGCAAGACTCATCACAAAAACCATTTCTTAAATCTTTACACTTGATTCAGTTCAGCTTAGAGCTGAATTTAAAGTCCTTCTTTTTTTACATATAAAACCTTAAATGGCCAAGGCCCTGCTTACTGTATCTATCGGAACTAATGATTACTTACAAACCAGAGCACTCATTAAGATCTCAAGATGTTGGACTACTAAAAATTTCAAGGATGAATGAAATAAAAGTGCTTTTAGTTACAAGGCCCCAAAGCCGTGGAATGATCTGCTTGCTTACACAACAAATGCCACTTTGGTCTTGGCCTTAAAGTACAAGCTGAAGACGCACTACTTTAGTCTAATCTAGTTCTAGATTAGAGCTGCTGATTAGCTGTGCATATTGCACTTCTTTCTATTCTATTATGGAGAAAACAATATAACTAATAAAATAATTATGAACCATTACTATCCCTCATGTATTCTGTTTCCATACTTAGTATCCTGCTGTGGAACTTGGTGCATTGCTCCTGCTCATAGAAAAGACACCTGAAATACTTGGAGCTTTGGAATGAATGAATGGAAATCAGATTAGATGGCCCAGCACAGACTCTACTGTAGAATACCCAGAAGGAGGTGGGTGGCTAGTTGGCTGAAGTCTTCAGGACTATGACTGTCTTTGACTTTGTCTTTGACTTTCTTTCTCACAATTTACTCTCGACCACCCAGAGGATTATTTTCTTCAGGGGTGCTGCCAAGTGGTGTCAACTGCACAAGTTCAATGATAATGTTAATTGTCAGATATTGTTAAGTTCTATTTATATTAGTCAAACTACTTCATTTTCCTTTCTTTTTGAAAAAGATCTGTATCGTTATGTGTATTCATTTCTTAATTAGTAATTTGCACATTCAAGAGGACTATACAAAACTAAACTGAATTGAATTGAGTAGAAAGTGAATTTGAGCTAAACTAAATGTTGCCTGTGAGGCAATAATAAGTAGTAAAAAAAAATCTATTCCTTTACACGAGAGTTTTACTGGGTCAATAAATATTTATATCCAGTACCTCTGCACCAATGAGATACTACGTATGTTCTGCGTGCTAGCTTACTACTACTTGGTGTGCATTATTCATGTATTTATGTTGTAGAGCAAGCTGTGAATCAGCAATTGCATTATACATCTGCGTGCACTGAAGTGAAAGTCAGTGCTGAAAAATGTATTTGCATTAAATGAACTTGACTGCTACCAGCAATAAGCACCGCTCACAGCAGTCAGTCAGTAGTAATCACACCAGCACAATAAATTCTGGGAGAAACAATAGTTTTTCCAAAATAACACCTTCACTACTTTGGGTCTTTGTCCTCTGCCCTGGGTAATTCTTCGGAATTAGCTGATACGTCCACAATGTACAGTATGACTCTACAATCAGCCTGCTTTATATGTGCTAGAGGCTTGACTAGTTTCATTTAATTACTGACACCACTTAGAATTGTAATAGGCCTGTCTTCATCATGACATGAGTAGAAATGTGCATATACCTGCTTGACAGTTGTAATCCATTTGTTATTGCAATTCTTCTTTCTCAAGCCAGATGTGATTTAGTTAGTAGATTCTTTTGATTTGTCTTTATCATGGCTATATTGTCTTTATCATGGTTTTATCATGACATTAAGGGACACCAGCTTCTGCACACACACTGTTTCATTTTAAGAAAATCTGTCGAACAGACCATGGTCTAGAAGTGATCAGTACCTGTACGTGGTGTCCTGTATTTGCAGCTCAACATTTTTCAATACAGCACAGAGGAATGTTCGTATTACATGATGCATGGTACCTGGTTGATTCTCTCTGCCCTGCAGTATGTGCAGATCGCTTGTGATGTGAAATCCACTCTGGATTTTCAAAATCTGGTGCCATCTTTCCCCTTCCAGTCTGAATATTTGTGTGATTTAAGGATCTGACTTCTGGGTAAAGCGCTCATTACTGCTGAAAGCTGCGCACAACATATAAAATGTAAATTATAAATTACGCTTCAGCCAGCAGTTTCAAGCTGAGACAGATTTTTGGGTCACCTATGACCAAGGCTGGATGAAGACTCCCACAAGCCTCTGGGTGGCTTAGCTCGTTCAATATAGTGCACCGACACTGGGTCATGTGAAGCAGCGCAGCATTTCTAATTCTTGATTTTGGTGCGAGACTCGACTTCATTCCGTCCTTGGTCATTTCATCGAGCATTCCCTCTTGGTAATTACAGCTTTCAGAAACTGGATTGTTTCATCGGGTGAGGGCATGGTATTGGTGAATGTCCTGATGGTAAGATATGCCTGTACCTATGAAAACACTTACATACTTGTACACTGTCATCAAATGGAGAAAAAAAATTAATGTGAATAATTACTGTATATACTCATATATAAGTCGGGTGTTGAAATCTGAAAAATCGATCATAAAATCAGACCTCGACATATACACCCACTCAAAAATGCGACACTTAATTTTTTTTTATTTTTACATCTTCTTGCTTCCTCCAATCTCGCATTAGTTTCTCATTTTGTTGCGGCAGCGCAGTTACCAATTTATTTTGCTACTTCAACAACATTTAATTTAAAACCAGCTTCATATTTTCTTCTTATCGAATGCTCCATTGTAGATGCTCTTACGATAAAGGTGTATAAGTGTGTGAGATACAAAAAACACAAATCAGTGCAAACATTGGTTCGGAATAGTTTGGGTATTACCGTGTGGTCACGTAGGTACAATACATAGGAAAAAAAAGGTAGTGTGTTCCGTGGTTACTCTCTCAGGTTGGCGTTAGCATGTCATAATCTTATGGACTAAAAGCGTGAGTTTTCCGTATTTGACTTATACAACTGACATTATAAAATACCAGAAATTATACGATAAAATCAAGTCCCGACTTATGCATGGGAGAAGTTATCCGCAAGTATATATGGTAATCTGATGTTAGTTTCTTTTCTCAAAACTATTTCATTCACTACTGTAGCTAATTTGACTCTATGCTCCAACTGTAAAGAAAAGAATCTGTAAACGATTGTAAAGTATACTGGAGGTGTCAGTCAAATATTCATAAAATAAAAATAATTATCTGATAATAATATTCACAAATAATATAGCTGGCTAAGAAGAAGCGAAAAAAAATATCCCAATTAACAAAGATTCTGAAACAATAGACCTTTCAGGGCCCAGAATCCACATACTGTATGTTAAAACTGTTTGTATACCAAATATGCAAATGAATGTAATATTGAAATCAAGCTTAAAATATATTTCCTGACAATTTGTAACAACAGAGTGATTGATACAGTGCTTGACCAATCATCATGGCCCATTTGATCCACGCCTTCCCTGTCCTTTGCCTTCTACGGGATGTATGATTTGCCACAGCACTCCTCAGACTGTAGCTTATGCTGAAAACTGCACCTTTATAAAATAATTTGCAACAGCCCAGTTTGTAATTTTTATGTGATCATTTTTAGGTGTTTGGTGAAATTTGCATAACATTTAAAATGTATTTACTTATTTTGTACTTCGGAGTCATTGTAGAAATCAAAGACTGAAACAGATGGTTATCATTTACATGGTGGGTTAGCTGACAGGAAACAGTGTAGTCAAGGGATTTACAAAGAAAAGGTAGATTTTAGAAAAGAAGGAAATTAGAAAGAACTGATAGCACTGTGGTCTAGTAACTAAGATGCTGTACTTAAAACCACAAGGACACTGGTTCATACTCAACAGCTGTTTAACTCCATGACCTGAACAAGTGAATTAATCTTCATGTATAAACATATCTATCAAGTTGCCTGGATACGCAGGGAAGTTTTAAAAAAATCTTGCAATTAAACTTAATACACAAACCAGTCAACGTTTGACCAGCCAAATGCAGCAAGAATTCACAGAGCATAGTCTTTGTTTCCCAGCCTGCAATCTCTATTTTAGTGAAGTATCTCTCTTTCAAAAGTTGTCCATCACACCAAAGATTACTAGAATATTGATATCTAAAACTTTAGAGTGTGTTGTGACTCCTTCTTTACTATTGTAAGACACATCTCAAGAACCAATTATCATTGTCAAAGTGTAATATATTGAGCTCTATGTCACTCATGTAACTTAACTGATATTGCACTTGACTCCCACCCTTCACCTTGTGAGTAGTAAGTCTGCACCATTGAAGCACCAAGGCGACTGTTTGTGCTGAGTCCATCTGGGCTAGATGTGGCTATATTCTCCAGTAAACTCTGCCCCTAGGACCAGCTCCTGCAGTGTGTTCTGTAATATTTGTCTCGGGCAGGTTCAAATAGATTTGTTTATAGTTCAATCGAGAGCTATGTTTTGTTTTTTTGTGTTACTATTTCTCTTGTTCCTCTCCTTAAATCAATTTGTAATCAAGTAACTCTGCCAAGAAAGTAAGGCTTCCAACAACATAGCTGTAAGGATCACTGAGTTACATACACTCCTCTGTCATGCCAAGGATAAACTTCTAGGAGATGCCAATGTACTGAATATGGTAAATGAGATATGTAGTTGGATACAAATGCAGTTTCTCTTTCGTTTGAAGTTTAACTGAGAAAAGGGACAACTGTGTAATACTGGCAGCATAGAGTACAGTACAGGAAACACAAAAGGAGCACCGAAATAGGTTACTTTTACTTGATTGTTCATTAGATTTTACTTCTTATTGTTATATTTCTGCTTGTGTATAAAGTGGCATCAAATTTCCTTCTTAACATCTTAATGAACTTGGTGCTCAAATGTATATGGTACAGGTTGATTGTCAGATTTTATCAAAACTTTTCTTATTAGCATTAATGAAATCCAATTCTTGTGTTCAAATCGTGGAATTTTTCAAAATTTAATATTCCCATATATTTTTTGATCATATAAAGTTGTTTTTTTACTATACTATCGGTGTAAGGGGGTCCATATTATAGTCATGGTGTCATTCCTCTCTCTACATTTACAGAATCCTATTGCAAACCAGTTATCGTCATCACTTAAAGAACTTATTTCACTTATGTGTCCAAAATGCTTTGTAATAATTAACAGTACAACATAGTATGAAAAGTAGTAATGTGATATAATAAAAAACACATTTATATGCAACTGTTATGATTTTAAATCCTTGAGCATTTTTAATGTCCTGAGTTTGATTCTGATATTTACTTTTCATTGTCTGCATAATTTATTAGTTATTTAATTTTTTGTGCCATGGTGGCTGGTAAGTTTGAGTCCCATTGTTAGGACAGTTGCCCACCATTTGTTTTTGTGTTTTGGACTTTTGCTTTCTTTACTTTTTTTTTTTGTTTGGTTACTCATGGTGTTGTATGTTGATGACATGATCAGAAATACAGCAAGTACTTGCTGCCATGTGTATCATTGCTATGTATACATATGCACATGTTGATGGGTGACGTCACAGGCACCATTATTGTAAATTTACTTGAAATCGCTACAAACCCCACCACCAGCCCACTAAGTAGCAACAGCAGGTTCAAAAAATTGACGAACGTCTACAAAATTACTAAACTGTAATTGACTGGCCAAGGTTAAGCAGCATTTCCAATAAGCAAAATCTTTGATCAGATTAAAGCCATATCAAGACCATGAATTTATTGGAACTAAGGCATCTAAACAAAGGCAGAGCCAAGTGTGAAATTCTAGAACTGACACATTTATATATAAACGTTAAATATTCATAACTATATTGCTAAGCTAACTGAACTTTTAGTGTCAACAAAGGATCTTTGAAATTGCTTCACAAATTAAGGAACCCTTTCAGAATATGTGAGACAAAATGTCCAAGAGTGTATTCACATCTTTAAAGGGATAAAGTGACTGCCAATATATACATAGACCAGAACTGCAAAAACACTGTGAAGCCATGTACAACAAGCAAGTCTGTGGTTGACTGGGTAGCACCAGAGAATGGAAAAGTCCTTTCAATCATTAATAAAAAATTCATCATATTATATGTCAACTCATCTTGATTAAAGTAGTACTCTATCCAAAAATGATATATTTTTATATGTTGCTTACCTCACCTATTTTGTAGTGATGGGTGAGAACAATTTTTAATCTTATGCTATTGTGGAGAATGGACATGACAATGTTTCTGATAGAACATGTATCAATGGTGACCAATACTGGACAACAGAACACATATATATTAATAACATGCATGAATAAATCTTATGTTACTTGTGTCACATAATTATCATGTTAAGTCATCCAGTCATATGCTCAACATGTGTAAAACATATGTGTTTTGGGCAAAAATATCTACAATATAATAAAATACTAAGGTACTGATATGTCACTCACAGTGTTAAAATGTAAAATACCGATGTTACTTCTATACAGTATGTACTGTAATTCATGCAAGTGCGTTTTCATTGCCAGAAGCCTTAGAAGGTGCAGCGCGTTTCGACAGCATCTTGTGGCTTTAACCCTTAAACTACCACATACTTGGGGGCTAATACATCCCTGGACGCCAAATACTTTTTTGCTGCACTTTAAGTAAACGTCACAATTCACAGAGAAAAAGTGAAATTTTAATGGAACACATTTTTTTCATGTACAGAGCATCACGATTACTGCAGCACTAGTCATTTTCTACACTGAACTTTTATGAACTGTAAAAACTATTTAAAAAACTACTGGAACAATATGTACAAGGTGCAACTGACGCAATGGATGAAATTCAGTAAAGCACCGAGCCAACTGCGCTTGAACTGGCTGAACTCAAGCACACAGAGGTAAACACTGACGCTGGCAGGCTAGTCTAGTGCAGCGGCTGAATCCCAGAGATAGCGAGGCTGCAGTGCTGCAGGGTGTCACATTTGGGTCACAGAATTGCACAGAAACACAGGAGATTGTAGAGACAGGAGCTTTATTCAAACACTTCAAACAAACATGTCTCTTTCAGAAGTAAAACAAGCTCAGTATGCAGTTAGTTCTCGATTAAAAGAATAGGCAAACATCATAGGGGAGCACAACGGGAGAGGGACCCCCAACAGGAGCAGAGGATATCTGGGGGAGGAGAGAGAAACAAAGCAATCAGGCAAAAAGGACAGGTGCTGTTCAGGCTTTTAAGTAAGCGTAGTGTTGCGCGAGAAACATATCACGCGACAGAGCAGCAGGAAGTAAGCCCAGCAAGTAAAGGAGCAATGTGAAAGTAGTCTATCAGCGTTTTTAAGAGGGGTTTTATGAGGATCGTCCGTGTCTTCTAGGGTTGCGTTCAGTCCACCTGCTCACAAGGTGCTGGCAGTGTTCATGAGCTGGCTGCTCAATGAATGTACGACACTGACTGATCAGCTCCTGAGTGCTCGGAAATGGCACTGGGAAATGACTATAGCTGGTTGTGGCGGTTTAAGGGTTAAGAGGAACAAAACGGAAAACACAAGAACACTCAGCTGGGGATTCATCACAGTCAGTCAGCAGCAAGGAGAAATGAATAACGCTGTAGCGGTCTGGTGCCGCTAAGATTCACACCATTGAGAAGATGGCGATTTATTTATTTTTATGGTGGAGATTCCAGGGATGTACCCAGCCTTGGCCCGACCCACACGCACTCACAAACAGAGACAAAAACAAAGCAAACCGGTAATCAAACAGCAAATAAAGAATGTAATGAAAACAAATGAAATAAATGAAAACAATGATACCTGTTCCCCTTAAGGTGATTACACATTTAATACAACAAAGCACAAACAAAACACACAGAGTAAATCATGAAAAACGTCAACCGATGAAATGTAATGATGAAAATACATAGTCCAGAGATCCGCACGTTGAATGGGAATGTAAAGATAGTTCTACCGCTAGTTCCTGAAGATGTGAAGACGGGTAGACAGGTTCAGGGTCGCTCCTTTCTTTGCAAGATGGCCATGAATCCACTTACAGTCCTCAATTACACAGGCAGACGGCAGACAATCCAGATGCACAAAACGATCCAGGACAAAACGAATAAGTACAGGTAACCCAACAGAAGGCAGACAGACAGGAACTTGTAACACAAATTACAAAAACTTTTTTTTTTGCTTTTGGTCACCGGCCCCCTTTTTAAAAGCCTCTCTGACATCCTTTGACCTCAACAGCCCCAGCACCCTCAGCAGAAGACCAATCAGAGCCACTGCAGGGACTGCTGGGAGTTGCAGTTTCAAATTCTATTGGCTACTTTCATCATCCCAAGCCGCGTTTTCCTCTACAGTTGCTTCCTAGTCTCTCTACAGTGCAGTATTGCCACGATAAAGGCTATAAAAGTTGCGGAGGATGTTTGTGGTTACTGCTAACAATTATTAGATAGGTTCTAAGGACAAATCCGCGAATGACTGAGGCCGCGAACTCTGAACCGCTACTTCGCAGGGGTCTACTGTATCATCTACTGTTGAATTCTGCTCTGTACTTGTAATATTTCTAGTGTACTATTATATTGTATTGAGGATTACTTGTGTTCTGTTCTGTGTGTATTGACTCCCTTTTTTTAACACCCACTGCACGCCCAACCTACCTGGAAAGGGGTCTCTCTCTTTGAACTGCCTTTCCCAAGTTTTCTTCCATTTTTTCCCTACAACGTTTTTTTTGGGAGATTTTCCTTGTCTTCTTAGAGAGTCAAGGCTTTGGGGCTGTCGAAAGGCAGGGCCTGTTAAAGCACATAGCGGCACTCCTTGTGTGATTATGGGCTATACAAAAATAAATTGTATTGTATTGTATTTTTTATGGATTTTAGATATATGCTTGTTTCCCTTTTTATTATTTAAAGTCAATTTAAAAAGATGTGCAGTCTTGCACTAAGAAATACAGTATATCAATAGAGAATCCTGCTAATTCTATCCTAGTCAGATGTTAGTCCATTTGAAAGCAGGAATTTGATTAGAGCATTGTTTGGAGTATGGAGTTCTGTGTTATCATGGTTTTGAAATCAATAGCTTGAAGGATGTTCATAAGTACATAAAATGGTAGAGTGAGAAATGTGAGAACTTGCCTGGAGCTGGAGTTTTGATACAGCTTCAATAATAGATGAATAATGCTACAAAAGTAGTGCTAAATATGGGGGATATCCGTAAACAGATAGGAACTGGAAGAATCAAATTAAAAAATGGATGGTTGGATTTCAGTATTGGTGTTAACAAGTGTTCAGCAGGAAATATGCAGTGATGTGAATATCAAAATTGCTGTGCTCACATATTTTACTGCATTTAGTAGGTCTTATGAAAATCTGTACTGAGAGGCTATTTCATGATATTCAATTTTTAAATGGTACTACAAGAACCATTTATGACTTATTAATTGTACAGAGAGTTATCTATTCAGTTATCAGACACGTTTAGGTAGTTTGACTTAATTTACAGGCAGATAAGGAAAGGCTTAAATCTATATAATATTGCTATTGTGCAGAACAAAATGCACATTTTTTTTAATCTCTCAGTTTTTGTCTTGTATAGAATGGCATATTATAGCAAGCCAGGAATATTTTTTGCAGTTATTATTTGGCCTGATTTGCTGAAATATAGAGACAGATTTTCTACTCATTAAATGTTGGCAGTCATATGAGTGTTATATAAATCTTTTAGAAACCATATTCCCTGCCTTATTCTCACATCGGAGATCACATTTTGTGAAAAAGAAGCACATTTAGAAGCATTCTTATAATCTCAGTATTTCCTAATGAAACGTAAAAGATGAGATCTTTTCACTTTTTTGCATCTGTGAGTATATCTTTACCTCATGCTTTCTCCTTAAAAAATTTCTTTAATGTTTTTAAGGCATTTGTCTTTTTGAGCACATTCTAATTAATGTTACCTTCATTGGATGTATTTCAAAAAGTTTACAATAAAAAGGGTTAGGCTCTGGCAGGAGTAGAACATTTAGTCATAAATAAAACCTCCTATAGGATTCAGAAAGTACTGAACAAAATGTAAAAGAAGGCATGGGCTGTATGCCTGCTGTTACACAGTTCACCTTCATCATCATCATCATCATTATCTATTATAGAACATTATATCAGGCTCCTTTGAACTCCATTCATAGTACTTTGATGTCAACACTGTAATTAATCCATTGATCAGAATGTAAAATGAAAAATTCCTTCACCTGCTTCACTTTTTCTTTCTCTAGTCTGCTTATTACTTTCTGCAATAGTTCTTCCACTTTGTCAAATTATTAGTTAAAATAGGTAAAGCATATACGCATATCTTCTCATGCTTGCTGCTCTTTTTTGTTTTGTTAAAGTTTCATTATATAGTTTCTTGTTCTACCAGAATTCACATTTAATAATTCAGAGAACCTAATAAATTTAAGGAAAAAAGTTAAATAAACAATAATCATTACATTTTTAATCTATACTTTCTTTGATAACCTAGGAACTTTTCTCAGTCTCTTAAGTCACCAAAGGCACATTGCAAAGTATGTGACTACACACTGAAAATAAAAGTGCTTTTTCAGAACCTTTCATGTGAAGGTACCAGTAAGATCAGTTTATTTTGATCTGTAAAAATAACCAGGAATAGTTAATAGCAGATTTGTGAAATTCCAATGATCTCCTTCCCCCTGTCTGCGTGGGTTTCTTCCTGGTGCTTTGACTTCCTCCCTCAGTCCAAAGACATGCAGATCATATGAATTGAATTGGTGACACTAAATTGGTCCAAGTGTGTGTTTGGTGTGTGTGGGTGTGTGTTCACCCTGTGATGGACTGGCACCCTGTCCAGGGTTTGTTCCTGCCGTGTGCCCTATTCTAACTGGCATAGGTCTCCAGCACAAACCTCCACAACCCTGATCTGAATTAAGCAGGTTAGAAAATGACAGGACAGTGGGTTCCTGGCTTTTAAAGGTCTCTGGCTGCATAAAATAACACAAGCTAAGTTCAGATTTACTTTATCTGATAGTATCTTTCTAGGTTACCTATCCTACATTAGAGATTTTTGTTTTTTCCACATATTGGGAACCTTTTCAAAGCCTAAAGAACCAACTTTATATGTAAAGGACCCTTCCCAGAATTAAATGGTTCTTGGTCAAACAATGGTTCTACTAGGACCTACACAAGTCACTAAAGTGGCTTTTTTTTGGTGTAAATATGTATTATCTAACTGCCTTACCTTAACCTTTCTTGTTTCTATTTGTCTGTTTTATTTAATTCTGTCTGTTATTAGATGCAACTGAGAAGGCAAATTTCATGTTTTCTTGTGTAAACATGACTAAATAAAGAAACCTTAAACCTTAAAGTGTGAAGTGTGTCTGGTGGGGCTTGAGTGTAGATAGTACTAATCATGGAGAAAGTCACCACCATTGCCCGTTGCTATGATGACCTGGAAGGTATCAAGCAAAACAAATTGAATTTTTTTGCATCATTTGTAATATTTATTATTGCAATGCCAATTTAGAAGAATTTCTTAGAACTGAATGTGAGGGTGCTTCATATTTAGAGTGGAATAAATTGAAATTTATGTCCTACTTATTCATCTGGGTGGTGTAATGTTGAATTGCTTAAATGTTTTTAAAGTTTCATGCATCATAGCATGAAAATGTTGGTAGATCAGTCAGTCATTTTCTAACCTGTTTAGTCCTGAAAAGGTTTGTGGGGTTCTGCTGGAGACAATGTCAGCTAGCCTGGGGCACAAGGCAGGAACAAACACTGGACAGGGTGATACTGTAGTCCATCACAGGGTGAACATACACTCACACACCAATCCACACCCGTGGCCAGTTTAGGATTGCCAGTCCACCTAACCTGCATGTTTTATGACTGTGGGAGGAAACGGGAGCACCCGGAGGAAACTCACGCAGACAGGGGGAGAACATGCAAACTCCACACAGGGAGGACTTGAGACGTGAACTCTGGTCTCCTTACTGCGAAGTAGCAGCACTAACACTGTGCCACCATGCCGTCCCTATCTTGGTGGATTTTCATCACTATTTGTTGATTGAACACCTTAAAGAAATTGGTTTCATAGGAATTTGCACAATAACAACATACAGCTATGTAGAAATTCCACTTCTGTTTGCCTCCTCACTGAATCATCAGTCCTCAGTCTCAGTACCTGACCAATTCAAAGTAAGGTCAAAGACACCTGTCCTCAGAAATATTTACACAAAACTTAAGCACAAAGGTTTGAAATACAATGGACATAATATGATAAGCTTAAAGCACAAAAGAGTTAATTAAGAATAAAGTGTCATAAAATACATATTGTACATTCATATTTCATGGCTATGTCTATTTTCCCCTTCTGTGCACTACATTTAGAATGATTAATCTGATTGTTTTTAAAAAATATATCCTTTCATTATATGCAAAAATATTTCATACAGATTGACTGGATATGTGTTTTACTACAATCTGTAATTTTGCCTCTTTGCTACATTTAAAAGACTAGTATTAATTGTATAACTGTTTTTCTGCTTTAAAAACACAATGTCTCTATTTCATTTTTTTATTGCACTAAAATAATATTACTTTAAAACATTTTGTATTTCAGATTCATAACTGGCAACAGTATCTATGATGATGGAAGCTGCCAGATAAATGTCGCACATGGATTTCTGCAAATGTAAGCTGCTTGAAATAACAATTTAGTCCATTTTAACACTAATTTAGACAGTAAAATGTGCTGAAAACTCTTCAATGACAACCTCAGATTGACATATCTGTAAATTTATATCATAATGACTAATTCTTTTAATCAAAACCAGAATTTTAAAAATAGAAAATCATAATTTTTAAGTCAAGTTGTATAGTTCCTTATAGACATATGTAAGAAAGAATTGTAAAAAACAGAAATACAGAAACTAATTGGTCAAAGATGTGTATATCATTACAGAATTGGAAACGTCTTTCTTCTTGAGTGATGATGAAAACCCTGTTTTAGTGCAAAATCAGTCATTGCTACTCCAGTGTGCTAAAATAATTCTTGTATTTCATTAAATTGTCAAAATAAACCCTTGTGACCAAAATATCCTAAAAGTTTAGTCCATTATAAGAGGAAATATTGGATTCTCTGTTTAAGTTTAAAAGACCATATTAACAAATATCTGCGTTAACAAATCATACTTGAATCACACTTAACACTCTTCTAAGTAATTAACATGTATGTGATGGTTCTTACTGTAAAAAACAACACATAAAGTAAAAAATAATGAATTGCTTGTTAATTATAGAAACCCAGCGCTCCCACAAAAAGCTTTTGAAAGCCTTCTGAAATTTCACAGTGAGAACCTAAGAAGCACATTGAAATAGAATGTGGAGTTTTGTATTAATATACTGTATGCATATTTATACTGTATATGGTTAACTGCTTTATGGCTTAATATTCATGACCGTTTTCTGAAAAGATTTTATTTAAAATACTGTCTGATTTGTAATTTTCATTCTTAATCTGTCAAAGACTAGTGAACCACTATTTTGTGTCAGAAATTAAAATGTAAATAAATATATATTTGTAGCTGGAAATCCACAAAGGGAGAAAAAGAATCATGTATCTTAAAATAGTTTTTTATTCCTAAGCCTTCAACTCCTATCAGGAATCATCATCAGAGGAAAATGATTAGACTTACAGAAAATATTGCCTTGGATTCCTGTAAGTCTAATCATTTTCCTCTGATGATGATTCCTGATAGGAGCCGAAAGCTTGGGAATAAAAAACTATTTTAAGGTACGTGATTAATTTCCTCCCTTTGTGGATTTCCAGCTACAAATATACAAACTGTATCACAGACCTTTGCTTCCATATATATATATATATATATATATTATATATATATATATATATATATATGTATATATATATATAATATATATATATATATATATAATATATATATATATATATA